>NC_090659.1:103211499-103818999 GCF_013368605.1 Nyctibius grandis
TTCCTTAGCATCAGTTTTTTTCTTTTACATTTTCATGCATCTTACTTTCAGGTTTAAGCTTTTTTAAACTACGTATTAGACATTTTTAGAACATACTAACTATTAAGATGCTTGGAAGGCATACAGAGACCTTGACGCTACCTCTTATTCCTCTTACTTTCCCACACAGCTTGACAGTGTACAGGCCTGTTCTGTATCTAAATTTACAAGCTGTGACAAGTGATAAATATCCTAACTCTAAAAGGCTATTGTGTACCTCTGAGACAATTAAAATTCCTTAGATACCTGGATGCAGTACATAATATATTTAGTCAACATTAGAACATGTCAGAGGAGCAATGTTTTATCCCAGGATACATCCAAGCATCTAAAAATAGGCCTTCAGTTTAAATAAAAGTATTGTACTAATGTTCATTGGGAAATCCCCTTTCCTCAAATTACAAAAGTAATATTAATTCCTAGATCATCTCATACTCTGTAGTAAGAACTGAGCAGAAGAGTTTATAAGAGTGTCAAATAAATTACAATTTTTTTTGGTGGGGGGGATTGACTCCTTGCCACAAGGAACAGAGAGTCAGGGCTTGTTTGCAAATCACAGTTCAACACAAAGAGCAGCAGCTTTCTACTCCAACCACACCAACACCACAGGTGTACCCTTAAAGCTGCCACATGGGAGGCAGACTACCCTTTCTCAGGCTCATATCCAAGGGACTGAACGTTCGCTAGCTGCTGATGGTGGTATTGCTGATGTCCAGTGTGTCAATAGCCTATAGTTTATGACAACTCCCACCCAGGAGGAAAATACTGTGCAATTGTATACATTTCATTCAGCTTAGTGTTCTTGGTTGGAGGGTCTCAGTTTGTCTTTTTTTTCTGCCAGTGCTGGTTTTACTTATTTCAGACCTCAGTCAGCTCTCTTCTAGCATTTAAATTAACTTTGGAAATCCCAAATTGAAAGCCTGTGGTCTCGCACCTGTCACAAGACAAAGAACCACAACATTCTGAGCTGTTTACAGCCTCATGTAATCTTTCCCAGGCCTCTAGAGACTGTCAAGCAGCAAGTGGAAGGAAAGGCTGTTTGAACTGCAATTTTTAAGTTCTTGGATCACAACCCACAGACTGAAAGCTGTGAAAGATGCTGTTTCTTCTTTTTATTGCAGCTATTCTCAAGAGCACCTGGAAGACTTACATAAATGACCTCAATTTTAACCTGTTTGGACTAGATTAGTGTGATGGAAAAAATGTCATGGGTGAGATTCCAGCCCAACCTCTACATGGGAAAAGTTTTTTCTCTATAAATAGCACCGTGCTCTCTTGGCTGTAACACTTCTCTCGCTACCAAATTAGAATTCACAAGTCTTCTGCAGGATTCATAATGGGATCAAAGATTAGAAACTTCTTTGAAGTTTGTCTTCCTTTGCTCCACTGCTAATACATACCTGCACTAATCCACCATGGCTCTCCTAAACTAATCAGTCACTCTCCCTCCCCAAAAGGGACAAGTACACAGTCTTCTTTCAAATCTCCGTTTATTTGTGTTCATTATCCACACTTCATTTTGCAAGGGCATAACGTTTTGTTAATTGATTTTTCATGTACTGAAAGAGGCCAGCTCTGTTTTCTGAAACCTTTTGGTCTAAATGGGATTTGCCGGTAATATTTACAGTACTTACAACTTTGGTCTTGTTTATTGCTAGTGAGGCACACAGTGGATTGAACTGTGTGCATAACAAATTCATAATGTTTCTCATTTGACAACAGCTATTAATAATATAATTGCAATGAGATCATCTCAGACTCACTTTTTAAATTTGATTCTTCTTGAAAGAGATCAAAGAAATGCTGAACCTCAAGGTTATTTGCCTCGTGTTTAGGAAAACAAGCTAACAGCCTCATTGACCCTAAGCAGAAATTACACAAGGGAAAATATAATTTCAAAAATCCTTTAAAATTTTCCATAATTCAAAACTGTGGCATAGGTATTACTTTGTCTTGCTGCGACTCAGAATTGGCTCATAACTACCATATCAAACTTCTTGTATCTTTAAATTAATGCTTATTTTTGGAAAAAAGCTATCTTTGGGAAAAAGCCTATTATAGAGTTTGTAATGATTTTTGTCACTGACAGTAATTGGTTCAATTTGGCACCTGTTTGACTCATGGATTTTAAAGCCCTCACTGTGCTCACCAGCTCCGACCTCACGGACAACACAAAATGCACAACTGAACCAGATACAGTATGCAGTACTTTTTGGAGATGGATCCTCACAGATTTGCATGCACCTAGATTTCCACAGGCTTGAATTTCAGAGAGTGCAGAAACTGTGGATGAAGTCAATGAAATACCCAGGTGAAAGCTGGCTCCAGTGGTGAGTCCCATAGTTAGACACACAGAATTAACTGTTTCTAAATATTGATTTATAAACTGGAATGAAATGCATGAGAGGGACATGCTGAAGAGGAAAGTTTCTCAAAAGTCCTGCAGGGTTGTACTTCATTACTGGCAGACTGTGAAGATTTTAACTGCAATTCCATTAGAAGGCAGATTAGTTCAGAATGGAGAGAGGGGAAAAAAAAAAGGAAAAAAAAAAGAAGGAAAAAAAGAGAAAAAAATTTAAACAAGAAAAAAAAGGAAAAAGAGAAATGGAAGAGCTCTCACTTCTTCAAAGCTTTATTTCTTAATTTTTCTTTGGGCTAAATTAAGAGATTAATCCATTCCGATGAAAGCCCACAGGGTTCACTTCTAAACGAGTATTTCCCCCCTCATCAGATAGAATAGGAAGATTAGAGTATGAAAAGGAGACAATTTATAGTGAGTTTTCCAGTCTTCAGAGGGGTTTTAATTTGGATATGACAGATATGTTCCGGCTGCTGCTTGCCTTCATATTTTCAAAAGAACATTTTAAGTGCTGCTGTTCTGAGTGCTGTGCATCCCCAGAAAGATGTGTGTGCGCTTGTGTGCTGTGCTTGTCCCCATTACAGGCTCTGGACTGACCGTGGCTTTTCCCCAGACTTTGAAAGTCACACTCCACCAGCAGCTCCATTCTAACCCTGGTTGCAGAGGGGACCAGCCTCCTGTCCCACTCACATCCCTGTTGGAGGGGATTCCCTTCAGGCTCTGGGAAGACTAGATGCTTTAGAAAACGTGATTTAAAGACTGAAAAAAAGAGTTATTTTAGAAATGGCTTTGCTGATTTCTTTGTATCCCTCTAAGAAATTAATAAAGCCCATTATACTGCAATAAAAAATGTAGTCATGAATTCCTATGGAGCAGGGCAGAACAAAAACAGCCACAGGACATCTTTAAAATAAAGAGGTGGCTCATGAAACAGCCCAGTATAGGGGCACCTAAGCAGACCGCCACAGTAGCTACATTCACGGGACTGATCATTGAATCGACATCTCCCCACAGCATCAAAGGAAAGAGGTAGTTTGGATGCCTGTAATGGGAATAACCTAATCGTGGGGCGATGCACTACCTTCTCCAGTGAAATTGGTGTCTGGCAGCCTGCTGTGCGAGTGGTTTGAACTGCTTTTTACCCTCTGCAGATTAAACACTGAGTCACAGTGACTAAATTAGGTGCTCGTAATCAGTCAAATAATCCTGTGTGGAAATGGGCCAGGAAAGAGGATTTGTCACTATCCATTTCTTCCTTGTTACCCTGTTACCCAATACCTGCACAAACATTTGTACTCTCCAACCCCATTTTATGGACAGGAAACTGAGGTGGATAATTGAAGTCACTTTTAAAAAGCCAGACAGAAATAAGTGCCAAAAACTGCAACTAGAGCTGCCAGGTCTGAGCCAGGACAATTTTAGCACACAGACACAGAATCTCCCAGAACAGCCTTCTTACACCTAAAAATGCAGATTTTATATGGCATTTTACAACAATAACAAACATGATGATTAAGCACTCTGTTGAAGTTGAGCTGGCACAAGAGCTCAGCAAAATTCTTTCAACTGTTCTTCACCCATAAAAAGTAGGCTTTGCAGAGTTGAGAGTTTCATGGATTTTTCCAGTTTTGACAAACTTCAGCTCAGTAAATTTGCCACCCCTCCAAATGTTTTAGGTTGGTATCTTCATATAGAAGTAGTTCTGCATTTCTAAACCAGTTTGATCTTCCTGCCTCTACTTATTCATTGCAGGGAGTGGTACAGACAGAATCGCAGAATCACAGACCCTCCAAGGATGGCACTGCTTCCCTCTTCCGTGTGCTCCAGCGGGCAGGGGAAGAGGTAACAGTGTAGACAGTAAAAACATTATCTAGGCTATTAAAATATGATCACATTTAAAATACTATCACAAGCACCATATCCAAAACCCACCAAAATTAACGGTCGACTTATACTTCATTGCTGTGTTTCAATCTCAGCAAACAGAGAGAAACCACTGTGCCTACACCTCCAAGTCATTCTTTGAAGGATTTTTTTTTTCCCAGCTGTAACAACTAGAGTATGAAAAGTAAATGCCTAGAGTCTGAAAGGCAGCTAAAATGTCTTTTCAGCCCTTACTCTTCCTGGCTGACATACTGCTCTTTTCCAGGCTTTGCCCCACAAAGTTGAAAATCCTAATTTGTTACTGTTCTATTTTAGTCCTATTCAGAGTGAAGTGATAGCATAAAGTGATTCTTTCATCAAAATATTGATATTAGAAAAAGATCAGAAGAAAAAAATGTATTTGTCATGTAGAAAAATGAACAGAAAATCAGTCATAGAAATATGATTGGAATGTATTTTCATATAGGAAAAACTTTGTATTTACTTATGTATTTAAGAACAATTGGTATATCTGTCCATCACGTCACAGTTTTGAATGTTGTGCGTTTTTTGGAGGCAATTAGCCATCTATTCAACGCTTCTGTGCTCACTTTAATTTCCCCATTTCTCCACCCACCTGAATCTGACACTTTGACGTCTTTGCTTATTAGAATGGAAATTCAACATTTAGAAAGGCCAAGCAACGCAAGGTCAAAAACCAGCACAAAATCTCTGCATTGAAGAAGGGATCGTGGAAGTTTACACAAAACAAGCAGTTTCTTATTTCTATAATTTTAAACAAAGCAATAGCTGTCATGAGATGCTAATGCAAGTTTTGAAATATTCATCACCATTTTTTCGCTCGGTCTGAAAAGAAATTGCTTCAGCCCTCTGAGCTGTGGGTAGATACTGAATAGCATTATGTCTTTTAGCCTAGCACCTCACTGGAGAAGAATTGCCTCTAACAACATGCTATTATTCTATTTTAAGAATCTTAAGCAACAGGGATTTCATCCCTTGAGTTGGAAGATTATTTAACAACTAGTAGACCTTATGACTATGAAGTATTTCCTGATATTATACCTATGTTCTTCCATTTCCTAAACTCATAGCAGTTATCATACCTCAACTCATTCTAAACAATTCATCTTTCTTCCAGTCCTCCACATATTAAACTGTTTCACAGTGCTTAATGAACTGTTTCCCACGTGGTACTTACTTACAGCACGTTAGAGTCTATTCTGATGAAGTACATAAAACTAATTACGTGAGCAGGATATTCAGCTGTTCACTAGAAATGCAGATACAAGCAAGTGAGAGAACTCTAAGCTCCTTAAACTAGTAAAACAGAAGCTACAGCCTAGATGTCATGTTCCTGTAAAGCAGAATCACAAGATAATATTGGGAACCACATTCCACAACTGTGGGCCTTTGGTGTACGATGTGAAATTCAGATTCAAAACCTCTTAGGCAAATTTTATTGGGGCAGACACAGGAGAAGCTTCAATATAGTGTATTTAAAATTCGAAGGGAAAATATGTGAAGTTAGTTATTTTGTTATAAGTTAGCTATTTATTTTTTTTTTTATGGTGACACAATTGCTTCATTCCACTCCAAATCATACTGGTTTCAACCTTAACATGACTTTGCCAGTCATTCACTTTTTTTCATATTGAGCGGAGAACACTCATGTCCTTCTTAGACTGAAGTATCTGAATTTTTCAATTCTAGCCAATTTGGAGCATAAACAAACTCAACAAGGCTTTTGACATACAAAAAACCTCTGCCTAAATAAAGAAAAACGGTTTAGAGGGTTATGGATTTTTAAACCTCAAAAGCAGTAGGCCAGAGCTGAGGCTAAACATGAACTTTTCACAGAATCACAGAATCACAGAATGTTAGGGATTGGAAGGGACCTCGAAAGATCATCTAGTTCAATCCCCCTGCCGGAGCAGGATTGCCTAGATCATATCACACAGGAACGCGTCCAGGTGGGTTTTGAATGTCTCCAGAGAAGGAGACTCCACAACCTCTCCGGGCAGCCTGTTCCAGTGTTCGGTTACCCTCACTGTAAAGAAGTTTTTCCTCATATTTATGTGGAACCTCCTGTGTTCCAGCTTGCACCCATTGCCCCTTGTCCTGTCAAGGGATGTCACTGAGAAGAGCCTGGCTCCATCCTCATGACACTTCCCCTTTACATATTTATAAACATTAATGAGGTCACCCCTCAGTCTCCTCTTTTAACTTTTCAGGTAATCTTGAACAGAAATGGAAAAAGGTTACTGGAAAACCTATCATCTGTAGCATGGAACAAATTTGTGGAGGGGGTGATAGCAGGACCTGGAGCTGAGCCTCAGCCCAGGGTTTCCCAGCTGTCCCACATATTGTGGTGTCAGGCCAAGTGGCTTTGTCCCAGCAGAAGACCTCACCTGTGCCTTGCTGCAGCTCGGTACAGAGCTTACCATGCAGAAAGCCATGGGATGAGAGGTGTGAAAGTGGCAGGGAGAGCTGCACACTCCACACCAAAGCAGAGCGGAACATCAGCAGCAACAAAGGATGGACCTTCTCCATCGGTATGGAGAGATCTCACTGCCTTTGCTTCTCTGAGTCATTTTGTTCAAACAAAACTGCCCTCGTTCACCATTTGGAACGAAGAGCTCACCCTGAACCACTTTAAACATTTTGTCTTGAACACAGCAAGAGAGCCAGTGGTGAGCTGTGGTGAGCTCCCCTGATCCATCCTAGGACCCAGCTTTGAAATGGAGCAGTATTTGGCTTCTGTCATTGCATCCATCAGCAAGGCAAGAAGTGAGGCACTTCCTTCAGCAAGGACAGAAGCTTCCTCACATGCCATTATCATCCCAAATGAGCTTTATGGACCCTGGCTCCACTGTGTGCAAAGCACAATTTATATGTAAGCACCAGAAAGTGAATTTTAAGTGGTCAAAATGGACCAGTAACCCTGGCTTGCAGGTCAGTTTCCTACCCCAGAAGCTGGCGAGATGCTGGGTGGTTTAAGCTGTCAGAGCCGTTCCTTCAGCCCCAGCACACAACTGGGCAGGACCCCATAGGAGCAGAGCCCTGTTATGACTGATCCTGATTAGCAGCTGATGGCATGGCTGTCAAAGTTGGCATGTTATCGGCAAACAGCAGCCTGGCTTATACCCACACTCCAGGGACAGGACTCTATGAAAGACCAGAGGACAAGCAGGCGAGTGCTGCACAGCCTGCCCTGCTCCTACCACGGGAAAAGAGCACAGTCGCACTGCTGCAAATCCATTTAACTGAGTCAATCAGAATATGTGAGTTATTGCCAGCAAGTGAGTCGAGGAGCATAATACAGGCTCCATGCACACCCAAGCTTACTGCTTTCAGAGAGGTCAAGGAAAGCGGAGAAATCTGGTGAAGAACAAAGTTGCCGCATCGCAGCTCCATTAACAAACTTCTTCACAACACAAACATCACGTCTCCTTACCCTAAACAAGCGGGATTTTACTCTCTAGACAGCATTTAATCAGTATTAGTATGCCAAAACAAGACACTAGTTGGGACTTCTGAAAAGAAATGTAACCATCACAGGTTTGGGAAGAGCTAGCATCACAAGACATCTGGCAGGGCAGAGAAAAGCAAGAACAGGATCACACTAGGACCCCTACAAGAACCACCATTTCCCCTAAACACTCTGCCTCTAAAATAAATCTATGTTTTCCTCTCATCCAGCCACAGCCATCTGCTTTTTAGCCAACTTAGAATACATTGTGATTTTTTTTACAGCACATGTAAGATCTTGAGGTGAGCCTCTCCATTTACAACAGTGGCAGCCCCTCTATTTATAACATATGCACACTTGTACGATGTTTTCAATTACTTCTGTCTCCCTGACATGCAGAGATGCTGCTTAAATAGAAAATTGTGTTATCATACATCTTTGAAGATTTCTAAAGCTAGATCATTTTGCATTTTCTACCCTACTGAGCTAGAAAATTAACAGTAAAACTCTACCCTGCCCTCTAGTAAGTTTGATTTAGTCAAAGACATGATCTCAGGTAGTAACTACAGAATCAGCTATTTATTTAATTTAAATAAAACCATTCTTCCAGCAGGCAGTGAAGGGAAGAAATAATACATCATGCTAAGATCCCTGAGCCAATACTTCTTCCCTACATCCACTCCTGGGTTACTTTCCATGCGTGTTGAAGTGCTCTGCTGATCTTTGTTAAATAAGCTGTGGTAGAACGGAAGGCAACTGATTTGTGCTCCCTGGGTGGTGGGCAACTAATTTAACTCTTGCTGGCACATAGACTATAAATAGAAAAAGATGATGCAGTTTCACACTGATAACATTCTATGAAAGTTAATAATTCAACAGTAAGGAAACTTTTTTCCATATCTATCTGTCCTATCAGGAGTGATGAACGGGAGTTGTGTTGCCTTTAAACCAAAGAAACCAGGTGATATTAGGTGTCTTCTTGTGTGATGACCTACCCGAGGGCTGACACCCTAAACATGGCATGTCCACTCACTCCCTTGGCAACACACCTTCTTCCTCTCTCACCCTGGTCCAGGGGAAGCATTATCCATTTAGAACTAAAGACAAATAAAAGACTTCTGGGCTGGACAGCTGTGCATGTCACGGGAACCATGGAAGAGAGATGACCATCGGGAGGTGCTCATTCTCTTGCCCTCCCATGGAGATGGAGGGAAACAAGATAGCTGCTTAGATGAGCTATCTAACTTGTTGGCAAGAGCAGAAATTATAAGTCCTAATTTTCATCAGGTGACAGGCTGAGCTCGTCTCCACACAAATTTGTACAAGCAGAACACTTCCCCCAGGTAATTTTCATATCCATTCAAAACCATTCTTGCCACATGCACGAGTTGGTCACAAAATCCTAACCCTAACATTAAAGAGGGTTACCATTTTCAACCAAGTGGGCTGGAACAAAATGTAGGCACCAAATATTCCACATCCTTCTAGTGACTGGAATATGGTTTCAGTTTTTATGGGCTTAATGTACAAATATACTATAAAAATACAGCAGAAGATACAAATGAATTCAGCTTCTTTTAAGAGGAATAAAGAGTTAGATGTAACTTTCTGAGTCTGAGATTACTAATGCTTCTTCCACAGTTTTTGAATGGAAATCAGTTGACTCAGATTCCAGAGTTTGGAGTATTTGCCTTTTAGAGAATTCTCAGTTGTATGAACCTGTATACATCCACTGTGTTCAAGGATAGTGCTGTACCTACTGATATTAATTCACCCTGAAATTGCTAGACAAGAACATTTCTTGCAGAGATGTAGCTTAGATCTAATCAGAAATCAGGTAATTCTGTCCCTAACAAAGGCTTTATGTAGCCAAAGAAAAAAAGATTACACCATAAAAAGGAAAAGCTTTCCAAAGGCGTAAATGTAGGGTAAAAGCTCAAAGCAAAAGAGGTTGCCTACCATAAAAGTAAAGTTTATTAGGAAATAAACAGAAATGAGCTATTAGTCCAAATGTAAAACAGGATACAAGCATATGTTTGGGGGTATTGGAAAAGTTAGAAGTTCCTGGACACATTAGTCTTTGGCATTTCAATTACCCCATATAAAAGGCGAAGGAGAAAATCCCTAGGGTTTTTTAACTATTTTAATTTTATTTATTTTAATTCATTTCAAATTAATACAAACACTGAAAGATTTAGGAGCCTTCAGCATCTTGTCTCCTACAGCAATTCATATAACCTGGTCCTCCCTGTCTGTACCCCTCCCAGGCTGACACCACTTGTTTTCATATTGACACAGTTCAGACTCAATCCAGTCTTCAAAGAAAAACAGGCATGAAAATCCCTCAATCCCCCTTTCTGCTCTGAGCCCAGGGCATGCGCATATTTCCCAAGGACTGCGCAATCGCGTGGGTATTATTTTGTACTTAATAAAATTAACAGTCGTTACAGAAAATAGGATTCGAAATGACATTTCTGCCACAGGATCCTTCCAAGTCTGGTACATGAGACAATAGCTACAGTATCAGTTCTGATCCCTTTCATATCACTGGCATTATTTGATTAATTTTCTAAAGTAAGTTTATTACACTGCATACTAAGAGGCAGAAGAAAAGCAGATGAGAAAGACTGTGTTGCTCATTTTAGATAACCTTTGTTCTAAACCGTTCTACATGGCTGCAACGTACTTACCAAACACAGTTTACTGTGATTATTTACTGACTTCATCTTGTAAGAAGGGATATTCTAAGTAAAAACAAAATACAAAAATGCCCCAGGTTCACTCTTAATGTGACTTTCTCTGCAGCAAGGAAACCAGCCCCTTCCATATGCAATATACATTCAGCACCTATTCACTTATTATTAATAATATTTTAAAAAATACACTGAAAAATCAAGATACCAAACCTACAATTCAGTGGCACAGAAGAGATTAGTCAGTGCTGCACAGATTACATTAGTCCTAAATTAGATGCAAACTCCAGTCTGGACAGTCATGGAATATATCTATTTAATATCCCCCCAGAAAGAAGGCCACATTTTGGACTTACGGTTGGTTGTCCTGCTTTGATCACTCTGAGCACTGTCATTTGACTGGTTGCTGGAGACAGAGGATACGCTTGAGCTCCTGACAAAACCAAATGCGGCCAGCTTAGCTGCTGGCAACCGTGAATAACCTGGAGGACGAAGTCCAGACTGGCAGGGCTTGAGGAGATTTGACTTGGCAGCACTTGGACATGAGCCTTTCTTAAGATCAGCTGAAAGAAGGAAAAAGAAAGACATTTTTATTAAATAAACTAAACTGGGATATACCGACCATTACCTGTACCACCCAGCTACATAAAGTCAGTAGAAAGACTGAATACAAGTTTTAATGGCTGCTCAAACTGCAGTGATGCCTTATTCTTTGCTCCACTAAAAAGAAGTTCTGTGGAACAATTACACGTCACAATAATTTTTAAACCATGAAATGCAGCAAGGACCCATGAGGCACAACTCAAACTTCCAGCAAAGTAACATAGTTCAAGTCTGCTAAGATTTTTTTTAATGTTATCTTCTTTTATGCTGTATCACTTTCTAATTTCACATTTGTTATGTGCCAATTAAAAGAAACTCATACACAGAGACAACCACGCTACACATCGCCTCCAATTTTGGAAATTATTGTAGAACGCCAACAATCCTCTTCAAGGACACAGGACTTCTTTGTATTCCATCAAAGAAAACACTTCTTTGAAGTCTTTCTTTCAAATTTTGCGAAAAGAAAATGCCGTTTTCTTGCACCAAGCTTGGGAACAAGGACGTGACCTGTAAATTGTACTTTTTAACATTCCACCTGCCATTTCCACTGATGGACTTCTTACTATAAACCATCAACCTATGTGATGGTTCATCATCAACCAAGTCGCAGACAACTGTCAATAGTAGCCTTATAACAGATGAAGTCAGGCAACAACAGTAGTTCAGCTACTATGTCTGTCTGTGGTAACTACTAATTGGTCATCTGTCTCTAGCTTGTGTCCTAACCCATATTCTGCTGCTCTTGCTTAGGTGAACTTTTCTAGATGAATCCAGAACATAAGTCCATAAATGCCTCAAATAGTCTTCATGGACCAAAGGTCCATGAACATGGCAGGATTGTCTTCAAGGACTAAAGATTAGAATTTGCTTTTGACTGGAAGGTTTGGATACCAAGTGGATTGGGACCTCAACTGTACATAAAATTTGGACAGAGCTTTTCTTTGTAGGTTTAGCAATATCAGATTCCTGTTCCTTGTGGAATCCTGAGCAGTAAAAATATATATTAAAAAAAAAAATTAAGAAAGTTCTCCAAAAGCTGATGCTAGAGTGTTTAGCCAGTCATTAGGACCCATGGGTTAGGAGACAAGGCAGCATTAAAACTACCAACATATTCTGCCAGAAAAGGCCACAAAGTCATCTTTTTTCCATTTTTATTTGGTGAACACTATTTGTGCATTAGCCTGACACATATTTCAAAGGAAGAAGTGAACATTCATAATATAAAGGAAAAATAGAAATTAACTGCACAGTAAGAATATGATCTTCATATTATTACAGTATTTAATTCTTTTGTAAACTATGTAGGTCACAGCCTTATTAATTTTAATGAAGCATTACACTTTGAGGACACTTTATAGAAAACAAGACTAACTCCTTTGAGTAGAAAAATGTTATGGGGATTTTGAAAGATAGTTGTGTACCTCATCACAATAATAATACTAAGCTTTGTTTAACAAAACTAAGCCTTTTTTTTTTCAAAGAGAAATATGTGTAACACCAAGCTAAAAAGAGTTTTGTTATCTTATGAAATATGTTCCTATAAACACATCAAAAATACTCCTTGCTCAACAAATGAAATAATTTACATACTACACACTTTTAAAAATGCATTTTTGTACCCACTTTTCACAAGTTGAGGCCTTTATTAAGATACAAGGAGATGGATGTCTGACTGCAGCACCTCTACCAGCGCAGAGGAGGACATGCTGTGGAGAGTAATACAAATGAAAATAACAAATACCTACAGTGTGTAATAAAAAACTGTTAAAATCCCCATTCACTTTTTTGGCACCAACAGGGACAATTTTGATTCTGATACTGAATCTGGCTTCATTTGAACTATGTGAAGATGGGCTCAGAGGTAGCTGTGGGCTCCAGGTGCAGGTGAAGAGCAGTGCAGGCACATTAGCATGGAGAACAGTTAAGCATTGATGTTTACTGTCAGTTTACTGCTAGGCTCGTGCAGCATTGCTTTGACAGTGATCTGTTATAGCTGGTTTATGGTTTAAAGCACCATCAAGACAGATGTCTTCCCTTTCCACTGCTGGGGACACTCCCATCATATCAAAATGACTCTGCAGCAGAGTACTGCAGAACCTAATTTCAACGTTTCCCTCAATGCTATCAACACAGCTTACAATTAGTGTGAATCATGTTAACTGATTTTCATGTAGGAACAAGAAAAGGTGTCCAGTGAAAGGCTTTAAGAGTCCCAAATGCTGGAAATGACATGCTAATCATCTTTCGGACAGAATATCTCTATTTGAGAGGACTAAAGTCTTCTTGCATTAACAACTGCTGCATGGCGGGACTCAGATCGGCCTATGCCAGTGTAAAGCCGCACTTCTACCATGGAAGGATAATCCTGTGCTTTCTCCCTTCCGCAATCAGACTCGTCATGCCCCCACCAATGCTGATACAAACACTTTAGCAATATTTTAGATGGGCCAGACCATCTTGCTTACCCAGCTGGCTGCACAGTCACACGCTTGCTAGCAGTTGGGTATGGCAAAACATCAGCTTTGCCAGCTACCTAAAGGACTAATTACACGAGGGCAACTGCATGTGATAAAAGGCACACAACTCAGTCAAGGCGTGCAAAATACTCCTTGTGTTGCATCGGTGACAGGACCAAGCCCAGGCAGACTCCAGATTTGAAGCAGAGGTGAGTACCTGTGGCAAGCGGCTGCAAGAGCTAGGAACCTACCCAGGTCAGTGGCAGCAGGAAGAAGGTATGGGACTGTGTCTTGTAGGTTTTACACGCTACCAAAAAATGGACCAGCAGGCCTGCACTACACAAGCTAAGAGTCAAGATTCCTTTTTCCTAAGAACCTCTGAAAATTGAGGTACAGGAAGAAATATTTCCATTTTACAGCAAAAAGCTATAAATATCACAGATTTTCTGCAGCAGAATAGGGGAAATTCCACTGGGGTGGGGGTGGGGGGAAAGTGGTTAGAAATGGTTTTGTTTAAAAAACATTTGAAATGCGCTTGCCTTAGGAAAGTGAGGTTCACCTGGGGACTCCCACGTCCCCAGCTTAACTGCAGGGATGCCCACACCGAGCCCCCAGCTGTCCATTACCTGCATCACTGTGTGACCAAGCATCTGCAGCCTGTAGTGCACCAAGCACCATGGATGTCACTGAAGAAGAATAATTTCCTCAAAACCAGAAGGTTTGTGGTAACAAATTGCCCAGCCGTCAATATCTTTGCTTCAAAATCATTCTGCCAGAACTGGGCAGAGGATTCAGTGGATTTTCTCACGCTTCTGTGTGTGTTCCAGTTTGTGACTTCAATTCAAATTCCCCCTGAACTCACAATATTTTGTATCTTGAACTCATCATCATCCTTAAATTATTTTTTGCTTCTCTTCTCTGTAATCCAGCTCTTCTGTACCATGAGGACCTGGAGGCAGGACATTATCCTTATTAGGGATGCATTCAGATCCTTAAGGCTAAGTCATTTTGTGTTTTCTTTCTCATTAAAATACATAAGACATCAGCCTATTGTATGTATTTTCTGTTCTAAATATCATCAAGTTTTACGATGGATGTTCTTTCGTTATTTCTGTTTCTTAGAAGTATAGAAGCGCTCCTGCAAACAAGACCTAGGAGTTCAAAACAAAAGTTATTTTAATGAGCAGCTTTCATTTTAATAAATATCTGCCAAAATAAGCTTAAAAAATTGGCAAAAAATCTTCCCAGCTGCCTCACTGCCTGAAGCTAATTATAGAATTCAGTATTGTTGTCTGTACGGCACACAAGCGATTTTCTATGACACTTCAAGCTGTTCCCATCTAGAAACACGAAAACATTTTGAGGTGGTGACTGATTGACACAAACCAGATGTGCCTGGGGACCCTTAAGAGAAGTCTGAGCTAGACTTCTTATGCATCCCCACAGCACGTGAATCGCATCTCCGTGCACATTATCTCTAATCCAGTGACCTTGCAGGTAACTTCTTTGCCCCAGATTCCCCAATATGAAATGAGAATAATGACGTTCAGAGCATCCTATAAAAGAAAGTGAGCTAAGAGAAAATGACACCAATTATTAAAGTTTTGATGGAAATGCTTATCAAAAGAAACCCAAACAACGAAAAACCCCACCACAAGAAAACAAAGGCTTGCGAAGGATCGCTGAATCGCAAGCGGAACTGGAGTCTTGAACTGCTATTCTTTTTCATAAGAACATATCTGTGTAACTCCTTTCTTCTAAATTTTCATTCATTTCAGCTAAAGCCTATTTCAGATTTCACAGAGAAGTCACATGAAAGTTGCTCTCTATTTATACCGTGGTGGGTTGACCCTGGCTGGATGCCAGGTACCCATCAAAGCCGGTCTATCACTCCCCTCCTCAGTTGGTCAGGGGAGAGAAAATATAACGAAAGCCTCGTGGGTCAAGAAAACGACAGGGAGAGATCACTCAGCAATTGCTGCCATAGGCAAAACAGACTTGACTTGGGGAAATTTGTTTACTTTATTACCAATCAAATCAGAGTAGGATAATAAGAAATAAAACCAAACCTTACAACACCTTCCTCCACCCCTCCCCTCTTCCTGGTCTTAACTGTACTCCCTGTTGTCTCTACCTCCTCCCCTCCAGCGGCACAGGGGGACAGGGAGTGGGGGTTGTGGTCAGTTCATCATACACTGTCTCTGCTGTTCCTCCTCAGGGGGAGGACTCCTCACACTCTTTCCCTGCTCCAGTGTGAGGTCCCTCCCACGAGAGACAGTCCTCCATGAACTTCTCCAATGTGAGTCCTTCCCATCCTTCAGGAACAGACTTCTCCACAGGTCCACAGTTCCTGTCAGGAGCCTGCTCCAGCATTTCCGTCAAAACTTTAATCATTTAGGTGTCAATTTCTCTCAGAAAACTCACTTTCTTTTATAGGATGCTCTGAACATCACTATTCTCATTTCGTATCGGGGAATCTGGGGCAAAGAAGTTACCTGCAAGGCCACTGAATTAGTCAGAGATAATACAAGCAGAGTTAACCCACCGCAGAGTTAACCCAATCGTTGATATCTTTGCAGATTAAAAACAAATCGTGCAAGTAAGAAAGAAACCTATTCTGTTGCCACTGCCTTTGTGGTTTCCCTGTTATAGACATAATGACTTCTCTCTGAACAAGAACTGAGGAAAGGGGCTTTAAAACAGAGGCTTTAATGATTTACACCTAAACAGCAGTAAGCAGGTTGTGTCCAGCTCCCCTGATGGTCTCTCACCCAAATACTGTCAAGCCTGTGACAGTTCAGTTCCAAAGGCAAAACAGTTGTCACTGTTGAACATGAATTTCTGATTGGCCAGTCCACCGTCATATGGTAGGAAATGCTCATCTCCTCCTGATTCAGACTTAAAAGCCCCAGAAAGCTGCTCTGTGCCTTCACAGCTCCCAGGCAACCCAAGGCTGGTTAGCACGTTCTCATCACCCCAAGAATTTGTCAGCTCGTGTTTCATTCAAACTGCAAATGTCCATGTTCACTCTGCAGCTGACGTGCAAAGAAGCAGCATCTCACAGAAACATCCAGCACAGGAATTGTCAGTGCCTGAGCCACACTCACTGTGCTTTCCACGGAAAGCCCAGAGCAGCAAGAACACTCCTGTGTGCATCGCAGCCACATCTCATCCACCCAGCTGCTACTCATCGGCTGCTCAGAAGCACTGTGAGTGCCCAGCCAGCGATGATGCTTGGCTCTTGCCTGGGAGGAGGTAGGGTATGAAGCATTTGCCTGCTGCTGCACCCAAATCGTTACTGATACTGTTCTTGTGACTGACAATTTGGTACAACAGTCATACAGACAACCCTTCTCATACAATGCCTTTTGGTTTTTTGAAGACACAATAATTGTTGGTAAGTCTCGAGTATGGTGACAATGTCCTTCGCAAAACTCTGATGAAGAACTGTGTGTCTCCCTTTGAAGCACTTAATTTTTCTTTATGAAATACCGTTGGATTGCTCTCCCAAAGAAAGCAGAGAGTGCCAACTGAAAACACTGCAAATTAGTGGAGGATAGAGAATATTTTCCTCTCTGAATTTTCCCCTTGTCACCCCTTTCCTTAAACGATTAAGAAGTTTGCCAGCTCAAATCCAAGTACTGCAAATCCAAGACTGCAAACCTATAAAATAAGCACACAGCTGGAGCAGCAGTAATGCAACATTTCAGAAAGTAACCTCAAAACCCCTTTTCTACCATCAAACCTCATTTATTTGTTGAAGTATTAGGTATTCATGAGAATAAACATGAAAGCAAAGCTTTCCTACCAGGAGAAAGCTGTAGACATATTGTAGCATTCACGATGGAATACATTATACATATGCAAAGACAGAAATAAATGCATATATCTCTGTGTGTCTGAGTAATCAGAAACATTGCTGTCCTGTTTATATATCAATTGTATCTTTAACAAGAGTTGACTTGCTTAGAAATGAGAGGAACTGCTAGAGCCTCAGCACTGGCAAATTTCATGCACAGAGTGGTGGTAAGGAAACAACATTCCATTAATTCACTCTTTGAGAAAAAAATACCATAAATACTACCAAAAAATGTAGAATTAAGTGAAGTTAATGAGTAGAATTAAGTGAAATTTTAATGATAAGATCTGTTATACCTTTCAAAATCAGACACTAATCCCACCAAAATAATCAGCTAATTAATGCAAATCCTAACACACTTGCTCCATGAAGTCTTTATAACCAAGGAAAACATTCATAATTTATATGTTATAGACACGGTACCCTTCAATGCTTATTTTGAATTAGAAGTTTCCCACAGAAAGAGCAAAGTCAATTTACATAAAATAAACAAATGTTAAGCTTTTGGACACACTATTGCACCTTTAAATACACCATGATTCAATGACTTCCTATCTTACCTACGGTGCAGAACGCTTTTACTTACAGTCAGGCTGCTTGCCTGACCCATCATCTGGTGTAAAGCATCACCTAAGGAGCAGCAGTGCTTAATAAGGAACTTGCAGCCAGTGCCAATGCATGTGTGCCATGTCCTACAAATGAAGTAGGATCACTGCTCCAGTCACATTTTAGGCATCACACTTGTGGGATCACTCATTATTATTTTACCTTCTACTTGGCGTGTCTTAAAACTAACAAACCCCTTAATGTACTTGCAGTACTTCCAGTCTATCACAGCAGTTCAGGGATTTAATTATCAATTACTTTAGTCAGTTTTATGAGTATTAGTGTTATACACGGGCCAAACCACTCAGCTTATCAGTGCTGCTTAAGCAGACTGCTACATTATGAATGGCATGGCAAAAGGGAATAAAATCCTCATTATGAGGCACTGCTGCTGTCCTTGATACTGTGCCATGACGGTTTCAGTTTAAAAGCCTCCATGGTACCTTACACTTTGTCATGGGATGGCAACTGGTTAGATCCTTCTGCTTCCATTACCCCAGGGCAAGACTGAAATCACTAGGATTAGAAACTGGATTAAAAGCTCAGAATCGAACTGCAAAACAGGCTGATTAGCAGTCTTGAAGGCAGGACTGGTATCCTTGAGAGAAAAATATCTCCTAGTACCCATCTGCTTTTGCTGCAGTCAGACAAGCCCTCACACCCCACAAAACGCGTGAGCAAGGGGCTTACCAGCTCCGCTTCCAGTATGCTGACCATACGCTCATGCATTTCATTTGCTTGTATTTGTAAATATGACTCTATCGAAGCTATGTTTAATCTTGTTTCTTAAATATTGCATCAAAGCCAGTAACACAGATTAAAGTTTAATACCACAACTAACTGCCAAATTAAGGGAAAGTGGTTGACAGAAAGCTGAAAATGGTGTTGGGTACCTTAAAACAATGGGTGGGATGGTGCCTGACCCTGCTCTGGGCCCCAACAGCCAGCCTCACACCAGCTCTGGCATGCCAGGGGTTGCTGTCCCATCCAGCCCCTCCATGGCAACCAGGGACCCATCGCTGGTCTGCATTTGTGCACCAGTGTGGACACAGCCACAGGAACCAGTTCTCTGCTGCCCTTCCACTCCTACACCAGCCTCGTCCTGTCTGCTGTCACTTGAGCCTCTTACATGAGCGATTCATTCTTTTTAACAGAAATTGTTAAAGACTAAAAGACTGGTATGCTGACTTATGCAGTTATACGTTGCTGAAAGATTAAGTCATTTGAGGTATAAAAGGAAAAAGGCTTTGTATAAGGAAAAGGTGATTATAAGCCAATCTTGAATGGACAGTTGGGAAATAAAATGCCAAAAATAAAAGAATGTAAAGTAACTAATATAAGGTATCAGAAACACATGACAGATCAATAAGGGGAGGCACTGAATCAACAGAGAGCAATGGGAAATACTTTGCAACAGAGCAAGACGTTGCAGAAAAATTAAACATGTTCTCCATCTCGCAAGGAAAATGGAAGGTGAGATGCCAGAAGTGAAAACAATGTGTCCTGGGGTGGACAGTGAAAAACTAGAGATATTAGCAACCTCTCCAGAACAAGTCTTGGGTAATTTAAAATCAATAAAAACAGTTAGAGCCCAAAGACCAGATGAGACACACTTCAGGATCCTGAAAGAGATGGCAGACAGATTATCAGACTACCATGAGTTATCTTTAATATCATCTTTGAATCAGCGAGGTATCAATAGACTAGAGAGAAATAAACAAAATAACAGTTGTAGGAAGGAAATTATGGAGAGCCATGAATTAAATTTGACTTCCAAAGCAGACAAAGTCCAAGAAATAATCGGTGATAAGATCAAAAAACCCCAACTTTTGAGAAACAGGAGAACTCTAGGAAATAGGAATTTTAGTGGACTAAGAATCGCACTAACAGCTAGAACAATTTCCTCATGTTTACTTCTCTTTCACTGGTATTTTTAAAGTCAGGATACAGACAATAAATAGGACTGATAGGCTGATACTGTTTAGATTTAGAATGTCACATAATATAGAAAGACAGTAAATTAATACATACAAGACAAGTTCCTATATGGATAAAAAATGGCTAAGGAAAAGACATGTCTCCAGTCATCAATTATGCAGGATAATTAAGCTGGATGAATAAAAATCAAGGCAACGTTCATTTCTGAGGATCAGAAAAGACTGGATTTGTTAATAGGTCCTGTTCATATATTCCTCTCATATGTATGTATGTCCCAGTCTGGCTCCTGTTACTCAACCGCTAACCCTACTCATATCCTGAACTTGCAGCCTCTTGCAGTTTCATTTAAATGGAAAATATGATCCAATCACTCTCTGCACCTGTATTCCCATGTTCAGTGCTGACTGAACTCAACTTAATAGGGCTGAACTGGTATTTACTGTCCAGTGTGTCAGCTTGGAGTGTCTCAGAAGTCACACACAGCTGAGCTTGGTCAGCTTCTGATAATGGTATTAATGTACATAAACTCCAGATGCAGGGTCAAATAGTAATGGATAGTGGCAAGAGGCACTGTGTTACAGAGAACCTTGATTCTCTGATAACCCCCAAATCCTGGCAACCTGTATTACTGACTGGTACTGTTCTCTCAGGGTAAGTCGAGACACTCTGACCCATTTCCATTCCACCTCTAAATTTCTTCTGCAGCATAGTATGAAGAAATGGACACTGGGGAGAGAGAGCAATAGTTTTCAAATACCAGCAAAGAGGAGAAGACCCCACATCCACTCCAGATAGAAAGGAAGTAAATTGCAACAAAGGGAAACACTAGAGAAATCTTTTAACTTTGCTTTCAGAGGCTGCAGGATCTCATACTGAAAGTTTTTATAAATAGTCTTTCATGAACAGGTTAAATAAACATATATCAGAAGGAAACCCATCCTGGGGCAAGAGGAGGGACCATATGACCCTAAGTCATTCCTTACTTTTATCCCTTATGACTATGTTTTAAAAATCTCTGCAGACTTGTAGGCAGCTGCTATGTTTCACGCTGGCAATGACTGATTTCAGTTGTCTCTGAACTTGCTTAATGCATGTTGTTAAAACATCCAGGCTTTTCCAGGCTACCAAGGAGTGCCCTATAGAAGTAATTATTATCTCTACCTTGTGGCATCGCACACTTCTCCTTCTGACTCTTCTCTTGCTTTTCCCTCCCCTCTAATTCTGCTCAGGGTCATGCTGAGCTGGGCAGCAGCTGGGATGAAAAAGGTATTAGAAATGTTGTCTCCAAAGAGGTGTATACCAGGGCTTCAGAGAATCAAGGTCTCTGCTGGCACATCTGAACACTGTGCAGGCTCTCAGAGCACAACATGGTGGGGAACGTCATATTCAGATTGAATGACAGGGTCTTCCTGATGGAAGAAAATGTCCCATTATCTTCCACAGGACAAAAGCAAGGATTTTCCAGGCATTTACAAGGAGGAGGAAGATAAAAAAGAGCACAGTGAGAATTATTACTGAAATTGATTCTCCTTCTTTGGCAATGACCTGTTAAACAACCTTTGTGAAAGTCCCAGACTCCCTAGTCAGCCTCGCCTCACGATAAAAAGACACACCTCAAAGAGTGCTGTTGGAGCTTTGTACTATCCGGTTAAGATGTTGCTCATTTTGTGATATTTCTGGCTGAAAAAAACAATCTTATTGGTGACTACACTCAAAGGAAAGAAAAGAAAGTTCATACTTTACCTGAAGCATCAGGATGATAGAGGCTGGGAGTGCTCGTGATTTCTCCTTGCTGATGGAGACAGCTCCCTGAGGATCTTTGACTTGCAATCAGAATCCTGCTTTTTGCAGATGGTAACCTGGACACTGCACCCAGTCCTAACTGTGGCTTGAGTATCATAGCAGATCGATAAAAACTTGGTGGGACCTCGTAGTGAGTATATGGGGGAGGGCAAAATTCATCTTTTGCAGGCCTTTCCCCAACCTACAGAGAAATAATTAACAGAGATATTATGCAATAAATTGATAAATCCAGAGAACATGGAGCTTTAAATTGCTTATAAAGGCTAATTTTCCCTCCTTGTGAACCTGGGCTTCAGAGCACTGCAGACTGATCATCGCTTTCAAAAAGTGACGGTCTTACCATAGGAACTGCTCTTCACAAAAACACACATTACAGTCTCAAAACCCAACCAAACCCAAATGAAGAATTGTTCTCTTCCCAAAAAGAAAACAGACAAATGGAAAATCTTCAATTAGTGAAAATGAAGTTATTTTTAAGTCCTGAAAGGTGATATTATTTACAGAGGTAGATACACCAAGAGTGTGTCAGTGGAATTTTTGTTACAAGTTATTTAAAATATTCTTACTGAGACAATTTTGAGGGAAGTTGGTTTTAACTTAGTTAAAAATAAAGCTGAAGGTATTTTAAGTTCATTTTATCAGAGAAATGGCATTGTCAAATCATTCGTGTGAGAAAAATACCTCTACATGTTCTTACTGCAAAATGTTCATTGTAATGTGTGCCCCTGAAGTTCCTGAAAAGAGACCTGTGGAGGTGGCACATTTCTGTACGTTACATTTTCAAGGGGCTGTTGAATATTCCAAATCAGAGCTATAAAACCCAGCTGCCCATCTGAACCAGAGGAAAAAAAAAGCAAATTTGTAGATGTGAAACAGTTATTGTTTATCACAATATAGATGATGCTTTGCTAAAATCAGTGACAAATCTCTCTGTATTTTAATGGGTGTACACTGGGAGGGCAGCACACTAAGTCCCAAACTGGAAATGCTTCCAGCAAACTGGCTGTTACCAGAGAATTTGCAGTCGGGGAATGACGCAGTTCCCCAATTCAGCTCTTGCATTTTTCTACACTCAAGCTGGGCTCTGACTCCCAACTTGCTGTGCTGCTTTGTGACTCAGGACAAGGGCGCAGAGCAATGCCAGTAGCTTTCATCTCTCTCATTTGAAAGAGCCATTTACTCTTCGATGTAGAGTCCAACTTCCTTACTAATTTTTTATAAAATGTAAAATCATTATAATCTAGAAAGGACCCACGAATATTTTTTCAGTGCATCCTATTTAGGCGAGAGGAAAAAAAAAGGCTCAGGAAATAGGAAATCTGAACTAAATTTGTTTAAAAATTAATCAAAAAAGTGCCACAGGCTACCTAGGAAGGAATGTAACTGCCAATTAATTAACTCTGCTGTAAGTTATGATGCATATAATATGTCAAATCAATTTCTATTTAGCAATTATAAGCATTTAAAATATGCACTTCAATATTGGCTATAAAAGCTTTGATCCTAGCTGCTTCAAGAGCTTTAATCCTAAATTAGCAAATCTTCAATATGCTAAAGGAGACAAGATTGGCCTTAAACTATTAAATAGAGAATCTTTGAGGCCTTTGCACAGGAACTAGGAGGGCAGATATAACAAACACTGAGCATTATATTTTCGCTCTATATTTTTTCCTTTGTTTGCAGTCCTATTTCCTGCCATTAGTTCTTCCCGTTTCCTTTTTTATTATACTTCTGTGACCTATTTCTACAAGTTAGGATGCAGGTTTTTACTGTAGAGTTGATTCTCTAGGCTTGGACTGCAGGAGATGTTTAGCTTCTTATTTTCAACTTCTGGATATGAGATTGTTTTCCTGGATAAGATTCAGTTATCTTTTCTCTCCCTGATGACTTTATTTCAATCAGATTTCATTATACACTTCCTATAATTTCATATTTAACTGGCAGTGAACATACCAATGCCAAGTACTTCAGTATAAGTACTAGGAAAATCTTTCAATATAGAAACCATGCATTTTTTATAAAGTGGGTCAGCTTAGACAAACCTTCAGTCCTCTCATTTTTTTCTTTATTGACAGTATGCTATGAATAACACAGAAGAGCAACAAACATGCACACAAAAACAATCAATCACAAGCATAAAATATCTTCTCAAGCTGAGAGAAGTGAGAAGGATTTACCCAACTATGTCTTGAGGAGTCAAATTTTGGAGGATATTAACTTGCTATGAAGACACACTCCTTTTTCTTTTCTATTGAACAACGAATTCATGAAGTGTATAATTCAACTCCTCTCAATAGAATCATGTGCAATTATTGATTATAAGGCCATTTTAAAGATCTTCAGAAAGATTCGGATTAATATGAGATCTGGTAATATCCCGTACTCGAATTTTGTATGAGGGACTTCTAAAGAAAAAATTTGTTGCAGCCTGTCAACTAAAAAGAGGCTCAGCTCAGAGTTTTATTGTGTGTGGCTGCTCATTCCCCACTCACCCCATTCAATGAATTTGTTAAAGAGCTGTAAAGTCTGCAGCAAATACTTGGAGTATACAGGAACTTCCACAGGCTGGGTAATGCCGAGCAGAGCTGGCAGCACGGCCAGCAGACAAGGATGCACAACGCTTTCCTTCGTGTTACTTTGTTTGTAATGTCATAAAACATTAATGCCTCAAGCAAGAATTTTCTTGTCAAGTGCCTGCTTCAGGCAACTATTTGGGAAAAGGGTTGGCAACATTGGTTCAGGTAATTCAGATACTGAGATAAGGGGGAAAAGTCATGGTTTGACTATGTACAAAACAATTCCCCCTACGCCTTTTTCCCCTACAGGCCTTCCATTTCAACAGGCTTTAGTCCATGCTCTCCAGAGAAGAAAGATGTCTGTGCTGGGGAATGGACCCAAGAAGGTGGTTGAACAGGGCAGGCACAGCCTTGGGGAGGCAGGCAGGAGAGCCAGTGATCAGCTCCTTACAGACCCTCACCAGAACCAGGGCTCTTGGCAGCAGCCATAAAGTAGTGAATAAAGTGAGCCAAGGACCACACTCTGACAAGGCATGGGTATCCATATATCCATATGGGTAAACTCTTACCCTACAGACCAGGCTGGTCTCATCCATGCTGGTCCTTGGGAACAGCCTCTAGGTGAGCACACGCTGGCAGAGGTGGACACTGAGCTGAGGAGCGTGCTTCCGGTCCAGCAGTACGGGCAACGTTGGAGGCCCTCCCACTGTTCAGTTCACTAGCACGGCTACAGCCTTTGGGTCCCACGGTTTGCTCTGTTACTTCCCAGAGACAGAGGTCACTGGGAACACAAAGCAGCAGCCACAAATTCCCACTGGTGCTAACTAGAAGACGCTGACGTCCACATTGAGATAGGGAGCCCATGATGTGACAAACCATGCGGACAGCAGCACTCTGCCCTGGACAGTGACTGTTTTTTTTAAGCATTTCACTTTGAGGCGTTTTCTACCATTTGGTTTTTTGGACGAAGACAGGCATGATGGATGCAGTCCCTAAGGACAGCTGGACTGACTTCACGCCTGAGCTGGGATTTTTGTCTGAGCTGCCCTACATGGGCTTTAGTACAGGCAGCTCAAGGAGCCCTGCAGGCTCCCCACTGCACAGAGGTAGCCCTCAAGTCTTCCTCAGAGAGCTCTCCAGGCCTTGCATTGGAGTCTCCTGACCAAGACAGTACCTTCCTATTTTTTCTAGCTCATGGCACACAGAGGGGTATTTAATTGCTCCTACCATTTAGCTAGCTGAAGGGTACTTAAGAGATTGCAGGTCTGATTGATAGCAGCTATTAACACTCCCTATCATAGCTATGTAAAGGGCTATAAAATACTAATCAAAGACCTCCAAAGCCCACACTAGATGTATGAAATAGGGCAATCTGGGATTTTTTCTCTCACAAAGACAGTAGCTATCCTGCCCCAGAGTCTCCTTGTCTCCAAAATCTCTGAGTCTTCAATACTGTCCCTTCACCAAGGTGATTTTGATCTATCTCAATCCATCCTAATTGGTTTCTTTCAGATTACACATCAGCCACCTGCCACGAATCTGTACTGTGCCAGCTGCTCTTCTAAGCATCTGTCCACTTCCATGGATCAATCATTTTCCTTTCTCCTGATCCATACCGGAGACAAATCAGTCCTCTTTGCATTCCTCTAACTAGCAGGAGAGTAAGATAATTGTTTTTAGGGTGGCAGCTCAAGAGAGCAAATACCACCCTCTGCTATCAGCTCCTGACTCCTGGGCTAATGCAAACTCATAACACAAAGTGCAATTTGATTGACTTTTCCTTTCCAGCCTCTCCTGCAGGCAATCCAGATTCTCTGAAGAATCAGCTTGCTTGGGTTCAAACCTTCCTTTGTTGAAATATCCACCCAAAGTCATATTTCTTGGAGGAAAGGTGGAAGATGCTTTGGATCTTCTCCAGCCCATGTGTTCTCCTTCTAACCTTAGTCTAGAGTAAATCATGCCACAGACTTGCCAGAACCTGAGTCCTTCTCTTGTTAAGAACAGTCCTCAGCAGTGCACAGCAATTGGTCCTTTGCTCCCAGATGTGTCTGCTGATCCTACCTGATTATCTGAACCCCAACTGTATGGGCAATAGACACCTATGGTCTTCAGAGGGTCATGCCACCCTCCAAACAGCCAAATAACTGCACAGTCTGGGTTATTTTGGCTTTCTGTATCCATACACTAAACAGTAATAACCTCGTAATTTGCCCTCACCTTACAAGGTGATTGTGAAGACAATAACGGTAGATGGGCTGAGACCAACGGCATGAGGTTCAACAAGAACAAGTGCCGGGTCTTACACTTTGGCCACAACAACCCCATGCAGCGCTACAGGCTGGGGGAAGAGTGGTTAGAAAGCGGCCTGGCGGAAAGAGACCTGGGGGTACTGATCGACAGCCGGCTAAACATGAGCCAGCAGTGTGCCCAGGTGGCCAAGAAGGCCAATGGCATCCTGGCCTCTATTAAGAATAGTGTAGCCAGCCAGTCTAGGGAAGTGATTGTCCCTCTATACTCGGCACTGGTGAGGCCGCATCTTGAATACTGTGTCCAGTTCTGGGCCCCGCACTTCAAGAAAGATGTTGAGGTGTTGGAGCGAGTCCAGAGGAGGGCGACCAAGCTGGTGAAGAGTCTGGAGGGTCTGACCTATGAGGAATGGTTGAGGGAGCTGGGGTTGTTTAGCCTGGAGAAGAGGAGGCTCCGAGGTGACCTTATTGCAGTCTACAACTACCTGAAGGGAGGTTGTAGTGAAGTCGGAGTCGGCCTCTTCTCCCGGGCAGCTAGTGATAGGACAAGAGGACATAGCCTCAAGCTTCGCCAGGGGAGGTTCAGGTTGGACATGAGGAAGAATTTCTTTTCAGAAAGGGTTATTAGACATTGGAATGGGCTGCCCAGGGAGGTGGTGGAGTCACCATCTCTGGATGTGTTTAAGAAAAGACTGGACATGGCACTTAGTGCCATGGTCTAGTTGACAGGGTGGTGTCAGGGCAATGGTTGGACTCGATGATCCCAGAGGTCTCTTCCAACCTGGTTGATTCTGTGATAATGGCTGGCATAGACAAGCTCACAATGACTTTAATAATTCCTCCTCTAGACACAAAATATAAGGGACAGAGCTGGAAATTGAAGGTAGAGGGGAAAGGGCAGTGAGCACTGTCCTTTCTGTGTTTGGGATGAGATGGTGCTCTATGGAATGCTATAATCCACAATCACTTCAGTAGGTTGCCTGTTAACATGCCACAAGGGCCAATCTACACTCACACAAGATATCTTAATTTGGGTATTTGCCAACTTGTGATTGTCAACACTGTCACCAAATTTGTTATTTCGATGCTGTTCCTTGGATAAATACTGTATGTAGAATGAGGCAGGCATTAAAATAGCCTCAATAACACCATGAGGCACACAGCAAAAAAAACATTTTTTTTTAAAAAAAAGACTGGTTCAAATTAAACACTCTTGTGTTAACTTCAGTATTTATATAAAAAGCTTGGTTGTTGAGCTACCACAGGTCCCAAAGCAGCAAATGCAAGGGCACATCACAGACATGAATGTAGCTCACTCTTCCCTGTCCTTTCTCCACCTTCCAAGCAAGGTCAACCTTCCTCCACTGTGCTCACCTCCCAGCAGGAATTTCAGGGAACCAAGACTCCTGTCCAACTTATCGAGGTGGAAATATAATGAGATACCAGGAGCCAGAATTGGCCAGAGGGACTTCCATCACCTTTTGGCTGCTAGGGAAGGTTTTCCAGGGAAAGGAGATTTCTTATTTGAGGTGCAGATCAATATAACACACGTCATTAAAATGAGTCAAAAGTAAATCTTTTCCTGTGTGACGTATATAATCTAACGAGAGCTCTGATTGTCCCTGGGTTTCAGTACGCTAAACAGAAGGGAATTAGTTTACAACTCTAGTGCTCTGTCTGCAAAAACCTGTCAACTTTCCCATTAAGGAGGAAAAGACTCTGTGGGCAAACATTAATTTCCCAAAGTTATTCTTTGGGAAAAAAAAAAAGAAATTCCATTTATGGATAAATTCAAACAGTGCATCTTTTCCTTTCTAAACATCCCTATTTATACTACTAGCAGGTGACTGCTTTGCTGGAAAACACTGGAGGAGCACAGTGACAACTTCCAGTCACAGATCAGACATCGCAACAGGGTCAGTGCCAGAAATGGTTAAGTAAGTTTATTTCTAATGATCACATGTTGCCTTGATTTAGGATTTATTTAAGTTTTGACAACTAACTTCTGGCAGCAACAACTAAGCAAATGATCACACCTAGCACACAAAAGAGGCTATCAAAGATGCCTCCTTACCTCCTGCAGAAACTTCTCACTCATCGTACCGAAGTGGTGGCCTGGTGGCCTAATTCCTGACACCACCAGTCCAGAACTGAAGAGTCTTGTCTTCTGGAGGTCGGGTTTAAATTTGTCATATAGGACGCTGGGGGGCTTCGCCTCCTCTCCGTTGGACACCTTCTGCTCCGTGGAGATGGGCAAGCCACACGCAGGGGTACCGTAGGGCAGCCCCACCGGCGCAAACGAAGGGTCAAGCTGCTCTATTGAACGAGGGTTTCTTCTAATGTATGTGATGATTTTAGGTCTCACGGGTTTGGGCCTAGGTATAGCAGGTTTCATCTCCATGCTTTCTTCCAGCTTTTCACTGCAGTCACTGTCCACATCCGCCTTATCTGCGAGGGAGCCCTTGGAGTGGACCAGGATAGGTTTTGGGATGGTACTGCTGCAAGCAGTCTTGATAGGCACTTTAGGGGATATGTTTAACAACTGCGTACTGTCAATGGCAGGTAGGACTGAGGACGGTGACAGTTTGTCAACAGGAAGTGCATAAAGGTCCTTCAAATTACTGTTTGATAGCATGGGCTGACTATCAACATCCAGCGTTGCTACTGGGTGCACAGGAGTTGGGACACATAAAAAGGCATCAGCCTTTGCTGAAACCTTACAGCTCTCCGGTGCTTCATCTGGAGGATGTTTCTGTGCATTAGCTGTCTTTTTACTTGGAACTGAAAAGCTCAAGGTTTCCCCATCACTGTTATGGTTGTCAGGTTGTTGGTTTGACACTGTCTCTGTACTGCATGCTCCGTACTGATCTGAGAGATCAGAAGGCACAGCAGCATCCTCAGTGCTTCCTTTGACTAGCATCAGTTTATTCTCATTAACTTTCAAGGGTTTGCTGTCAGGTAGATTAATGTTATGTATAAGAGATATCTGTTCACCAACTGTTTCAGGGCAACCTGCATCAACTTCATGTAAATTTTTGTTTTTTCTAGATGCCACTTTGCCACTGGATTTACTACTGCAGGTGAGTGGGAATATTGTTTCCACTTCTTTGTCAGTAAAATATTCCTCACCAACCTGGCTAGTTGCCCTGTTGTCACTGTCATTGCTTCCTCTCCCTTCCCCACCGATGGTGACGTTATCACTTAGCAATTTGTCATCAGGATAGGTTACCACCTGGCTTGACAACAGATCCTCTACTTTATTACAGGTGTCTTGAAAATGGGATGCTTGAAATTTTGATGCATCAGACCCAGAACCTTTCTGTTCCTGCAGTGCTGTTTTTTCATCTTTTTGACATCCCAGGAACTCTACCAGCATAATTCTCTCAATCTTTTGTTGACATGTATTTTTAGATTGTAGAGATGGTGCAGTTTTAAGCTCCAATTTTTTACTTTTATCACCCTGACCTAATTGTGCTTCTGATTTACTAGCAATCTCACTGGGCTTAACAGTTGAATGTTGAAAATGAGAAGTATGCAGTGTGCTTTCGGTGTTAACATTTGGTACATTTTCTGGTTTACTTATTTTCTTGTTCCCTGAGGTAGATGGTTTGGAATAAAATACAATATTTTCCTCTGAGGTATTGTCAAGTGGATGAAACACCATCCCAAGAAAATGATCCGTGGATGTTTTTTGTGATTTCTCTGTATTTCCTATCAAATGGTGTGACCTGTCAATGGAGTCCAATGATGCAGAAAGCAGACGTTTACACGACACACGGCCAACGCAGTCTTTCGCAAATGTTTCAGATTGAGGAGAGAATTTACTTGGTCTTCCCAAAGAAAGCCTTTTTATTCTCTCCATCTCCACAGTCCTGGGCATTTTACCCTTAGAAAAGTTCTGGGTGAAGTCAGCATCACCTTTGGAAATAACCTCCAGGTGGGCATCATTTGTGCTACTTTTTAAATTGGACAGACTTTGTCCTCGGCTAATCCTGATATGTCTTGATATATCCTTAGCTTCGCTGGTCCTACAATCTTTCCCCATTTCCCTGCTTGTGGTGGAGGGCAGTTTACTTTCCTGTACACCAGTGTGACAGGTCCGAGAGTCTTTGAAGGTCAGAAGTTTATTCTGCTCTGTATTCAGCTGAGTAACTTTCTCTGATACTCCAGAGTGTATATTTCCACTCTCATCTGTTAAATCACATTTCTTAACATCCTCTTCAGTGGTTCTAACTTTTGTCACAATTTGGTTGGCATTGGTATCCCCGACACTCATTATGCTTTCATTATTATTTCTTATTTCGCTGCGGTTGTCCTGAAGCTGGGCATAACATGACTTGTTTGGGATTAACGGAGCACTCATTTTGAAGCTTCAAGTGACTGCTTTTTTGGCAGTCCCAATTAATGAGAAGGCTTGTTTTTCCTTATCAGCTTAACTATTATGCATGCTTCGGTTATACATTTAAATTATAAACATGGGTAGAAAATTCCTTGTCAGAAAGCTTAGAGTCTCTTGCCAGAGTCACATTTTTGTGCTGCTCAGTTGTCTTTCGTGCAGCCTCTGGAGCTAGGAAATGTTTATGACGTGCAGTAGAGAGGTTCAATGAAAGCAAAATAGGTCTGTCAAGTTCCCTCTTAATGAGAGCCAGTTAATCTAGCCAACCTACGAGAAAAAAAAAAAACAACAGACAACATTACACTGATGTCAGGAATCATGCTAACTAAACTAAAGTTAAAATCAACAGCACTCCCAGGTACATCCCCAGGATAGAGCGCTTTCAAACACTTTAGATGCAGTTTCAATCACAGCTTTTCTCCCAGCAAAGATTTTAGTGTAGCACAGATCTCTGACTTGAGAAGTTACACAGTTAAAACTACCCTGGTTAAAAGAGAGGTTGTTACTGGCTTTAAGCCACATAGATTTACAACTGAAAATAGGCATAAATAGCTAGGTGAGGACCCCACATAGAGGGTCTAAGCACTTTCATACTGCTATAACAATGTCTTTATTACACCAAGGGTGGCTACTGATGCATTTAAAGCACCACTGCATAGACAAGCCAGAAAAATTCCAGCTCCATTAGGGGATGTTTATGGGTTTCTCTCCTTGCCTTGTACAAATCACTGCCATACTTGTGATGACACCCCATCCCCTTTGACATTTCTTAGCCAGATCTACAGATGCCAAGAAATCAAAAACTATGTCTGGAGGCCTGCAAATAAAAACTGTGTTTTCCTAAGACAGCTGCATATGTGTATGTTTAAACAGAGAAGATTATACACCAGTCCCAATACAGTGCAGCTCCTTTTGGCTCCCTCCCACCTGTGGCTTTGGGAGCCCAGATTTTGTCCTCTATCACCTCCTACAAGACAAAGGGGAAATTTCTGTCTATGCCATGCCTAAATTCACTCTCCAAGATATTTCTCGTACCCTGTATGTTCATACCCTTCACCACAAAGAAATATGGACACTGGAAATCAGAACATGCTCCACAGTTCCCAGAAGGCAGAATTCAAAGCACCTGCAATGCTCCCAGCTATGCTGGGTTTCTAATCAGGGGCTCACAGAGGCACTAATTAGAAGTGCTGATTAAGTCCACTGCTCTGTCCACAGCATCTGGGTGCAAATCTGGGCTCATGTTTCTAACACTCACTATGAGCAGGTCCTCCCAGCCTTCGCATTCAGTTCAGCTCTGCTCACAACATCTGGTTCTGAGCTCTATCTAGTTTCTTTATACGGTGCACACACATGTTGGTTGAATCTGGATTCAGGCTCCTGACATAGTTCCAGCTCTTCAGCAAACAATAACTAATTAAATTAAATAATGAAACAGAACACAGTATTAAGAATTTCACTTCAACACCACAGGATTGTGTTATTATAGATCTCATTCACAAAGCATTGTAAAGCAAGACTTTTAAAACTACTTCAGTGTTCTGTCCTTATTCCCAGAGAAAAAAGAATCAAATACTTATTAAATTAAATATATGCATTATGGAGTTTTTTGGTTCATTTCTCATTGCTCTTTTTTCTTTTCTCCAAAAAATGACAACACCAGAATTTACATATTCAACCTGAAAGCCGAGCTCTAAATGCTCTTCACTGGGCAAAGTATGTCTGTTGTTATCTGTTCGATTAGTTAGGAATGGGCACTGATGGGCTCCAGAGGGAGCTGAGGCTTATCAGCTCATGTTTCTCCCTCAGTTGTCATCTGGCAACACTCTGTGGTACCAAAAGTGAGGGCCACGAAAATGATCAGAAGCTGGAACACCGCTCCTATGAAGAAAGGCAAATTTAATAGGAAGTGCAGTGAGGAAAGCTTTCAGGAACTGAGAAAAAGATGGGGAGAACTCATCCTCATCTTTCTTGTACTACCTTGTACTCTCTCACCAAAAGTGTCAACCAATGGCTCAAAACTTTAACAGACCATGGTGGATTGACCATTGCTGGCTGCCAGATGCCCACTCTCTCACTCTCCCTTCTCAACGGGACAGGGGGAGAAATCAAGGTGAAAAAGCTCATGGGTCAAGATAAAGACAGGAAGATCACCTACCAAGTACCATCACAGGCAAAATAGACTTGACTTGGGGAAAATTAAATTTATTGCCAATTAAAATAGAGTTGGATGGTGAGGAACAAAGACAAAAAAACCTAAAATAGCCTCCCTCACCCACTCCCTTTTTTTCCCAGGCTCAATTTCACTCCTTCATTCTTGGCTCCTCCATCCCACCAGTTGCTGCTTCCCTGCCTTGTGTTCCCAGAAACACTGAACCCCCGGGTGCTATGGCAGTATATATAAATAAATTGGTAAATGATGATGATGTGCATTAAACCCTAAGTACCATATCAGGCTGCACACATTTCAAATGTACAGATAAAGCAACACACGAATTTGCCAGTTATTTTCTTCTCTAAATCTCGTACATGGGTTTAGAACAAAATTAATTAAGGCATTTAAGATTATGAACATGGTGCTAAGAGATCGTTGGTTCCCCTTGTTTACCCTGCCCCCAATATGATTAGTAGCACTGCAAATGAAGATAGTTTTGAAAAAAACATCGTGGAAATATCTGTATTCATTCAAAGCATCTTCACAGAATCACAGAATCAATCAGGTCGGAAGAGACCTCTGGGATCATCAAGTCCAACCATTGCCCTGACACCACCATGTCAACTAGACCATGGCACTAAGTGCCATGGCCAGTCTTTTTTTAAACACATCCAGAGATGGTGACTCCACCACCTCCCTTCACACAGTGTGTGAGACAGGCCATGCTGCTATGCTTCAGAGACCAGACCAAATAATTTGGTTTAACGTTGCTGGTACAAACTGATCAACATGAGGTCAGGAAAGATCTGTCTGCTCTCAAATACAGGGCACTGCACAATCTCAGTATGCTGCCAGTTGAGATTAACCTCTTAAAGTAGTCAATGCTGGCCAGAGACATGGACTTCAAATGTACATGTAATTACACTGCTTTTAAGAGAAGGCATAATAAAATACTATCTAGGCAGAGATTAATCTCAGGCAGTGCTAGCACTGCTCCTGTGCTTCCTCCAGAGTCAGCGAGGGATGGATACCTTGGAAATGTGGTTCATCCTGTGCTACCACCTTCCAGGATGGAGCCTATGCACCCAACTCTTCCTAGTCTGTCTCTTCTGGTGACATTCAGTCTCACATTAAGGATCTCACATACTTGAAGAACCCATTACATCCTTACAATTAGCATCCATAGAATTACCTAAAAGTATTTTCTTCTTCTGCAAAATATTGCCTGTTTAACTTTGTAATTTTTTTATAGTTGCTATTGCAATGAATACACAGAATAATTATTCTCTGTTTGAAAATAATGCAAGATTGCATTCTGCTATAGAACATACTGACAGCCCCAGACTCCTAATCAAGCATCTATGTCAATTAACACCTTATTACTCCAGTTTTCCCTGTTAAGGAATACAAGCTTTTGGGTTTGGTTCAATCTATGTAATACTTATATACTGATAGGCACATCTGAGAGTAAGATGTGTGGTTTCGTGTTACATTTGGGACCCTAGAAGATTTGTTCTTCTATAGATAGCTTGTATTCAAGAAGCTTTGGCTTGGATTTTCTGCAGGACATTTTATGTAGCACTGTCTAGGCTCAACTTCACTATGCTCTTTGGAGTCAGTGAGATGAAAAAACTCAGCTGTGCCTGGGTCCTGCTGGCTCTTCTATTTTTTATTGCTCACCTTTCTAGACTGATGTTGGCTGACATACACACACCTAGTCACTCCCTGCTGTGTAGAGGCTCTGAGATGACAGGGATGTGAACCTCCTAACTGTTCAGATGCCCTCTTTAGTGCAGAAGAAGGGGGTAAGAGGAGACTCAATCTCAGCGATGACACCACCTCATCACTTAGCAACATCTCACTGGGAGCCCTGGACAAGAAACATGATTGCAAGTCTTAAAGACTGGACTTGGTATATGTAAACCTTGATATGGGTAAACATTTCTTGATACTGTATAGTGTAAAAATATCCCCTCTGAATTGCTGAGAATGGAAAATGAAGTCATAGCTCTCCATGTCACAGCATCTTGGCAGGATGCAATAATTATATTTGTGAAAAAACCTTTACAAAGTGATGTGAACATGCTAGACAGTAGAATAAAATTATATCCACCAGACTACAGTTAGCTACAAATTCCACAGGGAGGAGAAAAGTTCAAGGAGCCAGAAACATAATTAAATACTTCTGTTTAAATTTGGCAGTATCAGTTCCCTTCTGAGATGTCTATCTTTTAAGAGCCTCTATTCTAAATGTGAGCCCATGTAATGATGATCCAGGAAAGTAGTCTACAAGAGTTTCTCCCCATCTGCTATTGCAGTTTCTCCCCTACACTCTGCTCCATCCTAAGTTGCATTTATCCAGCAGGTCCCACCCCACCCTCTGGAGAAACCAGCGAGCAGGCGAAGCCGAGCTGGATGATTTCTGCCCATGACACACAGCATGGACTGTAGCAGCAGAGCTCAAGTTCGTAAAATGCAGCTCGCTGGAAAAAGAATCACAGAATCACAGAATCAACCAGGTTGGAAGAGACCTCAGGGATCATCAAGTCCAACCGTTGCCCTGACACCACCCTGTCAACTAGACCATGGCACTAAGTGCCATGGCCAGTCTTTTCTTAAACACATCCAGAGATGGTGACTCCACCACCTCCCTGGGCAGCCCATTCCAATGTCTAATAACCCTTTCTGAAAAGAAATTCTTCCTAATGTCCAACCTGAACCTCCCCTGGCGAAGCTTGAGGCTGTGTCCTCTTGTCCTATCACTAGCTGCCCGGGAGAAGAGGGCAACTCCCACTCCACTACAACCTCCCTTCAGGTAGTTGTAGACTGCAATAAGGTCACCTCGGAGCCTCCTCTTCTCGAGGCTAAACAACCCCAGCTCCCTCAGCCGTTCCTCATAGGTCAGACCCTCCAGACCCTTCACCAGCTTGGTCGCCCTCCTCTGGACTCGCTCCAACACCTCAACATCTTTCTTGAAGTGCGGGGCCCAGAACTGAACACAGTATTCAAGATGCGGCCTCACCAGTGCCGAGTAGAGAGGGACAATCACTTCCCTAGACCGGCTGGCTACACTATTCCTAATAGAGACCAGGATGCCATTGGCCTTCTTGGCCACCTGGGCACACTGCTGGCTCATGTTTAGCCGGCTGTCGATCAGCACCCCCAGGTCTCTTTCCGCCAGGCCGCTTTCTAACCACTCTTCCCCCAGCCTGTAGCGCTGCATGGGGTTGTTGTGGCCGAAGTGTAAGACCCGGCACTTGTTCTTGTTGAACCTCATGCCGTTGGTCTTGGCCCATCTATCTAACCTGTCCAGATCCCTCTGTAGGGCCTTCCTACCCTCCAGCAGATCGACACTCCCACCCAGCTTGGTGTCATCTGCAAATTTGCTGAAAGCAGCAGCCTGCTTCTAAACAGTAACAGCAGCTTTTTTTGGTTAAACAAGCAGCATAGAAATATTGTTATCCTCAGTAGGCACCGAATAAAAGAAAAATGGTAAAGCATTACCATTTTATTGGTTGTTTTGCTTTCAGTTTGCCACAAAAATAGAACAGTAATAACGATGAGATATGCAAAGGAATTATCAAATCACATGGAAATATAAATGTGGAGATAAAGAAATAAAATCTGAAATGTGTTGAGAAGTTTGGCTCCTGTATAAACATTTCCTAATGCAGGCTGTCACAGCTGCTTACCCATCGCGGTGCTGAAAGCCTAAAACCAGAATATTTACAGCAAGATACACTAAAAACATCTGGTTGTACCGCTAACACTGTGCACAGTTTAGGCTGATTGCTCTTTCACTACAAAGTGTATGAGAAGCACCTGAATACCTTATGTCCTGGGTTTGCATGGCAAGGTTTTGGTAGCAGGGGGACTACAGGGGTGGCTTCTGTCAGAAGCTGTCAGAAGCTTCCTCCATGTCTGATAGAGCCAATGCCAGCCGGCTCCAAGATGGACCCATCACTGGCCAAAGCTGAGCCTATCAGTGACAGTGGTCACACCTCTGTGGTAATTAAGCAGGAGGAAAAAAACCTGCACAACTGCAGCCAAAGAGAGAAGTGAGAATATGTGACAGAAACAACTCTGCAGACACCGAGGTCAGTGGAGAAGGAGGTAGAGGAGGTGCTGCAGGCACCAGAGCACAGATTCCCCTGCAGCCTGTGGTGAAGACCATGGTGAGGCAGGCTGTGCCCCTGCAGCCCATGGAGGTCCACAGTGGAGCAGAGATCCACCTGCAGCCTGTGGAGGACCCCACATCAGAGCAGGTGGATGCCTGAAGGAGGCTGTGACCCCATGGGAAGCCCATGCTGGAGCAGGCGCCTGGCAGGACCTGTGGCCCCGTGGAGAGAGGAGCCTACGCTGGAGCAGGTTTGCTGGCAGGACTTGTGACCCCGTGGGGGACCTGTGCTGGAGCAGTCTGTTCCTGAAGGACTGCACCCCACGGAAGGGACCCACGCTGGACCAGTTCGTGAAGAACTGCAGCCTGTGGGAAGGACTCACATTAGAGAAGCTTGTGGAGGACTGTCTCCCATGGGAGCGACCCCACACTGGAGCAGGGGAAGAGTGTGAGGAGTCCTCCCCCTGAGGAGGAAGGAGCGGCAGAGACAACGTGTGATGAACTGACCGCAAAGCCCATTCTCTTCGCCCTGTGCTGCTGCAGGGGAGGAGGAGCTAGAGAAATTGGGAGTGAAGTTGAGCCTAGGAAGAAGGGAGGGGTGGGGGGAAGGTGTTTTAAGATTTGGTTTTATTTCTCAATACCCTACTTTGATTTGATTGGTAATAAAAATTAAACTAATTTCCCCAAGTCGAATCTGTTTTGCCCATGATGGTAATTGCTGAGTGATCTTCCTGCCCTTATCTCAATCCAGGAGCCTTTTGTTATATCTTCTCTCTCCTGTCCAGCTGAGGAGGGGAGTGATAGAGCAGCTTTGGTGGGCACCTGGCATCCAGTCAGGGTCAACCCACCACACCTTATTAACCACCTGCCACTGAAGCTATGCCTCTTGTTACTACCATTAAAAAAAAAAAACAATGGCTTTGTAAATGGAAGGGGCAGAGCCAGTAGCCTGCAAATGGTCAGCCACAGGCCAGCCACTGGCTGCCTGCTTCTGCAAGGTAAATGCTCTTGACCTGGTGGGGTAGTGGGTTGCACTGCCCAGGGGCGAGGATCATGCTTTCAGCTGCACATGTGGACCTGCATGTCAGTCCACTTTGTTGTGATTCAGAGACAGGCCAAGAGGTGTGTTTATCCTCTCAGAAGGAAGCCACAACTCACTTGAAAGCATAAAGTGAGAAGCCTCTAGTCATTACCCTTAGAGGCTATCCTGGTCATGAGCTCCAAGTTCACAAACCCCTGCAGCATGCGGGACAAGGGCTAAGCAAAAGCTCCAGAGCTGCTGCCCTCCCCACAGGCAGCACAGATCAGAACAGGGCGAGCATCTTTGTGTTATAGCATCCAGATAAACTCCTGCAGAAATGGACCCCAAGAAAGAAATCTTGGCATACAGGGAAGATGCTCCTATTGTCTGACCAATGCAGCAATGGAGGAAGATGGATGAAAGTACATGAGGAATATAATTGTATGAGGTGGGAAACAGATGCAGTTCTTACAGTTACTACAGAAAAATGGCATGAAGACCAGCCTCCTGATATGCATAGCTGTCCCAAGAAATACCACTGGGAAGGACTGGCTGTCACAGTTTAAAGCTGGGCCGGCTATTAAACCTGTGGCAGACGCTCTCTGTTAACCCTCCCCCCCCCCACCTGAAGGGAAAGGGAAAAGGGAGAGAGACTTATGGGTTGGAAAGTTAAAACAGTTTTAATAAACTATAGTAATGAAAAAAAAAGTATAATAAGAATAATAGAAATAATCAAATATATACAAATATATACAAAACCAAGATCAAGAGCTTGGAAATCCTCCTCAGGCAGAGTTGCTCCCCCCAGCACGGGCAGAGGGGAAAATGCAGTAGTTCCCCCTGCCATCACACCTGCAGGCTTTTAACTGGAGAATTGGCAAAGCTGGTACCAATCAGTGGGAGACAGGAGGGCCCCTCCCTCCTGGGCCCCACCTTCAGGAGGCAGTGGGTTAGTGATAAATAGGAAAGTGAGAATGACGTGTATGGGATGGAATACCTCGTTGGTCAATCTTGGGTCACCTGCCCTGTCTGCTCCTCCCTGCAGGTGCGAGCCCCCTTTGGTTCTTCACTCATAAGCAGTGAGGAATTTAGCAGTGACTTTGGTTTCTCTAAGACTAATTGGCCTGGTTTGGGCCAAACCAGGACATTCCACCCCTTATTCCATACCATTCACGTCATACTCAGATCACCACTACCTTTTCATTTTCAAATATATATACACATATCACTAGTTTATGATTCATCTTTATGCAAAAAGTTCATCAAGTTCATTTAGTTCAGGATTGTGGGTTTCCATCTGACTAGCAGTCTCTCAGGGTAGGAGACATGGTATGAGTAGTAGGAACCTTACCCTTGAACATCCAGCCTAGTATTGGTAATCGAGGTGCCAGGAGAAGTTGTGCTTCAGTACCAATTACCTCTGAAGCAGCTCTAACTCCTTCATATGTTGCCAGTATCTCTTTTTCAGTTGGGGTGTAATTGGCCTCAGAACCCTTGTATCCTCGACTCCAAAATCCTAGGGGTCGACCTCGAGTCTCCCCTGGTACTTTCTGCCAGAGGCTCCAGGTAGGGCCATTGTCCCCAGCTGAGGTGTAGAGCACATTTTTAACATCTTGTCCCGTGCGGACTGGTCCAAGGGCTACTGCATGGACAATCTCTTGTTTAATCTGTTCAAAAGCCTGTCGTTGTTCAGGGCCCCACTGAAAATCATTCTTCTTTCTGGTCACTTGATAAAGAGGGTGTACAATCTGGCTGTAATCTGGAATATGCATTCTCCAGAAACCCACAACGCCTAAGAAGGCTTGTGTTTCCTTTTTGTTAGTTGGTGCGGACATAGCTGTTATTTTGTTGATCACCTCTATCGGGATCTGGCGACGCCCATCTTGCCATTTAATCCCTAAAAACTGGATCTCCCGGGCAGGTCCCTTGACCTTGCCTCTTTTTATGGCAAAACCAGCTTTCAGAAGAATTTGGATTATTTTCTCCCCTTTGTCAAAAACTTCTGCTGTTGTATCACCCCACACAATGATGTCATCAATGTATTGCAAATGTTCTGGAGCTCCACCCTTTTCTAGTGCAGTCTGGATCAGTCCATGGCAAATAGTAGGACTGTGTTTCCACCCCTGGGCAGTCGATTCCAGGTATACTGGATACCTCTCCAGGTAAAAGCAAACTGTGGCCTGCACTTTGGTGCCAAAGGAATAGAGAAAAATGCATTAGCTATGTCTATGGTGGCGTACCACTTGGCTGCCTTTGACTCCAGTTCGTATTGAAGTTCTAGCATGTCTGGCACAGCAGCACTCAGCGGTGGCGTAACTTCATTTAGGCCACGATAGTCCACAGTTAATCTCCATTCTCCATCAGACTTTCACACTGGCCATATAGGACTATTAAAGGGTGAGCGAGTCTTGCCAATCACTCCTTGATTTTCTAATTGTCTAATCAGTTTATGAATGGGGATCAGGGAGTCTCGATTGGTGCGATATTGTCGTCGGTGCACCATGGTAGTAGCAATTGGCACCTGTTGTTCTTCAACCTTCAGCAACCCCACAACAGAAGGATCTTCTGAGAGGCCAGGCAAGGTAGACAGCTGTTTAATGTCCTCAGTCTCTACAGCTGCTATACCAAAGGCCCATCTATACCCTTTTGGGTCCTTGAAATACCCTCTCTTGAGGTAGTCTATGCCAAGGATGCACGGAACATCTGGACCAGTCACAATGGGGTGCTTTTTCCATTCATTTTTAGTTAGGCTCACTTCGGCCTCCAATACAGATAACACTTGAGATCCTCCTGTTACTCCTGAAATACTGATAGATTCTGCCCCTTTATGATCCGATGGCATTAGGGTGCACTGTGCACCAGTGTCTACCAGGGTTCGATACCTTTGTGGTTTTAATGTGCCAGGCCATCGAATCCACACAGTCCAATAAACTCGGTTGTCCCTCTCCTCCACCTGGCTGGAGGCAGGGCCCCCCTAATTAAGAAATGGATTCATGCTGCTCACAGGGACTGGACCTTCATTTCCCCTATTCACTCTTGGGAAAAAGGGATTTGAGGCCCATCTACCCTGACTGGGGTCCTGCTCACTGGTAACTGGAGCAGCCATCCTTCTAGAAAAATTCTCTCTGGTATTTCTTTTAGCTTGCAACTCATGTACTCGTGCCTGTAGGGTACTGGTAGGTTGTCCATGCCATCTGCTCATGTCCTCCCCATAACCACGCAGGGCAAACCACAGGATACCTCGTGATGTGTTCTGTTTCCTTTGAGCTGGTTCTGTAGGAGAGCGTTTTCTCCTAACAGCTGCAACGCGCGCCTGTGTAGGTAGAGAGTCAAGTTTATTCTCGATCATGGACAGTTTGTCTGACAGTTGTTTAAACGAGTCCTTGTTTTCCTTAGTCAGTTTTTCCACAGCCGAGATGCGTGCCTGCAGTGGGGAAGAAATACTATCTTCATACTGTCGCATACAGTTAGCCATTTCGCCCACACTAGATCGTGCCATATCATCTTCTCCCCATACTAATATTGACAATGTATGGGTATATGTCGGTGGAGCATTCTTCACAACCTTCCGGAACATGGATCGGTTGCATTCCACTTCATCAGGGTCTCCAGGATCTACAATGTCCCGTGGGTGTCTATAAATGATCTCTTGCACAGCCAGTTCTCTAAGGTAGTTAATACCTTTTTCTATAGTGGTCCATTTGCTTAGGTGACTCATAACATCATCTTTATAGGGATACCTGCTCTTTACAGCTGACAAGAGTCGCCTCCAGAGACTGATAGTGTTTGACTTTCTTGCGAGCACCTTATCAATACCACCATCTCTGGACAGGGATCCCAACTGTCTGGCTTCTCTGCCGTCTAATTGCATGCTATCTGCCCCATTATCCCAGCATCGGAGCACCAGGTAATAATAGGTTCACCGTCATAACGGCTGAAGCCTTTCCTTATATTTCTCAGGTCCTTCAGGGATAAGGAGTGGTAGGTTATCTCTACGTCCAAGTCCTCCTCTTGTGATAGTTCTGCTTTAGAAGGACCTTTCTTCTGTGATGGGTCTGCTTTAAAAGGACGATGGAGGAAACCCCCGTCTCTGTTGGGCCCTAACTCTGCCTGAGAAGGGCCCTCACCTGGGTCATATGATGGCTCTGCCTTAGAAGGCTCTGAGTCATCATCCTTCACTTTACTAGCTCATTTCTTTTGGTATTTCTTCCTGGTTACAGGAGCAATTGGTACAGATTCGATAGATGCTGGGGTCTGAGTAGATGCAGTGGCTGTCATGGGAGTGCTGAGAGTCTGAGTAGCTGCAGTGGCCATCTTGGGGGGCGTAGCAGCTGTGGTACAGGCTGTTGAGGTTTCAGTGGATTTAGTGGCTGTAGCGGCAGTACACACTGTAGGATCTGAGGTGGCTGCATAACACCTACAACTGTCCCTGCACCGATATTTAATCTTATCCCACATCAGAGACACATTCAGGACAACCAAAAATAAAAACATGCCACCTAGACAGCACCATCCTAATTTCGCAAAATCTAGTGGATTCAGCTTGGCAGAAAAGGAGAAGGTACTATTTCCCAAAGTAAAACTGGAAGTGTAATCATTAACAGAATCAGCTAAAGGACGCCTGGAGCGTGCAGATGAAGTTGCTGCTACTGATTCGCGATTAAAGCTGCCCATCATTGTGTCATAGAGATAAGAGATCGGAATATTAACTGCCCAGTTTATCACAGCATAAATCAGTATCAAACCCCATACCAAAACAATACATTTTGACCAGCGCCCACTGCTAAACTGCATGTAAACATTCATAAGAAGCAAGCAATAACACAGTGCCCACGGCAGGTAAGGCATCATTGCAATACTCAACTGTGAAAGAAACTCTATAAAAAGATGAGATAATACAGTATTCAAAAATGACATCACCATCTTCACTATCTGTTTTAATTTCCAACCCCTCGTAAATCTCAAAGGAAGAAATCTGATACTCTCTCAGCTGAGCTCTCCAGGTCTCCTCCCACCAGAGCCAGGATTCAACTTATCAGAGCAACCTGTTGGAGCTTCTCTCAAGCCCCACGTTGGGCACCAATAAATCTGTCACAGTTTAAAGCTGGGCTGGCTATTAAACCTGTGGCAGATGCTCTCTGTTAACCCTCCCCCCCCCCCACCTGAAGGGAAAGGGAAAAGGGAGAGAGACTTATGGGTTGGAAAGTTAAAACAGTTTTAATAGACTATAGTAATGAAAAAAAAAAGAGTATAATAAGAATAATAGAAATAATCAAATATATACAAAACCAAGATCAAGAGCTTGGAAATCCTCCTCAGGCAGAGTTGCTCCCCCCAGCACAGGCAGAGGGGAAAATGCAGTAGTTCCCCCTGCCATCACACCTGCAGGCTTTTAACTGGAGATTTGGCAAAGCTGGTACCAATCAGTGGGAGACAGGAGGGCCCCTCCCTCCTGGGCCCCACCTTCAGGAGGCAGTGGGTTAGTGATAAATAGGAAAGTGAGAATGACATGTATGGGATGGAATACCTTGTTGGTCAGTCTTGGGTTACCTGCCCTGTCTGCTCCTCCCTGCAGGTGCGAGCCCCCTTTGGTTCTTCACTCATAAGCAGTGAGGAATTTAGCAGTGACCTTGGTTTCTCTAAGACTAATTGGTCTGGTTTGGGCCAAACCAGGACACTGGCAAACCAACCACAGCCTGTCTGAAGACTCCTCTGGGAGAAGAGATACCACCTCAGCTCATGCCAGGGATGCACACTGCCAAGAACTGAGCCCCACAAATGAAAACAATACAGTGCTGGAAGGGAAGAAGGTGGGAATATCATATTGAGAAGCCCAAATCATTACAAAGAACTTCTTCCAACAGTGATGGAAGTTGAAAGCTGATACTAGGACATTAAAAAGAAGCCAATAAACCTCTTGGAGTGGGTAACATACAATTGGAATTAACTAAAAATGGTGGAGAAGTGCTTACCCAGGCATGTGATAATTTTGTTAATGTGATTTGGAAAGTTGAGAACTAAGATTTGGATACACTCCCCAACGGCTTCTATTCATAACACAGCAGACCCAGCTGTTTTGGGAAATTACAGCGTAATCTCACCGTTGGCAGATCCTATGGAAATGTTGTTGTATATCATGAAGAGGACTACTTCAGACAGACAACTTTCTGCCTGACGAGCAATTCAGACATAGGCAGAGAAAAGAAATGGTGGAGGAAATGTTAAATTTTTACACACTGGAAAATTAAAGGAACGCAGTTCTTATTCACTTGTAAAACTGAAATGGTCTGAAAATATTAGAGGCTTTTGTAGAGTGTGATTCTATAGCACTTCCAGACTTTCAGTGTTTTAGTGGTTTTAATGCCTTTACAGCCAATAAACTTTAATCTTTTCATAATTTACATGATTACCTATTTTATATCTATATAAACACAGCTATAAAAACTGGATATAGAATAGCTAATGGTAAGGAATGAGAGATTTTATATGCCAAGGCAAGGTTTTTCAGTTATATTTTATTTTTTATTCACCAGCAAAACAGGTTTTAGTTCATCCAAATTATTAATGAACTTATGCTGTTTTATCAAATTAATTTTATCAAAATGATTATGAACAAAATAGATTTTAAACATCTGCCACATTTAGCTTCAAAATTTTCTAAATTAAACTTTTTCACTTTACAGTTCCAAATAATATTTCAAGATCAGATTTACCTCATGTTTGCATGCTTAAAAGTTTTTAAATGTCAAGTCAGATGACACAGAAAGGTTATTTCCTCTACATAAATTAGTATTTTCTTTTCCTAAATAAAGGGGTGATAACAAGCCCAGTGGAGGACACTGGTTCTTGCTTTCATTAGGCCTATGAGGAGATGTTTCTTTCTCACTTTTTTCCTTGTGTCAGTATTTCCTCCTTTACTTCTAGTTGCCACATCACATGAAGGATATCACACACACCAAATGTGCCAGGTATGGCCAAATACACATATGGCTGCTCGCCAAGATCCTGAGCTCCTGAAAACCGAGCTCATGACAAAGGAGATGGTGACACAGCTGGAGAAGTACTGAGAAGGATTCAGCCCAAGTCCTGCCCGCCACCAAAATCAACCAAATCAGAGTACAGCCTCACCCTCTAGGTCCTGTATGCTTGCTCTCTTCACTCTCTTTCTTCAGGGATTTTAGGGTCAAGCCTGCAGTAATATAATTTCTTTGTATGTCACTCCTCAGAGATCCCTGGGAAGCAGCACAACTCCTATTTGCTGGAAATCACGGCCACGTGCATCACTACCATAAGCACAGCCAAAGGTAAAGGTACTAAAGCAAGCTTGTTTCTTGTTTTTCCCAGGGAGGGGAGGTGGCAGCATCTCTCTCCATGACCTGAAGCAATAGGATTGAAAAATCAGGTGCCAGCATGAAACCCCAGCCCTGGAAATTGCTGTAGCTCCTGGCAGTATCACAATGCATAACTGGCTTGCAAATGCAACTTTCCTTTCTGAGTAAAATGAAAAAAACGGGAAAGATGCTCCATATTAGAAGTATTTATATATATCCTTAATTGCCTGTGTATGGCAACTGGAGCACATCAACCCAGCAGGGAGAGCAAAGGGATTACACTGTTTTTCCTTTGGCTGAATACTGCTTTTCAGCACTGAAGTGTTTATCTCATAGTCCCTACTGCAGATGGGAAACAGCCACGACCACGTGCAACTGCTGTGGCACTGGCAACGGCGATGCAAAGAGCAGAAATCTTTGTACAGCTCCTTAATTTACCTCCAGTTATACTGTGGGGGTCAGTACGTCTTCAATGCAAACAGATCAAAAATCTTCCCAGATAATGTATATAAATTATTTCCTTTGCATAAGATACTTGTAAATGTGTGGGTTTTGGGGTTTTTTTGGTCAAAACTACATTTTGTAATACAAATCTGAAGAGCTACCCTAATAATTTATTACCTGTGAGGGCTGAATTCCCAAAGCACATTATGTGGAAAGGATCCTGCTTACTGCTATTTCAAAGGAGTATGGGATTTGGGATTAAAGATTCTCATTATCAAAACTGACAAATTATTTTAATTATTAACATCAATCAAGTCTCCACAAGGCATAAGCCTTAGTAGTTGTTTTTCAAGACTTCCTTTTTAACATTTCCATTTGCTTCCAAATGTTCTCTGTTGGATAAGACAACATACTCTGATATAAGCAATCCTATTAATTGGATCCCCCCTCAAAAGGCAGAAGTCTCTGATCATCTTAGCAATGGCAACCAGGAAGCTGATTTGATAACCAGTGCAACTCATCTTGAACAAAGGTCTGGTTTTATTTTAATTCCAGAGAAGCACACCTGGCTAAAGGTATTGGAACAGCTCATACCTTGTGAGGCACAATGCTATTCAATTCAGGACTTCAAAGAAAAACAAACAGCAGAACGTCAGGGAAAGCCACTCTGAAGAGAGGTATTAGATGAGGGCATCCTGGCTGTTTAAGTAGTAAGAGCTGGTAAATCAAGCAAAGCAAGACCTGAGCCCAGAGCTCCAGTCCATGTAGATCTATAAAAGAACAGGACTTCAGGGTGTTGATCAACATCTGGCTGAATATGAGCCAGAAGTGTGCCCAGGAGAGAAGTTTATCACTAATCACCCCAAAGTACCACAGAGCAAATGAAATGGCACGAAAGAAAGCAGTAAAGATTTCTTGAAGGCAAGTATAGTCAAGGCAAAAACTGATTCCTCCCAAACAAGTGGAAACAAACAAAATAAAAATGGCACATCAAGCCAAGTCCATGCTGCCACAGCTCAGCCCACCTGTTACATATGGACATGTCATGCCAGGGCTGACCCCAAACACAAGGCATGGGGACAGCCCTCTGAACTCTTCCTTTTGCCCGTGGATGCTAGCAGGGCCACCATGCATGCACCATGTCACCACTCAGCACTGCTGGGCACAGTGCCGCTAATGTAAATAGGAGACAGTAGTGAAGGTGAGAGATCCACCATTAGCTCCTGTTGTCCTCCTCTGTCGGGAGGGAGCAGCAAAGGGATCCTGCCCATCCTTTCTGAGCACCTTCACCCTGCATATCCCAGCCAACAATTTACTATGTCTCTCTCTATTCAAAAACATGAACTGCAGTTTATCATAAAATCTTCAACAGCTGGATGGTGGATGTGCTGGGCCCCAAAACACTGCTTAATTTATTTCTGTACAGCACGAAATCTTGACATAGAAAGAGGATTGTGAAATGTTTCCAAAATTATCATTGTTTTTTTTTGCTAAGACTGCTAAATCCTTCCTGCCTTCCAAAAAACATCTGGGAGACAGAGAAAAATATATTTAGTTATAACACTCAAACATGAAAAAAGTTCATAAATTTGCTTCCTATTGAGCAAAAAACAGAAACTCAGAAGCTTTGTCTACTCCAGCAAATTTACCCACTGCTGATCAAGCAGTTACAACTGGTGCTGAACTCAGTTTAACTTCAAGTGTAGCCAAGGGTAAACTGTCTTTCCACATCATTTTCTGAATTCTACTGAATTCAACGGCAGGTAAATGTGTCAGTTCTTAACTGAAAATCTAAATATGAATTTAGGATCCTAATTTTAGATTGCTAGGTTTACACATTTCAGTGTGAACCACCACCAGTTCTGTAATGCTGTCAAACTTTCAAAAACATTACTGCAGTCTAACTTTCAGAAACATGACTGCAGATATACAGGGGCAACTCATCAGTAAAATCCAAAGCAAATGTAAAGCATTATCAGAAATTCTGCTCATTTGCTTTAACTCCAGTAAAAAACATCTTCCATAATTTGATCTACATTTCCAAAATATTTTACCTTGTGACTTGAGACCTAAGGGGAAAAAACCCACTGTCAATCTGTTTTAAAAAACATTGGCAAGATGAAAACTGTGGTAAAATCCAGAGTGGGGTCTGGACTAGAGGACCTCAGTTACATCAGTTACAATGACCTAGTGAAGGACATAAAGCTCGGTGTGTTTTTATTCACAGTCATACTTTCCTACCAGGCTCTGCAAAGTACATGAAATAGGTTTCCAGGTGTAATTCCAGCTGTTAGGAAGGCAGAAGGAACATATATAATTTGTCCACTCAAGCCACTCTGACTGACCCAGAAGCTAGAAGTTCAGAAGCGGTAATGCCATGCTGCCTGCTGTGTATCACACGCCTGTGGTGGCTGGGGCTCACCAAGGACAAACTGGCAAGGAAGCTCTCATTTAAGAGCACAGAAGGCAGAATGCACAATCTTATTATTCAGAAAGGTCAAGCACAACTAATGCATTACCTGCCTGCTGCTACTGATCCTGAAAGTGTACAAGTACTTCACAGCGACCACTGCTCTGTAAACAATTACATTTGTTCTGCTTAGAAAAATGTGTATATATTGCCCAAAAACATTTGCAGCAACTTGTCTGTCCAAAGATTGCATCCCCATTTTCATAAATTAACAGGAATTTGATTCAGCTTTAGCACTCTATCACCTTTCTATTTACCATGCACTCTATCACCATGCACTCTTCACATGTATAAATAAAAGCAGAAATATTTTCTTTCTGGGCTTTGGGATTTTTTTTCCCTACTGTAGTTTTCAACAGCAAATTTATATACAATAAAATGGTAGGATTTAAGAGTTTTATGCTCATATTTATTTTTTTTATATTGTTGATTAGCACTGACAGTTGTGCATTAGGCATCTTTTGTACGTATGCAACACAGATCAACTGAATGAAAACCAGCAAGCACTCACCCCCTCAGCCCAAGGAGAAAGGGATGTTTCTTTCAAGTATCATGCCTCAACTTACAGTAGTCCCACTCTCTACTTACCCCATCCATAAAACTGTCTTCTCTCCTTCTGAAGCTGGGAAGAGGTTCAGGCTTGACAGTATGTGCTGAAGACCTGTCGGGCTTTCGGGCAAAACGCAGAAATTAGCTCCAAAGAATGGGGTATTGCAAAGGAAGCACCTGCAAGTTCCCTTCCTTCTTTCTCCGGTTTCACTTTGTCTACAAACTGAAGGGAGAAGGATGTAGCCTCCCAAGGGACTGCTCAAGACTTTCCAGCTTTGCTGGTGGAGCTGGTTGGAGGACAAGTGCTGACGGAGGACAAGATGAACATGAGTCAGCGGTGTGTCCTTGGAGCAGTGAAGGCTAACCATGTACTGGGCTGCATTAGCAAGAGGGTAGCCAGCAGGTCAAGGAAGCGATCCTTCCCTCTGCTTGGCATGCATGAGGCATCTGGAGCACTGTGTCCAGGTGTGAGGCCTCAGTATGCTGATACTGGTGAGGATCCAGAGAAGGGCCACCAAGATGGTTACAGATCTGGAGCACATGATGTGCAAAGAGAGGCTGAGGGATCTGGCTTGGTTCAGCCTGGAAGAGAGGAGTGTGGGAGGACCTAATAGCTGTCCTCAACTACCTAAAAAGGAGAATAATAGAGAAGATGGAGACAGACTCATCTCATAGGTGCCCAGCTAAAGGAAAAGAAGCAAAAAGAAGAACAAGCTGCAATAAGGAACATTTTAACTGAACATAAGGGGAAAAAAATCATAATGACAGGGGTGAAGCACTGGTACAGATCACCCAGAGGGGTTATACAATCTCTATCCTTTGAGATTTTCAAAATTTCACTCAAAAAGGCCCTGAGGAACCTGACCTAATGAGGAAGTTGGTCCAATTGTGAGAAGGGCTTGGACTAGGTGTCCTCCAGAAGGCCTTTCCCACCAAATTATTCCATGATTCTAATAGCAGTATCTTCAAAGGAAGAGGAACCAAGGACAATTTCATGATACACTACTGGAAACTGCACTGAACAAGACACAGTGCAGGCTGAGAGCCTGAAATCACTATTTGTACCTCCAACACAGTGCATTTTGCTCAAAATACAGAAACTGTAGCAGTCATCATTTGCTCAGCACTCCAGGAATGGAGCAAGGACCACCCAAAAGGTAAAGCTACTTTGCAGCTGACAGCCCTGCTCTTGGGTTAGGAGCAGTGATAACGCTGGAGCCACTGAGGATGTGGCAGAGACATGGTACCTAACATTTCCCAGTGAGTTATGGTAGCTCAGGTAGAACTGGAAGGCGTATGCCTTCAGCAAAGAGAAGGATACAATCTTCCTTCATGTCACAGTATTTATTTTTAACTCTAATGAGTTTTAGGCTGTCTCTATCTGTCCTGGACAGGGCATTTAATAGTGTGGCCATCGTTAGATGACATAAAGAAAAGACACAAAAGGAACGGGAACCCTACAGAAATCTATCTCAGGGACTGGTATTGGGACCGGTCCTGTTTAACATCTTTCTTTGTCAGTGACATGGACAGTGGGATTGAGTGCACCTTCAGCAAGTTTGCTGACGACACCAAGCTGTGCGGTGCGGTCGACACGCTGGAGGGAAGAGATGCCATCCAGAGGGACTTTGACAGGCTTGAGAAGTGGGCCTGTGTGAACATCATGAAGTTCAACAAGGCCAAGTGCAAGGTCCTGCACATGGGTCGGCGCAATCCCAAGCACAAATACAGGCTGGGCAGAGAATGGATTGAGAGCAGCCCTGAGGAGAAGGACTTGGGGGTGATGGTTGACGAGAAGCTCAACATGAGCCGGCAATGTGCGCTTGCAGCCCAGAAGGCCAACCACATCCTGGGCTACATTAAAAGCAGTGTGGCCAGCAGGTTGAGGGAGGTAATTCTGCCCCTCTACTCTGCTCTTGTGAGACTCCACCTGGAGTACTGTGTCCAGCTCTGGGGCCCCCAACATAAGAAGGATGTGGAGCTGTTGGAGTGAGTCCAGAGGAGGGCCACAAAGATGATCAGAGGGCTGGAGCACCTCTCCTATGAAGACAGGCTGAGAGGGTTGGGGCTGTTCAGCCTGAAGAAGAGAAGGCTCTAAGGGAGATCCTATAGCAGCCTTCCAGTACCTGAAGGGGACCTACAGGCAAGCGGGAGAGGAGCTTTTTACAAGGGTAGGTAATGATAGGATGAGGGGGAATGGTTTTAAACTGAAAGAGGGTAGATTTAGATGAGATATTAGGAAGAAATTCTTGACTGTGAGGGTGGTGAGACACTGGAACAGGTTGCCCAGAGAAGCTGTGGATGCCCGCTCCCTGACAGTGTTTAAGGCCAGATTGGATGAGGCTTTGAGCAACCTGGTCTAGTGGAAGGTGTCCCTGCCCATGGCAGGGGGGTTGGAACTAGATGATCTTTAAGGTCCCTTCCAACTGAAAGCATTCTATGATTCTATGATTCTATACTTAGTGCAGGTGAATTAGTGCCACACTGTTAGTGAGCGCAATTGCCAAAACTCAGATCGCTCAAAACACTCATTTCATATATTTATATACTAAACTAAGTATTTATTGTAAAAGCACTTAGCAATGGCTAGAAGTCCCAGATTTCTGTTAATACTTGTGGGAAAAATAGAAGGTAGAAATGGGTCCTTATTCTAAATATCAGCCCCACTGAACCTGGTATGTGAATATTACACTGAGATCTTTCTTCATCAAAAAGTGTCAGAGAAGAAGGACAAGAAATTCCCTCCATTTCATATCTGTGACATCCTTCTCGGTATGTTATTCCTGAGAGAAAATTATGGTGCCCATGTCCTTCAACATGTTAAAATAATCATTCTCCCAGTGACATACAGAGAAGAATAGACTCATTTGCTCACACTCACCTTTGCAGAGCAAGTAAAAGTTTTAGGCAAAATTCTGTAAAAACTTCTTTTATTCTACCTCATTTCAGCATATTTCTTTCATTAAATCCTAGATTCTATTAGAATCACAAATTCCATGTTATAAGGGAAATTATATATGTTACTGTATATTAATACTACAACCATCTTTACCACTTGCAAAATGTATTTCTTAATCTGAATAAATAAATGATACAGCAGATAGCAGAACAATGGCTAGTACTGCAAGAATGCATAGCTGGAGATGGCCAAGCTTTGGTCTACCTTGAAGCAGGGCAGCCACCCCATCTGCCCTTTTCCCCTTCACTTCTGTCAATACCATTAAAAATACAGGACTGATCCTCGATGCAAAGAACTCCCCAATAATGCCAATATAAAATTTATTTTCAGGATGTCTGTGGGACTGTGCTTTTTATTTTCCCAAAATAAATTATTTTTAACTATCCAAAGTTGTAGCCCTTTTTTTTTAATTACTTCAGTGACTAGAAGAAAAAAAAATCTACAAATAAAAAGTCTATTGGCAGTTGGCTTCCTTCAGCCTCATGATCCACAGTGCACCAGTAGCCAAGTACTCACTAATATTCACTCATCGTGTCCTTAATTGGAAAGATACTGTAGATGCTTGGAAACAGTCATAAAAAGAGATTGCCCTGGAAAACAGCAGACATCGATTTACCTATGTGCTCTCAGAGAACTACAGAAAGAATGGATATGGACTATATGATATGTTGTATTAACTGTATTTTTAAACATATTTTGAGTACTTTTAATATGCATAGAAATTGTGTAGAGTGTTAGGCAGATTGTAATACAACTCTTGTTAGCAGAAATGTTACGCTAACAGGAAAATTAAACATGACTTTTGCTTGAAACTGGAAAGAACTGCACCTCACATACAGCTCCGAGCATGCTGTTGTTTGGAAGCTCAGCATCAAATTGGAGGACATCAAGAAAAAAAAGCAAGAAAAATTATTAATAGGATAGCAATGTCCTATAGTTAACCACTGCATACCACTAAAGTAGTTAATCAAGCACTGTACTTAGATCTTATAAGGTGACATGGAACTATCATTGGATGTTTTTAAGAACATTTTAGGCAAGCCCCTCTGAGAAATGATTCAATTCTAGATTATCTGCCTTGAGGAAGAGGAATGGATATTGTGACCTCCCTGCCAGTATTAGTTTCTAACTCATCCATGAAACTTCGGGAAAAAAACAATAAAAGAAACTAATACATGCAACATGGATAAATGATGACTATGGGAACGATAGGCTCCTGTCCAGCAAATGCTTCCCTACATGCTAAACTTTATTATCTTAAGTCATCTCACAGATGTCAAGGGGATGACTCAGAACAGTAAAATTATGCACAGGCCAAAGTGTTTGCACTATGAATGCAATAACTCTCACTTCTGTACAGCATGAGGAAAGACGACTGTTCACACTTCTATGCTGCCTGTATGAGAGCTTTCAAATCAAAATAATGAATGTCTGGAAAAGCCTGGCTAGTGAAGAGCTTTGTTAGTTTGTACAAGAAACATTTGTAGGACTTTGGACATAGAAAAAGTGATGCGGCAATGAATCAGCAAGCTTTGTGTAATGCTTTTGTACATTCACTTGGAGTGTATAGAGATGAAATAATAAGGATGATTTAGTGTCAGAAGCTCCCACTGGTGAAGTCAGGATGTCTTGACACCAAATATTTCAGGATGCTGGCACATTCTTACCATGATCTCTACAGAGACCTTAAATGTTGTCAGTCTCGAAGTGAAGCGAGATATCCTTGTTCAAGTTACAGAATATATTTATATAGTTAACAAATGGATGAGTCAATGTGATGATTTGGAGGTATAAATCCAACTGTTTACAGACTTTTTTGGGGGGTTGTTTCCCAGGATGAGATCTCTGAGAGCTGTCATCTCTCTTGCCAAAGCAAAGATAGTACGTGCAATGACAGAGGGCTAGGGATCTTGTTGGAATGCTTACACAAAAGGAGCAATAAAGACTGTTAAGTCACACCTGGTTTGTTTCTACTGGACTAATATGCACTACGTCTGATAACCACTTTAATAACTTTTATGTAATTGCTTAGAGGACGGAACCTGAAAAAGAAACCAGTTAAATCGGTCTGTCTAACAGACAATACTCCTAAAGCAACATTATTAGGTAACAGATTGAAAATGAGAAAATGAAAATTAAATTTAAATGAACATTTCTCCTGCTGTGACTCAGTTCTGCACCATGAGCATTACTAGGGGCATTATTACTGCTTTGAATGGAGCAGGACCAAGCCTATTGCTTTAATTGTTAAAAACTGATTAGAAGAGAGCACTGAAAAATAAACATTAGGAAACTATTGCCCTCACGCTACAGAATGGATTAGATATGGAAAAATTAGTGGCTTGTTCATTTAGTCTCATTGTTTACTTACAGTAACCTATATGAGACAATAAGGGAATATAAATATCCAAACACACAATGGAAGAAAGAAAATATCCTCTTGCCAGGAATAACAATCTAAAGAAGAAGGGTGCCTCTTGGGTATTCCATCCTTCTGAAAATGAGTTATTTCTCAAGAAAATTTCCACCGGTAAACTGAAAATGATGGCAGTAAATACAATGCAAAAATTGCAAGCGTACATTTTTAATAACTCTGCGGCTTGTCTTATTTGGCAAACTGTCTAAATACTGTTGTGGCATTATATTAAACTATCATCTCACAAGGAGTCAACCAGCTAATGTATTATTGCTGGGCTTGAAAAAACGTCAAGAAGACCTATTTATAAATAGCTTCTCTGAGTTCAGTGTATTAATTTTTTTATTATTCTAAGGAAGGCAGGCTGTTGCCAAAAACTATCCGCCACTATCATCTGGCAAACTTTTTGTAGCCTTATCTGATCTGCAGAGACATTAAATCTGTACTGCAAATACATATTCAAAAACTTATTAGAAGGTGAAATCTACTGTCTATTACACAAATACATACACAGTTGATAAGACATGCTATAACAGTATAGCTGCTGTGGATATATTTCCCCATAATTCACTCAGTGCAAGCAACATATATGTAGCTGACAACTTCCTAGTGAACAGTCTTGGAAAGCTTGCTGACAGAAGTCACTGCACACAATCATTAGCCATGCTGCCATTTTGAAATACCTTTTTCCCCCCTAGCCTTCATTGCACTCAAAAGCTGCATCTTACACTGTGGGCAGCATTTAAAAAACGGATTGCTTATGTAGGAATTTTAGCATGTGAATTGCTATACACATGGTAATTTCAGAAGCAGAGAATAGCCATGTGAAAGGTCTTCTTCCCTTGTTTGCACATAATGGTAAGTTTAAATGGCTAAAGTACTTTTTCAAGAATGACACACTACATGATAAATTTCAGCCTAGAGTTATTTTTTTTAAATGAATGAATACAAACCATTTACAGAAGGTTTATTTAAAAGGCAGACGGAGATAGACCCTTCACTGTACAGCAGCAACAGGCATTGCCATAATGCAAAAGCAGGATGTTACAAGCTGTGGGGACACTTCTGCAGATCTTAAATCCTTGCAAAACCTATCCAAGGCCTTAATTGCTTCCTCTGTAATACATGTATACCTAATCATGTTTCAGCTTTCATCTTCTCTCCTTCCTCTCCCATAGTCTTGACATCTAATGTTCTGTTCAAAGTACAAGCAAGCAGAAAATTCTTTTATCTTATCCTTGGGGAAAGTGCAAAGCATCAACCAGAGGTAACAAAGTCCCTTCAGCATCTCTCTTTATTAACTGAGAAATACCATCCAGTTTCATATTTTGCAGGAGTGGGCAAAAATCTAGTGGTGTTAGTGCAGAAGGAATCAGATGATATCTCTGATGTAATCTCTGCTACGTGATACGAAGCCCATGCCCCTATCATAGACATGAAAGCAAAGACTATACAACTGCACTGGCAGCAACTGAAATGCAATCAAAGTTTTCTGTGCTATGGTTTTACTGTACATACTTACATTTTTAGGGTGTTCTTTATGGTTATATGATTTAGCAAGAACTTTTTCTATTAAAACACAAGGCTCAGTTTAAATCAGCTTGCAAAAAAAAATGACAAACCGCAAGGTACAGATTTCAGAATTGACAGGTTACATGTGTTAGGGCATACTTGATTTGGATTCTGTGAACTGATTTTAAGGATAAAGGGAATATTAGATCACAGAGTCCGTAGGATTTGATCATACAGTTGAATCTCATCTATATGAATACATTATGTGTTGACATCAAGAATTTGGATAAACTAAAGCATTTCAGTCCCCGAGGAACCAGGCAGAGACATGTGAGATTAAGGTATAAGAATGTCTGAGGTCCATGCACAGCAGGGAGTTGATGTGCTGCCTCCACAGGCAATGCCCCTGGCAGGCAATGGTGCTCCCTGATGCAGCGGAAAAAAAATAATGAATTCTCTGGCCTTTGCTAATCTGATTTTGCTAATTTCTTCCCAGTCCAAAATCTGGTCGGGATTTGGAAACTGAGCATCTAAACAAAGACTCATCAACCAAGTAATTAAGATTGTTTGTACCTCATCTCTGTTACTTGTGTCCCATCTTCACCAGTGTTTCATCCCTGATTGTTCAGAGAATACAAAAAACCCACAAGTTAAAGCAAGCCTGCATTCCTCCCTCCCCATCCCGCATCAAATACAACTAAATCTGGAAAACATTTGGTAAATTGCACGTTAGAGGAAAAATACCATCAGATCAATGACGTCTATTAGCAGAAGTCCTATATCATAATCACATCAAGGGATTTTAAATTCTAAGCTATTATACTTCGGTACTTGTGTATTGCTACCTGGGAATGCCTAGACATCTTGGTGCTCAGAGATCACTTGGAATTATCTAATTTTATCTTGGTCTGACTTTAAATATTGCATTGAGAATGGTGCAAGAAGCCATGTGTGACCAGTCTCAACTTAAACACAGCAGCTAGAAGCCCTGGGTAAGTAAGACAGGGCTCACATGAAATTCAGATCTGCCATGCTCAAACCCTGTGTACTGAAGAGAATTTAATGAGTAGTCCAGTAAGGACCTGTAGACAAAAAGGCATCCAAATCAAGCACTGAAATAATTTCAAGGGACAGATGAATTCATACAAAGCGAAGTCTCTTCAGAGGTACTTTGGGGAGAAAATGCCTACATTTATTAACCAGATTACTTGTTAAAACATAAACTGTCCTGCTTTAGCTGAAAGACTACACTGTGCTCCTACAGGAAGCATGCATGAGTTCTTCTGTACAATAGCTCTTATCACCAAAAGTGGTATCTTTGGATCAGGTTTTGCATATAAAAAGAAATTATCTGTGAAAATTATCCTATGTGAACTGTGTTACTTTGTTTACACAGAATGTGCCATTTAATTTTTTTTATAATGAATGGTATTTCAAATTCATCATGTCAGATAAAGATACAACAATTACACCTTTCAGTTGCAATTACTGCTATTTGTGCAAATGTTTTCCACCCATTTGTTTTAGCTCTATTGTTTTATAAGTTACACTGGCAAGAATTTGTCCAAACAACAAAAATATCCCTTGACACCTAACTTTTCATAAAATACAGTCATTTGTGTTCTCATAGTACAGCTCTCTTGGTGAAATTACATACTTCTAATGAAAAAGAATACTAAGCCTTTAAACAAAAATAAACAGAAGAAAGTGGTAGCACTTCCAGCCCACACCTAGATTAACAAAATAAACATGGCTAGTAATGCTCCTGGGCACTGGGGTCAGCTGACCTGGAATGGCCCATCTTGATCCTTCCTAACATTTTTATCCCCCCAAAGCGGGTGGACACTTGCAACTGCATCCTTGACTGTTCAAATTTTGAAGATACTCTAAAGAAATGTTTGGGACAGTATCAACCATCATGGGCAAAAGATATGCCAGCTCCACTCTAATGGTTTAAGCAGGTGGAGATCAAGTCTGAGCACTAAGGAAGGCTCCCCATTCAGTTTATCTGCATAGATGTGGCTAGGGGATATATAAGAAAATGTAGCAAATAAAATTGTAACTTTATGGAATCCTGTGGAAAACCTCACTGTACACCTGGGCTCCCAATCCCAATGAAATAAGCCTAAAAGGCAGGAATCAGCCACTGAATAATAACAGATATTGTCTTCTTCAGAGCCTGCTCCTCCTGAATCTGAAATGTTTTTTCTCTGTCTTCCAGCCTCTTCACTCTGGAAAATAGTTTATGTAAGAAATGCCTCAGTAAATACATTCATGTGGTATTCATGGCTTCAGGTTTTAAAAAACATATATTGTCAGTGGAATCCCCCAGAGCGCAGTTGTATATCTTCTGCCCCATCTCTCGCATGGTACCAAAGCCAGAGCCAAACCCTGTCAGGAGAGGACACAGTGCCTGGAGCACCCCATCACCTTCTGGATCAAAATGCCTTTTTCTACCCAACTGCCTAGAGCACTATGCAGCACAAGTTTTCATCCTCCAGATGCACCTGAGCCTTGCCTAAGTTCCTGGCAAGAAATGTTCACAGCAAAACATCTGCTGCCTTTAAGAGAACAGGTTTTCACTCCTGTTGGATTACTAAAGCAGGTTAATTTTTTTGGTCAAAATAATCCTGTCACCCCATTAAAATTCTATACATTTTTTGTGGGAAAGTTTCTCTCTTGTTTTTTCTAAGTAGGGAAGAGAAGGGAGCAATGACAAGTAAGTATATTTTTTAAAAAAATAATTCTGAAAAAGAATTTTCAAGAATAGATTAAAAAAATTCTAAAGATCTTTTTTTGACATTTTTCACTTAATATGGTCAATACTTTTTTGACCCACTGTTTTTATTTTACATTTCAGGACAAAACAGTCTGAGTCAGCTGGCATGAAGCCACACCACGACCTACAAAGAAAGTGCAAAGCCTGTACTAATTAGCCTCGTCCCACAGCGGACATGAGGACAATATCAGAGTGCTGAAGAATATTTGTACAGACAGCAGAAGAAAAGCTAAGGGAAAGCAGGAAGGCAGGAAACAGTTAATCAGTCTTAATGGATAATGAGATCATAAGAAGATAAAAGAGAAGAAGTGTTGGGAAATCAGTTATTTGCAGTAAAAGGGAAAATAAAATCAGTAGTAAAAGAAACTGGAATAGCCTGAAAACCAGGAAGACAGCAGAGAAGTATAATGATAGAAGAGGAGGAAATTGCACCTGCTAGCAAATAACAGTTCTGGCTTTTCTCAGACAGAACTGTCACTCCCAGGAAACCCTTCAAATTTTAGGGAAGTTGAAAAAATGAGAGGAAAGCACAAGGTATGCAATCAAGAGTGAAGAAGGAAGTATGGAGTCAGGCTAAATGACTCTCTGTTACAACTTGTTTCCTCTTATTTTGCTAAAAAGGACACTCAGCGGCGACATTGGCCCTTTCTCCTCTGAACTAGATACTGAGAAATTCCTCCTTTTCTTTGCTCTCTTGCAGACTTCTCTTGCTTTAATTGGTTTCCTTTGCAATGAGGCCTGGACTGTGCCCCTTGCACCTATCTGAAAACCTAAGGAGAGAGCTGCTCAGCTCAGGGAGGTCCTCCGGCAGGCTGAGAAGCCTCTGCCTGCCCTGCCACATAAATAAACAACCTTGGTGGTTTGCTTCGCCAGCTCCTATCCAGCCTGGACTAGCCCTGACTTCCCTGGCAGGAGGAATATTACGGTCAGCCAAGTCCTGGCTTAGCCCAAGCTCTGTTTGATCAGTGGAAGATTATGCTAAGAGCTTTCCTATCTGAATACAGCATGTGAGCATTCGGGCTGGCTTCTGCCTTCCTGTTGTAATTACTTGATAATCAGCAGCAGCACACACACCTTCCACAGACACCTCCCGAGTAGAGGGCCCAAAGCTCTCCTGTCATCAGCCTTTTCCATGTCCCTGGAAAAGGGATTGGTGGGTGAGAAGTTGTGGCATGAAGCCATTATTCTTATCATATACTGTGGGATATTTTTTGAGAAACACAAATGCAAGCAAAGTGATTAGCCATGGCTGTGCCCTAAAGAAATAATACTGCTTCCTTCTGATAAGCAAAGTAACTGTTTTGAATGTTACTTCACCTTATTTTGTGCTGTTACACAAATCGGGGATGTTATCTTGGAGACAAGGACAATAATAAAAATAATCTATTCCCCTGACTTTTATGGTATCTTGCTTAAAATCAGAAAGTTTTGCAAGTAAAGTCTGATGTCACATCTGGCTCTGGTGGGATCAGGCCATGTGCAGGTCTGTCGCTGTTCCACCACTTGCTTTCTTTGGCAGTCAGTAAGCCCGTAACATTTCTGTCTTATCCTTATGGATTAATAACAGAAGTATCAGCTAAAACCTGAATGCTCATCAGCTGCAAATGCATCTTCTTGAACCAACTGATCATAGAGCAACTGTGGGTTTCTGATGTGATATTGATGAGATGATATCAAGCAATCCAACTGGCAAGCCACGTTCAATGTAATACAAGGGTAATGGCACCTAAGGTAATTGAGGGAGATGAAAACCTGTTTTGGAGAGGAGAAAAGAGAATGTGGCTTGTTTAGCCTAGTCAGACAAAAGTGGAGTCAGACTATTCTCTCTCTCTAAGGAAGCACAAGGGACTTAATCTAAGAATATATACTATAAGAATGGTGCCTGAGAAAAGGTGTTTAAATTTGGGTCACCAAAGCAAGTGAGTATGACCCAGCAGTCAATATATCTAGGTAGTAAGTAGAAGACAATTCCTGGCCTTTACAGCAGAGAGCTTTTGCTACCCAGGTACTTCTAAAATGGGAGATGGGAAAATTCTAAAAGGATTATATGATGTGAAGCTTGTGGCAGGTGGGGCAGGACTCATGGACCAGAAAGTGCCCTCCAGATAAAAAATAAGTGTCACAGTGATGCTCCACTAAGAAAAAGAACAGGCAATTTGACCCTGCTATCAGGGGTTCTTTCCCCTCAGCAACCACCAACCTGCACACACAGCTCCTGATGGGAGAAGGGCTCTTGATATGAATGAATCCATTTGGAACTCACCTTCTTGTACAGCTGGTACACAGCTCCCTTGAACAGTTAAACAAGGCTCAGATTTGAGTTTCCTGTCCACATAGCGTCAATCTGCAGCTAAGCAACCACATTGTTACGATCCTTCCCCACTATCAGAAACAATTATTTCCTGCAAGAAGTCACCTCATTTTCTTTTCTGTCCTGTTTAGACACACATCTCTGCACACACAACCCAAATGAAATCAAAGCAGTGTACTTAAACTGAGCAAATTTGGAATGAAGCTTCTTACTGGCAACAATGTTTTATAAGGGGCTAGACAGCAAAGCCACATGGAGAAGCACCTTATACAAATGAGACTACTCAAGAAATAAATATGGCTCAGTGTAAGCCTTTCACAACGTAACATATAGGGCTTTTAGTAAAAGAGGGAGATAACACCATAGTGTATTTGGAGTATGGAAGGCAACCGAACAGCATGCTTGGAAATATCCAGCATTAAAAAAAAGTCTAATCCCATTAATCTGAAGAGAACTCAAGATCAACTATGACACAACCCATCTGGGACAGAAGAATATCATGAAATACATTACAGATATTTCATGGAGAAATACAGTCCAGTGAGAAGGTATTGCTTGAGATGTTGCAATACAAAGCTAGGGTTTTGGGACACGGGGAGAGATTTACTTAATCTTTAATGATATTGGCCTTGCTCATTCTTGGCTCCCACCTCAGTCTTTGTTAAACGGGTTAAATTGAAGGTGTGCTAAGCAATTTATAAGACCAAACCCTTTATTGCTGTAGCACCTTTGAATTCATTGTTGGGGTTTGACTCACGTGATACAGGTGTCTTTCACCTGTTTGGCTAGCATGGGCCACTGAAGTCATCCAAGAAAAAGCTGACCGAAGCATAAGATCACATTCAAGAAAACAGTATAGATGTATACTCCACCTCTTTTTGATTCATGGTGAGCTCCCCACAGACTTTTCTCTCCTTTTTGCCCCTCGCTTGCCCTGTATGTTTAGCTTGCACGCTTTTCTTTTGTCAAAGACTGTTCAAGACTCACTGAAAGACTGTGGTCTTTGGTCAAAGACTGTACAAAACTCCTTGTACCCTCCTTGTACTTCACACAGCAAGGTCCTGTTCTCAGTTGGATGCTCTATAATGTAATATAAAGAGCAGCTGGAAAGTTAAGACAGGGCACTCAGACCTCACATCCAGCCTGCTCCCCTTGTACAGACGTTGCTCAAGCACACATGGCACCATCACACTGTGAGGGAGCAACAGATTTAAATGATCTGTGATGCTCAGGTTTATCCTGTCTAATGCTCTGTCATTCAGCTCTTCAGTGGAAAGATATTTCACACTACAGAACTCAGCTTTATTTCCATTTTTCTACCCTTGCACATTGCTTAAGCCAACCCAAGTTGATGTGACAACAGGCTGGTCCTGTATTGAAAGGAAAAAAGCTTAGAGAATCAGGAGCAAGGGAGATATGGGAGACAGCTCCAGTCCTGTAATCCAGAGAAGGGGCAGGTGGATGTTTGTGTGAGAAAAGGAGTGTCCAGAGCACTGAACAAGAAGTGAGATGATAAAAGAAACTGTTGAAAACAGTGTGGATGGGGACCTTAAATTTAAACAACCACTGGTACTAAAGCTGTTTCTTACTAGTTCATGCCTTGCCTGTAATTACACGTGACAACCTATCCCTTGCTTTTTTATTGGTAAAAGTGACCAGAATCAAGATTTAGGATTTGATTTACTGGTGATTCATTACTCACGCACATAGCAGCAGACCTCTTAGTTGGGATTAAGGTTGAACTCCCGATTCGCCATCTCCCAACCAGTCCAGTCTATTCCCTACACCAGTGCACAAATCCAACAGAAGTTTCAATTTGCTGCAGTTTGCTGTTATTAAAAGCCATCATTTGTAGAGTAAGAGATACAATGAGAGGCTGGACTCATCTCACCTTTCTGCAAGCATCTACAGCTGAACTCAAGTTCCTTTCACAAACAATACAGAAAATGAGGCATTTTCAGGGCACGATTCATCTGACTCATTCTATGTACCTAGCTCAGACTGAGATGAGATGATTTTCTCTGCTGACATGAATGCTGCCCAGGGGGTGGTTCAGGCGTAGACACCTACAGTGTAATCTCTACATCTGGCCAGAGTCCCAGCCTTGGGGCTCTGAACTCTGGTCTCTCAACTCCAGCCAACTTTCGTGGTGGGCAAATCACTTCATCTCTGCAGAGCAGGGTTTCTTTTCAAGAAATTTCAGCTGCCCAAGAGGTAGGCGTTGAGTTTAGGCAAGTCATGCAGGTGTACTCCACAGCCTGCTGAAAGAAAGAGGTTCTTCTCAACGGAAATTCAAGTTAGACTTGTGGCCTGAATCATCCTGACTCTTTTATATAGTTAAAGTCAGGTAAATCTTGGCTCCCTGCTTTGCAATAGTATTTCCTCTAGTTAAGAGTGCTGAATCCTATGGGCAGGGCTCTGGAAAAGCCTTTGAAAAACAGGTTTGACTCCTTCAAGGAAAACCACCACCTAGGCTTCTGGTAGCTGAAAGTCAAGTGCAATCGTACAGCCTGTTTTGTAAAAACACTTGTCTTCATTATGCTCAAGAGTTTGTCTTCTGTTGCAGTAGTGACTCAGCTTTTTTATGTTACCTACTCCAGAGTTAAAACCACATGGAGGAACACAGACTCATTGCGGAACACCACACTGGGAGCAGTAAATTACTGCATAAGGAACAGAGCTACTTCTCTGGGTCATTACTAACAGTTGTGTTAGCATCACTCTGGCTTTAAGGCACAGGTCGCCTCAATGGAGTATTAAGCACCTCTTCAGCTAGAGTCAGGGTTAGGCAGACACTGCATTAAGAGCAAACTCTTGAGTTATGCTGTGTTAGAGCTCTAAGAGGTTCACACAAATAAGAAAAACCTTTGCCTAACTAAACAAAAAGGATACAGGTTTTATTTGGGCATTCATAAGAGGTTGCTAGGTTGACAGCAGTAGTCCTCGTGACAAGAAACAGAGAGTGTATCCCTGAAGCAGTTTAATAACCTAAGATACTGAGCTGTGTAGTCTCATCCTACCTGTTCCTTTTTCAATAATCAGCAATGATTTTTTTTTTCCTGAAAAGTTCATGTACCTGCTTTGGGGCTGGGGGGAGGGGGATACTTCTGAACACAGTTTGCAATGCCCAGAGGTTTCTCCCAAGCAAGAACAACCTTCTCCCTGAGGACTGCATCCCTGTTCCATTAACAAGGTGCTTCTTGCTACTCCATCATAAGCCTTGCCTTTTCCATTTTATCTCACCCCAACTGTCCATGAACAAATTCCACCACTTTCCTCTGTTTCCACTGTAAGAGTCTAAAAAGCCTTTTATTTTTCCACACAGTCACCCACCCCCAAAATATTTTTGTTTTCTATAAAATCCCCAGTGCTCTATAAACTGTTTGATTCCTTCTTTTTCTCTCTGAAGGGACAACCTGAAGGGACAACATGATGCTTCTTCCCTCTCTGAAGTTTCACCAGAGATTTTCTTTTTTACCAATGAATATAGGTCAGTGAATTTAGACCATATGTGTTGCTCCACTGGGTGATTGTTCCATTTTACAGTAAATAAGGCAGGACATCTGTTTTAACAACAGAAAAACCTACAGGAGTTTGTCAGATCAGACTGGTTTTGTACACCTTAAGTGTTAAAAGACCTTGAAGCCACAGTGAGTAACAGAAGGTCGAAGAGAACCTATGGGCATTTTAATCTGAAATTATTCATAATAAGAGCTCTACAGAGAAATCAATGAAAAAGCAACAGTTCTTTGACTAATGTAGAATTGCATCAGATTTCTGTGTTGGGAAGGAAATCATCGTCACTCAGAATCCAGTGAAGCCATGAAAGAAAAATCAGTTTAAACTTATTTAAAATATTTCTAGTATTTTGAAACCAGGAATATTTCTATCATTGTTTTAATGTTTCTAATGGTTACACTGATTATGTTGATATCATTGATCAAATTATTGACATATCTCCATGTGTAGCATAAATATTTAATATAGATAGCCAATGTACTTTTCATATTTACAGTACAACATAATTAAATATTATACCTTAGTTACAAGGTATAAAAAAATAAAAGATTTTTTAAATATTAACTACAACACAGTGACTTTTTTTGAAAAAAAAAAAATCACAGAATGTTAGGGATTGGAAGAGACCTCAAAAGATCATCTAGTCCAATCCCCCTGCCGGAGCAGGATTACCTAGATCATGTCACACAGGAACGCATCCAGGAGGGTTTTGAATGCCTCTGGAGAAGGAGACTCCACAACCTCTCTGGGCAGCCTGTTCCAGTGTTCAGCTACCCTCACTGTAAAGAAGTTTTTCCTCATATTTATGTGGAACCTCCTGTGTTCCAGCTTGCACCCATTGCCCCTTGTCCTGTCAAGGGATGTCACTGAGAAGAGCCTGGCTCCATCCTCATGACACTTGCCCTTTACATATTTATAAACATTAATGAGGTTACCCCTCAGTCTCCTCTTCTCCAAGCTAAAGAGATCCAGCTCACTCAGCCTCTGAGAAATGGAGAAGTTAATCAAGGCATAAGACTGTTAAACTTCGTTTAGATTGCACTGCCTGAGAGCAGTTAGACTGAGAGTACATCCCCCTGAGCATACTGCTAGTGAGCAGATTTTGACAAGTTTTGAGAGGAAAATTGGGTTAAAATTTAGATTGTTTGAATGCCTTATATTAAAAATTACTTAATTGGGGCTCATAAATCTGAAAATGGAAAAATCTCCAGAAAGATCTGAAATAAATACTATGGTATAGCCTGTGATATACACAGATGGTGATGTTGGGGCAGAACACTAGCATACAGAATCTCAGAATTCGACGAATCATGAGCAAAATAATTAATGGCATTTCCAGTAGCATAACACCCTGCAAACATACACACTGCCTCATGGAGTACTTGTCAGCAATATTAATCTAGGAAATAATTAGTCTCTGTAAAGTTCTTTCACACTCTTTCACCAGATGGCCAGGGAAGATCGTCAGCTAAAATCCTGCTGTTTCAGCACTGCAGAAAATGCCAAGGAGTTATGCTTTATGCTATCCCGTGCAAGATCTGGGCACACCACACTGTGCTCATGGTTTCATACTCCCAGGTACTGCATACCAGTACAGCATGCTTCACAAATCACATCAGATCATTTTCCGAGCATTACAACCAAGCGCTCTTCACACCCCAACATTTGCATGCCACTCCGCAGAAAGTTTTGCCATCTGCCAAAACATAGGACTCCTCCAATGGAATGAGAACAGAATTCATATATTTAGAAGCAAAATGAACTCCAAAAGAGACAGCATACTTGGTTAAAAAGAGAAATATGTTAATAATAGCTCACAATTACAGTGCCTGTCCAGTCGTGTAGCACTCCAGCTTCACATTCAACTAACGTTCATGTTACCCCACTTCACTGTGTTATCGGACAAAGATTTAAGGACCTTTCCAGTCACATATTTACTGTTCCCACAAATATCCAATATTGTTTTACTCCACACAGGCTGTATGATCAGCTACTGATTTTAATGGAAGCCTTGTAAGACAGAAGCATACAGCTGGGGAAGGGTTATCCAGCAGAAGTGCATACACTGGCCTAGAAATAACATGCAAGCCCTGGAATATGAAAACATACCTTCTACTTTGTTTGGGCTCCCTGTATCCTAGAGCTAGCTCCAAGGCTCTGGAAATCAGAAAAGAATAGCCTTTTCTTCAAAACTCAAGACCTGCTCACAGACATGGAATACTGGATGTGGCATTTGACAACGTCTGTAAGACTCGGAAGCAGCAGCACAGGGAATTCCGGAAAGTTAACACTTCTTCCTTTGAACAAGGAGCAGTGAGCTTGATTTGGCTGACGATGGGAAAAAGAAAACAAAATAGGGCACTGAGCAGCACTGCTGTGGCTGTAGCTGAGGCAGAATTTCCATTTCAAAGCCTGGTTTTCCGTGGCCTACTTCTCCCTTATAAATAAAAGCTGCAAGTTAAAACTTGGCCCAAAGAGTTCACCTGTCGCGTTTAGGAATGAAAAACTGAATCAAATTGCTAAAAAAAAATTGGGAAAGGAAAAAAGATACTATTGTTAGTACAAATACATTTATGAAAAAATCTGCTGTTCTTTTGGGGAGGCTGTGGGGAAAGAGAAAGCCTTGTCTGCCTGGCTTTCATCAGATGTCAATAGCATGCCACAGCTGCAAACTCCTGCAAAGACAGTTATTACAAAGCCCAAGATTGCTCTTTAGACATGTTTGTCTTCAGTAGAAAGTCAAATCAGGTCTGAACATGAAAAAAGAACTTTGACTTTGCAGGTTCAGTGTTGACAGTCACTGAGTGTCTGATACAGGAAAAAAATTGTTTTCAGCTGTGTACCAGTCTAGTCTCCATCAGATTTATCCTCAGTGGTTTGATATGTTGCCACAGTTCAGCCTGAAGGACACAGTCTGGGTCAGTCAGTGACTGACTGACTGACATATCCAACCCTGCCTGGTAACGTCCAAATGCAGGATGGTTTTCCAGGGAAGAGTAAGTCTTCACAGAGGGTTCAGCTACCTAGCCCACAGTACAAATACAGAAGGTATTGGTTTGCCAGGGTGTTCTCGCAAAATCCCATGCTGCTCAACACAGTACTTCAATCACTTAGGATTAGCCTGAACTGCAATGCTCCACCAGGAGCAGGGAACAAAGTGGTTGGGATTTTCCATGCTACTGCCTCCAGACTGTTTGCAGCTCAGAGATGCAGAACCCTTCAAGACCCAACACAATCATGCTACTTAACTGTGAAAACAGGGAAGAAAACAGAAAAGTACATGGCCTTTCCAACCAAAACAATTCTATGATTCTATGTGCAGGATGAAAGCTAAGTGTTTACTCTCCTATACAGCTCCTTGTGTCGGCTTACTCGTAACAGCACCCAAGCACCTTCCAATAGTCCATTAAGTGAAGTGGATAACATCTGTTATGTACGGTTCATTCACTCCCCCATCCTGTTTGATTATCCTATAAATATCTGGCAAGTTTCTCACTTTATATGTAACCATGACCTTAGTTGTCTTTGGCACATTAATCAGTATGCAGCTTGCATTTTTCAACGGTACAAAGCTTTTTCTGTGGATAATGAAAACTAGCAACCAGCACTCCCCACCACCTCACAGTCACTACTAAAACATAACATAGTAATCATTGGTGAGCTTTGGGGAGCGCTGAGAATGGGTCATGGGAGTGATCCTTTGAAGAGTCTGCACACTACGGCTGACATCTACAATAACCATTAGGGAAATCCAGGGGTTCATTTCCTCTGCAAGAGCAATGAACAATTCAGGCAACAAAGCAGTCAAAGAGGAAATAATTAAAGAAGACTTGTTGAATAATTTATTTTTTGAAAATGAAGTTAGGGTTTCATTATTTAAGAAAAATGTCAGCACTTCAATGGAAGAAATTGTTTTCTGAAGATACAGAGATATGAGGAACACCAAAATATTAAGATGTGTATTAGAAAACAGTGATTACATTTTAGGGTTGCTAAAAGTCATGACAGCTCTGCTGTATTTTACACACATTCTGCCCAAGACAAAATAATTGTTAGTACATTAGTCTGACTTGCACTGTTTTCTACAAAATACAGAAACTTTAACAGCCTAATTGCAAAATCAGAATTGATTTCTCTAGAAAGCTGCAATTCAGACACTGTTATTGTTCTCCTGCCATACAATCAGTATTGCTCTCAGCAAAGATTTGGATTATATTTGACAATAGCTAAATTGTCAAACAACATCAAATTTTCCAATGATTAGTCACTAAGAAAGCAAAAGTAATACCCTGGTGATATTTTGCAATAGTGCTACAAAGCTATAATGCACATCAGAAACATGCACTGGAGTCAGAGCACTAAGCAATTATCTGTGTTGATCTGATGGTTAGCAGGGCTATCATTTCCAAAGATCCTTTCAGAGTTTGCCGTGCTGTTCCAGTTCAACCTGAAACAGAGTAGTGTGTTGCAAGGGCTTTGAGCAAAGATATAGGAAGAACATTGTTAACAACCACCCACCCCCAATTCTCTTCTGGAAATAATTTTGATTGCAAAAATTGATTAAAATAATTCTGCTAGGTTCAATGGCTCACGTTAAGAGATGAGAATGGCCACAGAAACGAGATCTTGCTCGCTGAGCAGCCAACAGTGAACCTGTGGCCCCGAGGCGGTGTAAGGGTGCACACCTATGGGTGTGAGGGTCTGAAGCATACAGCAGGCCCCAGCAAAGTGTTTCTCCTCCCAGTTTAGCTCCATTGCTAGAGACAGCGGCTGCTGGAGGAGCTGACATTTATCCACTTTACCTAAAGAGGGGAGATTGTAAAATGCGTCAGCAGAGGGATCAATCTCACCTAACTTTCCATGCCTACACTGTAGACACTATACCTAAACTTTTGGCTTTTAGGCATTTAAGATTAGCATTTACACTTTCATCACAGGCCATGGGCAGAAATTAACACTACAGAAGTCTAAAATAAGTCTCATGAATCCTACTCTAGAAATACCAATGTCTGTGCGCTGACTGAGCGGAAATCTAAGCAAATACTTCGATCAGGAACCTCCATATGTGCCTGCAATTAAGCACGACAAATGCCAGCCAGGATGTTATGGGTTTTACTAGATAGCCTCACTATTAACAGATTTAATGCCTACTATAGCCGGAGAAGTAAGAAAAGAAAGGGACTACATGCATACGTCACCCCGCCATGCCTAGTCATCAAGAACTGACATTTGTGCCAGTGTCAGATCTTGCTTATCTCCTCACCCCAGCAAAAGACCTGCGAAGTCTGACCAAGCAATGAGCAGAACACCAAACTGGTAATGGTGAGACACTGACTGAAACGCAGCAGTTTTGGAGATGGAAGATAGGGTAAGAAATTATTACAGTAACATCAAAATAGTCTCAGTTCCTCCCCAGCAGGCAGCAAAAAGTCAGCAAAAAAGAGTGTTAGGGAGAGAGGCAAAGGGAGATGAACAGAGAAAGCTTCAGCTCCACCAGACACAATTTCCCTCATTAAAGAAGGCCTTCCTAGCCCATCAGGCAAAACAGAGTCTTTTGGCTACATGAGCCCTGAACATTCCCCGTGACACTGGGTAAGCAGAAACCCTGTTCTCAGTATGGTGAGATCAGGACCACCGGATACTTTCAGTCCTTCACTACTTCTTTGGGCAGAGGACCAACAGAGACTAGTGCTATACATCAGTTTTCAAAATGAGATACCATACCTCTGCGGGAAAGGGAGAGCATCTTTTATAGCACAACAGCTGCAGATATGAACTTGCATTGAATGACACTTTCAAGAACAGGGTGGGGGGAAAAAAAGGCTAGTTGAAGATTATGAGCAGAAGATAAATACATTTTGTCAGATGAGAAACTGATTTTTCCCCCCTTTATATCCATAAATATCATGCTAATGTTGAGGTGTTGGAGCGAGTCCAGAGGAGGGCAACCAAGCTGGTGAAGGGTCTGGAGGGTCTGACCTATGAGGAACAGCTGAGGGAGCTGGGGTTGTTTAGCCTGGAGAAGAGGAGGCTCAGAGGTGACCTTATTGCAGTCTACAACTACCTGAAGGGAGGTTGTAGTGAAGTGGGAGTCGGCCTCTTCTCCCGGGCAACTAGCCATAGGACAAGAGGACATAGCCTCAAGCTTCGCCAGGGGAGGTTCAGGTTGGACATTAGGAAGAATTTCTTCTCAGAAAGGGTCATTAGACATTGGAACGGGCTGCCCAGGGAGGTGGTGGAGTCACCATCTCTGGATGTGTTTAAGAAAAGACTGGCCATGGCACTTAGTGCCATGGTCTAGTTGACATGGTGGTGTCAGGGCAATGGTTGGACTCGATGATCCCAGAGGTCTCTTCCAACCTGATTGATTCTGTGATTCTGTAATAGGGAAAGAAATGTGAGGCCATGGAACAAGGCATCTTCCCATCATGTTTCATTATGCATCTCTAAAACAAAGTTTCCTAGTTGTTTTAGCTGGGAGAATTATCACATGAATTATCACTGCTTTTCACTCTGAAAACAGGAACTTACCAATTTCAATTGAAAATATCAGAATGAAAATCTGACAAAACATGTGGTTCTTGTAAGGTACACTGATTCCTTCAGCTGAAGAGACTTCTTTTTTTCCTGGAACATGTAATAGTAGTATCTGTATTTATTGTGGAGTAAATTCAGAAATGAATGGCATAAAATGAATGGAAGATGCTAGTCACAAAGCATTCAGTCACACAGTTTACTCATTTATACACTGTTTATCTTCTGGTATATGCCACAAGAAGTAATCATTTTAAAAAACAACTTCTTCAGTAGGTAATAAAATGTTATTGAGTTTCCAGACTCACAACATGTGCTATGGCTATAAATTAGACTTACTTATTCTAAACTTCTACTGATTTGCAGCACTTGGAGGCATTTTACAAATGCCACATTTGAAAGGGAGGTGCTGGATTTTTATTTCTCTATAGTCTCTGTCTCTGCAGCAATCCTGAGAAGGGCTTGAGTGTCTGGAACTTTGCCCATGCCTTTTCAGCTACATCAGCTGTTATAATATGCGGTATTACCTCTCCTGCAAACCTTGCCGAACTTTTACATTGCCCAAGCTTTTCAGTGAGTATAAACCACTTTCAGATGTCAGTTACGGTTACTGCTGAAAGTGTTCTGCTCTAAATTACCAACCGCGGTGCACTGGGAAAATCTGCCAAGAGATAATACAAAAATTACCTTGATCAACACTGGCAACCTAGACACAGAAAAACAAAGTAATGAAAGAAGCATTTCTCATTGTCCTAACCTCCCCAGTTCTGAGATGCATTTGCATTCCCAGCAACCCTCTTACTAGAGGTGGTAGCCAAAAATTGGTCCTGCCACCCTCTGCTTCTGAGCTCCTTGAAGAAGAGAAGCTAAAAGCCAGCCATCCCTTTTTACTAGTCCTTTTGACTAGGATCTTCCCTTCTGATGAAGATGATGGTATCTGTGAGGAAGGCAGGGGTGTTTGTGTCCCTGAATGACTAAGCTGACCAGTTACTCCCTTTGGTAAATCTGTCTGTCTGCAGTTCACATCCTCCACCCCACAGAGTCTCTGATGTTACAGGAATGTGGGGAGGTCTGCATGCCCTGGGGAAGAAATTTCACAGTACTCTAGGATGCATGAAACCTTCATGACAGCTCAGCAGATGCAGCAGGGCGATTAATGTTGCATGCTGTCACCTGAGAACATCTGCAGAGAGCCAGGGACATGCATCATCTGTCCCTCCCAGACAAAATTTAGGCAAGAAAGAGGTTAGCATGTTTTGGAGGACTCCTTATGTTTGGGTTGTCCCACATTGGTCCTATAAAGACCTTTCTAGAAAAAGTTTTGCATTTAAAAAAGTATATTAATTTCCCTCTGATTCCAGCTCATAGCATGTCTGAGAATCTTACATACCAGCAAGTGATGCAAGCAAGGAGGACACAGCTACATACCAGTTCAGAGTAAAATTGGACAAAGCAGTTATGCAAAAAATCACCTTGTCAGATCTGTACTGAGCAACTGATGATGAAAATCCTGTTCATTTCCTCATATTTTTTGTACTTTATATTTGAAACATGGCAGAGCTAGACAGTATTGTACTAAGGCCTAATTCTTTCCACACAATGAACATAGAATTTTAAAACTCTGTTTCAAAACTTGAAACCTGGATGTTCCCCAAAATATAAGGATTCCCAATTCCAGGATGAGACTGTACAGTCTGCTTTTAGCCCCACTTGAAATGAATGAGAAATGCTACTTGGAACCGGTTAATACACAGTACTAAACTTGCTGAGCACTGGGCATCTCTGCCCAGTGGCTGCTGGTCTGCAAGCTTATGGTACTATCAGAAGGTTCGGGAAGGCATGGTTTGGAGGTACCTGTGCTGAGCTGTCCCTGTGCAAGCAAATTCAGTCAAGTGTATCTGGGTTATACTCTCTTAGAGGTTCTTGGCAGAGATTTCTCCATTAAATTCCCAAGGTAAGACTTGGTGTGGAAGTGCCTTGGTGTATCACACTACCATGCACCAGCATGGCATGGCACAGGGAAACATCCAGTTTGTGTCAGCATTTGCCAGAGGGATCTGAACAACGCACTGTAGAACAGTTATGACTTTTGTTTCAATTTAAGAAAGAAATTAAATAAGTGCTCAAATTGATTAAAAGATAACAATGTTCTGCTTTCTACATTACGGGCCTTGGTAAAGTTCAGCAGAGCGGATCAAAGACCTCTTGATGTAAAATCAGGGTTGCTCCAGGAAGAGAAACAACAGAGATCACAGCGCAAGAGTAAGAGACACAATTTCAGAAAGAAAGGCAAACGTAGCAGGCAAACAAGACGAGTGAGTGAATTACATGTGGCAGATGTTGGCCACGTGGCTCACACTTATGTACACTGGTGGTGCCAGTAGAAGGTCTAGAGTAAAACAATCAAACATTAGCTCTATTAACCCAGATGGGTCACCGAAGACTCTCCTGTGAGGCCACTAGTCTTTGGAAACTGTGCATACAGAAGCTGGAAAGAGAAGATATCAACACTAGACAAATAGGTCTCACTGTCTTGAAGACTATGTGTACTGGTTTGGGCACCTGTAAAAGCTTTATCATAATCTGCGGGGAAATCCCCATCTTCTTCAACACAATTTAGATTAAAGCTTTAGTACCTGAGAAATTGCTTCTCCCTCTCAGACCAAGATTTTTTCTTAATGCCTTTTTATTGCTGTGATGCTGACACAGAAACTTTGCTTTCTTTTATTCGCATTTCATATTATAATCCTTCTTTACTATTGTATTGTCTTATTACTACTTATCTATGTCATTATTGTTATAGTAGAAAGTCAAAAACCGCATGAAGAAAATTACAGTAATTAAACTTATATGTGAAATGGAAGACCTTTAACAATTCACTGCACTTCCATACAAAATGTGTTGCCATAGCGAGTATGAGCTGGGAATGGGAGCAGGCATCTTTTTTTTCTGGAACCATTAGCCATGAACTGCAAGCTACTAAAAGTTTTCAGAGACCAGAAAAGGGAAGGCCATCTTTTCTTGTACCTTACATCCGTTCCTTGTAACTGAGGTTCAACTCTTTCAGGGACACAATGTAAGGTTTTTTTCAGTCTAAGCAGAGTCTCTTTTTTCAAGCAGTCCCATTACATTTATTTATGTAGTACAGTGTTGTTGAGTGCAATCTTGGTAGGATCTGGCTCTGCATGGATAAACAAGTTGCCCCATACAGCTTCAAATGTCACTGTCACACAAAGAAAAATATTCCAGGTTAGATAGATGTATTATGACCAACACATTCAAAACTTTTACTCCCTTTCTGCTGATTAATTGAAGAATTATATCCATGAAATGTGATGATTTATACAATTGCATTGCCTCTTGGCTAGAATAAGCTTTTGCCAGCCAGATGCTCCTGAAGAAGGGCTGCTTGCAGCATAAATCTGATGTAATTTGATACACAGCATGGCGCACAATCAAGATGAAATGATCCTTAGATGATTCTTCCATGTGCAAATCATTTCAGGAAGACAATTTTAATAATGATATTTTCTTTTTTATTAAGTTCTTCGGACTGTTTTTTTCAGATAATGAGCAATTGCATCCAGAAGAAGTAGCTATTGTCTGGTTAATATTTTATTAATCCTTTACCTGGGGCCAGTATCCTAAGAAACCAGAGAAGGTACCTGTCACTGAAATACTCAATACTGAAGGTCTTTCCCAGACTTGATTTCCATGATGTCTCCTCATTATTATAAATGCTCTTCTCCCACTTTTAACAGTCCCAGCTTGGTTATGCCAGTATTTTATTAGTTTGTTTCTCCTTTTTCTTCCTCATTCATACCCCTACATTTTTGCTTCCCTCTCAGAAAACAATAATAAAAGGAAAGCTTAGAATAATACACGTAACAGTATTTTAAAAATATGTGACTCTTCCCAGTCTCAGTCAAGGCACTGTGCCCACTCAGTATTAGTGATAATCCCTGTCCAGGACTGAACTGATGAGTTACCAGCTACCAGCTCCATCCGGAGCGACCACCATGTTCAGATTCCCCAGTAGTGATTAGGATGAATCAATGAGAAAATGCCTAGTCCCTGTGTTGTTAATGTATCAGACTTCAAATGAGCTTTGCTTCATGTCTAGACTTTTCATCTGAAGAAAAGGCAAGCTGACGCCAACGTCACCAAAAGTAAAACCTTCCATGTAACATTCAGAAACTAGCCCCAGAACAATTTAATTTCATCTTTTATGGCGTGCTTCTCCCAAAAAGCTATTCATGGAGGTGGGATTAGTGATTAAGAGATGTGGAGGGTGGAACACATACATCTGTGAAAACTGAAATTAACGTGATTATGCTAAGCGGAACATATTCTGGGCATCAGTGGTATGCAAAGATTTAATGAAATGTGCCCCAAGCTTAGAATTTTCTCTCTGGAAAATAAAGCGTGATATTCAGAGAAGGTTGAGATAAAGGGGTATTTTACGGACAAGCAGAGGAAAATCAGCTGTCACTTTATATGAAACACCTTCCCTCTGTCGTGCTCTTTTAATTTCTACCATAATAAAGCAATTATAATAAATTTATGATCCTGGAGTACTATTAGTGCCTCCTTCCCACAGGCCACACTTTTCCTTATGGGGGAAAAAAAAAAAAAAAGGAAGGAAACAAAGTAAAAAAAGCCAACATAAGCAGATAATAAACTGATCAATGTGTGAGAAATATACTGGGGATTAATGTCAGCAGTCACTACCCCTTCTAATACTCCACTATCAGGTCCAGTTCTGTGAAGAGATTGTGCCTTGGAGAATATAAGAAATCCTAAAATATTATCCAAAGTCCATGAAATGCCATTGTTTTGATGTTACATTTTGACAGGTTCCATGAAGCATGAACTTATCCAGAAGGACAGTCTGTGATGCCAATAATTCTGATTGCTTTGGGAAATGTGTACGTCCAGATCTGTGCGTGTTTCCCCAGTGCAACAAATCTGGTCTTTGTTATTACACACATGAACACAAAAGAATTTTAGTTTTTGCTTATATCTGTTGCTCTCCTTGTTCTCAACCACAACACATGTCCTGCAACCACACCTTATCTCCTATACAGCACAGTCGATTAATACACATTATAGCACTTTAGTGTTGCAGGATGATGGTGTGTTGTGACACATCAGCAGAGTGAAAAGCATGACAGGTCATTTGCAATGTAACGTGGCTTTCTAGAAACCAAGCTGTTACAACTTTCTCACTTCATGGCTCCTCTAAATGCCACAGTCATCTTTCATTGCTTATGCAAGCAACTCTACTCATGGTGCTTTGAGGCATTTCTGCACAGTGGAGAGTACTCCAAGCACAAAGTAAATGTTCAGTGAATCATATTGGTATTCAGAAAATAAACAAAAGTGTATCTATTCACCTTGGTCACAGGATGACCAAGCAAACACCTGGGTGAACTCAATCTACTGGTTTTGTTTCAGAGCCTCAGTCAAAGTGACTAAAAGATACAAGATATTTCCAAATGACAGAAATTTGCATCTAGGTAACTCTAACAGTAAACAGCTGCCTGTTGAGTATGTATATGAGCATGCTTATTTTTGTTGTTTTCTTCCAGAATAGAATTTATAATATTCAAACTGTGTTCCAGATGCACTCGTCTCTGAGATGCGCATACACACCATATCCGTGCATAGCAGAACTTGTAGGACTGTTGCTCAATTACACGAGTTCCATAGGCTAAAACATGAGCATGCAACAGCAGAAATAAATAACCTGCACTATCTGCACTGGCAAGAGGTTGCCTTCAGAAAAAACATCCATGCCCAAGCATTTATGCACAAAGTATAGCAGACCGCAAAAAAGAATTTCTTCCAAGCTATCTGTATACTCATATGAAAGTAAAACCAGACTGTGTATATATTTACAAGTGAAAAGATGAAAACCTTCTATTTCTGCTCTTTTCAATCAATGATGCTCCAAGTATCCTTATTCAGGGATATCATGGGATCTTTTTTACCAGCTTTTGAAGTTCATAAACCGAGTAATAGTACTTTTTCCAACAGCTCATTTCATGAACTGAATTATTTCAAGGTACTGAACTCAAAAACTCTGAGCTTGGTTCTGCCTTCTGGGAACAGTCTGATAGGAGAAGGTAGAAATATTTCTCCACTTTTCATTTTCTTTTTTATTTTTACTAAGCTTCTGGAAAGATTCATTCTAGACTTTACTAATTGTTTTGAGTTGTACTGAAGAATACAATCAAAGGCAAAAGTGAAGCTTCATCTTCAAAAGACAAAACTCTGAAAATTTTCCCTGAATATCAAGAGCTCTCTAAGTAAGGAATACCCCTCTTAAGTAATCAAAGCTGACAGATGTTCATAAGTGCCAAAAAAAAAAAAAATCCCTAGAATTTACTAACATGGTAAATACCTTAACCATGCCTTTGCACTTTTTATGTTACTTTCAAGAACAGCTCATGAAGGGGGATGCAACTTGCCTTTATCCAGTATAAAAGCAAATATTTTTTATGTACTTACTATTTCTATTTTCCTGTATCCCAAAAGACCCATAATGCTAGCAATGCTCACAAAAGCCAGAGTTCCAACTTAAAGCAATGGGCAAAATGCAAAGACAATGGCAAGGGACAGCAGTACAATAAAGCAAGGTATAGTTTTTACATCAGCTGTATAAATTGTCTCTGTTATTTCACTGGTACAGTATCTGGCATACTTCTGTCCTTATATAATGCTATATAGATGATTGCTATCAAAGACTATGCTAATTTAATTTAACTACAAGGTTTTTGTTAAGACAATGTACTTATTAGTGACTAGTTATTTTGTGTTGCATATTCAAAACTCTTCCTTGACCAAAAATATTTGTCTTTCTTTTTTACACTGGCAATTACAAATATGGATGTCCACTGGAGTTGTGGAACAACAGAGAACTCCGAATATTTTCTTTATTTAGCAGGTAAAATTAGAAAATTAGACCAGACTACACTAGTACAACTGAAAAGCTGAGTAATTTTCATAAAGCAATTGATTTCTTACCACATGGTGCCATTTAAAGGATTATAACAACTCACCAGGGTAATATCAAACTTGATTAGAAGCCAGGGGGCCTGATTGTTATCTCCATTAAGCCAGTGAAAATCCAGACAAAATGTAATTGACACCAGCAATTCTCAATTCGCACCCGTGTAACTAAAAGGAAAGTCAAGCACTGTATCTTCGGGAAGTGGCTTTTCTTTTTTGCTTGGATAAGTCATTTCCGTTTCTTTGAGTGATTAACAGCAATTGTGTCAACTCTCGTGAAGACATCAAAGGCAGTGTATTTGGTGTTTTCACTGCTAGGTACACTGATATTACATGGGTTTGAGGAAGTGCCTTCACATAAAGAACAATTCACACAGCAAATAAAAGTAATTTCTTACGTAAACTTTTCCGGTGGTGAGAAAACCTTTAACATGCTCAGCATGCCAAGTCCTTTGCCTCTCTATAAATAAACATCTAAAAGTAATAGGCTGGATTTTTCCACAGATATTGAGGTATACGGGGTGGAATTAAGATCTGGCCAGCTTTTCAGGAACTCCTAAGCTAGGTGTCACAAAACACAATCAACAGATATTTCACAACTGGATTCATCTGAACTCAGACGTTTACAATGCAGATAAATATGTAGCAGGTAGTTGGCTAAACTCCCTCTGTCCACATGGGGGAAAACCAGTAACTTCAGTACCAGCGGGATTCATCTCATCCTAACTAAAATAGGTCACAGATGAATGAGGCTCCAAAATTGATTATTTCTCCTTATTGACTATATGACGGGGCACAGTCCAGGGCAACCAGCTCTGGCACATATGTCTATATTACACATACTTTTAGTCGATGGAAATAAATCCCATGTCTTGTACCCTCGACCCTGACTATGCAGATTAACTTCTGTTTTGCTTCCATTTTGGCCCACTCCAACAGTGACTCTTCCTCACTGGTTTGCTACTGGGAGCACCAGCGCTGCCTGCTGTGAATGAGGGACCATCAACTCCCAAGGCTTTGGTCCAAGGGAATGACCCCCAGTGCTCTTTTATGCAGTCCTACAAGTAATCCACTGAGGCTACATCTACGCAGTGGTAAACCACATCAGTATGTATATAAATTAAACAGGCATGGGACCACTCTCTGAAGCCGTCTGTCCTGGAACTGTCCCTGTCCACCTTACTGAACTCTCACCATTCAAAAGGGAAGAGGCTGGTGTTATGTGATGCCATTCATAAGTGTTAGCAGCGACCTTTCTTTAATAAGGTTACCTTCCTCATATACATACCTACATGCTGTGTTAATTACCTCTGGATACAGTTTAGACTCCAATATCCACTTTCTGCTGTGGAAAAAAGCTGCTGCACCGCCTGGCTGAATGCCCTGTGTGGGGTTGAGGGTGTGCCAAGCAGATTCATATGTCCCGGACACTTCAGGCACAAGCATCTTATTGGCTTTATGGCACCTCCTATCCACAGAGGAGATGGGACTTCAACCAGTGACCCCAGAATTGTATTTAAGTTTGAAAACAGAAGGAGCTAGAATCAATTGAAATATGGATGAGGTCTAATATGCATTGAAGATGAGGCAATCTGGGATTATTCACTTTTGCCAAGGAGCTGCTGCAAAGGATCCTTGCAGAGCAGATCCTCCCTGCAGAAATAATGATTGTCCAGAAAAAAGCAAGCAACATGCCCTCACTTGTCAGCATGTCTTCCTATTTCCTCTGCTCACAAGTAATATACCTGCCAGCCTACCTTCTCCATCTTCTATTAATTTCTTTTTCTTTTTATTCTAGTTTATTTTTATCATCTACTGAGTACCATAAGTGACAGGTAGATAACACATATTTATCTACCTATATGAACATACCTTCATAACTTCAAACACTGACAGATGCTTTGGTTAGAAGACACCCTGTCATGGAAAACTTTGTCTAAATTTACACTCCATAAAATGTTTATATGATTCTGATTATATTTGAGTCAGGGCTTTCTCTAAACAAATAAATACGGTCCCTCAATATTTATAATTCACACCTTGGAGGGGTCTGATGCCACTTGAGAGGGAGTAACTGACTGTAAGCAAAAGCCAATTTTCCTTCTCCGTGCTGACTGAGCCCTCGAAAGGAAAACCACCTGAACAGCAAATTCAAAATGAGTGAGTTTTCAGTTCTTGCAATAGGAAGCCATCATGGTTTAAAGCTGGGCCAGCTATTAAATGGATGGCAGATGCTCTCTATTAACCCTCTCCCTCCCCAAGAAGGAGAAGGAAAAGAGAAAAGGGAGAGTGTCTTACGGGTTGAAAAGTTAAAACAGTTTTAATAATAATAACAAAAAAGAGTATAATAATAGTAATGGAAATAATTAAATATATACAAAACCAAAATCGAGCTTCTCCAATGATGATCACGTCACCACTGGTGCTGCAGGGCAGGAACCAGGAGGTCCCAGACTGGACTCACTGGCAGACAGGAACTGGATTCAGGAATGCACAGACTGCGATCAAGGGCAGGAGAAAAACAGACAGAGTCCTCTTCGGACGCTGGCCATAGAAGAGATCGAGACCCTCGTGATCCCTCAGCTTTATACTGAAAATGACGTGTATGGGATAGAATACTTTGTTGGTCAGTTTTGGGTCACCTGCCCTGTCCGCTGCTTCCCACAAGTGCAACTCTTTTATGGCCTTTCACTTGTGGACCATAAGAAACTTAGCAGTGACCTTGGTTTCTTAAGGAGTAAGTCTAAGCAAGAGCCTTTCTGCATATCATTCCTACTGTTACTTTAGTAATAACTACAAACTTCGAGCGTTATCAATCCTAGAAGCAGACACTGTCTAAAAAACATGTAGTTAGCTTCAGAAAGCGTAGTTACTTAGAAGAAACTTAACTGAAAGGAAAAATCACTGAAAGGAAAATTGGTTCTGTTCTAGTCCACACCAGGACAGAAGCCCTGTGAAAAACAGCTCTGCTGTGCCAGGCAGGTTAAAGCTAGCGCCAGCCAGGGGCTCAGCTGAGGAAAGTCCCAGGGCCTCTCTTGGGAGCAGGGGGGCTGGACGCCATCCCCAAACACTGGGCGAGCACGACAGGCTGCACACCCCATTGCATGACTGAACCTCCCCAGTTTTGGTCGTCCCTCAGCATGTCCCTGGCCCCTTTGACTGCAGAAGCTGAATTTCTCTGCAGTAGGTGCCTCCTTCAGGCAGAATCTTTCTACGAAATATTAGCCAAAAGAGGGTAACTATTTCTAGGCATCAGCCTAGGGAAAATGCACACTAAGAGACACTTGTGTGACACTTTCTATTACAAGTTTTAGTGTCCTTGTCCTCTGCAGCTTACAGTTTGGCAGAGGGTGGCTTGTGTCTTGCATGTCATTTTTGTCCTTCTAGGGTGAAAATATGGCCAATTTATGAGTGTCTTTAAAATAAAATAAAAAAAAAAAACCCTAAACAAAAAGCACAGTTCAGTCAAGATATTAGCAGCTAAAAAAGCAATTACAGCAGCTGGAAACCATGAAGATTTAATCTTCTCTGACCATGCTCTGTCCCTCCACAACTCCTGCTGCTGATCAGACATCACAGGCACCATCTTCACAGAATAACAGAAGAATGAAATCCCTCAGGAAGAAATATTGCTTCTCCTGTAAGAACAGACAAAAATTACCTCCAGACCCATGGTTCCGAACTGCCTAATTACATCTTGCTAGCGAGGTGCAATAGCAGCCCTATTAACTTGTTTTATCAGATCTGTCCTGGCTGAGCTGGCTGTCCCATGCTCTGAGAGCTGGCAGCGCTGGGAAGCAGGGAGCACAGACACTGAGGTGATCCAGCACTGAATGGAGTCATCCTAGCCAAATTTCCAACATGTGCTATGACACCGAGCAAGCAATCTCCACGCTGGCAAGACCAGAAGCAAAGCTACTAATGGCAGAGAGAAGAGGAGGCAGTCCAGCCCCTGGGCCAGAGGGCCAGGACAAGGGGAAGTGGAGGCAATGAGTCAGGAGGTGCGAGGGAAGGTGTGGGACACTGCAAGTGAAACTTGCCATGAAAAAGTCATAAACAGCTCTAAAGTATTTCTGCTGCAGGTGCATTTATGCTGGGTCTCTTCTTCATTTCTTTCTCTTCACTGAACAAGCACGTGTGACCTATTTCTCAGCGAGATTTCTGTCCTCAAAAGAGGCAGCTTAAGTCTCCGTTCTGCCAATTCTCTCAGGAATAATGTCCTACTCCCTGCCTGTACTTGTGCTTCATTATTAGCAGAGCACTTTCCTACCACTAGATAACATTTTCTCAGTTGGTTTTCATTTCTGATGCCACACTGATGATTACATTTGGTACAAGCAGTGGTGCTTACATCGTTACACGCTGCTGTCGCTAGCATAGCATCCTACAATCAATGTAAGGCTAGAAAAACTACTGAACTGCACATTTCAACAAAACAGTGCTTTGAACACCATCTATAACTTTAAGTGAACAATTTCAGTAATGGTTTTGACAGTCCTTCCCAGAAGCAGTCCTAATGGGCAACAAACAACAAAATGAGGTTCAGCTGGTGAAAGAAAAGCAGAATAGGTCAAGGGAAGAGAAAAGATTATCATAAAACATTTGTATAGCCATGTGAATTCTGCACTGCGCAGTACAGAACAGAGATCACATCTCACCCCTGCCCTAAACTTCTTGCCGTTGCTAAGACGACATCTATGTAAGAGAAGCAATGCAGAGTCCAGTGAGACCTCCTAAGGGGATGAATTGGCTACTAGGCTTTGGTAGAAGACAAAGTGTGTTGGTGCAAAGGGCAGGATGGCTGCTCTGGCTGTGGAAGCCTGGGTGACAGAGGCACTCAACCAAGCGCAGAGGTGATGGCGATATAGCGGGAATATCCCAACAAATAGCAGGGGCTCCTTGTTCCCAGAAATGCCACTGTTTTCTTGGCTGAGTCAGGCTCTAGGGAACATCAGTGGGAGCTCCCAGGGGCACCATCAGGAGGTCTAATAACAACATTCCCTCCTCAGACAAACTACCCCTTCTCAGTTCTGCCTGGCTTATTACAGGAGTGATGTATCTGCATAAGCCTTGAGCTACTGAGCCTTTAAGGAAAGCCTCTCCCTCCAACACTGGGCTTGAGGCCTTACCCCAGGGTAAGATGAAAACAATGCATAGCAAGCATATGTGGATAAAGGAAATCACAAAGTACTTCATAGTATCAGCTTATGAAGCCTACGCAGAAAACACTTAGCAGAAGCAAAATCCTATGCTATCAAAGCACCCACATCCCAGGTCCCCTCTGTCAGTTTATTCTAGACGTTTCATACCACGTTTGCATAAGAGGACGTCCTTTGCTTGACCCTTCTTACACTATTTACAATCTTCCACAGAATATTGCTTGGATTCTCTGTCTAAATGTCAAAATAAGGATCCTGCAGTACATCACAGGAAACTGCATCAGTGAGGTTAATCATATAATGTTTTCTGGAGCAAAGCATCATTATCCTTGGAGGAAGCACACAGACAAGCATACACCTGACACAGAGCTCACCTAGACTCCCTTAGGATACTTCACTGTCTAACATAACACTGCTGACCAGCCTTCCTATACCAAATTTCTGTCTTTAGATACAGGCAAAAAAGCAAATTCAAGATTGGCAAACAGAACATGTTACAAGAAGGCATGCCTCTATAACTTACCTTCTCAGGTGTTTGAGGTCTAAAGCAACAGGGAGTATTAACATAGTGAACTGCAGGTACTAAACAGAGTGAAATCTGATACCTTGTTTACATTATGGAGTTCATACACATCCATACTTTTGCATAAATAATAAACCAATTCTGGCTTAATAAAAGAACTCTTCCCAACCAAGAAATCCAAAACCAGTGATTGTGTCTCTTCTCTATCCCCACACTTTGAAAGATACTTTGGAAAACAGGAACGGTTTTTGTTTCCGTTCCAAAGAAGTCTCTGTTGATAAACCTTTGTGAGAAGAGAAATCCAGCAGCAAATATGCTGTCTAGCTCCTACCACTGGTCCACCACAACCAAAGCCTGGTCACACTCACTGAGATGACTGGTAGGCAGCAGGTGTGCTTGCCTGCATTATAACACCTCCCTCACAGTGCCAAATTATTCCTCCCTGGCCTTCCTCCTATTTTACTACAGCTCCTCCAACACAGCATCAAAACCACTTGCACTAATACCAGGATTGGGCCATGACAGACACATGCCCTATTCATGTGTTCTATGGTTTAGGAATTTTTATTCTTCTCCCAGCTCCCATATTTCACATGACTCAAGTTAATTAAATGGCGGAATGGGATACTGCCAAATGTTTATTTCTCACTGAAACAGAGACAGCCATTTAAAGAATGTTGTTACACTAGCTACATTTCACCACAAAGAACGAATACCTATAATTATAATATCTGTGATTATATAATGTCAAACATCGGAAAAATAAGGAGCCCCATATTTCAAGGAATAAATTGTAACCCGTATTATCCGCATTCAGGCTAAAAATGCTGGATCTTCTCCCAACCTCAGAAATAAAATATACCCAGCAGTAATTGAAAAACAAATGAATCTGATTATAATCTTACCATACTCTAGCTTTTGCATTCCTCAGTTACGCAGCAAACAGATGGAAAAATCACATTACATGCACCGGGAGACATGCGAATGCGCTGTGACAGGACACAGGACTCTGTGGCCACAGCCACGTGTTGGGGCCTGCAGGAGGAGAGGGACCACCAGGCCATGGCTGCCCCACCTCACAGCTGGGAGGCTGGGCCATCCCCCTGCCTCAGGATGCCTCCCCTGCCCCACCACAGCCCTGTGACGGCAACTGGGGACAAGGGGAGGACACGGAGCTTCGTGGCACAGGGAAGCTCCACACCAGCCAGCCTCAGTGCTCCAGACACACTTATTTCATTAGCAGCGCCATAGTCCGAGCTCACAAACTGAACGGGTCTTGCACAGACGTCAGCCACCACCCCTGCGAGCAGAGGGGCTCCTGCTGCCAGACCCCGGCAGGCTTCTCTCCTGGGGCTTTGAAGGTATAATAATAGGGGGTGAACCTCAACTGATTTTTCTCTTGAGACTGGCGCATTCCCCCTTGCCCTTTCTGCTCCACATGCTGGTTACAATTCTGCTGCTTATGCTCCCCTCCTCAGGGCTCAGGGAGCACAGATGGGGTCTCCTCCCTCCACCTACCTGGCTATTTCTGAAAGTTTTCTACAAAATAAAGTCCATGAGGTTCCTGGTGTTCTGCCAGGCCTGATGAAGTTCGTTGAACTCAGACATTTGGAGGAACACAGGACAGCATGGATGCTAGACCCCATTTTGGGAAGAAAACACCAGCACAGGCGCTGCCTTAGCTGCCAGCCTTGCCAGAGTGCACAGGCAGAACCGCCTGCCGCAGCTGAGGGGACTAAGTCCCCAGGCCAGGCAATGCTGCTCCCATCAGCATGTCCTCCTGCAGCCTTGCATGGGGACTCACCCACTCGCTGCTGGGAAACCTACCGCAGCTGTGATCTCTTGTTAAGACAGCATTTGCAGTCTCTAACACGCAATGCATAGTCTTTCTCTGGATACCTGTCACTCTAATGCAGTATATATATGTATATATAATGCACACCTATATATATGCTCATATAATGCAATGTCCCCACAACCCCTCCATGGGGTTCCCTCCTCCAGCTAACAATCTGCAACCACACAGGAACAAAAGACGATGTGACTCATTTCTCTGTGAGATGTCCCAAGGATCACTTTAAAGTGATCCTGCAAAGCCAGGTTGAAAGGCTTCAAGCCGAAGTAGAAAGGCTTAGGAGCATTCGGGAGGCTGAAATGGAGATAGACTGGTGGAGCCAGGCTTTGCCCTCCCTGCAACAAAAATGGGAGCACCTGCCGGAGAGCTCCCAGGATCGAGGGACACCTGTACTCTGCCCCTCTCAGGTGGAAAACAATAACCTAGAGGAGAGGAGTGAGTGGAAGCAAGTCTATGGCCGTGGCAAAAGGCGAGTGTCCTCCTTGCCTACCTTGCCTCCACAGGTGCCTCTGAGCAATAGATATGAAGCCCTAGTGGAATACAGCCGGTCCAATGGGGATGTGGTAGAGAGGCAACCTATATCAGAGGTCCCACCACAGTCAGAAAAACCTGACAGGCGTATAGCTACCTCCTCCACAAGGAAGAAGAGAAGAGTTTTAGTGGTTGGGGACTCCTTCCTAAAGGGAGCTGAGGGCCCAATATGCAGAGCTGACCTCCATCACAGGGAGGTCTGCAGCCTGCCTGGAGCCCGAATCAGGGATATCACCAGGAAACTCCCCAACCTGGTCAAGGCCACAGACTACTACCCCCTGCTGATCTTCCAGACAAGTGGGGAAGAAGCTGCATCCCATAGTCTGAGGGGGATGAAGAAAGACTACAAGGCCCTAGGACGGTTGGTGAAAAAGTCTGGGGCACAAGTTGTTTTCTCCTCCCTCCTTCCATTTTCAGGTGATGACGTGGGATGGAATAGTAGGATTCTCTCTATTAATGCCTGGCTACGAGACTGGTGCTACAGGTAGGGCTTTGGGTTCTTTGATAATGGCTGGTTTTATAAGACAACAGGCGTGACCGTAATATATGGGAAAGGTTTATGTCGTAGGGGCAAAAGGGTTCTGGGACAGGAATTAGCAGGGCTCATTCGGAGAGCTTTAAACTAGATTCAAAGGGGGATGGGGTAGTAGCTGGGCTTGCACCACTGGGGCAATGCTCTAGTGTTGAGGTAGACCAGGAGGCCTCCCATCCCCCTGGGGTGAAATCGGTGTGCTCAGCTCGCTCCCTGAAATGCCTGTACACCAATGTGCGTAGCATTGGGAATAAACAGGAGGAGTTGGAAATCCGTGTTCGGTCGGGGGACTATGATTTAGTGGCAATTACAGAGACTTGGTGGGACGCCTCGCATGACTGGAATGTGGTCATGGATGGCTATGTCTTGTTCAGGAAAGACAGGCCGCTAAGGAGAGGTGGTGGAGTTGCTCTTTATGTGAGTGGGCAGCTAGAATGTATTGAGTTCTGTCCAGGGGCGGATCAGGAGCGAGTTGAGAGTTTGTGGGTGCGAATTAAGGGGCAGGCTGGCAGGGGTGATACTGCTGTGGGTGTCTATTACAGGCCACCGGATCAGGATGAGGAGGGTGATGAGGCCTTCTACAGGCAGCTGAGAGCAGTCTCGCAATTACAGGGCCTGGTTGTCATGGGGGATTTCAACTACCCTGATATTTGCTGGGAGGTCTACTCAGCCAGCCATCCTCAGTCCAGGACGTTCCTCCAGTGCATTGATGATAACTTTCTGATGCAAATGGTGGATGAGCCAACTAGGAGAGGAGCGCTGCTGGATCTCATCCTTACTAACAAGGAGGGTCTGGTTGAAGAGGTGAAGGTTGAGAGCAGCCTTGGTTGTAGCGACCATGAGATGGTAGAGTTCAGGATCTCATGTGGCAGGAACAGAATAGCTAGCAGAATCACAACCCTGGACTTCAGGAGGGCCAACTTTGGCCTTTTCAAGCAATTGCTAGGGGAAATCCCATGGGACAGGGTACTAGAAGGTAAGGGGGCCCAAGATAGTTGGTTAGCATTCAAGGACTGCTTCTTCCGAGCTCAAGATCAGAGCATCCCAACAGGTAGGAAGTCAAGGAAGGGTACCAGGAGACCTGCATGGTTAAACAGGGAACTGCTGGGCAAACTCAAGTGGAAGAAGAGGGTGTACAGATCGTGGAAGGAGGGGCTGGCCACTTGGGAGGAATAGAAGTCTGTTGTCAGAGGATGTAGGGAGGCAACTAGGAAAGCTAAGGCCTCCTTGGAATTAAACCTTGCAAGAGAGGTCAAGGACAACAGAAAGGGCTTCTTCAAATACATTGCAGGTAAAACCAACACTAGAGGCAATGTAGGCCCACTGATGAATGAGGTGGAGGCCCTGGAGCCAGAGGATAAGAAGAAGGCGGAGTTACTGAATGCCTTCTTTGCCTCTGTCTATACTGCTGGAGGCTGTATGAGGAGCCCCGGACCCCTGAGGCCCCAGAAGAAGTCAGGATAGAGCAGGAATCTGTCTTGGTTGATGAGGGCTGGGTCAGGGACCAATTATGCAATCTGGACATCCATAAATCCATGGGCCCTGATGGGATGCACCCGCGGGTGCTGAGGGAGCTGGCGGAAGTCATTGATAGGCCACTCTCCATCATCTTTGCTAAGTCGTGGGCAACGGGAGAGGTGCCTGAGGACTGGAGGAAAGCGAATGTCACTCCCGTCTTCAAAAAGGGCAAGAAGGAGGACCCGGGTAACTATAGACCGGTCAGCCTCACCTCCATCCCCGGAAAGGTGATGGAACAACTTGTCCTTGGTGCTGTCTCTAGGCACATCAAGGATAGGGGGATCATTAGGGGCACTCAACATGGCTTCACCAAGGGGAAGTCATGCTTAACCAACTTGATAGCCTTTTATGAGGACGTAATCCGGTGGATAGATGATGGTAAAGCTGTGGATGTGGTCTATCTCGATTTCAGTAAAGCGTTTGACACGGTCTCCCACAGCATCCTCGCAGCTAAACTGAGGAAGTGTGGTCTGGATGATCGGGTAGTGAGGTGGATTGTGAACTGGCTGAAGGAAAGAAGCCAGAGAGTGATGGTCAATGGGACTGAGTCCAGTTGGAGGCCTGTGTCTAGTGGAGTCCCTCAAGTGTCGGTACTGGGACCAGTACTATTCAATATATTCATTAATGACTTGGATGAGGGAATAGAGTGCACTGTCAGCAAGTTCGCTGATGACACAAAACTGGGAGGAGTGGCTGACACAACGGAAGGCTGCGCAGCCATTCAGAGAGACCTGGACAGGCTGGAGAGTTGGGCGGGGAGAAATTTAATGAAATATAATAAGGGCAAGTGTAGAGTCCTGCATCTGGGCAAGAACAACCCCATGTACCAGTACAAGTTGGGGACAGAGCTGTTGGAGACCAGCAGAGGGGAAAGGGACCTGGAGGTCCTAGTGGACAACAGGATGACCATGAGCCAGCAGTGTGCCCTTGTGGCCAAGAAGGCCAATGGCATCCTGGGCTGTATTAGAAGGGGTGTGGTTAGCAGGTCAAGAGAGGTTCTCCTCCCCCTCTACTCTGCCCTGGTGAGGCCGCATCTGGAATATTGTGTCCAGTTCTGGGCCCCTCAGTTCAAGAAGGACAGGGAACTGCTAGAGAGAGTCCAGCGCAGAGCCATGAAGATGATTAAGGGAGTAGAACATCTCCCTTATGAGGAGAGGCTGAGGGAGCTGGGTCTCTGTAGCTTAGAGAAGAGTAGACTGAGGGGTGACCTCATTAATGTTTATAAATATGGAAAGGGCAAGTGTCATGAGGATGGAGCCAGGCTCTTCTCAGTGACATCCCTTGACAGGACAAGGGGCAATGGGTGCAAGCTGGAGCACAGGAGGTTCCACATAAATAGGAGGTAAAACTTCTTTACGGTGAGGGTGACTGAACACTGGAACAGGCTGCCCAGAGAGGTTGTGGAGTCTCCTTCTCTGGAGACATTCAAAACCCTCCTGGACACGTTCCTGTGTGATATGATCTAGGTAATCCTGCTCCGGCAGGGGGATTGGACTAGATGATCTTTCGAGGTCCCTTCCAATCCCTAACATTCTGTGATTCTGTGATTCTGTGAAAAGCTATAACAAGGACGCAAGGCACAGGTAAGAAGCAATATACAAAAACATGGTTGCAGTTCCGTCATACACTTTGCAAACCATTTTTTTTTTCCAATTGCCTTTGTCTGGTAACATTTGAAAAACAGGTAAGAAGAAAACCTGCAACTTCAGTCCCAAAGTATCATCTTTTTCTTCGTCAACAACCTGCATATTGGCATACAGTTAAACAGATATTTCCTGTTTAGCAGCTTTAGTGGATGAGGTCCAGAATGTGCACTAAATAAACTTTCTAAAAAACTTCTTTTGCTGCTTACCCACAACAGAAAAGTGTACCTGAAATTCATTCCTGAATTGTTGAAGTTTCATCTGGAAAAATGACACATTCTGTTAACACAATTTTCCATATGAAACACTCGAAACTCAGTGACTGTTACACCAACCAAATGAAATATTAGCATATCCTTCCCTCCTGCAGGAGGAAAGGGACCTTAGACAAAAATCAGCCTCCGCTGAAAATATCTGCAGATTTCTACTGATTTCAATAGAAATTCACACTTGTGTTCATATAAAAAGACAGATTCTGCATATTCACTATGGCCTGAAAAATATAATGGCCAACAACTTATAGGTGACAGTCCCTTATTTTCTCCGGAGCTTGCTCCTTCTTCTTGGAGCTTGTTGGGCTGTGGCTAGTCTTGATGGGCAGGTGTGTAATGCAGGGTGTCAGAGAACCACGCTATCATTTGCCCTCAACTAGAAACCAGAGGTTTTCCTTTCACTGAATGATGTTCAACTCTGGCTAAAAGCTCTTCCATGCTAAGTTAGCAAGATGTCTTGTATACAGTCTTACTGATTTTTTCAGTACAGAATGCTTTAAGAAAATCAATGTTTCAACAAATAGAGTGGAGCAGAATTATTGTAGAATCCCATTTGCCATTCCAGCATCAGAGATCATGGTTAAGTTAAAGGAAATAACATGTACATGTGGAATGATGAGTATAGAGAAAAACTGCAAATGACATAGAAAATGAGTGAGTAGAGATGCATGAAATTAAAAACAAAACAGAAAAAGAGAAGCTGAAGATAAATGTAGTAGCTGTGGGTAGGACCTAGCTAATTTTAGCAATTTAAAACTTAGGTGTCTAGTCCAAGCTAATTGCCGTAACTCTCTCCATATAGTGAACAGAGAGCAGGAGCCACCTCCACAGGGGATTCAACCAGTCCTAAGAGACGTCTCTAAGGGCAATGCATCACGCCTTCCCTCAACCGTCGCAAAGTCTAGATGATGGGCTCAGAGAGACGCATAACTTTTGGATGGTTTAAAGTTAGGTGAGATGAATACATACCTGTAAAAGTAAAAAAGTGCTTTCATTTCTATTGAAGGAAACCAAAACATGAACTCAAAAAGTGAAGTAGAAACATTTCAGTGACTGACAATTGTTTGGCTATGAAATGCGATGAGGCACAACAGCACAGCTGTTGGGAATAAAGGCTGCCTCTATTCTGATAAATAGGAGCAGAGCAGGGCTTGAGCACAAGCATCCAGCCCAAAGGCCCACGCTGATTAATCATTAGTTCACACTGTGGCAATGATTGCATTGCTCCAACTAGCTCCATCTGAGACAAACATGTCCAAGAGGACATCAGTTTATCTGTGCCATTTGTAAGTAGAGTCACAGATAGTCTTTGTACCTCTAGCAGCACAGACACAGACAAACAACAGCATTTGTAATAGATCTGCTATGGATTTTTAACATGTTCTATAAACTGTAGGCTGGGTATCTTTCAGAGGTTTATTCTGGAAAATCTGATATACCCAAGTTATTACAGCAACCTATATGCCCAGCTCTCAATCAGAAAACAACTGTTAGTGCACTGAGTTTGGAAGCACTCTGGAACTACAGCCTCTTCAAACTACATTTTCAAAGGTTTTGTGTTATGCTCGTATCATAACTTCCTGAGTTAGCTAAACAAAGGGTCACTGGTGGAGTGACATTAAAAATATTATGGACCATAAAAGCCCATTTTCAGTGGGCTACTCCTAACTTCAAGACACATCACTATGTCCACAACTGCTCTCTAATATGGAAGACAACTGTCATGGACCAGTCCCCATCTGCACTCAGACACCGAGAACTTCTGAAAGAGAGTATCCCTGCTCCAGATTAGCTCCCAAACTGTACCCTAAAATGTCTGGCCTATGGCAAAACAGCGCAAGGATTGTCCCAGCAGTGTGTCACCACAGGTGACTGAGTTCCAGTGCCTGAGAATTTTCCCTGGCACTGTTCAATTTACTAGTATAATCTTTGCATTCTGCACATTTCAACAATTAGTCTCACTGCTGTAACTATAAGCAGGGTTCAGAAGTAATTCAGAGAGATATTCCTCTCCTGTGTACTCATGGAGATGTGATTTGGATATGATTAGCTAAAGACAGTGACATGAATGCTTTTGCAGATGTGAGGGCAAGTTCTGTACGTGTTTTGCTTGTTATACTCAAATTACCATCAATGAAGAGGATACAAGTGACACATACAAAACTGACTGATTTTAAATCAGGATCATTAACAATGTGAAAGTTAGATTTCCACCTCCAGAATGTCGTGTCAAACTCAAAAATCAGAACCAACCTGCTATTTTTGTGCATAAAAATACAGATCAACGAGTTCCTCAACCCACAGAGCGATCTACTTGCCAAATAAGTTAAAATCTGACCCTAAAGATGAGTTTTTCATTGAGGCACTTCCCCAGAGAAGGAAAACACTACCACAGCCTTTTAGGTTGCATGGCCTTCTCCTCATACACAGCTCTGAGATACAGACATTTTTGGTTTTATAAACTGAATCTATCCTGAAAGTGTTTTTATTTGGGTAATTAAAGTGGGAAGGAATATCCAAAGAAAGCGTCAGAACAGAGAAGGTCTTAAAGACAATAACATGTAAAATATTTCTATCCTGCTCTACGGTGTCATTCAAAAAATGATTTATGATCTTGATGTTTATATGTTTTTGAACACAGATAGGAAAAAGTCTTTTAAAGCTTTTGTGTTTTAACAGCATTGGAGTAGGATCATGCATCAATTTGAATGTTGTACCTATTGAATAGATGGCCTTTCAGTTCAACATTTTAGCTTTGAAGATCAGATTAATTTCATTTTCTTGGCAATATCTGAGATTTCTTGTGTCAGAGGAAAGATTTTCTTATAATTGCTCATCAGCAAGACCTTGTCTGAACATTTAAATAATTTACCAGCACAAAAGCTATTTGTTGTATTTTATTAAAAATGGGCCAAACTTGCCACTAGTACAATTGCATATAGTGCCATTTACTTCAAAGAAGCTACATATGCTTACACAGCAGGGAATTAGCCCAGATACTGTCAAAATGCTTCATTACTAGTCAGGTCAGACAATAAATCAGATATTCTGTTTGCAAAGTACTGCAATTTACGTCTAATGACTGGAAGAATTGGTATATAAAGCAATTATCAAAACTGGAAAATAATCATCTCCTAAATGTGCAAAACCTCATCTAGAACAAAAAAACAAAACAAAACAAAAGAAACAAACAACAAAAAAAAAACAAAACCATGATGATGGTAGGCATAAAAAACATCTTGCTTTCTTGCAGACATAAGCTAGCACTTCCTCCTGCCCTTTTCTGCAAGGAACCCACCTTCAGCATCTTTTTGGCTCATTTAAAGGCCGATTGTCATAGAATTATTGACCCTTTCAGGCTGGAGGGGATGTCAGGAAGTCTCTAGTCCAGCATCAACACTGAATTCAGGATCAGGCTGCTCAGAGCTTTGTCCCAAAAACCTCCAAGGACAAAGAGACTGCATAAGCTTGACTGTTCTCAGGGGACATTCTCCTATTCTCCTAATATCCAGTCTGAACCTCTCGTTTCATCTTACACACACTGTCTCTTGTCCACGTGCCATGGACCACCATGAAGAGCCCAGCTCTGTCTCCTCAATGACCCTGTAGGCACTGGGGACTGCTGTCAGGTACCCCCACAAAGCCGTCTGTGCTCCAAGCTGAATGAACTCAGTTCCATCAGCCTCTCCTCACATGGGAAATGCTCTAGCCCTCACCATCTCAGGGGCCTCTGATGAAATCCCTCAAACATCAAAAATTTGTTGATGTCTTTGCTATATTGGAAGGCCCAAAACTGGATGTAGTATAACTAGATGCAGTCTAATAAGTGCTGAGTAGAGGGGATAATTCCTTCCCTCCATCTACTGGCTTTGCTCCTCATAATGGCGGAGTCAGTTAGCAGCAGCGGCAGCAGCGACAGCAGCGGCAGCGGCGGCAGCGACTGAGGTGAGTGCGGGGAGAGATCGGGCTGTAGCGGCCATTTCCGTGCTCTGGGCCCCCCGAGCAGCAGCCCCGAGACCCGGAAGTTCCTGGCAACGACTCAGGAGAGGAGGGGGCGTAGCACCACCCCCTGTGATCGGGTGATAAAGAGCCTCCTGGAGGACAGGGATTAGTCCCTGTCCAGAGGGGACAGGGTGAGTCAGCAGTGATTGGGTGTGTCCCAGGGCGGGGGAGGCCACAGCCGTTTGCAGCTCTCTGGGCAGGGCACTGACTCCCTCCCAGTGCACAAGGAGAGGAAGGCGCCAAGGAGCTGTGAATCTTCTGCTGTCAGTCGGCAGCAGCGGTGGCAGCGATAGCGACTGAGGTGAGTGTGGGCGAGGGTGAGATCGGGCTGTACCGGGCGGGTTCCGTACTCAGGGCCACCCGAGCAGCAGCCCCCAAGTCCTGTCCCAGGAGAGGAGGGGGCGTAGCCGGAGGCACCGTGGGAGATTTGAAGAGCCCCTGGGGAGCGCGGCGAACAGGAACGCGCAAACAGGGGCGTGGCAGTTTGCACAGCAGTTCGCGCAGGCAGGGCGGGAGAGCAGAGTAGGCGGGCAAGAAGGTATGGCTTCCACTCAACGGGGCCCTAAGTCCCTTGCGGATGCCAGAAAAGACATGGCAACCCAAACGGACCTGCCGCGGAAGCATGCGGAGGTGCAGGTGGCAGGCTGCAGGGAGTGCCAGAGCCAGGCCCTGGCACTCGAGGGTAACGGAGACCTCACCTGTGTGAGGTGCGAACAGGTCGACGACCTGATCTCCTTGGTGGCCCAGCTCAAGGAGGAGGTGGAAAGGTTAAGGAGTGCAAGAGCATCCCAGGAAGAGGATGGCGGGCAGTGCTGTTCCCTGCCTGTCCTGGGGAAAACGGACGGGCCTAATGCTCCCCGGGTAGTGGAGGATCCTCTTCCTCCTCCACAAGGAGCAGGAGGAGACCTAGGGGATGGGGGGGAATGGAGGCAGGTCCCTGCTCAGGGTGGCAGGCGAATCCCATCCCGACCTTCCTCCCCTCCCCACGTCCCCCTGCAGAATAGGTATGAGGTGCTGGAGCCTGAGCGTCTTCCTGAGTGTCAGGAAGACCCAAATCTAGGTGAAAGACCCTCTACGGGACTACGTGAACAGAAGCAACCAAGTAAGAGGGGTGCAACCAGCTCCAAAAAGGAGAAAAGAAAAGTAATTGTTATAGGCAACTCCCTGCTAAGGGAAACGGAGGGCCCCATATGCAGGCCAGACCCGACTCACAGGGAAGTCTGCTGCCTCCCTGGGGCTCGGGTAAGGGATGTTGCCAGGAGGATTCCTCAACTGGTGAGGCCCTCTGACTACTACCCACTATTAGTATTCCAGGTGGGTAGGGATGAGATTGAAGAGAGAAGTCCCAGGGCTATCAAAAGGGACTTCGGGGCCCTGGGACGTTTGGTAAAGGGGGTAGGCGTGCAGGTGATATTCTCTTCAATTCCTTCGGTGTTTGGTGAAAATAGGAAAAAGACTATGAAAGTACAACAGATTAATATGTGGCTAAGAGACTGGTGCCGTAGGTGGGATTTTGGGTTTGTTGACCACGGGGCGGCTTTCATGGCACTGGGCCTGCTTATGCCGGATGGGGAACAGCTGAATCAGAAGGGGAAAAGGGTTATGGCCCAGAAGTTGGCAGGGCTGATCAAGAGGTCTCTAAACTAGGTTCGATGGGGGAGGGGGATAAGACCAGGGCAGCCACAAATGAAGCTAGGGATGAAAGGCCTGCGTGGGGGGCAAGGCCGCTAGCCCAGCTGAAGTGCATTTACACCAATGCACGCAGTATGGGCAAAAAAAAGGAAGAGCTAGAAGCCACTGTACAGCAGGAAGGTTATGATGTGGTTGCCATCACAGAAACGTGGTGGGATGACTCTCATGTCTGGAGTGCAGCTATGGATGGCTATAAGCTCTTTAAGAGGGACAGGCGAAGTAGGAGAGGCGGTGGGGTAGCGCTGTATGTTAGGGAGTGCTTGGACTGTGTTGAAATTGAGGAAGATGGTGAGGATGACAAGGTTGAATGTTTATGGGTGAAGATTAGGGGGAAGGTCGGCAGGGCGGACATTACGGTGGGAGTCTGTTATAGACCACCCAGCCAGGATGAGCAGGCGGACGAGGCGTTTTACAAGCGGCTGTCAGAAGCCGCCCGGTCGCCGGCCCTTGTACTCGTGGGCGACTTCAACTTGCCGGATGTCTGCTGGAAATACAACATGGCAGAGAGGAAGCAATCTAGGAGATTCCTAGAATGTGTGGAGGACAACTTCCTCATGCAAGTGGTAAATGAGCCCACCAGAGGAGGGGCCCTGCTTGACCTGTTGTTTGTGAACAGAGAAGGACTAGTGGGAGATGTGAGGGTCGGTGGCCGTCTTGGGAGTAGTGACCACGAAATGTTAGAGTTTTCGATAGTGGGGGAAGTAAGGAGGGGCAAGAGTAGAACTCCTGCCTTAGATTTCCGGCAGGCTGACTTTAGCCTGTTTAAGAGGTTGGTGGACCGAGTCCCTTGGGAGTCGGTCCTGAAGGGCAAAGGAGTCCAGGAAGGCTGGACGTGCTTCAAAAGGGAATTGCTAAATATTCAGGAGCAGGCTGTCCCGGTGTGTAGGAAGACAAGCCGTCGGGGAAAAAGACTGGCCTGGTTAAACAGAGAACTTAGGCTAGAACTTAAGGAAAAAAGAGAGCCTATTTGCTCTGGAACAAGGGTCGGGTAACTTAGGAGGTCTATAGGGACGTGGCCAGGTCGTGTAGGGAGAAGATTAGAGGGCCAAAGCTCAATTAGAGCTCGGTTTGGCTGCTACAGTGAAAGATAACAAAAAAAGCTTTTACAAATACATCAACAGCAAAAGGAGGGTCAAGGAGAGCCTCCACCGCTTGCTGAATGAGGAGGGTAGTGTAGTGTCAGGGGATGAGGAAAAGGCAGAGGTGCTCAATGCCTTCTTTGCCTCGGTCTTTAATGTCGAGACCGGTTGTCCTCAGGAGACTCGGCCCCCGGAGTCTGAAGTTAGGGACGGGGGGCTGTGTGAACCTCCCATGATCCAGGAGGAGACGGTTAGTGACCTGCTGTGCCAGCTGGACACCCACAAGGCTATGGGCCCGGATGGGATTCACCCCAGAGTAATGAAGGAACTGGCAAGTGAACTTGCCAAACCACTCTCGATTATCTACCGGCAGTCCTAGTTAACTGGAGAAGTTCCAGCTGACTGGAAATTAGCAAATGTAACGCCCATCTACAAGAAGGGTCGGAAGGATGATCCAGGGAACTATAGGCCTGTCAGCCTGACCTTGGTGCCAGGTAAGGTGATGGAACAGATCATCCTGAGTGCCATTACATGGCACATGCAGGACAATCGGGGCATCGGGGCCAGCCAACATGGATTCATGGAAGGCAGGTCCTGCTCGACCAACCTGGTCTCCTTCTATGACTAAGTGACCCACTTAGTAGATGAGGGCAGGGCTGTGGATGTAGTCTATCTAGACTTCAGTAAGGCATTCGACACTGTCTCCCACAGCATCCTCCTAGACAAACTGGCTGCCCGGGGCTTGGATGGGTGGACTCTTAAATGGGTTAAAAACTGGCTGGATGGCCAAGCCCAGAGAGTGGTGGTGAATGGGGCAAAGTCCAACTGGCGGCCGGTCACTAGCGGTGTTCCCCAGGGCTCAGTTCTGGGGCCGGTGCTGTTCAATATCTTTCTAGATGATCTAGACGTAGGGATTGAGTGCACCCTCAGCAAATTTGCAGATGACACCAAGCTGGGTGGGAGTGTCGATCTGCTGGAGGGTAGGAAGGCCCTACAGAGGGATCTGGACAGGTTAGATAGATGGGCCGAGACCAACGGCATGAGGTTCAACAAGAACAAGTGCCGGGTCTTACACTTTGGCCACAACAACCCCATGCAGCACTACAGGCTGGGGGAAGAGTGGTTAGAAAGCGGCCCGGCGGAACGACACCTGGGGGTGCTGATCGACAGCCGGCTAAACATGAGCCAGCAGTGTGCCCAGGTGGCCAAGAAGGCCAATGGCATCCTGGCCTCTATTAGGAATAGTGTAGCCAGCCGGTCTAGGGAAGTGATCGTCCCTCTCTACTCGGCACTGGTGAGGCTGCATCTTGAGTACTGTGTTCAGTTCTGGGCCCCGCACTTCAAGAAAGATGTTGAGGTGTTGGAGCGAGTCCAGAGGAGGGCGACCAAGCTGGTGAAGGGTCTGGAGGTTCTGTCCTACGAGGAACAGCTGAGGGAGCTGGGGTTGTTTAGCCTGGAGAAGAGGAGGCTCAAAGGTGACCTTATTGCAGTCTATAACTACCTGAAGGGAGGTTGTAGTGAAGTGGGAGTTGGCCTCTTCTCCTGGGCAACTAGCGATAGGACAAGAGGACACAGCCTCAAGTTTCAACAGACGAGGTTCAGGTTGGACATTAGGAAGAATTTCTTTTCAGAAAGAGTTATTAGACGTTGGTATGGGCTGCCCAGGGAGGTGGTGGAGTCACCATCTCTGATGTGTTTAAGAAAAGACTGGACATGGCACTTAGTGCCATGGTCTAGTTGACAGGGTGGTGTCAGGGCAATGGTTGGACTCGATGATCCCTGAGGTCTCTTCCAACCTGGTTGATTCTGTGATTCTGTGATATGGAGCCCAGAATGCTGTTGCCCATCTTTGCTGCCAGGGCACACTGCTGGTTCATACCCAATTCACTGCCCACCAAACCTGATTCAGAGTATAAGTCCATCACCAGCACTGGAGTTTGCATTTGTCCTCATTTACTTTCATGAAATTCCTGCTCACCCATTCCTCCAGCGTGTCCAGGCCCCTCTGGATGACAGCCCTGCCCTCCAGCGTACCACCTGGTTCCTCCCAGTTGTGTGTCATCCACTGACTTGGTGGGGGGACATCATGTCTCCTTCTCCAGGTCACTGATAAAAGTATTAAACGGGACATGTCCCTGCACAGACCGCTGGGGAATTCAGCTCTTAACTGGCCTGCAGGTACAGTGCGACCCATTAATTACCAGTCTGTGGGCCCAACCAGCCAGTTTTTCACCCTTGTAGTTGTCCACCCATCTAGAGTGTATCCCAAGTGGGATACAATGATTATGCTGCATCAAGCTATACTAAACAGCTCCGATGTATTATACCCACTCTCAACTTCTGTACAGGCAGCTGAGCTACAGAAGACAACAGATACTCATTGTGGTTATTGATGAGCCAGGCATTATCTCTTTACCTGTCTCCATGTCGGATCATGGTTGAAAAACAGCAGCCAGGCAGGAAAAGTGAGAAGACAAGCTGCACCACAGTAAATTACAACCCTTACTCCTATCAGGAAACAGGCTTCATGCCTACTATGTCGTTCTCACCTGTACCAGGAGTTTTGGCCTATTTTATCAATGAGGACACCCCTTTCCCATAAGAACCTGAACACTTCCAACACCTACTAACAACTCTGAAACTCCCCAGTGAAGTCGCCAACTTTTAGTACATAGCCAATTTGTCGAGTTATCAACCTTTTCGCATTGCTCAGAACATGTATTTCCAAGAAGAAGATAATAAATATTATAATATATACATCTTCTAATTAATACACAAGTGTTCTAAATAATTTGCATAAAATGTCAGTCACAAAGTAGGACAAACCTTTACAGTCAAGCTTCAAAAAAATCTAATTAATCACTTCCCTTCTGCATTTAAAGCAGTGAGTCTATTGTACATCTCTGCAAGTGACCTATTATTTCCCACAAAACATTCACAGCCTAAAGGAAGTCCCCAAAGACAGGTGAAGCAAAGCTCATGTGGAATGGCTAGTCCAGCTCTTTCAGAAGTAGGACAAAGACCCCAAACTGAGACTTTCTGACTATGAAATTAGGTGAACTTTCACAATTTTACCCAAGTCTCTTTCCCTAACATTTCCAGAAATCCCTTATTCACCACTAAGATTCAGCACGTGGACTTCCAGAAAGATTAGGCTTCCCTGGTGGGAAATTAGGGATGGGATTAGAAGTCGGTATATAATAGGCACCCAGTTTCAGTTTCAATACAGCTGCTTGTTTCTTATGAAATGACTTAATACGAAGCATCTAAAATCAGGCTGACTGAAGGGAGAAAAGAACACTTAGATCAGCTGTTTAGAAAATATTTTCATTTTGCAATATCCTGTTCAGTTTGTACACCTGACAAAGAGCAGAGGACCCAGAAAGCTAGCTGTGAAATACAGATTACTGGTCCACTAGTGCAAGTCCAAGAACAGAGCATGGAGCTGTACATAAACTGGGTATCACATGCTACTTTTGAGTTACAAGTGAGTGTAATTTCTGGAGGCATCTACTAGACTATGTGGAATCGAGTAGCTGTCTGCAAGGTGTACCTTGCATGCCTACTGTATTACTTACTATTTGGTTTCTGCTGAAGATGCTCCTTGGGGAAGGCTCTTGCTCTCTGTTCATCAGAAGCCTTGAAAAGAGATCAAAATGGGAAAAAAATAACAATCCACTCCACATTAATAGGGAAGTTCTTCACATTATAGAATGTTTATCAAAATGTCAGTTCATTTTTTTCACACAAGCACCAGTCTACATTACGTTTGAAATAGCTTACCAAAGATTTTCTATTCATTTATTGCCTGAGTTGCTGCTTGCAATTCAGCACAAGCTTTGGGCCTGTGCAGTGCTATGAAAACTGAACACACTGTAAGCCACTTTCAAATGTGGATGCAGCACTTTTTATGGCAGGATGAAGTCCTAAGTCTTAGAAGTCAAAGAAAATTAAATTTTCGGCTCAGAGGGTAAGTAACTCCAAACCTTTAAAGGGTGCAGTCTTTGGGATAGTGACCTGTTGCCAGATAAAGTGCTGGAGAGAGCATAAGTAAATAACACTTTCCTATTTCTCAGAATTGCTTTGATGAGAAATTTGCACATACTTTGGAAGCTCTAGTGGCCATGGAAATTATTGTATAACCTTTCCTAGGATAGTGCTGAAAAAAAACAATATTAGATTAATTACCAATAAAATACTCTGACACTACTGAAAAAAAACCACTCCTTATACACTACGTATTGTATACATTATTCTCTACTCACTCTACTTTTTAGAGTACAAGCAGTGATGTAAATTGACTGCTTCTTCAAAAGGGTGTTCTGCAAACTTAACAAATAGAAAGTTATAGTTTAGGATACAGGCGAAGTTTTTTCTCTCTTTGCTTTATCTTATTATTTGCAGTTGGATTCCTTTGCTACGTACATACTGTTCCTGAATCTTCCTAGATAACTAATCATACTCAACACATGGGTGAGAGGAGGCAAGTGTCTGACTGATATCCTTGAAGAATGAGATTTTGGCTGTGAAAATGAGAAATGTGTAATGTGATTAGACTGATCTCTCCCCATGCAGAAAAAAAAAAAAAGCATTTATAAATCAAAGTTACTATATAATTTGGTTACAGGTATTCAATGGCCAAGTGATCCTCTTTCTCAGTTACATATTTCCATTTATATTTAAAAAACTATTGATTCTGCAGAATGAGGAGGGTATCTCTCTGTGCTTCATTATTTCAAGTGACAAATGACAAATTATGCTTTTCTATGGACTTTCATATACTTTCCTTCAGAGAAGACTCCTTTCTTTTCCTCAAGTGCTCAGCTGTTAATCCATTCCTTTACTGGAAGAGATACTGTGGCAGAAGATGAAAAAAGTGACTGTGAGCATGTTAATCACAGTGTGATGGATGCTGCCATTACAAGGAAAGGTTAGACAATATGCTCAGCAGTTTTTACTAATATTTACAACACTGCACCAATCTTCCCAACCGAGGACTGATCAGTGCACAGACTTCAAATTCAGTATGAGTCTTCTGAACCTAGTGGCAAGTCTGATAACATTAATCTTTTTTCATTTCCCCTCCCTCTTTCAGCGCATGGTTGAAGTCTGAAAACATCTGAAACTCATGAGACTTTCATAGTCTGAGTACCGATGCCAACTTGTTGCTCCGGCTCCCTGCGTACAACCCGTCTCATGCCAGGGTCAGCCCCTACAAAACCCACCTATCTAACAGAACAGAAAAAGAGGCAGTGGGCAAAATAGCAAACTGGAAAAAAAATTAAATTATCACTCTAATTTATAATTTCTTCCGCGAAATACAGTTTCACAGAATACTCTTGCACTCTGCATTGTCAACATGACTTCATGTATTTTTATTGGAAAATATCTGAATTCTGGAATGTGGGTACACTATTAATCCAAACAATATCATGACGTAAGTCTGAAAAGGCAAACTTTTTTAAAACTTCTGTAAATGCACTTGTCTTCACAAATTATTTGAAAGTAAATACATATATTGAATCAAAAAGCAAGCTTCTATCAACAGGGACAAGTTCCAGCTGTGCAATTAATGCAAGAAGAGAGAAAGGGCAATCTGCAAAGTCCATGACCAACTCCATGTGATTGGTAAAACAGAAAATTGCTTCTACATAGTATACTTCCTTAAATATGTGTGTTTATTTCTATGCATCTTTCTTACTGCCAGTTGCAAAAAAAAAAAATCACACCTGAATATTCAGAAGAAACCCAATTCAAGAAATTGTCATTCTAATGAAATAACCTTCAGTTGTAAATACAGGAATGCATAGTTTATTTCCTTTATGCTAATTTATTCAATAATTAGAAGGATCATTATTAGTTTGTCAACACTTTAATCCCTCTAAATGATTTAACTGATTTTACTAAGCACTGCTGCTTTTTATAAAAGTATAACAAAACTATTTCACAGCAATGTAGATCTTATTTAAGTATACCCGGGCAGTAGATGTTCCTTTCCATCTCCATTACTGAGTTTATAAACACCAGTGTAATTGCTCTGAAGTAATAATCATAGCAATGATCAGAGTTTTACCTGTAACATTTGTTTCCAATTAAACACACAATTTTCTAATAAGCTGACGACAAACCTCCTTGTCCTCTAGCCTACCTTTCCCAGGTTAGTCCAACTATTTTGTTGTGTAATACTTTTAAAACTAAACCAGTCAAAGTGTTATCACAACCATCTTGTGTGGTCATTTAAATGACCACAAGTGAGTATTATTTTGGTCTGAAAATGCTTTCCTTAGCTTTTCAGAAGTGTCATGGGATGTTCTCCTACCATAAACAAATGCTAACAGAGTTATTGCCATACCGCCTATCTAAAGGCTTCCTGGAATTTCAAACTCAGAAAGTGTTTTTCGCTTTCAGTCTCAACCCTGCAAAGTGCACCTGCACATCATTACACATTTGCTCGGTGTCCATATTTAAGTGGTGTCTGAAGTGGGTCACGGTCATGTCAAGCATTCAGGGATCGCACAGGATGAAAAGCACTGAACAAACATTGCAATTTATTTCCCTTTTACTTCATGATGGATGGTAAGTCAATGATGTAGCAATGAACTGCAATGAAAGAGCTACTAGTCTTGTACATGAGATATTAGAAACTAAAATAAAGAGAGAAAAAAGACCAGGTAAATTCTCAACAACACATTCTTAATTCAGGTGCTTAATTTGGATGACCAGAAGGACAGTATTTAAGCCATAACACAGCTCCCATGTGCTATGAAGTTTAAATGTTCCCTATCAGACCCCGTCCCTGTCTTTAGCAGGTACCAAGGTTCCCCGCTATCACTCTTCCAGCAGATGCCAATGAATTTAGACTAACTATTCTCTTTGTAAGAGCCATTCAGCCAATACACACTGTTGATACCTCTAATCTCTTCTAAGACAGAAGCGGATGCTTGCAAACACTTCTGCCTACTGTGTGGTTACATGTGAGCAGACTTGGTCCTGGCTAGTGGTATGTTCCCTTGCAGCAGTTCAGGACAGCCTTTCAAAATGAAAGGATTTACCCAAGAATTTGGGGGAAAAAAAAAGACAAAGCAAAGCTTTCAGGTGCATCCACGACTACCAGTGCAAGCTGCCCCAGTCTTGAGGCCACCTGGATGGCTTCTCTCTTTGTCTGGGTGACAGCCTTCATAGTGCAGCCTGCTCTTCCCTTTGAACTCTGATCCAAGGGTTCCCCATCCTGTTCCTGGCACCAGAAGGTAATGCCAGTCACTAGTCTTCCATTAAATCACCAGAGAAACTCCTTTCACAGCTCCCAGTAGTTCCTTAGTTTCTGGCCAAATACATTTACTACCCGTAAGACTTCACCTTTCCCATCTAACAGGAGATGGGAGACAGAATGGGAAAAATGTCTCCTAAATATATTTAGCAAAAGTAATCCCCCCATTCTCCACCAGTTAATAGGAAGTTTTCATGGGGAGAGACCTTGTTTGATTTTGCACTATAGATTATGATGTCCTACATATAAAGTTTAAAGGAAAAAGTTTAAATGGGAGGGCTAAAATAAAGACACTATACACTGCTGTCTCTTCTTTTTCATCTTTAATACTACATACTATCCATTAAGTCAGAGACACTACTCCACTTGTCCTATCTTTTGCAGCAGAAGGCCATACAAATCCCTTTATTATGATACAGGCACTTCTTTGGCTTTCCAGTTCTCACTACTACTTGCAATAAATCCCACAACATACTGCAGCCTTTCAAAACCCTTCCACAATTCTCTTTTCCATGCATGAGGTGTAAGAATCACATGAAGAGAAGCCAAAGACATGCCTGTGCATTCGGGCCTCCTCATCTGTATGCAGCAGGCCAGATTCCCACCAGTTTGTACCTAAAAGTCAGTCCTAATACATAGTTATCACAGACAGATAGCCAAGGCGATTTAACTTAATCATGAAGGCAAAAAAGTACTGTTTCATGGGTAAAATAGCACGTTTTGACCCACTTCTTTTGTAATAGCTGAAACGATAAATATATATATTTTTTCAGCGGTTCTTTCATTTCAGTAAGTTATGTATTGCTGCTAGGGTCACTAGGGCTTGAAAAAAGGTTCTTTGGATACAGTCTCCTAGGAAAGCAGAAATTTTAAAAGAGCAATTTCTTGTTTGCTGTGAATCAGAAAATGCCCATAAATGGTTCATAAAATCTTTTTGAAATTGAGGGTTGCAAACTATGCTTACAGGCAGTGACAGACACCTCTTCTAGATCTCAAGTTTTCACTGAAGAGAGGATCGAACAAATCCATAGGATTCATTTGCTTATTCTACCATACCCCCATAAATAATTGCCTTATCAAAATGTAAGGTCAGTGGAAAGAGATCCCCTTGTCCTCCATACTGACCCCCTTCCTGTGGCCAAGGGACATCGAATCACACCTCATGAAAATGTACCTCCAACTACCAACTCAGTCAATGTCCTCAAAACCCAAAGGTTTATAATAAAAAACACAAAGGAATAAAAAAAATAAAAGGCTTCTCTATCATCTACTAAAATTGAGAACAATAATGAGGGAAAGTAAGGAAAAAGCTGAACTTCTCTTGCAATTAAACAGTTTGAATAACATTCTCCAGTTTCACAGGACTTGTAGATAAATGCAGTATTCAGCAAGATATGTGTCCAAAATATGAGTACAAAAGCCCAAAATAGGTTTTAAAGAAAGAGATCATAGCTTGGCTGTTAGCAAGGGGTTTCAAACTCTCTGCCTCCTTCAAGAGCATGGCTCCCAGCAGGCAGGAAAACTTTTCCAGGTGAAGAAAGTTTGGTTGAATTGACCGGAGAGCTGCTGTGTCCACATACAAGTTTACTAACACTTGAAAAGCCAACCAGCACTTCCTTCTCATCACCATGACTTTCCTCCATCCACTTCCTCTCAGAGCTAAAATCCTCCAGTTTGAGCCAATACAAAGGGACAAAAGTTCCAGCCATTGTATTCTTGAGGAGCAAAGCACTGGCTGCTGTGAGAAGGTGAGCACCCATAAGCAATGCTGCTTCATTGTAACCAGAAAGGCTGTGGTCACTACCCAGATTTTGGAATGTAGGTCTTGGTTACAACAGTGCATTGCTCACACCTTTATTTTACCTTTATAAAAACAGCTCAACTGGGAACAAAGGCAATTCTGGATCCAGTCCATAAGCTGTCCCCTTTGCTGCTGCCTATTGTTCAGCAGTCATCGCGCTTTTTACTTGCAATCTTACAAAAAAGCATTTGCACGGGATTTTTCATACTTAAACAGTAGTTCAGCCATTTAAACCCCTGGTAAAAGAAATCAGTGTTCCAGACTCACAAAGGCCACCGTGATTCAGATGCAAAGTATGTCTGCCTATTTCACTAAGTATTTCCTAAGAATAGTTGCTACCTGCCAATTTACACACAAATCTATCACCAAGCGGGGTTTCATACGCCAACAGTATATTTCTCCACTGTCTTTAATTTAGATTTATAATAGAATTTTTCCAGATAAACACAAGTTAGCAAAATACTGGTCACACTGCAAGGAGTTTCATCTTCCTTAGGGGGAAGTAGATGCCAAATTGTGATAGAACCCCAGGAGGCCACAAAGACTAAATTATAAGACCCCAGATATTCTCTGGTAAGTCTACTAAATAATTTTTTTCTCTGCCAGGGGGATTATAGCTGAATTGCTGCATCTGCAAAATCCAAAGTCCTTTGCTGCTACAAAATTATTTTCTATTTAGGTCCAAGCTTTATGGTAGTTGGCTTCCCACTCACGGAAAGCCATAAATTATTTACAAATCTTTGAGTATAAGTCTGTTATGAATACATTAACTGTTCTCTTACCTCCAGAACTCATTAGCAACAGGAACAAGTCTTCTGATGCTATTTTCCACTATATATCCACTGCATATGCTGAACCTGCTGTGCTACTCAGAAGTGTTGTATTTCCAACATTAGCCTTACTTTAAAGAGTAAATTGAAAAAACAAATTGAATAAAGGGTGAAAAAAAAATCTTTAAAAGAAAAACTCAAACCATGTTGACCCAGTAGGCAGATGATCTAATGGGACTTTATGAACTCTGCCTAGACACAGGGATTTACTTTCAAAACATGGCAGGCTTGTTTTTTAGCCTGGCTTCTAAGGAAATTGAAGCTTACATGATCACATTGTGTATACATTTGTCAATCCTTCCTTAGTAACCTTCAAACCTGTTGGCTCGTTTTAAGCAAATCTGACAGCTGGGGAAGAGGAAAGATACAGGTCTCAGAGATGGAAGTCCTAACAAGTTTTGTGAAAATTAGAGGCTCGGTACGGAAGATAGAGAGGAGTATTTTGCCCATCCTGGGAGGCAGCAACCCTCTGGCTGTCCCTGCACACCTGACTCCAACTAAGCTGCAGCCTGGGTTGATATCTGCCCACCAGGCTGGGAAGGGAGATCAAACACAGCGTGCTACGGAAGCTGAGAGGGATTAGGGGATGGAGGACACAAATCCACATAAAACCAAGTTCTTCTAATGAGGCTGCTTGGTTTTTCATATTTCTTTTCACAGACAACATCAGTGAGGAGAAAACTTAATGTTTTAATTTGGAATGCAAACATGTAGGTATTTATGAAATAGTATATACTGCCAGGCTAGTTATACAAAATAGGCAGAGTCTGGTCACATGGGGCTAAATGATATAAACCGGAGTCATCGCACTGAATTCAGTGGAAATATGGCAGTCTAGTGCCACAGCTTTCCTGTCATCCTTCTGTTTTGTTACGAAAAAGGTGGCTGTTGGTCTGTCCTGGAAAAGATCACAGTTCTCAGCACACAGAAATGGCAGTAGTGAGATGAGGGGCAGGCACCCTTCCTTCCCAACCCCTGGGTGCTACCTGCCAGCATTTGGGGACTACTTCTGCGGGGCTCACAAACATCCCCCTGTGCACTGCCAAAGCTCTCCCTATGCTGCGCATCTCATCAGCTATTTATTCATGAGGAAGCTCAGAAAAAACGGCTCCTGTGAAGGGCAGGTTGGCCTCTGGGAAGGTTAATGAGAAGTCCCAGGGAAGCCAAGAAGTGTAGGTGGGGAGTGAGACCAAGATGGGATGGGGGACTCCCTTCCCTACACACCCCAACCGCAGCACCCCATGGCTGGAAAGGCCTGGGAGCAAGTGGGACACCCTCACTTCCTGGGCTCAGCAGTATCCCAGGCAAATCCCTCCTCAGGGAGAGAGGCCATCACTATATTAAATTGGGGCAATTTAGATGAGGACTATATGGGTGTTCTGAATTGCTGTACTTCGGCTTTGCCTTTGTGTTTTACTGAGGATTGCATAGATAGGCAAGCTTTTAGCTATATTTATAAATAAGTGAATTTTTAATATAAGTATTTATATATGCATCTGTTCTCCTGAAAGGTAACACTAGTCTTATGTACTGAGAAAGCAGACTGCAGTGATTTGCTTTGAGCTGGTTAAGCAGTCTGAGGTGATCCAAGAAAGAGAAATCAAGGAAAATGGAACATTATTTCACTCTCCAATCAGTGTGCTTAGTTACAAGACTCTCACCAAGTACAAATGTGATATCTCTGCTAAAATTAGGATATTAGTTCTAATTACTGGGCACAAAAAAATCTCAAAATTCTGGAGCTGAACTGATAATGTTGCTATGGAAATAAGCTTAATTACTACAGACCAGCTAACAAACTTCTCAGTGCTGCTATCTTTACAAGCTATCTCTGCTCCCGAGAGTTTCTGTTTTTTTCCTCCCTCAAACGGGGGTAAATATCTCTAGTGTGAACACTAATTAAATTCAGACATTCCAAGTCCGAGGCTATTCTAACAACAACTTGACGGAGGCTAATGCAAGGGAAACATGAAGAGCGGTGCTTCAGTGTAACCATTCCAAACAATTAAAAACACATTTTTATCAATATACTACTTCAAACACACCAGGCAATGCTAATTCCTGAAGTACATACTAATGATTGCATGCTCTTCCCACACTTTTTCTCTGCCTCACACAGGAGGAAAATTTATGAAAAGCAGAGCTGCGCAGCAGAGGCTTTTCCTCCTCTCCCCAGACTTTGGTTACTGATTACTCCTTATGAATACATATGTGTGCATATGAATACATACATGTGCATATGAATATACACACACAAGAAAAAGACCATTCATGAGCAGACTCTTGTGTTTTGCTTTTCCACAGGGGGAACCCCCACGCACGAGCTCAGGCACTGAGGAATGGGCAGGTTGCAGGGCAGAAGACAGGCAACAAGGCTCATGCTCCAGCATGACCATGACTCCACATGCTGGATACTGCAGAATAAGGGCTCCAGAGGAGATAAGCTGGCTTTGCTGGGGATGGAGGGAACAGAGGACTGGCAGGAGGCCCTGGTCCAGTCCAGGAACCATCTGACTGTAGGGGCTGAGACAGAGCTGGCCCTAGAGGTCTTGCATGCACCAACATAGAGGACCCTACTCCCTGTTGCTTCCTGAAGGGACTTCCATTCACTGTATACATATATTCATCCTGCTTGAAAGATGTCAGTGCCTCAGCCAAGCTGGGACAATAATACATGATGAACAAGACCCACTGGCTACCAGCCCACAGGCAGCACAATGCAGATAGTCAAAGTGAACTCCACAAACACTCAGCGGCTGAAAATACTTAATCGCCAGCATTCAGAGACAGTCTGCAAAGTTTTCACCGACAGAAAGAAGATTCAACTTCATCAGATAATTTATACACCATGAATAATTCAAGCAGTCTTAATAAACAGCTGAAACCAGAAAACCCACAAGGAGCACATTTTACAAACTTGCTTACATCCAATCTGACAAATGTCACTCTCTTGACTTCAATTTAATTACTCCTAATTTATACCAGTCTGAAAGTGAAATAAATTGTTTAATTTCCAAAAGGATAAAAATAGTGTTCAGTTCAGAAACATTAGTTTTTTAATGGAGTCTTCATCCATGTTATTTTCCAAAGATTTTCTTAAATCTATTTAAAATCCTGTGTACTTGCCAAATTGTACACGGTAATAATTCAGAGATAACTGACCTCAGAGCAACTTTACCAAAAAAATAAAAGTGAAGCAAAAATGCCTCTGAACTTCTAACACTCTGCAACTGCATTCTAGATCGTAGAAAATATTTTCAAATCAGTTCAGAGTTGAGGAACTGTGTCTGCTAGTTAGTACATATTTTTTGCTTGATGAAACTGCAGAAGGTACATCAGTTCTTGGATTCACTAAGCCTAAGCCCAGAGGAATGAACCAATTATCTGGTCTGACCTCTGTATATCACGAGTTATTAAATTTCATTCATTAGCTCCTTTATTGAGCTGTAGAAATGGTGACTTACTTCCAGATGGAATTTCAATGGTATCAGCTTTCGACTATTAGTCCTTGACAATCCTTTCTTCACTAGTCCTTTACTGTCACCGTCCCTTTATGGCCAAGTTTATATATGACATCAAGTCACCCCTCTGGCTTTCTTTGAGGTGTTCAATGCCTGTCACTGTATTTTCTTCTCTTATTTCCATGGCTCCTTCCTGCACCTTCTTCAGTTTTCGATGTTATTTTTAAAACAAGGATATAAATTCTTCAAAGAAAGGTAAAGCACCTATTTTTGCTACCCTGTGGTTTATACACCCAAAGACTGCAATCAGATTTTGGCTATAGCCTCATTAGATGTTCAGCTTTACACCAAATATCTGGAGGAAGCAAAAGTAGCATCACACAGAACTTGTTTCTGCAGCCAGGTGGATTGCTTCAGGCTAACTGGCCTCATCAAAAGTAAGCAATGCCTCTTCCTCTAGCTAGGGCTTCCTGAAGGAAGGAGATGCGTTCCACTGGAGCCGGTATCGAGTATCCCATACAGGCATGGGATCTGTATGATATGAAACAGATGCAGAAAAGATGTCTGCAGAGTCTAACTTCCTATAGTTTTTAGCAGTACAATTGTTGGCATCAGTGCAAAAAAGCAGACGCTGCTTGAAGAGTTCAATAGCGTTAGCAGCCACCTGCACTGGGGTGCTTCCCCACAGCAAATTCCCTCATCTGGCCCAGAAAGGCAGCATGTACACCATGTGAAGGGAAGAAACAAAGCCGACATGACCTGCATTACCCTAGCCGCTGCTCCTGGGACAAGTCCTTGGGTTGCACACAGCTCCCTGTAGCTTGTTGCCTAATGATAAATAGTCAGGAGTAAGACGGCTGGTGAACCAGCGCACCAAGTGTCAGAAGAGACAGAAGGCAGGTTTAAAATGCACAAAGTGTGATGCAGAGATCTTGAGGTTAACTGTTCATAAGCTACTTCTGGAATCTCCTGAGAGACTTAGTAGCTTATTACTTATTCGCTTATTCCTTAGTGTGGTGCCCTGATAATGCAGTTCTACTACCTGCTGTGGTGGCAACATGCCAGCACGTCCACAGCAGCAGCTAAGGAAAGGCCCAGCCCTCTCAGTTCTCATGGGAAACAAGCATCCCAGGTGAGTAAGCGGCAGGAAAATCCATCCCTGAAGGAAGCAAAGACCACCCGACTGCAGGGCCAGCCTCTGGGAAAGTCTGCCCTGAGCTCTCCGAAGGTTTCCACCCACCTGGCTCTAAGAAAAAGAGGAGCCAGACACTGTTCTCTTCTCAGTGGTCACTAATACACCGAGCCCCACAGCAAGTCTTGTGTGCCAGCTTCTGAGATGTATTTAAAGTAATCTTTATAGCCTGCAGAATGATCATGGTGTGCACACGTAGTCTGCTGGCCCAGGCGCAGGACACGCACACCAGTTCCAGAGCAGAGGCGACAAGGCCGTGTCTGCTCAGGAAGAGGCATTGGCTATGCTCCAGCCACGCCGGCACCCATCCCACACCGCCCTGCAGCCTTTTGTCCTCAGACTTTTGCAGACTAAACTCTTCCGGCATGGGTACGGGCACCCCCAACCCACACATCAATTAATTGTGAGTAACCTCCCCCAGCAAAGCAGCGTATGCCGTGCCTTCCCAGCAATCAGTCATTTTGGTTTGGGCCCTGCGGCTACACGTCTCCTTCGGTTTTGTTTCTGGTAATGCTGACAGCCCTCAACTGCCCTCACAGACCTCCTCCTGGCCTCTGTTCCCACAAGAGCAGCAGCCACCCAGGATCTGCTCTCACTCCAGCATTCCTTGCCCTCTCTGGGAGGTTTAGCAGCTCCACCTGCTCCCTCCTCCTTCAAAACAACACAGAGCACTCAGCTCCCCACCACACTACTCAATGAGCAATGGCACCACTCCACATCCATCCCGAGGGCGATCCTCAGGGACAGCACGGCTTCTTGCACAGCGCCTACTCACACGAGCAGCATCTCTGCTTCCCCTGGGCACTCTCTTTCTCTAACCTAATTGTGCTTTCCCGGGGAAAAAAAGTGCTGCAGTGAGGCAACTGCAAAGTAACAGAATGAATACAGGGTGGGAAAGGACTGGGGGAAGTAAAACTGTGACTTTAACCTTATTCTTGACACGTATCTGGCTTTGAGTGCTCCACTATGCAACTTTAATAGAGTTTCCCTGCAGTGGGGTTACACGGATCCGTGCAAGCGCCTGCAGCGTCAGCAGGCTCGGGGGGATGGAGCACGCCTGCTTGGAGACTTTTGTACGGAGAGTATGTGGGGCTCCGACATCCCCACTGAGATGACGGGGCTCTAGTCTTCAAAGGCTCCTCTGAACTCCCTGTATGTAGCTGAGTTTATTTACTTTGAGGACATCGATCCCCTCCAGCCAAGAGGGCACAGAAGGGCTCACGCTGCTACAAGAAGAAGGTCTGTTTGCCATGACCTTGCATTCCCTGAAACTCTTGGAAAGCTTTCTGAGACAGCTCGGAGCAGTGCACTGGATCAGGTGGCTAATTATAAAACTGACTGACTTTGCATGTATACCTGATTCATATGGAGATTGACAGTCGGGCTCATGGGGTTTGTGCTGTGTACAAACATCAGCTGGTTTTCAAATGATATAACTTCCCCAAAATCTGCAGCACACTGAACCCCCTGCTGTACAAGCACCATCAGTCCATCAGGTTTAAAGTTTCATATGATCCTCACCTTCCCAAGGAAGCATTTCAAAAATTACTTTAAATACAAACATTTCCTTTTCTACTTTCCTCTCTCTCAAAAATATTGTTAAGTGGATCTGTAAAACTTCTAACATCAGGTTGTCATCTTTGGACATAAGCCATGTTTGGGATATTTCGCCCAGAAAGGCAGATGTTTCACAAAGTTCTGGCCATCTAAATCCAGGAAGCTCTGTAATGAAAACTATTTTGCAATCTTATCTACGGTTGTTGCCTCCTATATCCTTTATAACAGCTGTATTTATAATACATGGGAATGCATAATATATTAACCTAGATAGTAGTCAGTCAGACAAAAAAGAACCAGCATGGCATAAATACACAGCAGATTTTAGCTTCTGCCTTTTCCAGAGAATAATAGCTGGCTGACTGGCTCTGCAAGTGATGGATTACGCACGCACGCACACAAAACACACAGACACCTATGCAAAATGAGTGGTCTGATTCTCTAAGAAAATGTGGTCATCACCTCAGGCTAACTTCTCCCTCTATCTGCTTGCTAAAGGCAGTACTAAGCAGAGTATGTGGTATTGGAAACCATTCCATTCTGAATGACTGATGTGAATGCATTTCAATCTTACCATGACCTCTACACATCCCCAAATCCAAGGCAAATTTCACTGAATGAGCAGCTAGTCCTTTCCCCTGCAAAGGTGCTTCCCAGATGAATTTGCAGGGCCTTTAATATGAGCATCATTTGATGATTCCCTGGTTCCCTGAACGCAGTTCAGACTCGTTACAGCACTTCCATTACTGCCCAGTCTAACAGCAGATAGTATTTGCAAACACTATTATTGGCTCTACAACACCCTATCTGAAGAAGAGACAAATATAACATGCCATAATTCATCCAAACCTGACAAGTAATATCAGCTAACTATAACAAAACTTACATGTCATCTAAGTGCAAAGTACTTTTTAAAATTTCTTTTCATATTAAGGCACACAGCGTGGTGGTTCAGAAGTAGCAATCAGGAGTAAGATCCTTACCAGCTCAAGCAGCCGGGTGACTCGGATAAGTAAGTGGGCAGCTAAGGACTTGCCTGAGGAGCCCGCCATAGCAGCACAGAGCACTGCCGTGCTGAGATGGAGGGGCTGCCATGGGAGGCAAAGGGACAGAGCTGAGATGGAGATGGAAGCATGCCCTGCCTGGCCAGTGCTCACAGCCCCCAGAGACAGAGGAGCTGGAGCAGGGAGAACAGGCATTTGATCAGTTTTGACTAACAGTGATACTCACAGAATCTGAACTGATGGTTATGGGATTAAATTAAGGTCTCCCCCACAGCCACCCAGAAACCCAGGATGGGCGTACAGGCACCTGTGCCCCACAGCATATGTGCAGCCACTCCTGAGAGCTGGGGTGGCAACAGCTTTTTGGAAATTGAGGACATGTAAGACCATCTGTGAGCATTCAAGGCATCCCGAACACCAAATCAGCAGATGACGTGCTTGGGGAAATCAAGACATGGAGTACTGGATGGACTCTAATACTTAGATTTCTTTGCTTCTTTTTAACGTACAGAGAGGGCCTCAAAGAGTAGGCTGACACATTTTCTTTAAATTCAGTCCTTGTCTGCTTTATATACTTGGAAGACCCTCTTGATGAGTGGGGAACAAGGAGAACTATGACACCATGACAGTGACCTCTGCTTGAAGAAAATAAACCATTTTGATCAAACGGGTTAAAACTGTTTTTCCACAATGTTAAAATCTGTTTTGTATGGACACCACATAAATAGCTGGAAGATATGCTTATTAAGGAACAAAACTTTCCAGGCTTTTAATTAAGGGAGAAAAAAAACCCCTAACTATTCACACCTAAGTCCTCTGAGAGACCCCAAAGAGGGGAGAAAAAACAGGACATTTCCAATATTTTTTGGATAAAGACATTGAGCAGGGAAAAAAAAAATCTTTCAGGTGATCCTGAATAATCACACTGAAGCAAAAGCAAGTACAAGTGTTATCTTTCGGTTCTTCTACCGATCACCTTGCTGTACGAGCCAGCTTTTACAGAGCGCAATGAGGACGCAGAGCCTCCAGCTCTTCCCAGGGCTGCCCCACATAGGCTAAGGGACATGTCCTCTCTCCATGCACCTCCTCAGGTGCCTTCTCCCGCTCTCCTCCACCCCTTCCCTGCTCTCCCATGCATCAGGAGAGGAAACACTTGACCAAGAGGACTGACTTTCACTGATGCCCGAGGTGGCCCCTCTGGCAGAGCAGCTGCTGTGTCAGGGCCCTACAGACCAAAGCGCAGCTCCACAGGAGGCCAACGCCACCCCATCACACTCGCCTCAGCCAAGCAGCACATCCAGGCTGATGCTTGCCACTGCTTCCCGTCCAACAGCGGCCAGCACGCTCATTCCTGGAAAGCAAAAGCATTTTCATTACCTCTTAGCTGTAACTCAAGAAGAAGTCACATGCTTTACTCAAGTAAGGCTAGAAGAATTTCTATGTATAGCAGTTTCACAGTAAGTTACCATGTGCCTTACGATTTCTATTTTGCTGCTAGAGTTGCCTCAAAAAGTTGCCTATGTAGAGATCAGAAATGCAAATAAAGGAAGACATGAAGAAGTAGTCTAGAAAATCTTGTAGCAAGTCTTGTAAATACCAGATCACTAACTGCATCACTAGATCACTGCTTCATTCCAGGAGCTCACAGCCTTCAATTATTCAAATGATTCTGAGGGCTAAATTGCTAGAAGACTGATGTCCAAAGCACATTTTATTTTCTTCACAAATTCTTTTTCAAGAAGCTGCTCTGATACAGCAGATAGACACCAGAGCTGTAAGGGCAGAGATCTGCTTCCATTCCCCTTCTCTGTCTTGCAGGTCTCCTGAGACCCTCAGGGCAGGGGCACTGGACTCTGCACTTTGCACAGACTCCTCCTTTGGTCCCCTAGGTACCACCACAGCACGTTAGCACCACCACACTGCCACCTGTTTGATTACTGAGGACAAGACCTTTTACCCTTCCAGGCTGCAAATTACCAACTGTCAAGAGCGCATAATGACACCCAGCTCTACATTAAGAAAAAGCACTATAGAAATGTTAATCAATTCTAATCAATACCAGGTGCTGTGTCTGAAACAAGCTGCTGGTGGCAAGACGGCAGCAGCAGAGGTTCTCCAGCAAATACTGAGGGTACAATGGGAAAACCACTGGCCCCAACATATCCCTCATATTTAAAAGCAGGCCGGCAGGACTGATGCTGAGGGTCTCTGGCATCACGGGAAGCCAAGCTGGCCAAAAGAAAGCATTTTGGTTTCCAATACTATCCACGCAACCACTTCCATTAAACTGGATCTCATGTCAAGTTTTCCAGCTTGTACTCACAAGACCACTCACAACAGGACAGGTCTGTGTGCGCTCTCCCTGTACCGCTGGGACCCAGGACAGCATCTCCTCCTGCTCATCACACTGCCAAAACCATGAAAAAACAGAAAATACACGGTACCTAGGCAGGTTTGAACCCTTGAAAAACACTAATGGTTGTTTCATTTCAAGGAGGGGAAAAAAGAGGCTGGGAAGGTTCGTTCAGTGGAAGAAATGGAACATGGCCTAAAACCGAATGACAGAAATGTATAGCCAATAAAATATGTATTTTAACAATAAGCTATCACTAGCAGAGCAAGCCCAAGAATTATTCATGGAAGGAACACGCAGCCACCAGACACTTGAGATACACTCCAGGCAGTACACTGATGGACAATAAACCTGTCTTAACCAATACAACAAATTGGATGTGGCTCCCTGCACCTTTCACAGACCACCAGCTGCCATCCGTATGTTTCCATATTCATCTGTCATTATCACATACTTATTATAATTGTCACAAGCTTCATGAGGCCACCCCTCACAGTGGTCCCAGCCTGTCTTCCATGTAAAAATCAATGGCAAAAACAAAGTCCCAACGGACTGAGTCTTTGTTATTTCCAATTCTGGGGACAGAACTTTTTTTTTGTTTCATAGGTTAAGCAGCAAATGAATATGACCCTAAAATGTTCAGAAAAGAACAGTAATATATGTAGTATGTGGGAGAATAAAATATTTTTAATGGCACCAAAATATTGCTTGATTTTCCCTTTTATTTTTATTTTTGGTATAATAATTACCTTGTTCTAAACTCCCCAAAACTACAAACAAAATCAAATTCTTATATTGAAAATGCAGGGGCGTCCTGTTGCAGTTTCAAAACATTTTTGAATGGTCTATAAAACGAAAAATTCATCTAAACTTAACAGTTTTGAGTTTGATCCATTAGCATTTTCTGAGAAAAGAAGAAAAGAAAAAACCCTACACCAAAAAAATCTTGGTCAGCTCTTGTAAAGATGTGCTTTTAAAGATTCCCAGCTGGACTGGCAGGAGGCATGAAATACTAAATGCTTTAAAAGGGAAATACACCTAACTACTTTTCACAGAATCACAGAATCACAGAATGTTAGGGATTGGAAGGGACCTCGAAAGATCATCTAGTCCAATCCCCTTGCCGGAGCAGGATTGCCTAGACCATATCACACAGGAACGCGTCCAGGCGGGTTTTGAATGTCTCCAGAGAAGGAGACTCCACAACCTCCCTGGGCAGCCTGTTCCAGTGTTCGGTCACCCTCACCGTAAAGAAGTTTTTCCTCATATTTATGTGGAACCTCCTGTGTTCCAGCTTGCACCCATTGCCCCTTGTCCTGTCAAGGGATGTCACTGAGAAAAGCCTGGCTCCATCCTCATGACACTTGCCCTTTCCATATTTATAAACATTAATGAGGTCACCCCTCAGTCTCCTCTTCTCTAAGCTAAAGAAACCCAGCTCCCTCAGCCTCTCCTCATAAGGGAGATGTTCCACCCCCTTAATCATCTTCATGGCTCTGCGCTGGACTCTCTCTAGCAGTTCCCTGTCCTTCTTGAACTGAGGGGCCCAGAACTGGACACAATATTCCAGATGCGGCCTCACCAGGGCAGAGTAGAGGGGGAGGAGAACCTCTCTTGACCTGCTAACCACACCCCTTCTAATACAGCCCAGGATGCCATTGGCCTTCTTGGCCACAAGGGCACACTGCTGGCTCATGGTCATCCTGTTGTCCACTAGGACCCCCAGGTCCCTTTCCCCTCCGCTGCTCTCCAACAGCTCTGTCCCCAACTTGTACTGGTACATGGGGTTGTTCTTGCCCAGATGCAGGACTCTACACTTGCCCTTGTTATATTTCATTAAATTTCTCCCCGCCCAACTCTCCAGCCTGTCCAGGTCTCTCCGAATGGCTGCGCAGCCTTCCGTTGTGTCAGCCACTCCTCCCAGTTAGGTGTCATCAGCGAACTTGCTGACAGTGCACTCTATTCCCTCATCCAAGTCATTAATGAATATATTGAATAGTACTGGTCCCAGTACCGACCCTTGAGGGACTCCACTAGACACAGGCCTCCAACTGGACTCAGTCCCATTGACCACCACTCTCTGGCTTCTTTCCTTCAGCCAGTTCACAATCCACCTCACTACCCGATCATCCAGACCACACTTCCTCAGTTTAGCTGCGAGGATGCTGTGGGAGACCGTGTCAAACGCTTTACTGAAATCAAGATAGACCACATCCACAGCTTTACCATCATCTATCCACCGGGTTATGTCCTCATAAAAGGCTATCAAGTTGGTTAAGCATGACTTCCCCTTGGTGAAGCCATGTTGAGTGCCCCTAATGATCCCCCTATCCTTGATGTGCCTAGAGACAGCACCAAGGACAAGTTGTTCCATCACCTTTCCGGGGATGGAGGTGAGGCTGACTGGTCTATAGTTACCCGGGTCCTCCTTCTTGCCCTTTTTGAAGACGGGAGTGACATTCGCTTTCCTCCAGTCCTCAGGCACCTCTCCCGTTGCCCACGACTTAGCAAAGGTGATGGAGAGTGGCCTAGCAATGACTTCCGCCAGCTCCCTCAGCACCCGCGGGTGCATCCCATCAGGGCCCATGGATTTATGGACGTCCAGATTGCTTAATTGGTCCCTGACCCAGCCCTCATCAACCAAGACAGATTCCTGCTCTATCCTGACTTCCTCTGGGGCCTCAGGGGTCCGGGGCTCCTCAGGACAGCCTCCAGCAGTATAGACAGAGGCAAAGAAGGCATTCAGTAACTCTGCCCTCTTTGTATCCTCTGTCTCCAGGGCCCCCACCTCATTCATCAGTGGGCCTACATTGCCTCTAGTGTTGGTTTTACCTGCAATGTATTTGAAGAAGCCCTTTCTGTTGTCCTTGACCTCTCTTGCAAGGTTTAATTCCAAGGAGGCCTTAGCTTTCCTAGTTGCCTCCCTACATCCTCTGACAACAGACTTATATTCCTCCCAAGTGGCCAGCCCCTTCTTCCATGATCTGTACACTCTCTTCTTCCACTTGAGTTTGCCCAGCAGTTCCCTGTTTAACCATGCAGGTCTCCTGGTACCCTTTCTTGACTTCCTACCTGTTGGGATGCTCTGATCTTGAGCTCGGAAGAAGCAGTCCTTGAATGCTAACCAACTATCTTGGGCCCCATTACCTTCTAGTACCCCGTCCCATGGGATTTCCCCTAGCAATTGCTTGAAAAGGCCAAAGTTGGCCCTCCTGAAGTCCAGGGTTGTGATTCTGCTAGCTATTCTGGTCTTGCCACATGAGATCCTGAACTCTACCATCTCATGGTCACTACAACCAAGACTGTCCTCAACCTTCACCGCTTCAACCAGACCCTCCTTGTTAGCGAGAACAAGATCCAGCAGCGCTCCTCTCCTAGTTGGCTCTTCCACCATTTGCATCAGGAAGTTATCATCAATTCACTGGAGGAACCTCCTGGACTGAGGATGGCTGGCTGAGTAGACCTCCCAGCAAATATCAGGGTAGGTACTTTTCTGTGCATTCATATAAAAAGACCCTCAATTTTTTGCCTTTTTTACCTCAAAAAACAGAATATAGACTGACAAACTGGAATTACTTACAAATTAACACTGAAATTCTAGTTCGTCACTCTATGTAATGCAGTACGATGTCTGAAATCACAAATCTTTAACAAGTCAGTATTAACTGTGAAGTGTTATTAATTCTGAATTCCTGGTGGTTTGCCACTTTAAACCAGGTACTAGATGAGATTAGATGAGGGGTTGTTGGTTTTTTTTCCCCACTGTTTGCTGATTCTTGTGCATTTATGAAAGTAATTTTCTAGATCTCTAAAAGGTCCCAAGTAAAATACTGTAGAAACTGAACACACAAAATATTTCAGTAAACAACAGACACACAGTGTTATGTCTTCTGATAAACAGCACTCTTACATAATTGTGCATCCCAAACATGAATGAATGCAAATCGATTTTCTTCTATAAGATATAATTTCATCCACTCCAGTGACCTGAACTGCAGTAACGATCATCAATATTTTACCCTGACACCCAGACATCCATTAGAGGATCCCACTCCAACACTCTTCTCCCAAGCAAAGAGCTCATTTCTCCTGAACCAATTAATCTATGTTTACTTACGTGCTTCCCCATCTATAACAGCACTGATTTAGTAAATCTCTTTGCAAATTAAATCTCGATAGTAAACCCAGAATTTCAACACGTGAGCTGGCAGAATTCTTCAGTGACATATGGATATTCCCCAGCTACAGGAAACAGGAATTTATTCAGCTCAGGTTTATTGCTGGAAGTGTTTCCCTAGCACACAGGCTGCTTAGCTCTGCTGAAGTATGCGGCATGCACAGGACATCTCAATAATAAAATGTACTCCTACAAACCAAAGAGTTTCAGTTTCTGGCTCTGGCCGGGAGCTACACACCCCACGTGGCTTGGTGGGGCTGGTCCGTCGTCTTCCAAAAGGAGTGTCTACAGCTGATTGGAACAAAAAGCTCAAGACATGCTCATTTGAAAACCTGCAGTTTGGGTATAGAAAATATTGACCTAATGTGAAGCAGTCTAACACAGAAATTAAACTATTTTTGTTGCCCCTTTACCAGGGCAAAGGTCCTTATAGCCCAACTAAGGACTCAGCACTCTACTGACCTAAAGTAGGAGCTGGGGGCTCAATAAATCCCACTGATTTGCCATAGCAAGCGTGGCTCACTAACTTTGAACGCAAAGGGGATGGGCAAGACCAATTTTGCCAAAAAAAAAATCCCTGAGGAGCAGCAACAAATGGCTGAATGTTATGTTAGTGTTTTTCTTAGAGAACTTGGCTCCAGGAGGTATGAGATTAACAGGAATGAAAGCTTTCACTTAAAAGAAATGTTTCCAGCCTCCGTGGCTGCACAGAAAACTTCCCAGAGCTCTGAAGCCCTCTTGTTTCAGCATGTCACCATCCTATCAATAAAAATTGCTAATATCACAGCCTAGCTTAAAAAACAAGATTTTACTAATTTTTAATACCACACTCTTTGGGGGTCTGTGAATCATATTTTTGATTTCTTCGCCATGAGGACAAGACTTGGTTTCTGTCGTCAGGAAAGTTGGGACCTTGGTACCTATGTCTGGCTGCAGGAAGGACCACACCAAACCCTGCAGAACTTGCAGAAAACTGCAAGATCTGCTCAAGTTACCACTGCCCAGGTGGAAGAAGGTGGCAGTTCATAGCCATTCACCGACACAAGTGAGCTCTCAGCTGGCTTCCCTCATTCATTTATTTTAAGAAAGAGGATTAGGTCAAAATTTGTGAAGGGCAAGAAATTGTGGACTGTTTCTTTAGCTCATCCAATGTGTACACCCATCCAAAATCTGAAAGCAAATGCTAAAATCTCACTATATGTAGAGCCAGGTTTTCCTTTAGCTGGAATTCGTATCATCCTGGTGAAATACACACACAGCACCTTGATTTGACACTACCCTGTTACGAACCTCAACTTCACGCTAAAATAACTCATCAGTAGTGCTTCAAAAAGTCAAACATATTGAGCCATTCCAATTATTTTTAATAAAATCTTTGTATTTTATTTTTTTAAAAAAGTAATTTTTGTTCAAATTTTCCACTCTGGCGAAAGAATCTGAAATATTGCAAGATATTAACAAGCTCCTTGTAATTTTGTGGAGAAAGAAGAGACATTTTTAGAGCAGTTTACTTTGTTTAGAAACACACAGTAAGACCTGGAGAAGCACATACAGGCAACTGAAGTGCTGTCTAAGTGGAATTAGCACCAGTATTCAAGAGGACAGTGATCCAAGAAGTCCTGACCAACCCAGGTATGGGCAACAGCACCCCATGCAACATTCAGGTTTCTGCTAAACATTTTCTTGAGTGTTCATAACGCTGTCCTCTTGAGCGTTGAGAAACTGGGCTGTCCATGTATATATCTACCTCCCACATAACGCCAGTGGGGACACATAAACCTGGCAGCTCTCTAAGTCCTTTAGGGCCTCATTTAAGTCCTAAGGGCTTGATTTGCTACGTTCATTCAGACCCTGACATCCCTAACTGTGCTCAAGGTGCAGCTTTAGGACTTGCTGTGATTTCAGGGAACCTCTGCTGTGAGCAATCCCAGCCCTAGGACTCAAGCCCTGAGGTTAAACAACTGTTTTGCAAACTAAGAATCTCTTAAATTTAATTACAGCAGCTCTGAAAACCTTAGACCCTCTATGGAAAGGCACGTACACCCTAATGTTCTTATGGGATCTGCTCTGCAGTCTCTCTGCCATGAAGCACACAGAGGAAAAGAGCCCTGCATCCTGCCCCTTGTCAAAGCATCATCACAGGGCTCATCTGTCCCAGCCAGGTCACTGCTGAAGATCTCCTCTTTGCTCCTCCCTGCTTCCCTGCAGGGCAAGATGTGTCAACAGCCCCCCCGGAAAGTCAAACCTACACCGCATGCCTCACGGGCACCAAGGCCACTGGGAGTCTCTGCTGACACAGGACCCACCCCTGCTCTGGTTGGGGAAAAAAGCATATGGGAGCACCCGGCTGCATGCCCTGGAAAGCAAGCTCTGTGCCCAGTTTCTGCCAAGGCTGCTTCCATTTGCTGAGCCCCCTCCTCTGAAACTGGAATTTCCTACAGAGGAAAACACTGGAGCAGCCCAGGCAGGTCCAAGGTCTGCGGCAGCCTCTTCCATCTATGATGTTAAAGGGTATAGTTGACATAACATTCAACTTTTCCTCCTACTTTATCATAGGGAAGGTTTTGCTGCGTTAACATATTTCAGCCACCGCTCTTCAGCACAAACAGACCAAAAAAACCCATGATTTGATGCTTCTAATTCCTTAACTTACATTTCTTTATTAATGCTCTATTCTCTGTGTGCAGTAGGCTACAACACACTGCTGCTGAAAATCCTCCTGGCAAACAATGCAGGATCAAAGAGAAGAACAGAATTCTGTGTGACTTCTGTTCAGAAATGAATGGTGAGGCTAAACAATAGCTTAGGAAATTATGCAAAGAGTAAGTATACATTCAAAACAACCCCCTATAAGCAATGCCCTGAATACTCCATGTAACAGCCTTTAAGCAGGATATAACAACTGTTGTCTTGAATTGCCTTGATGTAAGCTCACCAAAAAAAAGTAAGATAAACCTTGCCGTTCTTTTCAAAGCAAGAGGGTCAGAGAAAATAAATCTGAAGTGGCAATTATTTTAAACTATATACCAAAACCAAAAGAGAAAAAAAACCCCAAACTTTAAATAAATCATAGAAGGTCTGAGATGCTTTTTGCTGTACATCTATAGCCAATTGCCATCTAATATTATAAGGACCAAACTCCTCATCACTAAACACAAGAACCAAACCCAGCCTGCCTTTTGTTCACACCACACAAACACAACACTCCTCTCTGGGATGTGATGCTTACCAGCTTCCAAGCAGGACTACACATCTCCTTCAACAGCCTCCACATTAAAAAAAAAAAAAAAAAAAAAGACTTTCTTTTGCAGCTGTGAGGGCTAGAAGAGAAAACTGAGCAGTGTTTTCTTCAAGCAGCCATAGTAGTAAAAGGCTGCTCGGTGCAGCCAGCAGTAACCACTACCAATCCCACTCAGCTCAGCTGTTTAACAGAACCGAAATGCAGAGTGCACATGTGTCCTGTGAAGCCAGAAAACATTTCCTTGCTAATTAGCATCGGAGCCTCCTACCTGGGGAGGCACTAAACTGCACTGATCATGAAAAATTAAACATCATCAACTGAAACAGCAGCATTTGCTTTCAGTGTCAGGCTTTGGCACCATAACAGGAGACGAGAGACTCAATATCAAATAGTGATCGCACGAAACGATGAAGGCAAACTAGTCACAAACGCCAGCTTAGCATGAAGAGTATTACACTGGTGACAAGTCAAGGATTTTGTTCTCAGATCGGTTTGTTAGAAGCAGTTTTGTGCATTCAGCAAAGAAATCAGAAGGGAATAGCAATTACAATTACAGAGAGCTGCCGCAGCTGAGCTTTTCAGACCATCACACCAGTGCACCCCATTTCCCAGCAGGATGCTCCTATTGGGAAAACCTGATATTTGCTTGACGTTACTGTTCTTCCCACAGCAGTTCAAGCAGTAGGATGTTTCTGAGCAAAACTGTAATGATTCGATAGAGAAATGTTCCACCCATAGAGGGACAAGACGTTACCTCACCAGAGCCAGCAGCTTCAGTGGATTTATTGCATATTATCCCACAGAGGTTATTTTTCCTCCCAGTTTTAATTTTGTAGCACATAGTGGTTCCTTGATACAAGAATAATTTGCATAACCAAGCAGAGACTCATTTTGAAGCACACTTACAATAGCATCCAAAGGCCATGCTGTAAAGCTCAACGGGGCTGGGAATGGCACATCAGGTTTCAGTCTTGCTATTAAATCTTAATACTTCTTGAGGGCTGTGTAGTCTTAATTTTACCCTGTGTTTTTCCCACAGCACTGCACATAGCATCATTTCAGCACAAATCAGATGAAAACCTGCACAGATTTATCTGATCTGTTCCTCTATCAAAGTTTCTGAATCCTGTTTTCTCTGGAAACCTAGGAGGAGAAGATAAGGCACAATACAGAGAAGAAAAGATTAAAACACATTGCTGTGGTTTTGTATTGTTACAAAAAATGAAACACTAGGGAAGAAGATAGAGTAAAATGCTTGCTGTTCTCCCAGAGACATAGAATGATGGCTCTTGGCAACTAACCCACAATTTTCAGTTTGCTTTCTCACAGCCTCTCAAAATGCACTGCTTTTTTTTTTCCTTTTCCTTTGTTATTATTTAATTTCCCTGTGGAAATATGGTAAGACACCACTGCATGCTTTATCTGCATAGATGGCATTTAAAAAAAATCATTTTAAGAGAACACGCTGTCCCACATTTATCCCTTCTTACAGTGGAAAGCAGGTTAATGGTACTGCTTTTCTATGTCAGCCTGTAACTCCACACCAAGTTCTGTAGTTAAACGTACCAAACAAGCACTCGATGAGGGTATTGCCGCATGCATTTAAAAACATGACACATCCACAATTGAGGATAGAGCTTCTGGATTATGTTGGCTTTTATGTAGCTCTTCGTTTATGTTTGCAATCCGCCCTTATGGTCTGCATGCTTTCTTGTATATGCAGCTTCTGTGATGGTCTTTAATGATACATTTTCCTTGTGCTTTTTTTTCTTTTTAATTATTCAGCGTTGGAATTAATAAACAGCTTAGAAAATGAAAATGTCACGGCTTAGTGCAGCATGCATCAATTAATGAAGTAAGATGCAGGACAATTTAAAGGTACATTTCCCAGTGGCAGGAGAGCTGATCCTCTTCCAGCTGGAATCCAAAGCAAAAATATCCCATTGACTGCAACAAGAGCCAGCAGGCTTAAAAGATTCTCATCGTTTTACAAATGAAGACAACCTATTTTTCATAAACAGTGACAGAACTTGGAGCTTAAGCATCACTTAAGAGCTATAAAGTGCACAATATGCTCAAAGGGATTAAAAAAAGCAATTTGCAGATCTCACAAAAAAATGTAACAGTTTGATCCAAAAATGCCCATAATCAAAACTACAAAAACTTGCTAATCTCTTTCCTGTGTTTAACCTGTCCTATAATGAAATACCTTGGGAAAGGAAATAGGCCAGAGGAATTAATTTATAGATTTTTTAAGTCCTCGAAGTATTTGGTTTGGGCATCATCAGACAGGTGGATGGGTGCTTTGGAGATCTAAGGGTAGTCTGGGCTTTGCTTTATCAACTGGATTTGAGGAAATCACTGAGATCCAATTGAAGCAAGATACTCTTATCAACTGACTTCTGCCATAGTTTCTTCCCACATGCAAGAATGCAGTAATAATGCTTACAGAAGCATCCACAGGGCTCTGAAAAAACTGTCACGATCCAAAAAATCCTGATATGCCCTTACCAGAGGGAGAGAGAAAGAAAAGAAGGTAAAAATTGTCATCACCATGGTCCCTCACAGCCTCTCCAGTCTGGATGCAGAGGTGGCCCTGTTTCCTTCTTACAGTCCTCAAATCTCTTTTCTCTGTAACTGCTCTCAGCCACCCAGCAGAGAAGCAGGATGGGGGAAGACTCCCAGAAGAGGTGTCCTGGTCCCAGCTCAGGGACATGGACCTGCCATAGGGGGCAAAGCCCAGACGGTGCAGGTCCAAAGCTACATTTCCTTCCCAGGGACATCTGAAGCAACACACGCTAACTATGCATATTAGAAAAAAAAATCACCATTTCTGAGGGATCGATGGGAAATTATGGATTACATTAACATGAAGAACCGCAGCTCAGCAAAACATGTATTTCTTAGCAACTGTATTCCTCTTCAGCTGAATTCCTGTGGACTATGTCCAACATACTCCTGCTACTAGAAATTAAAGTTTCCTTCTAGAAACAGGCCAGGCATTTCAGGCCCAACTGAAAAAAACTATTTTCTCATCTTAACTACTTATGATGTTTAACCCCTTGACACACACATCATCTACTTTTTTGTCATCCCCAAATATGCCCTCATTTTCAGTTGCTCACAGACAGTCTAGTGCTGCAGGCTTTATACAAACGTACTGTAAGAAATGGACACCACCTCAAAGAGTTTACAGTAGTATGAGATAAAACAAAGTGTGGGGAAAACCCAAAGTGGTGTGGAAGAAACAGAGCAGTGAAATGCTTCATCCCAGGTCACCAGACAGACAAATAACAGAACAAGGGAAGCTCTGATGGCCTCCCGATGCTCAGTTTAGTGCTCCATTCACTAAAAACTCTTCCTTTCTTTTAAGCACCTCATCCTTGTACTATTAAAAAAAAAAAGTATCTTGAGTGGTTGGAGAGAGTAGGATGTATGTTCACTTTAAGAAATCTGGAATTTCAAACACAATGATGTGCTAAAATGTAGTTCCCCGGGGGCATCTACGAAAACCGATGCTCTTTACGGCTGGGAAAGGAGGGGAAAGATTCACACACACACACAAACACACACACATTAGGTACGCACAAAAGCATTTTCTGAGACAACAAAACGTATGTCATGTTTTAAGTGAGAAAACGCAGAATCGAAGTTAAAGTGGAAGCTATTATAATCTACCCTGACTCTGATCCTCATCAAGGACAGATAAATTAAATACAGAAGTGTTAATCCTTGAAGGCATATAGATATTTGATGAGGCAAAGTGTATTGATCGGTAAAAATTAATTCCGACATCAAAACCTGTATTGACTGCTGGCCCTCCGCTTACCCAGTTTAACTAACATGACCTAAGAGACTGGTGTTTCAGTGGGGGTGGCTCTATGTAGGGCACTGTTCCCCTCTCCTTTTCTGTTGTTTCCTCCCCATCTATCATAACAGGACTCCATGGCAGCACCCTTCTGCTCACACCTCCGCTACGCACTGGCCTTTCTTTGCGCCACAACATTGCACAAAGAAAGAAAAAGATTGTTTCAAAAGAAAAGCCCAAAAGGTATTTTGGAAAACAAGTTGTCCACATCTTAAAACATTCCAGAAGTAAGTTACACTCAGTGCACTATTTTGAAGGGGATTCAGACCTTGTGAATGGCCACCAGACTCTCCAAGGGTCCCAGGCCACGTGGCAAATTTGGCAGCTTTTTCCCTCTTCCCTATGGCACATCTGTATTAGAGTCAGCTTTAGCCATCTAAAAGTTAAACACTCTGTTTTATCCAGTGATTTTAATTCTATAGCGGTCTCAGGTCTATGATCAGTGGAGAACTGCAAACATGTGCAGAGAGCAACTCAACCCCCTGTCCCAGATACCTAACATAAAACAGGCGAGGACCTGTTCTGCAGAGGTGTACGTCTCTCTTCAGCTTCAGCCCCCACATACCGTGGTTGCCCACCCATTCTGCTTATACTTAATCCCATTTTTATCTCCGTTGACCACCAGCAGGAGCTAAGACTGAACACAGGGATGGGTGTAAGATGCAGCACGAGGTGAGTCGTTGCAGATGGAGGTACGCATGGCAGCTCGCTGTGGTGACAGGCCAGCCCCTGCCCTTCCCCGGGCCCTCGGTGTTGGCAAGGCTCCCAGGGCACTCATGCCAGGAGCAAAGCAAGTTTTTGGCTGCTCCCTTCACAAGCATTTTGAAGGAATAGTGCTGTTTGCCAGTGCCTGGCTCAGTCTGGCACAGTCAAGGAGTCAATACTTTTCTGACATTAAGAGACACCGCGCTACAGGCTTACAGCTTGAACCTCTTCTCCTCTTTCCCATCACTACTGTTTACGTATTTTCAGATCATTTTCCACAGATCTGTCTGTTTACATTTGTCTTATTTGAGCCTTACAGACAGGAAATTTAGCATTTCTAGTTCTCCAGCTATAAATTTCTCTGTCCTCAGCAGAGCTTGCAATACCTCCCAGTCCAGTACTACCTTTAAATTCAATTGATTTTTGTATTCACAGATCATTAGTTACAACCAGACTTAATGCGAATTCCTGTGGGAATCCAATGGACACTGCATCTCATTTTGAAGTACGACCATCTATCATTACCATTCATGACACGTTCGGTATGTCTGATATCACTGGGGCCCAAGAAAATTTAATTGGTGTGGTATGCAAGACTAGAAGGCTATGAAATATATCAATACAAGGAAAAAATTAATAATACCGTACATGTGCAAATGTCACCTTTAAAAATCACTTTTATATTCTGTGATTTTCCTTTATTGAACCACACATACATTCCTCATGAGTCTGTTACCTTCAAGATAACTTACAATTTTTCTCTTAAGAGTTTAACAATTATTTTACTACCGTCAGGATTTAATATTATCTAATGACATATGCCAGAATAATTCTTTTAAATCATTGCAATATTGCCCTTCTCAAAATTGAAGGTATTTCCACAATTCCCATGACTGCTAAACACATCTGCAATGATTCAGTAAAGGTGTAAATAATTCCCTGTTTCAGAGTACCTGTCCCTTATACTTGCAGGTATATGCATATCCAGCTGCCCCGTACTCTCTCGTCAGTGTAGCTGTTTATTTAGCATTTCATTTATCAGTTATCTGTGCATATCAGGTGATACCTTGCTGGGGTTTTTTTCCAGCATAAAATGCATAGATGAACAAGGAGGAGTGAGAGACATCTGCTACAATGAAAGGGTCGAAAGGCAACATATTTTGAAGTCTTACTGCACTCATTTCTGAGCTACTTGGGATAAATATGAATGACCTACATACTGTGCATACGCATGAACTTATCAGTTGGGTTAGAAAGGTTACATCTACAGTGGCCCAGCTCCAAAGCAGTTCGAGAAGAGCCCTCACAATCAAAATCTCAGCCTTGCATTTCCATGTTAAAACAGAGCAATTTCTCTTTATAATCTGCAACTGCTCCAGAGTTCATGATTCTCATCTCTGTTGGTATTCACTTCAGTGCTGGAGCCAACACTTGTTATTCAAGGAAGGAAGCATCTTTGCAGATATGAATGCAAATGCCAAGCTTCACAATACTTTTTTTGGGACCAGCATTTACATTTTAATTTGTCTGCTTGGTTAATGAGTGGTTTAACTCCATTATGACAGCAACCCTGAAATCAGTCTATAAAGCTTTCTTCTGTCCATAAGATTATACTCTCATTTCTTCTACTGGCCTTTGGTGTTGCACCAAAATAAAACAGATCTGATGTTGCCACTACACTTACCACAAGCATGTAAAATGTCATGCAAAGACTAAACATGCAGCAACGTAAAGCAGGGTGTACAAATACACAGCATGCTGCTCGCTGGCTGTGCAGATGCAACCCTGTGAGCAGAATTTGGCCTGATGATTTGGAATAGCATTCAAACAGATGCCCACATTTCTCAAATGACTGGAACATGGTTTAACAGTAAAGCACAATGTCATTTAGATGTGCATCATCATGACTCTCTAATACATTTTGTCTAGGATGTGCGGTCATGAAAAATACTGCTCCAGTGTCAACTCCTTTTTATTTAAGGGCTAACTAGAGGAAAAAAGTAAGGAGGGGCAAGAGTAGAACTTCTGCCTTAGATTTCCAGCAGGCAGACTTTAGCCTGTTTAAGAGGCTGGTGGACCGAGTCCCTTGGGAGTCGGTCCTGAAGGGCAAAGGAGTCCAGGAAGGCTGGACGTGCTTCAAAAGGGAATTGCTAAATATTCAGGAGCAGGCTGTCCCGGTGTGTAGGAAGACAAGCCGTCGGGGAAAAAGACTGGCCTGGTTAAACAGAGAACTTAGGCTAGAACTTAAGGAAAAAAAAGAGAGCCTATTTGCTCTGGAACAAGGGTCGGGTAACTTAGGAGGTCTATAGGGACGTGGCCAGGTCGTGTAGGGAGAAGATTAGAAGGGCCAAAGCTCAATTAGAGCTCGATTTGGCTGCTACAGTGAAAGATAACAAAAAAAGCTTTTACAAATACATCAACAGCAAAAGGAGGGTCAAGGAGAGCCTCCACCGCTTGCTGAATGAGGAGGGTAGTGTAGTGTCAGGGGATGAGGAAAAGGCAGAGGTGCTCAATGCCTTCTTTGCCTCGGTCTTTAATGTCAAGACCGGTTGTCCTCAGGAGACTCGGCCCCCACAGCCTGAAGTTAGGGACAGGGGGCTGTGTGAACCTCCCGTAATCCAGGAGGAGACGGTTAGTGACCTGCTGTGCCAGTTGGACACCCACAAGGTTATGGGCCTGGATGGGATTCACCCCAGAGTAATGAAGGAACTGGCAAATGAACTTGCCAAACCACTCTCGATTATCTACTGGCAGTCCTGGTTAACTGGAGAAGTTCCAGCTGACTGGAAATTAGCAAATGTAACGCCCATCTACAAGAAGGGCCAGAAGGATGATCCAGGGAACTATAGGCCTGTCAGCCTGACCTCGGTGCCAGGCAAGGTGATGGAACAGATCATCCTGAGTGCCATTACATGGCACATGCAGGACAATCAGGGCACTGGGGCTAGCCAACATGGATTCATGGAAGGCAGGTCCTGCTTGACCAACCTGGTCTCCTTCTATGACCAAGTGACCCGCTTAGTAGATGAGGGCAGGGCTGTGGATGTAGTCTATCTAGACTTCAGTAAGGCATTCGACACTGTCTCCCACAGCATCCTCCTAGACAAACTGGCTGCCCAGGGCTTGGATGGGTGGATTCTTCAATGGGTTAAAAACTGGCTGGATGGCCAAGCCCAGAGAGTGGTGGTGAATGGGGCAAAGTCCAACTGGCGGCCGGTCACTAGCGGTGTTCCCCAGGGCTCAGTTCTGGGGCCGGTGCTGTTCAATATCTTTCTAGATGATCTAGACATAGGGATTGAGTGCACCCTCAGCAAATTTGCAGATGACACCAAGCTGGGTGGGAGTGTCGATCTGCTGGAGGGTAGGAAGGCCCTACAGAGGGATCTGGACAGGTTAGATACATGGGCCGAGACCAACGGCATGAGGTTCAACAAGAACAAGTGCCGGGTCTTACACTTTGGCCACAACAACCCCCTGCAGCTCTACAGGCTGGGGGAAGAGTGGTTAGAAAGCAGCCCGGTGGAAAGAGACCTGGGGGTGCTGATCGACAGCCGGCTAAACATGAGCCAGCAGTGTGCCCAGGTGGCCAAGAAGGCCAATGGCATCCTGGCCTCTATTAGGAATAGTGTAGCCAGTCAGTCTAGGGAAGTGATCGTCCCTCTCTACTCGGCACTGGTGAGGCCGCATCTTGAGTACTGTGTCCAGTTCTGGGCCCCGCACTTCAAGAAAGATGTTGAGGTGTTGGAGCGAGTCCAGAGGAGGGCGACCAAGCTGGTGAAGGGTCTGGAGGGTCTGACCTATGAGGAACGGCTGAGGGAGCTGGGGTTGTTTAGCCTGGAGAAGAGGAGGATCAGAGCTGACCTTATTGCAGTCTACAACTACCTGAAGGGAGGTTGTAGTGAAGTGGGAGTCGGCCTCTTCTCCCGGGCAACTAGTGATAGGACAAGAGGACACAGCCTCAAGCTTCGCCAGGGGAGGTTCAGGTTGGACATTAGGAAGAATTTCTTTTCAGAAAGGCTTATTAAGACATTGGAATGGACTGCCCAGGGAGGTGGTGGAGTCACCATCTCTGGATGTGTTTAAGAAAAGACTGGCCATGGCACTTAGTGCCATGGTCTAGTTGACAGGGTGGTGTCAGGGCAATGGTTGGACTCGATGATCCCAGAGGTCTCTTCCAACCTGGTTGATTCTGTGATTCTGTGATTTCAAACCTGCTTTTGTTGTTACCTCTGCTCCTGGGATCCGTCAGGGCTCTATGGAAACGACAGGTGTGTGGCTCCCCAGACCAGAATACACTTGGAGAATGCAGATACCAAGGGAAATATGTATCATATAGCATATAGGGGTATCATGGGTTTTGGCACTGCAAAAAAAACAGAAAAGCAATTCATAAATTTAGGTGCCCGCTTGCCCCTTGAATGCCAAAGATGCATCTCCAGCTCTTCTCCTGGTATCTAACACTGGGTTCTGGGGCATGGTACTGCAAGAGGCCAAAAGCCTAAAAAAGAGGAAAAATTAGCACCTAGTTTTAAATAAGGCTTTTTGGCCCTTTACTGGATTTAGCCCTAGCTCTCCTAAAGCTCTCCCAAAGCTCTCCCATCAAAAGTGGCTTTTGAAAATGGGACATGGCTACTTTGAAAATCTTAGACACTACTGAGGTCACGGAGACTGCTCTAAGGGAGAGGATACCTTTACAAGGAAACCACGGGAGCACTGGGGAAAAGCACTTTAAAGACACAGCCCTGTTTTCAGTTATCAGCATGAGCATCTTTTGGGGGAGAACATGCAATTTCCTTTGCAAGAGCTGTCCCAAAGGGCCCATGGCCTGCTCTAGCACTGACCCTCCTGCAGGGCAAAGGGGACCTGTAGGATGTCTCCATCTCGCTCACAACCATCTCCTGCACCACCACTGAAGAGGGCTCTGCTTCGGTGGGCAGCTGAACTAGGTGACCTCCAGCACTCCCTCCCAGCCAACACTATGTCGCGACCCTAACAGGAGCTGGGAATAAGCTTATGCTTTCAGCTGTTGTGGCAAACAACACTGTCTCATTCACTGCATGGGGAAGAAAGGGAGCTGGAGCCAAGCCTCCTTCAGTGTGTGTATACACACACAGACATCGCCACATACATGTATATATGTTTGACACTTACACCCACAACCTGCCACCCCATTAAGCGGGGAGGATGGGGGAAGGGAGCACTGATCTCCGTATCAGATCCTGAGGTCCATCAGATCCCAGGACGCAGAAACCTGGGTAAGCTGGGTAGCACACTGTTGCCAGATAATGACAACAACCTTTTGAAGGTATTAAAAACTCAGCCAGAAAGGTGATAAAGGAGATTTTGGGGGGAAAGGAAAGATCAAAATAATAATAGTTTCAAAGCACTGTACTTATTTTAGACATTCTTACAACATGTTTCCATAGGAACTGGAATGCAAAGGAGCACACTGCAGCAGTGCTCACAAATGTTGTGTGGTTTAGTGGCTTGTAAAGGATCGGTTAAGGCCACCGTGACCACTCTGACAGTGCCAGGCACCTGCTGTCTTTGCTGCACAACTGGATCTTAGCTATGATGTTTTGCAAAATCTAGGAAAATAACCATTCTTCCCTTGTTTTTTTCCTCTAATCCTGCAGGCATGGCTGGTTTCACACCCTCACATAACCACGGTGCTAAGCACTGCCCACTCAGACCCACTGCGGGGCATGAACGCACCAGCATTTAACCCAGGCATTTCACAAACCACACGAGAACAATCAAAGCACAAACAAAGCGGGGCTGTTCGGGCGTTAGGGAGGTGGTGTGTACTAGGGAGTAACACACAGGCCTGGCTTTTGCATCCAGCTTTGGCACTCACCTGCTGAGTGACCTTGTGCGAGTCACACCAGGTGAGATCCACTCCATCGGTCAGCTGCCTGAAACGCATCTAGTCCAGCTCAGCAGGTAAGCACTTCCCCGGCCAACAGAGACAGCGTTTACCCTACCAAAGACACTCACCCACAGACAGGTCTCTTGTTCTCAAAGCACCCACACAGCCACCCCTGTCTACATGCACCTGGTCTCATCCATACATTAAGCGCTTCACCCACACCTCAAGGTGCCATGTGGCAATTGATTATTTTCTCCATTCAAAATTGTCAGATATAATGTGAGGTGTGTGTTACAGCTCACCAGAGCAGCATTTAACTGCATGAAGGGTGTATCGCATGTCTTGGAGCAAGGCATGGGTATGAGGGTGCTTTTGGTAACCCTCCTGCTGGGACGGCACTGGAGGATCATATACGATGTGGGGAGCCAGACGTGGTGTGGTATCACCCTTAACTCCTCCACTGTCAGCCCCCTCAGTAAGCTGTTCTCAAAACTAACACGAGTTTTGTCTCAGAGGGAAATAATTAGTTGTCTCCAAAAGACAAGCATTTGAAGAAAAGAAACTCAGCCTATCTGATCTGGGGGACCAGGACCTGGTACTGAACAGGAGAACTGAGCTATTTAACTGCGTAGACATCACATACTCAAAGGGAACGAAGCTCCTCCAGAGTGTGATGAACTGTGCACCTCTCCCTTTGATGTGGTGGGAGCCTAAATAACCAGTTCAACTTTTAGATAGTAAAAATGAGACAAAATTACTTCCACTGCCTGTGCTGTCACCCCTGAACGTGTGCAATGGTGCAGTGGCAGTGATCCCATTTGTAAAGGACTTTCTCATCAATTCATGACAAGGGCTGCATAAGAACTAGTTACCTCTCCTTACAGATTGAGAGAAAAATAGAACTTTGTTACTTACGGACTTAAAAACCTGCCTGACTCATTTCAAGCAAAGGTGGATAATTTCCAGCAATCATGGTAAAACACACTCTTCCTTGGACCTGCCAGGTTTAACTTCATAGTCCAGTAGGAAACTAAGCCAAAAAGCTGAGGACTCTGCTTCTGGCCAGAAGCATCATCCAGACCATAGCTGGCAGGGCAAAGAAATCTCAGCCTAAATGCTCCTTCTGGGCAGGAGCCAACTACAAATATCTTTATACTGTTGTGTACGTGCTAAAAACTATTAATGTGTTAAAGTTAAGTTTTGTAAATCAATAGTTGCCTACAGCATAGAGCTATTTTACAAACATGGAAAGAAAAAAATATATTAATTTAGATACTCTACGTACTGCAAAGATTCTTGTTCATCAAAACAACTTCCACTGTAGGTATTGCCATAAGAATCCATATGTAAATTACAGATTTGACAAACAGAAATATCGATTTAAGATGTCTGAATCCAAGACTTATTTCAAATGTTACAATGACAGTTTCAGTCAGTGGAAGGATAGAATTTGTGTTTTATTTTTTTAAATAACCAAACTATATTTCAATGTGAGGCTGTCAGGGCTCCCCGGATATTTTCTTCTGTCTTTAGAGCCTGGTTATTTAAATTAAGAAAATTCTGATTATTTGATCTCTTTTCACATCTCTCCAATAAAGTAATTGTGGGGAAGGTGCTTTGAAACTGTATCCCACTACGTCTACACCTTGTATTTTAAGAATCAGAAGCAGTATGTAACAAATACACGTTATCTATGCGTCAGTGCCTCTGAAGTCATACACTGAAGTGGCAGAAGATGTGCTTGAAAGCCAATTTTCTAATCCGAGTGAAATTTACTGGCTCAAACCAGTGCTATACAGAGACTCAAAAGCAGCATCTAAGTTTTGCGCGTCTGCGTGTGTTTGCACGACTTCGGGTGCAAACACTGAGATTCCCAGCTGGGAACAAAGTCACTAACCACAGTGAGCTGTACTAAATGCAGAGCCCAGTCTACTTCACAGACCAAACAAAAAAAAAAACAACACATATAGCATACAGATAGTATATAGTATATAGATAGTATATAGATGTTAGGATTTTTGATACTGTTATTTTTTTACATTGAATAACTCAGTCTATAATAAAGAAGAGTACAGTGTCCTGCATTGGACCAGTCAGCTGCTGTGAACTCACCCAAGCACTCAGCCTTCTGTTCTGGGTCCCCTTGCAAGTAAGTCAGGTCCAGGTCTTCTCTCTCGCATCCAGACTTTGGCTGCTGTTACCCAAGACCACATCTCACTCTGGGAAAACATCGCTTTCCAAGAGAGCGCCGATGTAGGGGCCAGCCTGCAGGACCTCCCTAGGGGCTAAGAACAAGTAGGGATCTGCCAACCCAGCCACCCGCTCCTGAAAGCATTTCTCCAGCTTAGCTTTCCCACTGTAAATTCTTGATGTGGGGAAACAATTAAAAAAAAAATGCAATCCAGTCATTTATCGTCCAGGCTGGAGAGAAAGAAGGAGGCTGCCACAGCAGTGCCTGTTTTCAATGCTTGGCAGGTACACAGGCACCAGGGGGATGATGCTATAGATAAGCGCAGACAGAAATAGCTAGAAGGATGAGCTGGCTCGGGGTGGTGGTGGTGAAAGGCAGCAGCAATCTCCCTTCTCTCCTGATTTCACCACAACCAGCAGCTTGACCTGCAGACTCACCAAGCGCGCTGGCAGGAGAAGGTTCAAGCTCTGAACCTCACGCTGGAAATCTCCTTGCACAGATCTCCGTCTCTGGTAGGTGCTTTGAGGACTGCATCTTCTCAGCTTACTTCTGACTCACAGCACAGAACCTGCTCGCTGCCTGTCATGGGTTTTGGTGCTGTTCCCAGAATCCTGCCACGAAGCCGCTTGCTCGCAGATTCCCCTGCGTCGGCCAGGAAATCCAGCAATTATGGCTCAGAAAATACTGCCAAAGCACCGACCTGAAGTACCTGGGCAGCCACCTCGCCTCTCCCCCACAAGCAGCCTCATGCAGTTCTCCCTACTGCTCTTACCAGCCCGCAAGGAGACAAGCACAGAGCTGTCACCTGTCACTTATGCAACTTAGCTGCAAAAATACAAAATAGCTAAATGTGAGGGTTTTGCACAGCTGCCACCATCTAATAATCCTTTTCTCCACTCCCTCTGTACAGCAAATTCTAATTTTCTTCTAAAATTGGAAGACAGTCTCACTTGACTACCTGCACTGGGAAACAAGAAGGATTAAAAATCCTGCTTTTTAAAGCTGCTTGAGCAGGAACGATTACCCAGTGCCTCCTCTCCTCTGTGCAGTATCAGTCCCCAGGAACCAAGGTCTGTGGCTGCCAGTACGAAGGGACAACCCTGAGAAACCGCATGGCTGGGACGGAGAGGAGATGGGCAAGGACGCTCTGACCTCAACCAGAGGTGGCAATCTGGGAAGGGAAGCAATCCTGCACAAATCTGGGGGAAAAAAAAAAGGGGGGGGGGGGAGGCGGGGGAGAGATGGAGGGAAGTAAAGAAAGGGAAGAGGCATGAGCATCACTGCTGTGGTTTAACTGCAGGGGTGTGAGGGTGGTGAGGGGATGACAAGGTGTGCCCTGGAGAGGAGACAGACCACAGGAGACCAGGATTGGGGCACATGCAAGTGAAATCAAGCAATAAAACAGAAGCCAAGAGAGGGGCAGGCAGCCAGAGATGTGGGAAGACAACAGAAGGCAGAAACAGGCATGGGAAGAAAGAGCCGTCATGAGAAAAGGAAGGAGAAGAACAATCTGACACACAAATTAAAAACTCAGTGCTCAGAAAAACACTGGGGAAAAAAAAGAGGAAAAGTAAAATCACAAACCAACCTCATTTTAAATCATTTTATTAATCTCCCAAACCTGAAAATGTCACGTTCTGATACACGACCCAATTCCCTCGCTGTTTGCTCCCTCGTAACTGCTGCAGAGCTGCCCCTGTGGTATGTCACTTCACCCACTGAGCCATGCTCAGGTACCCAACATGAGGTGGGGGATATTCCTGAGAGCAAGGGGCCAAACAAATGGACAAGGGGCTGCCAGCACAGTGTTGGCAGCAGGGCAGAGAGGAGACATGCCACCGCACCACTCTTCACCTCCCACATCACCCCTACACTGACATGGGGGAGAGGCACCTACAGACTTAGGATCAAATACCTGTACTACAGGAGAGCTGCTGTCCTGACCACCAGCTGCCAGCACTGCTAGCTCAGGTTGCTTGAGGAAACCTCACAGGCTACATCCGTCCCAGTAAATTAAACATGCCCAGGTAGCTCCCCAGGGATGAGACCACCTTCCAAGATAGGTCTGAAATGGGTGACTGCATAAACACTGCCTAACGGGGACATCTCCCAACTCACTAACTCCCAACACAGGCCCTGGAAGCCACTGGGAGAAAGTGTCTGGCATGGGCCAAATTTGGGCTGGGGACTGCTCCAGCAGTTCCCCCCATGCAGGCACACAGCCTCTCCCCAGGGCCTGGCAGTGCTCTTTGCTAACAGAGACAAACCTGTAGCTTACCATAATACTGTGGTTGTTCAGACAAAACCTACTATTTTTTCATCCCCCTTCTTTTGTCTTGGCTACTCTGGAAAATCAGTAAAAATAGTATGTTTGTCACGGTAGGAAAATTCAAGAACCTAAGATACATGGCTTTTGAGATAGAGCTGAAAAAGAAAAACCTTAGGTTCAGAAAGATAAAACACACTGAGTGACAGCAGAGATATAAAGGGGAACTTAAATTTGACACAGAGAACTGCAACAGCAATGGCTAGCGTTAAAGAATTTGTGTCCAGAAACAGTCTTCAGGCACATTTATTTGCTGCTTTCCAGGAAGGAAAAAATTATTTTTATAAAAATTACTGCTCATTTTTCTGATTATGATGTCTTGCTAGACAAGAACCAATGTTGCATGACAGTGCTTGGGTGGTAGTACTAGAGAAACCCACTGTAGTTTAAATTAAAGCTTTTCAAACTCATTAAACAGAGAGTATATGTGGACCATTAAAATAAAAAGCGTATTTGAAAAATTTACAGAATGTAAACTGTCCCTTTTTTAAATACTCATATCAGCTAGGGTTACCTCACTTTAAATCAATAGAGAAGTAAGTTTGAAAAGCACGTGAGTGTGTGATCAGAAGCCAGGTAGGGAATTTTTTGGCAGTTCATTGAAAATAATTATTTTGCATAAAGCAGCTGCTGATTTCAGACCTGTATTTGCATGTGTTTTGCACTGCTTTCAGAAGAAGGTGAACAGTTATCACATTTTCTTTGTCAAAGGGGAGAACACAGTCGAAGTATTTACGGTTTGATGTTTACCATTTAAATGATGGGTAAGAAAACAAGAACAGTAACAGATGGGCTTCTTTTAATTGAATTTAAGGTATTATGAGCTATTTATGGTTAAAAAACACCAAAAAGCAAACACAGTATGCCTCCCTGCTACATAACACTTCATTTGAGATTTAACATCTAAATTTGTTGAAATAAAAATGAACTGGAGTCCAATTTTTAACGTATATGTTTAATGCAATTTACTGTCACAGAATCAAACAGCATCACAGAATGGTTGGGGTTGGAAGGGACCTCTGGAGATCATCTAGTCCAAGCCCCTGCCAAGGCAGGTTCACCTAGAGCACATTGCACAGGATTGTGTCCAGGCAAGTTTTGAATATCTCCAGAGGAGGAGACTCTGCAATGTCCCTGGGCATCCTGTTCCAGTGCTCTGTCATCTTCAAAGTAAAGAAGTTTTTCCTCATATTGAGATGCAACTTCCCATGATTCAGTTTAGGCCCCTTGTCCTCCTGTCACTGGGCACCACTGAGAAGAGTCTGGCGCCATCCTCTTGACACCCACCCTTAAGGTATTTGTAAGTATTGCTAAGATCCCCTCTCAGTCTTCTCTTCTCCAGGCTAAACAGACCCAGCTCTCTCAGCCTTTCCTCGTAAGAGAGATGCTCCAGCCCTATAATCATCTTTGTAGCTCTCTACTGGACTCTCTCCAGTAGTTCCTAATCTTTCTTGAACTGGAGGGCCCAGAACTGGACACAGTACTCCAGGTGTGGCCTCACTAGAGCAGTGTAGAGGGGGAGGACAACCTCCCTTGACCTGCTGGCCACACTCTTCCTAATGCACCCCAGGACACCATTGGCCTTGCTGGCCACAAGGGCACATTGTTGGCTCATCGTGAACTTGTTGTCCACCAGAACACCCAGGTTCTTCTCTGCAAAGCTGCTTTCCAGCAGGTCAACCCCAAGCCTGTACCAGTGCATGGGGTTATTCCTCCCTAGGTGCCTTTGTTGAACTTGAGATTCCTCCCTGTCCAGCTCTCTAGCCTGTCCAGGTCTCGCTGAACGGCAGCACAGCCTTCTGGTGTATTGGCCACTCCTCCCTGTTTTGTGTCATCAGCAAACTTGCTGAGTGTACACTCAGTCCTTTCATCGAGATCATCAATGAATAAGTTAAACAGGACTGGACCCAGTACTGACTCCTGGGGAACACCACTAGCTACAGGTCTCCAACTAGACTCAGCATCGCTGATCACAACCCTCTGAGCTCTGCCCTACAGCCAGTTCTTAATCCACCTCATTGTCCGTTCATCTAACCCACACTCCCTGAGCTTTCCTATGAGGATGTTGTGGGAGACAGTGTCAAAAGCCTTGCTGAAGTCAAGGTAGATAACATCTACTGCCCTCCCCTCATCTACCCAGTTGGTCATGTCCTCATAGAAGGCCATCAGATTAGTCAAGCATGATTTCCCCTTGGTGAATCCATGTTGAGTACTCCTGATAACTATTTTCCTCCACATGCTTAGAGATAGCATCCAGGATGAGCTGTTCCATAACCTTTACAGGGATGGAGGTGAGGCTGATGGGCCTGTAGTTGCCTGGGTCCTCCTTCTCACCCTTTTTGAAGACTGGAGTGACAGTGGCTTTCCTCCAGTCCTCAGGCACCTCTCCTGTTCTTCATGACCTTTCAAAGATGATGGAGAGTGGCTGGGCAATAACATCTGCCAGCTCCCTCAGCACTTGTGGATGCATTCCATTGGGACTCATAGATTTGTGGGTGTCCAGTTTGTCTAAATGATCTCTAACTTGATCCTCCTCAACCAAGAGAAAGTCTTCCATTCTCCAGACTTTCTCTCGTACCTCCAGGGTCTGGGATTCCTGAAAGCCAGCCTTAGCAGTAAAGACTGAGGCAAAGGAGGCATTCAGTAACTCCGCCTTCTCTGTATCCTCCATCACCAGGGCCTCCTTCTCATTCAGCAGCAGGCCCACATTTTCCCTAGTCTTCCTGTCCTGTTTTTGCTTTGCAAAACTGTTCAATGAATTATTTTATTTGCAGAGAGTCCTTAAATATCTGTTTTATCCTTCTCCTAGGATTCGGTTGCTCATTATTTTAGCAGCTAAAAACCTGCCTTGGACATCTGTGATCTTCTTCACCACCACCCCAAGCTAAAAAACTGTCTTAAGCTCTTTAATTGTACCAGGAATAAACACTTTTGATAACTCACTGGGGATCTCCTTGTAGGCAATAATACATATACCACCCATTTGCCAGCATAGTTTTGATGCAAGGGACACTCTTCCACCTGAACTATCATGAACATCAGTCTTGCACAAAGATCACTGAATCAGGAAAAGAGACGACACCCAGTTTTCCTCTAGGAAATAAACTGGTGACAGATACCACCACTCCTCATCAGTCAAGCCAGCAACAACAACAAAATAAATATACAAACCCTGTTTTAACCAAAATCAAAAAGGGATATTCCCAAGAACCATTTAAGTATGAAATCAGACACAAGAGGAACACCATGAACCCAAGAAGCTCACAAGAACAGAGGCAACAGCACTAGAAATAAAAACCTAAGATGCTTTCTTTATCTAGCAAGAAGATGTGTGTCACCAATATAAAATTCTACATTTTAAAGGGTTTTTTCTTAATCACAGCTTCTGGAAAAAACATCATCACCGATTTGCTCCAGAAATAACCACATTTTAGCTAAATAGACTTGCATATTTAATCATCTTTTGTCTAATGTGAAAGCATCCAAATAGTTTTTGTGTACCACAAACTACACATGCAACAAGCTAAGCTCACCATCAGAATCACTTTTCCTCTGATATCAATATATCTAATTCCCAATACAGAATAACAGCTGTCTTGGAAGCGAAATCCCAGTTGTCCTACAATTCTACATAGCATTCAATTGTAGAACAGGTTTTTGGGGGGTTGGATTTTTTTTTTTTTATTTAAGTGATTTCAATGTTTGTAGGGTCTGCTATGTTGAAGCCCTAGGGATGCAAGTCCTCCTCTAGCTGGACAATTGTCACAGAAGACGGCTTCAGCCATTGTGCGGTCCAGAAGAGCTCCTTGGTTGCTCCATACACATTCATTTCTGGCTTTTCTGAGGAAGCTGCCAACTAGCATTAGCTTGCTGCCTGCCATTTACTGTATTCAGATGTTCATCACTGTGGTTTTTCATGCTTTGATCACCTTCCCAGAAAGGAATATGAAGGTATTTTATAGCAGTTGCCCTCTCAGATCAGAAATGAAGCCCATCTGGCCTCTCGTCCTATCTCCAATAGCAGTATGAACAAATACTTCAGAGGATGATATATGACTAATGCATAGAGTATACAAGCAATAAACACGCCTTCATCTCAGATCCAGCCATTAAAGACTGAATGAGCTCTTATGTGTGAGGTTTTACTTTATATCCCTCTAGGTATGTCCTAAACAACCACAGCTTATATGCACGATCTATCTTCTTTTTATCTTCCTGGACAGTTTCAAGCAACTTCAGTAGAAGAGCTGAGTTCCCACAAGTTTTGTGAAAGTCTGTGACCAAGGAGAAGAGTGAGAGTTCTGTAAAGAAAGGCTGAGAAAAGGCTGTAAAGTGAACTTTAACTTCATGTGACAACAGGAAGTCTTCATGGGAAAGAGTTCTTCCTTAATGATGGGAAAGCTGCAACTGAAGTATTTTATGAGACACCAAGAAATTCCTCTCTTCATCAAGGTTTCTCTCCCATGGTGACTGTTGCCTAATAAGGTGCAGCTGTCACTGATGTTTCCCCAGCAATTACAACATCACTAAGGGCTCTCCTGCATGTGGCTTCTCTGATGCATAAGGGTTCAGTATAACTCAGTTAAAAAGTGAACCAATCATGAGAGACAAACCCAACAGAAACCAAGCTTCATCAGTTCTTCTGCTAGCTTTGTGATCACCAGCATAATTCCAAAGTCTTGAAACCCATAACATTATCATTTTTTTAAAATTCTACTTATTTTTGGCGTACATTGCTTCATGTACATGTTACAGTTGATGAATGCTACAGTTCTATTACGTGAAAGGGATTTTTTTTTTCCTGAATCATTTTGGATTTGCCAACTTGGAATTTTAGTGAATGTCCCAATTGCTTTTGTGTTAGAAAGGAGGGAAAAGTGGAGCTCCCAGTGCTCATAAACAAGTTCTCTAAAATTGACTGAACACAGTGCTAGCATTCCAGTCAGTTCAGAAACAGCTTATTCTTCCTCCCCTTATTTTTGATGATACTCTTATTTGGACATGATAGCACATGCTGTATGCAAGAAAAGCTTTATAAATACTGGTAACTCTGCATGAGTACTTTTAAATTTACAAGCATGGGACATCTTGTTCTAGCTCCAGCTTTTAAGGACCAGTCATTCAAACATGGGGCAAGTAGGGAAACAGAAGCATAGAGCTGTCCACCAACTCAGCAAAGGGTCATGAACCACATCAGTAACATCTCTGGTGAGAACCAAAACTTCCAAATACTGAGAGAGAGGCTCTAATTATTAATGTCCTTCTCTCTAACTACCTTCCATTGCCAACTCTGTGGATGCTAAAAACCAAGATGTCCTTCAACAATAAAACAACTTCAGTTCATCTATATTACTGTTGAAGATTAAATTATTACCAGAAGCACAGTGAGGTTTTCTCCTGAAGTGTTGGTTTTCCCATTCTAATACTGGTACCTGATACACAGCTACTTACCAAGTTACTTGTATTGAGGGGACTACTCCAGTACCTGGATTCAACCTCCAGTCCTGCTTGGTATCAATTAAATATTTCCAGATGCCTGAGCAGGGCCAATCTAAAAGAGTACCCATACAATTAATGAGTGTCATGCCTTCTCTTCAGCGTGCATGAAAATGGGTCAGCACATTTTTAAAGTGTGCACATGATCCTGCCCTGGGGAAGAGAAGTATAAAAGATGATGTCTTGAGATGCCCTACACCTCTCCTCTTCTGAGTCTACAACATACATCACTGAGATAAAGCCTGTGTTGAGCACTATCTGTTTCTAACATACTGCAGACCATTTCACCTTCCTCTTTGAAAGCTTTTATTCAGTTCCTGGATTTTACTTCCTCCTCATTCCTCCAAGTTTTATTTCTGCCTACCCATCCCTTAGTCTCCTTCCAGTCTTCTCACCTAATTATTCCCCTTAGTCTGTTTTCTTTAATTTCAGTTTCATGCCTTCCCTTCTATAATTCCACTTAACTTTAAACTATGCTTGCAGTCAAATTGTACTGATTGTTTCATTAAATTATGTATGAAAACAAGTGATAATGACCATTCTAAGACACAGTTAAAGCTGCCAAGGATTCTCTTGCACAATTAGGTTAAATTAGCTATGACAGACCTGCAACATTGTTAAAAGACTTCATTTTACTCACTACACCTACTGTGGTTTAACATGCCCAAAGACACTCTGACACCAATAGTTAACCAGTGCAAGTGCTTCAGTTCTGTGTTTTTCAGCCTTAGTGAGCCAGATATTTTTAATGTTATTTCTACATAATTGCCAGCAGCCATGGCCAGAGCCTGTGTAATGATGTGTGTCCTTCAGAGTACCCTCCTGCAATCTGCAGAGCCCGGCCATGCCAGCAGCCAGTCTGCTAAATAATCAGTTAGGAACAAGAATAAAGAGTTGAAGCTGTGTAAATAAGAAGCATTCGTGTAGCTGGGAAGGGAGGCATTAGTCTCCCTATGCTAACAGAATATCCTGGCTACAGAAAGGATCATAGTATACACAGATCAAGGCTCCACTTATCACTGATATCAAACAAGAGGATTACACATTGCATGTAATCAGAGATGTTTTCATATTCACTCTTCTGCATGTTCCAAGCAATTTTCTCTGGCCTTTCAGAGAAGAGCACTCAGGATGAACTCTTAGAATACAGAAGTTAATAAGCAGCAGAGATGGTTGAGTTTTGCTAGATCTGCAGGAAGCTGACTTCTCAGCAGGAGGAAAAAAAAAAAAAAAAGATCTCTTTTGACCTCTGAAGATATTCTTATTATAGCAACAATGTAAGGTTGCATAAACTCTTCAACAATGTAAGGTTGCATAAACTCTTCAACAATGTAAGGTTGCATAAACTCTTCCAACTTACTTTGATGATGAAGTGCATACACTTAACTGGTCTCACAGAAGAAAGATGGGCTGTTCCGTTATTGACTATGGGGTTGGATAAAGAAGATGAGGGTCTGGAAGAGGCCTTGCAGACTGACCAGCAAGGCCTAACTTTTGCACTAGGAATGGCGACTGACTACCTTCTCTAGCGAAGAGCAGCTATTTACAGTTTTAGGCAATTAAAGGCATAGAATATGCTCTGTCTTGCTCTGTCCTTTCATATGGGTGTAGTCACTCTCCTGCAATAAAGGTGACATGTCAGCCTAGAAGGATGACTCCAGTGCACTTCAGGAGGTGCTCAGAAATGGATCCTCCTTCTAATGTCCTCAAATCACATGTAAACAACCACTTGACAAACCATTACACCTAATAGACCAGATTCAATTCCATTACATAATACAGAATTTTCTTCAGGACATTGTCCTACCAATGATTTACAAGTGCATTTTTCCAGAATTAGTGCAATTAATTCTTCCTTTGGATCAAGTGGTGATGGCAGTTTTTGTAATTCCAGCAGCTAAAGAAACCTCTACTCCAAGAACATGGCATAAGCCAGCTTGGTTGTTACAGTAGTAGCACCCTTTATTTCAGAGTGCAGTTTGCAGTACTGTAAGCCAGCAACTTAAGAGAAAATCCAAACTCTTTTAACAACATTTACAAAAAGGAAATAAAATTTGGTGTATTATGAAATATAACCTTGAGGTTTCTATAGTCCTGAGGGCACAGATTGAGTTCTCAATGAAATAAACCAATGAAGGCCCAATAGTCTCAACCCACTGAAATGAAATTTTAATAGAGCTTATAAATATGTGAAAACTCTATTCCTAATCAATTCACAGTCTTTTGAAGCCGAGAAGAAAAAGCAAAAGAAAAAAAAGGAAAAAGAAATGTCTCTGAAGCGGTGACTGTAAGACCTGAGAAGCATTTCTTTTCTCACTGATGAAGACAAGATGATCTACAGAGACGTGATACCCATGACAACACCTTCAGAGGATATCAAGGAAAAGGCTAGTTGTTGCAGGATGTCCAACAAACAACTCTAAAACACGCAAGACAGATAGTAAGAGCCAGCAAACCCTGGCAGAACCAGAAGTGTGGTCAGATTCTTCCAAATGGTTAGTGAAGCCTCTTGACAAGACCCACTTCTCAGAGATGAATGTCATTATGCATCATTATTTTGCATTTTAAAACCCCTCTTCAGTCAGCGCACATTAAAACATACCATTTCAAAGTGTCAAATAAAAGACCTTGCCCCAGTAAATCAGGTGTCCATAAGTGAACACTATATAACTCAGGTGTAACATTGTGGTAGAGTTGCTGGAGCTGCCTCAGTGCCAAGTGAGAGAAGACATTCAAGCCCCAAGTAGCTTTCTTGCTTATTCATGACCAATATTCTGTGGTGATATACTTAATCATAGAAGTCCCAAATGCTGAAGTCAATCCATAGAGTTCATTTAATAAACCATTCCTCTTATCTAAGAGATTAGTTATTACCAGGAAAGGTTTGTATCAAAGGGCAGAAAACTGAATTTTCTAACTTCCTTGCTAGTGATTTTCTGCAGAATTAGAAAAAAAGATTAGAACTGACCCATGGCTATTGATCAAGCACAAAACTTATCTCGCAGCAAAACTATTTTTACCAGCATCCCCACCCAGCTTCACCAGTCAATCTCTGGAGATGTAAGCAGTGAAGTGTAACACAAACAAACATGCTGCAGGAGGCACAGACAAGTGGTTGATGAGCAAGGCATTAAACCGGACAAGGATCAGGTGAAGATACGAAGGGCTTTCAAGGCTGAGGATAAGCACTTTCTACTGTCTTGGCCATGGAGAAGAGGCAGCACAGGAGGTTGGCACAGAAGGTGGTGCAGCAGGGAAGACCAGCCAGGACAGTGGTGTACACAGCTGTGTCAGGGAAGCAGCTGCATCAGAAGTGGGGCACTGAATTTCTAAGGGATGTTACAGGAAAAGTGACAGGATTTGAAGTAGGATGATGTGCAGGTAACTCCCTGCTGTGGGAGTGGGCAGCAAGTAGTCAGCTGTGCCCTCTGCACAGAAAAATGTGCAGAGAAAAGGAGTACAATATCTATTTTAGCTACGTGCCTTGAATACTGATGAGCCATTCACAGAGAGGAACCAGAGAAGGGCTAAGGTACAGAATGGCATGGCAGGAGATCAGACAGGTCAGGATTAAAAAGGTAGTCTTGGAAAGAGCTGACCTAGCAGTGGTAACTGCAATTGTGAAAGGTGGTCAAACCAGGTCAGTCCCAGTCAGAAACTAAAAAGAAAACCTCCGCACCGCGATGGAGAGCAGAGGATGGATTTATAAGCTATGGCTGGGCAAAAAACTTCAGCATGTTTCCAAATAAAATGTTTTTCATGTGAAGTGCAGTGTCAACAGCAGGAACTTAAATCTGAGAACATTTAATTTTTTCAAGCAAATCAGCTGAAAAAGTTGAGGAAGAAAATATGGTATGCATGGCAAAGTTTGAAGAGACCATCAACAGAGGTAAAAAAAACAGCAGAGTCATTTTTCTGAAAGCTGTTTCCTTCTTCCTTTATCAAAAGGTAAGATTTCCCTCTCCCTCTTGCCTACATCAAGACTTGCATGGCCATGATACCACCTAACACAATTTCAGGTCAGTAGAGCAACACTAAAATTTTCTCGTAACTAAACCAAAATGCCATTTTCAAGGCATCTCAGTATGAATCTATACATGCTCTATTATAGTTTGTGTCCTGTTCTCTAATTGGGAGAAGAGCATTTTGGCAAGATGACATTTCCTAACCCTTACCATAGTCTTCTCTCTTGCCCAGGTGAAGGAAGGAGGGAGATCAAAAAACCAACAGATCCAGAAGATTTTTACTGATAGTAAAATAACTGAGGAGAAAGGTAAGGGAGTCAGGCCAGGAATTTACAGGAGAGTGCAAGGGAATGGGTAAATCAATCGAGAGAGACCAGGAGAGAGACTTACGAAAGAAAAAGCTGGTTGCTGATTTTCGGGGTGCAGGTGGTGGTGTCAGTGAACACCTACTTTCACTCATTATCACAGCAAGCTTATTCTCAATCATTTATATGACTCAGGGAAATAAGTTATTTGTGCAAAGAAATTCTTCATATTTGGGGGTGTTTGGTATGGGAGGAGAGCTCAAGCTCCTTCATCTACTCCCCAAAACTTTCTTCTACCTCTCTGGCATCACTTGCAGTACGAGCAAAGCAATCCCTTTCATATCCTTCAAAGTTTCACCTTCACTGAACATTATCAGTAGTCCCCAGAGTTCTAATTTATATCCTATTACAGTACTACACAGGAATTAAATTAGCAGATGCCAAGCCAATTGTCCAGGAAATTTTAGCAAAGTAGTCTTTGAAATTTAGTACAAGTGGAACATGTATTCACAGCAAAAATAGAATAATGTGGGTTTCTTTAAAAACTGTGGCAAGTTCACAATTTCATATATTCTATTCTAATCTAGAAGTAGCATAGATCCCTAAGTATATGAAATATTTATATTAACCTTATGAGTGAAAACTGAGAAAATATACATTCTAAGGCAAGCTATACACCTGTACTCAGGCTTTCTCCATTCAGAAAACTCCTAAGTGGCAAACACCTAACAAACATATTCTTCAGGAGGATTCGGGAGAAAGATTGTCTTTTTTCTTTACTTTTAAAGAAAGGCTCTTGGTATACTCTTGATCTTTTCTCATATTGAGAAGCTGAACAACTGGTTTTTTTCTTCTACTTTCTATGGAACCAGCATGCAAAGCATACTTTTGACTCCATAGAAACAGCATTTCAAATGTAAGTCAAATTAATAAACCCCTGAAATTTACAGGAACCAATTCTTAAGCAGCATCAGGGGCAGACAGAAAAAGAATCAGAAAAAGGACAGGCTCCAAGCTTCCTACAGTTATTTTTTTAATGGTTTATTATGTCAGTGAAGGCCTCCTCTTCCTCTCAAGAGTTAAATTCACTTAAGCAAGAAGAGGCCTGAATCCTTCCTTCAGAGACATCTTTATGTGACAACAGTTCACGCCAGGAGTAATAATTGGGTGGACAAAAGGCTTACAATAAAGCTAAATCTGGCAAGTTTCTTTTCCAGAAACTCAGAATTAATATGAAGGGCTGTATTCCAGTATTCAGTGATGTAATATGAATGAAGACATTGCAGGAAAAAAAAAAACTGAAACCCTTAAGAGAGGAAGAGGAGGCTCATTGCTGAGGGTTTTTTTTCTGGGAAACTTCTTAGCTACTGTAGTGATGGACCCCAACAGAGGAACACAGACAAATCCATAACTGCAGCTCAACTGTAAACAGATGAGATCTGACACAAATTATTTGAATGCTAGAAAAATATAAATGCCAGACTACAATCCCATTTACTGCCAGCAGGAAAAATAACTGAGCCTACATTTATTTACATATAAGAGTCATTAAAACAAACATGAGTAGAACAGATTTAACATTGGAAAACCCTGCAATTCAAAAGGCCTGAGTCATTCCTCAAAAACCTCATCATTAAAAATAAATCACAGGACATTTATTTGTCAATTGTTCCTTCAGCCTTTGAGGGCAGTTGCATTACTTTTTCTAGCTTTTTTCCCCTCAGACTGTAGGTATTAGAAAAACCTTATACACATATGTATAAATAACATATATGCAAAACAGACATTAAAGAAAAAAAATCATGAAATAATAGGAGACCTGCAAGAAAAATTAGTAGGACTGTGATGAATATCATTAAAATCTACTAGAAAAACAGAAAGTGAGGAAGACTGCTTCAAACTTGGTCCTTATAGCACACAGAAGCCATAGAAAGCTCTCCATGTACACAGACTAGATGAAAATAAGCTATTTTGGAAAAAACTGAATCCCCAGGCCTGAGCATGCACTCCCACTACATCCCAACCCCATCAGAGCAACACACCTCCATGCTGCCCTGTTCCCATCTTCCTCATCTGATAAAGAAACCCAGATGCAATGCCAGCACAGGCCCCAGTGGATCCCAAAGTCCTTGAACTGGATGAGTAAGGGTTACCCTCCATCCCGTACCACATGTCCAGCTCAGCAGCCGCATGCACAGTGATCAGAGAACAGGGACGCGTGCAGAGAAAACCCAAGAAAGTCTGCAGAGCCCTACAGACTGCAATGCTGGATTTTGAATAGCTGAAGTGCTACCAGCATTCAGACCAGCTAGCAGCAAGGATGCTCCCGTCCCAGTGCTAGTAACTCACCTGTGTAAACTACCGATCTGAATGAGATATAGCACTTCCTTGAAAATGCACACCCTAACACGTACCACTCGATTTATTCATTCTCCACAACTATCACAAGTTCAAAGCCCTATGTGGAAATACATATATCACTAAGATCAATAGTGCTGCCTTTTATACATCAGAACTCTCCAGCTCCACGGTTACTACTTCAGCATATACGAAAGATTAGCGGGATATAAAGGGATCAGGTCCAGCTCAATGTGTTAAGACACTAGAAAAATCAAACGGGCAGATCTTTGACTCCAAATTACTTCAGAGGTTAAGATGTAAACTGAAGTTACCTGGCATAAGGCCACACCTCGAATCCTGGGTGCAGTTTTGGGCCCCTCACTACAAGAAAGACATCAAGGTGCTGGAGCGAGTCCAGAGAAGGGCAACGAAGGTGGTGAAGGGTCTGGAGCACAAGTGTGATGGGGAGCAACTGAGGGACCTGGGGAGGTTTAGCCTGGAGAAAAGGAGGCTGAGGGGAGACCTTCTCGCTCTCTACAACTGCCTGAAAGGAGGGTGTAGCGAGGTGGGGGTCAGTCTCTTCTCCCAGATAAGAAGTGGTGGGATGAGAGGAAATGGCCTCAAGTTGTGCCAGGGGAGGTTTAGATTGGAGATCAGGAAAAATTTCTTCATGGAAAGGGTTGTCAAGCACTGGAACAGGCTGCCCAGGGTAGTGGTGGAGTCCCCATCCCTGGAGGGATTTAAAAGCCGTGTAGATGTGGTACTGAGGGACATGGGTTAGTGGTGGGCTTGGCAGTGCTGGGTTAACGGTTGGACTTGATGATCTTGAAGGTCCTTTCCAACCGAAACAATTCTATTATTCTATTATTATTCTATAACATCTTCTAAGCAGTACTAATATTTTCTCTAAAGCATTCGATCACCCACCTTGTTAACAGTGTTAATGCCAAGCACAAATCCAGCCTGCAACAGAGTTAACACTATCACCTGTAGCAGTCACCTAGGAGAGGGCTGAAAGGTCTTCTGACTGTCTGGAGTGTCCTCATCATGTTACTCATCAGTTGAAGATTTTTCATTATCTAACATTAAATTGGGATTTGTACTTATGAAAATACATAAGCTTCAAAGGGGCAGGATACTACTTTGGTAGAGACTGCCTACTCTAGCCTACTTCTTGGCTCCCTGGCTGCCGCGGCCCCTTCACAAAGTGGTGGTTACTAGCTCTCCATCTGAAGAGAAGCCTTAGGATTTGAGAAAAGGAGGGCTACTTCCAGCTGGAAAATCTGACACCCATTTGCAGCCAGCCTCTACCTTGCATTGGGGCTGTAAGTGGAATAATTCAAAAGTTAGTTCCCACTGAGAAATCATTTTCATTCCTAAAAAAAAAAAAAATTTCTCCTCAATCCACTTAACCTTATTAGAAGTGTAATTCCCACTCCGGTCTTCCAGAGATGCACACTCTGGCACTACTAGCAAAGAAAGGACTGTCATTTAATTAAGTTAAGCCTTCTTTAAACAGTCTGGCAATACCCCAGTGTGGTCTGGGGGACCATTCACACCAGGGACCACTCTTGGTAGCAGCACAGACAAGACCAGATCAGGTCTGGCTCCCACACACCCACCACCAGTTTCACATCACTAGCTCAGTGAGTTTGAGCACTCCCAACACGCCTTCTTGCTGACCCCATGTGCACACAACACATATCCTCAGTTTCACACTATAAAAAGTACTCTGGTGCTCACCGTATTTCACAAGCTTTGAATAGAAAAAAAATATACACCCAGAGTAATAGTTATGTGCAAGGTGCACAGAGCAGGGCAAGCAAGTCACTCTCTGCCACATACCCAGTTCTTGTTCAGCAGTGTAGACAGTCTAATGAGCCTCCTCACATTTGCAGGTGGCAACATAATTCTGAGACTTCACAAGATTTTGATTCACTTCAAAACCCTTTGGGAGATTTGATGGTAAAAGAACAGAAACAGAGAAACTGCACCATCGCAGCTTAGATTGGACAGGAACAGAATATAGGTAAGTCATAGAGCCATCAATGTGAATGCCACTTATTTCTCCCTGCCACATTTGATTCACAATTTCATCAAAACCACAAAGTCATTTTTGCCCTTAGCAAGATTTCAGAAATCCTTCTCAAAAACTAAACTTGATGGGACTCTTGAATACATTTCTCTGTGGCTCAACATATGATCATAAGAAACTCAGAGTGGTTACCTTCTAGATAATTAGAGTCAAGAATCAACAGAAAATGAGCGTTTCATTTTTTTGGTAGCTGCCTTTGGACTCCTTTGGAGCTGCATAAGGCCCCAGTTGAGAACATCTGCTCCAATGTGTAATTTTGTCTGGTAGGCATCCAATTTCAGAAGACCTGAAGTATTGTGGACGCCCTAGTATCAATACATGTGCAACAGACATTGTATGGACAGGAGTATATAACTTTACTGTTTTGTGTATTTTTTTCCTCTTTGAGACAGTAAGTTATATAAGCAGCAGTTTTGATGATTCAGGCAGTCAGCTAGAAAGAACAGACCTCAATTGCTTTCTTTTTAAAATGTGTACTTGTAAATTAAGAAGCATTTCAAGATTAGGCATCTGTCCAATTCTTTTTATCATTTAGTGCATTATGCTAATGATGATGCTGTTTCTTTAATTATCATTTGAAGAAAAAAATCATTCAGGCCCTTGATCTTCCTTAAAACCATCCCCATGCTTGATTCCCCCATAGGCTTTTAATCACACTGCTTCAGTGTGAAACTCCGCATTTGAAAAAAACTCTTCTCAAAACTAGTTCACTGAAAAAGTTTAAATTGTTTTCTGTCATCCGAGCTACATCCTCTACCACTTAGCAGCTTAGGAGGAAGGGCTAAAAGACTGAAATTAATACTAGCTTATGCACTGAATGCAACCTAATGCCAAAACCTATTATACTCCATATGTAATAGATACTAAATGCCAGGGCTTGTTAGAGGTAGAGAAACAACTGAAGTGAGGTACAATATAATACAATACTGCCCTGTGACACTTTGCAGTACAATTCAGTAAATCCTATTTAAAAAGCACTTATAATACACATATCATCAGCTGTTAGCTTTATTATGCAAAATTACCCATATATGATGTTCACAGGCATTTGTTATTAGTCAAATGGTTCTACCCATTTAGTTTCAGTGTGGCTTTCTGGCTGTCCTCTCAGAGGTTCCTGTAACCGAAGCCCTGGCTGGGTGGGAGCCCAAGCCCCACTGGCTGTACAAACCCACTGCGCTGGTGCCTCTCCTGTACCTCGGAGGTCACCCCATTGCATCCCCATACCCTTGTGCTGCCAAAACATGGCAAAGCCTGCCTGCACAGGCACCAGGTCAGGGGCCCCATGTCTCCATCCGCCTGCCCTGGGAACAGCCCTATGGAGGGGAGCTTGCCATGGTACCCTCCTCACCTCTCCCTGGAGTGAGAATGGGAGGCTACACTGGCCTCAAACCTTATCTACCCCACCACACACCTAATTGCAGTGCCAAACAAGGGCCATCATCAATGCATGTACTCTCCTTTGTAGATGCAGAGTTGTGTAAGCTTTTCTTCTGAAGGGAGGAAAAGCCTGTTTTCTGAGTCACCTCTGGAAAAGCACTGGCTTCAACCTCCAAGGCAGGCTCAGGAACCCCTTGACATTCAGAAGAGAGGTTATTGGCATTTCTTGGTTTGAGCAGCAGCCACCTTTGAAACAGTGTTTTGATATTTGTTTCACTGCAGCCCTGAAACTGCTGATGTTTACCAAGTTAGCATCTCATGCAAGCTGACCTGCACAAGTGTGATTGAGGGGGATGCTAGGGATGAGTAGCACTCCCCTGGGCTGCTACAGAAAGGAAGAAGGAAGTTTTTGGGGTTTTTTTGTATGTTTTAGCACACACACTGCAATAACTAAACCAAGTGTATACTCCAGTTATGCTATATCCATTTAGAGTTCAACTGCAGTATATTTCATGCCATGCTTTCATCCTACAGTGAAACTGAAAGAAATACTGGATTTCTTTACAGCTAAGACACAAATTGCACTAACATCTTGAAGCAAAGTATTTGCAAACAAGTATTCTGACATCCCATTTATCTGTTTTGCCATAAAATTGGTTTATACATGATTAATTATGAAAAATAAGCACAGCATGCTTTCATGCACATTTACTTTGAAATCAAGGTCACACTTTGTTTTGAAATTCAGAAAAACAGTATGAATAATGTAATTAACATATCAGAAGATTCTTTGCAAGTAACTTTAAGTAGGCTAAACCAGGAGCTTATGAAGTTGTTGCTATTCTGTCATTGCAGATGGATCATTTCTTAGCCCTTGTTTATATTTTATTTAACTAATCCTTTGTACTGAAAGTATGCTTGGAGTAGCATCCCTCATTCTAAGCCACACAATGCTGAATAAAACAGTGATCTTGTCCCAAAGCATTTACAAGCTGATCTCTGCTTTGTGGACTGGATTCCAGCTGAGATGCTGCTCCTTAGTAACAATTCAGTAATGGTGTGGTTACACATGGGGAAACTAGTAACTTGGAGTCATAGAACCATTTAGGTTGGAAAAGACCCTTAAGATCATTGAGTCCAGCTGCTAACCTAACACTGCCAAGTCCACCACTAAACCATATCCCTAAGCACCACATCTACATGTCTTTTAAATACCTCCAGGAATGGTGACTCCACCACCTCCCCGGGCAGCCTGTTTCAATGTTTGACAACCCTTTCGGTGAAGAAATTTTTCCTGATATCCAATCTAAACCTCCCCGGTGCAACTTGAGGCTGTTTCCTCTTGTCCTATCATTTGTTACTTGGGAGAAAAGACTGACACCCACCTCTCTACAACCTCCTTTCAGGTAGTTGTAGACAGCAATAAGGTTGCCCCTGAGCCTCCTTTTCTCCAGACTAAACAGCGCCAGTTCCCTCACCCACTCCTCATGAGACTTGTGCTCTAGATCCTTCACCAGCTTTGTTGCCCTTCTTTGGACTCTCTCCAGCACCTCAATGTCTTTCTTGTAGTGAAAGGCACAAAACTGAACACAGTATTCAAGGTGCAGCCTCACCAGTGCTAAGTACAACTTCCATAATCCACCCGAATACATCCAGTAAATCATTCTGCAGGTTCTCTACTCAGGATACTCAGTTGCCCACACACTTTTGTGCTAAGCACAGTATAATATTGGGAGATGCAGATCTCTGACATCTGGATGTGACCATCTTATGAGAACCATCTTCTGCCCATAGAGCTCCTCACAAGCCCTCCCTAAGGCTAGATGTGCAAGTCAGTTCTGGTGACAGAGCAAGACCACATGTTGACAAGTTACTTGCTTCAGATAGTGAGAAGTTAATTTCTACATGCATGCTGTTTTACCTGGCTAAATTTTATTAGTGATCTGAGTAATGTGTTAAGACCATATTTCTAAGACTTTCACAAAGCATAAGAAGAGAATATATATCAATGTTTGACCTCAGCTACTGTCCTTTCCCTCCACCTCAGCTGCTGTCCAGATCCAGCCCCAAAGCCAACTGCAGCATGAACTCCATCTCACGAAGTTTACCTTGTCTGCACAGCAGCCTAGCAGGGACCATGGGCTTGCAAAAGGCCATATGGGCTGGGAGATGCCTACCATAGAGGTCTGACAAATAAGAGCCTCCCTGTGTCAACATGCATTGTCAAAAAACTTGTGATTTGTGTATTGCAGAGCTAGAAATAGAAAGCAATGCTTTCATCATACTGCTGATATTTGAATAGCTACTTTTTTAAAAAGGGCAAACAATTTGTTCCACTGAAAGCTTGCTTACAACTGCAGTGACTAGGCTCAATTTCAATAGAAATTAGAATTGCCTTTTTCAAAAGGAAGCTCAATTCTATTAAAGGTTAAGAAGGTAACAGACAAAAACACATTATAAAAATCAACACTAAAAAGCACTATACTTATTTAAGAGAAACAGGGTGTGCAGAAGAAAAAGCCATGGACACCATATGTGCAAAAAGAAAAGCAGAATCTGGAGTATTGGCAAATCACAAGCTGAGGCAGAGGTCTGCTAGAAATACATCAAACAAGGTAAGGGAAGAGAATGAGGCACTCCTCAAGCATATATCCTTGAAGTTATGAAAAATATTGTCACACTGAATTTTATTCTAGCAGAGAATCTGTTCTGGAAGGACCACTTTTAGTAGCAGACTTTGGGAAAGTCTGCAAGTTCTAGTTCATTTCTTAATACAAAAAGTAGTGAAGTCAACTCTAGCTAATGTTATATGGGACTCCTGCTGGATACAGGTGAGCCAGCAATGTGCCCAGGTGGCCAAGAAGGCCAACAGCATCCTGGCTTGTATCAGAAATAGTGTGGTTAGCAGGACTAGAGAAGTGATTGTCCCCCTGTACTCATCACTGGTGAGGCCTCACCTCGAATACTGTGTTCAGTTTTGGGCCCCTCACTGCAAGAAAGACATTGAGGTGTTGAAGAGAGTCCAAAGAAGGGCAATGAAGCTGGTGAAGGGTCTAGAGCACAAGTCTCATGAGAAGTGGGTGAGGGAACTGGGGTTGTTTACCCTAGAGAAGAGGAGGCTGAGGAGAGACATTGCTGTCTACAAGTACCTGAAAGGAGGTTGTAGTGAGGCAGGTGTTGGTCTCTTCTCCCAGGTAACAAATGATAGGATGAGAGAAAACAGCCTCGGGTTGTGCCAGGGGAGGTTTAGATTGGGTATCAGGAAAAAATTCTTCACAGAAAGGGGCGTCAAGTGTTGGAATAGGCTGACAAGGGAAGTGGTGGAGTCACCACTCCTGGAGGTATTTAAAAGACGAGTAGATGTGGTGCTTAGGGACATGGTTTAGTGGTGGACTTGGCAGTGCTGGTTAACGGTTGGACTCGATCTTAAAGGTCGTTTCCAAGCAAAATGATTCTATGATTTAACTAGAAAATTATGATCCACTACAGGCAAAGGGCAATGCTCTAATTTCTTTTGCAATGGGAAAACAATGTGTAATCTTAACCAATATCTAATTTACTTGTTTGGATATTTTCGAAAGACAATTTCTCAAACCTAAAAACAAATCATAAGCAAAACTGAGCAGGAGAAAATAGTCTCAAACAAAAATATAAAAGGGACCTGCTAAGGGATGCTTTATTACATGCCAAAAAAAAAAAAAAAAGAAAATCACTACGCTACAGCCACGAAAGGAAGCTTTTTTGGTTGAAGAATCCTGGCTAAGGAGAGTGACAGCAACAGCAGAGAAACCTGTAAAACAAACCCACAGTGCATAACAGATGGGGGAAAAAAAATACACTGATAGCAATGAATACAAATTAACATTGCAGAAATGCAAGCAAATGATTGAAGAAAAAAAATTAAAAGCTATAGTGAGGTTTATGACAATAGGAGCTCCTCTCTAAATGGAACAAGGATAAGTGAATGCCAAGCAGTGACTTCAATAACTGGTCATTCCAGATAAAAATTATCAAACAATTCAGAAAAAGACAAGTGTATTTAACAACTACTTGTATTCTGTGTTCAGAAAGATGAAAGATGCTATATTCACATCTTACAGTGATAATGACTTACCTCCCATGCCCTCAGTAACTGGAGGGGGCTTTAAATAGCCCCTCAGTTAAAACCCTGCATTCAAGAGTAGAGGGCAGATGTACCAATAAGTTTTGATTCAATGACTGCTTCTAACAAACACAGGAACACTAGAAGTTCCTGGTGGCTGGAAGGAGTTAATATCAAAGCAGTGTTTAAAAGGGTTAAGTGGGATAACCTAAGCACCTATCGAACAGTTAGGCTGACATCAGTAGTAAGCAACAGCAGGGAAAGGTTATCATGGGAGACAATCAATAAGGCATTGAAAGACAGTAGCATAATTAACACCAATCAACACAGCTGTATGGAAAATAGGCCTGGTCATGTAAATCTGATCATTTGTATGCAGTTACATTATCGTTTGATAACAGTAGCGTGCTGACAGGACATATTTCTAGTCCTAATGTCACACTACACAGTGATTTAAAATCATGCTATACATAAAGTCCTGAATTAAAAGATTCACCATACTACATCAACACAGGTCATAGTAAATGAATTTCAAAAGTGGCTAACTAAATGGAGAATCAGCATCCACATAACAGATTCCTTGTCAGTCCAGTAGGAAAAAAAAAATGAGGTACAACATTTGGAAGCTGAAAAGAGCTACAGACTGCCTCAAAAGGCAAGCCTCATTATTTACTGGAACAATTTACCTGCGACATGGTAGATTCATTACTACTGGCACCCTTTAAATCAAGACCTTGATCTCTTTCAGGAAGATACGCGAAATAAAGAAAAAATACAGGACCACTGCTGACAGATCCTGCATTTCTCTGACCTGCACTGAGCAGGCAGTAAGAATATTCATGTGGTCCCCTCTGGTCTTTAAATTTATAAGCCTAGGAAACAATGACCCAGACATTATTAATCCCTCTCAAATTTAATGCAGTAAGTGAATCATGCTTAATCCATCTGATACAGTATAAAGTGTCTTGACTATTTCTATGGGATTTCAACTGTAATCCAGTGTTAAATTACTGGATGACTGTTAAAATATTATCAAGTCAGTTCCCTGAATTTCTGATTTTTAGCTGAAAGCAGCAAAAATCTATCCCTCTTTGAACATCTCACTAGCTGTTTGCATAAATAGGGAGGCATAGTATCAAACTCTCAATCCACAAATTCCCATGTAGACCCCTTGGACCTATTCTTTAGGAATTTTTTTTTGATAAAGTAATGCTATCAGAACAGTATTTTCATGGCGTGTCAGAATGCCTCCCATCAGGTACAGCCACAACCATAACACACTAACTTCACACAAATCTCTCTTAAACAGGGTTATGCTCTCGTATACCCATCATCATCCCACATGGTGCTCTAAGATCAGTACAAGGGAGGTGAAAGTCACATTATCTCCACCTAACACATGTTATTTGGTCCTGTCTATTCGAAACAAAACACGGGGATTTGAAAATGCCATTCCGGCAGACAGCTCTGGAATGGGCCAGGAAAATTTATTCTCTCAGGTTTGCAGCAAGTGCTCAAATTGCAAAATAGCCTCCTACGTTTCTTGCTCTATTTGACATCTACTCCTGGCACAATTTTCCCCTTCAGAAACTGAACATCTCTAACACTCATCACAGAACAAATTCATTTCAAAGATTCCCAAAGTTTTTTTCCAAGTTTGATTACCACAGAAACGCCACCCCTTGGGTACCTCCTCACCATGTGCAGTACTTCATGCTAGAGCCATGCCCCCAGGCTTTGCTGGGGTCCTGACCCTCTCCCAGTGATGGCTGCTCTTGCCAGACCTTTCTGACTCCCGGTCAGACCAGGTCCAAGTCTCCCCAAAGGAAAGAGCAATGATTATGCCATGTTGCAGTCAGAACTTCTCCAGCCAGGATGTGTTTTACGACTTGAGGGACAGGATCAGACCTGGCCCCACAGGATGCATACTCAGGGAGGCATATACTGCGCTACATGGACAGTTGTTCTTGTTCTTCCTCCCCATGGTTGCTCAGCCAGCAGGACATAGCAGGCTGTCACACCCCACTGATGCACAGGGAAAATCAACTGTGAGCCTGCTGTAAAACTGGAGACAGTATAAGACCACAAAAGGAGACTTCTCCCCATCACGACCTGGTCATCACAGAAAAAGCAGCCTCAGAGCTCTGGTTTTATTTGGTTTGTCCAGGGTTTGGCAGTACACCATGCAGTCAGCCTCCTTCCGGAGTGTACACTGTCCTATCTCCATGTTCTTGAGTCATTTGAGGCTTTGGGACCATTGTCAGCCTGTTACTGATAGGCAATCAAAGACCCAATGCCCCCAGTCAGGTGGCACATACTGCCCTGCAACTTGCCAGCATAGCTGTCATTTTTTTCCAGGTAAAACATCATTGCTGACCTCCCAGAGGCTTCAGCAAGCATTGTTATTGCTCACAACTGAACACCACCTCATACCACTACAACACAACTTTACCAGGATCCATGTCATGGTCATCCCCAGCCTACAAATTATACCTTCCCAAGCATGGAAGACTGTCTTCAAATATTGTCATATTATCTCAAAAAGTAACTGGATTTAGTTTAGATATATAGTACATTAGTTTACATATTCATATTTTCAATATATACTATACTTACCAGACAGAAATCAAAAACATTAGGAAAGCAAAGGTCTACTTTTGTTGGCTATTTCCCCTCAGTAAAAGAGTCCTATGGTCTGCTTTGAAGTCACCTTTATCTCTGTTTATACATTTGTTAGAGGGAGCTTTCTTTTCATTGGATAGACTATCACTAATATAAAAATCAAAGACAACTTGCAAAAGAGTTCTTTGGTACAAATACAGTTAAAAGATCAAATCAGACATTAATAATATGGAAGGCAAACTTATCCACAATGCTGGAAAAACAAATTTTACTTCCATGGGTGACTGTTTGCCCTAGAAGACAGTCCCAGGGTAGAAGCCTTTAAAAAAAACAAATAAAAGACTCATTAGAATTAGAGTAGGTAACGAGGGCATACACCATCCAATCTTTTGTAATCAGTGCTCAAGATTAGACATCCTGCTCTTCTGATTATGATCCTGTCCACGTTTCCTGGCATTAACTCACCAATAATCTGGTCCTTGTTAGGAGTGAGTGAAATGAAGCAATGCACCTATTCTCAAAAGGGGAAGAGGATACGAAAACTTTGTGAAACAAAACTCCACATTTTCTGTTCCTCTTCCTCTGGAGTATCTTTAGATTAAGTCAATGCTCTCAAGTCAAATTTAGGTACACAAGCTGAAGGGGAAGCACAGATTAAACCTAGTCAGGTTTTAATGTATTTACAGAGATCATTGTTTTAAAGGGACTCTATGCCATTTGACGCCTTGTCCCTATGCCACATTTTGATGGGATAAGGGTGATGTATTGCTATTTAGGGTGATACATTGCTGTTCAGGGAGATTTAGCTGAATTTGCTTACGATGAGATCACCCAGAAAAAGTATAGAAGGAAAGAGGAGAAACAAGAAAGGGTGAGGAGGATCATCCAGAAAACATACAGAAGGAGCTTCTCTTAGAAGTCAAGAAAAGATTGCAATCACAAGAAATAAACATCATGAATCAGAGAACATGAGTTATGTTATCAAAATACAACAGGTCAAGGCAGGGAAGGAAATAAAGCCAGTCCTGAGAGTTGGTAAGAGGTAATGAGATGTGGTTTTACCAGTGGCAAAAGGGGCAAAAGTCAAACTGCCACAAATCAACGATGAAACTAGAATATCTCCCAAGCAGGACTATGACCAGATCATAAGATGACAAAAAAAAAGCTGGAAAATGTTTTGTGGGGTGTTTTTTTAATATTATGTCAGTGACGTGTATTTGTATTATGATGGGAAAGAGGCAGGAGATACTAGAGTGAAGAGTTAAGAGGCATAAGTGAAAGGAAGACCATGAAGAGGGATGTGACTTTGGGACAAGCAGAGCAGGTGGAGACCAGAAGAGACCTGAGAGTATGACAGAGGAAAAGGCAGAGTCAGAGGAAGAAGGAGGAAGGACAGCTGACAGAAAAGGGGGAAGTCATATGACACTCAATTTTTCCCGTGTGGTAAAGATTGAGTATAGAAAAGTTGGATAAAAACTTAGAAGATATTAGAAGACAGAAGATATAAATGGGATTTTCAGTAAGAGATTTAATCAAATAGTCTTAAAATGTTTTCTTCACATGCAACTGACGGTCACCATTTACAATAAATTCCACATAAATGTGGTAAAATCCCAAACCCAAAGTAACTCACAGTAAAACATGCACTAATTACCATGAAATTTATATTTTAATAAGAAATTCCAGGTATGTTCTATTTTCCCTCCCACCTTCCATTCCCCAGCAAGGCAAGTTGCTTCTTTTCAAATAACTCAGTTAAATTAAGTTGTATGTTCTGCCTCATTAGCCACCATCTCCATTCCCCTGCAGTTTTAATTAGATAGGTCTCTTTGTGCACAGCTACCTCAATCCTTCCCCCAAAACAATCCCACAACGTTGCTTTTTTTATGTTATCATTCTTCAAATGCTCCTAATTACACTGGAGGCAGCCGAGGTGATCTCTCCCATGGAGAAGGCAGGGCAGGATCTGCAGCCAGCAAGGCACATGCACCCCTTGAGCAGGGCTAAGGGTTGAGATGCCTTTCCACGCTGTTTTACCCACTTTAATCAAGACAATCCATCGGCACAACAGGCTCGAGGGAAGGGTCAGACCCACTGTATAGACACGAAGCCCCAAGCACGTGGAGCTGACTTCTCCCAGCAGCCCCCATGTTGGTCCACCACCTCCACACCCAGCACACAAAATCACAGGGCAGCAACGAGGACTCGACGCCCCACTGAAGCCGGGGGACACAGGAGGCCCCTGAATTCAGGATGATACTTGACTGCAGCTCTTCCCCCAAAGCACCCACCCTGGCAAGCCCAGCACATTCCCCCAGACATCAGGCCACAGCACTGTCCCCAAACACAGAAGAAAGGTTCAGGAGGACCTGTTCCAAGGGTCTGACCTGGCCTTTAGTCCATTTTTTTTTTTTTTTTTAAACAGGCACAGGAGCAAAGGTACCAAGATCATGAGATGACCCGTTTCCAGCTGGAAACAGGGGTAAAGGCTGATGTTTCAGGAAAAAAAAAAGGAAGCGGGGAGGATCAGCTCTGCCCATAAGGATCAAGACACAACATTTTAAGGGCAGGATTTCCACTTCAGCCCCTATTTCCACTCTCAGCAGAAAAATACTGCAAATCCAACAAGTGTGGTTGACAGAAAACCCCTCAGAGCAAAGGACCTCTGCTCCATGGCTACCCTGCAGCCCCAGAGGAGAGCCCAGGGAGCGCAGCACCACTCCTGGGCTATTCCTGGCCACCCAGGGTCAGCAGCAGCGCAGCAGGGATTAGAGCAACTTGGATTTGTTACGTAAGGGATGTGTTGCTCGTGGCTTCTCTCAAATCCCAAAGACATTGCTATTATGTAATGGGAACAATCAAACAGGGCAGCTTTTCCGTGATTTGATTTTTTAAAAGTGCTGAGCAGCTAAAAATTAACATTGTGGGTCTGTCAGACTCTTATGTTTTCCACTTTTATCAGTTTAACCTTAAAGCTGCTGTAGCTTATAGGGAGAGTGACTCAGCTCTCGCTTTGCCCGAGTCTTTGAGATCCAGAAAGGTGAAATCAAGCAGCCTTTGTCCACCTTCCCACCAGGTCCTCAGTGTAGGGCAAGGCTTGTGTGTTCTGAACTGAGCCTGAGAGCTTTCATTTCTTCAGCATCAGTATCTTGCTGGCTCTACTGACATTAAAGGATTACTCGCATGAACAAAAGCTGTGGACCTGGCCCAGAATTTTGCTGTGTGGACTGGATAGTGGCTGTGAGCCCCTCTGACACTTGGGCTTTCATCAATGAAAAATGCAACCTCATCTGGCAGAGTTTCTTGTAGCCTTAAATTATTACTGTGAATAATTCTGATGGTAATGCATAAAATTCTACATTATACATCTATGCATTCACATCACATTATTTAAGAAAATATGCATATTAACAACAAAATCCATTGACCCAGTTGTAAGCCACTTAACTCATGCATTTGGGGCATGCTCCAGCAACATCAAGGATGGGTAGATGCAGATGTTTGAGGAAGTCCTAGCTGGTAATTTGATCAAGCTGCTGTCATATCAAGATTAGCACTTTGCCCAGTCTGGGTTTGTTTTAGAAATTTACTCATTTCTTTAAACATAGTTTGTAAGCTGGAAAGAAAGTTTTCCATTCTTTTCAAATGCTCCTTTAAAGTTTTCTTAGTTTAAGATTTGAAAAGCACTCTTCTTGTGGATCTCTGATCTCCTATCTGTTCTAGCCTTTCAGCCTTTTAACACATTGAAGAAACAACCCAATTTGAGTGCTCATGCTGAATAGTTGTCTTAGCATTAAACCCCAAAGCCCTGAGCATTAAACCCCGAATAACATATCCCAGTTGTGACCATGATAGAGCAACCCCATACTAAGCACTTGCTCCTGACCTCCATAACATTTCTAGCCTCATACATGCAGCAGTTTGATTTCACCAAGGCTCATACAGATTGTTCCCAGAGATTGTTTTACTACTGTTCCCATTTTAAAGCCTCACTATTATATTGCATCAACAGCTAAACAACTTTTCATCTTCACAGCAAGGGAAGAAGCTCAGATCCCAATGCTCTGGTATACCAGACATTCTGAGAGCACAGCTCTACCAAGCACACTCAGGTGCAATTTACTTCTGAATGTCTTAATCTGTGCCCAGCATCCTGCCAGCTTTCCCTGTGCATAGCACATCATGAGTCCTCCCAACATTCTGGCATGAAGAAATTACATCAAGCTTGGAAATACCCAATACAAAACTTCATTTTTCCCCAATCACAATCTAATTCTTGTTCAGTAACACTAAGGTACCCTGTAGCACAGAAATACGTTACTTGGGAGTCATCCAGCCCCTCTGAATTCTTCTGGCAGTATAAACTTGAGAATTATGAGGATCACCTTGGACTGAAAGGAAACTCAGGTGGCTTAAAGGCTTTTTGTTGTACATGCCCCATGCAAAACTTGGCAAAGACAAAACATGCCAGAGGGCAAAAGCCCTGTTGGAGCATCTCTGTTAAAGCTATCCTTGCCTGCCAGGCTGACTCTTTGGCAGTCTTAGCATTTTGCCATAACTTAGAGCACCCTGTGGGGATAATAAACACAGAAGTCAACTCATTTAGGATAGCTATCAAATAGTTAAAATTCAAAAGTAAAACTTAATAGAGAAACTAATTAGCCCAGCATGTGTTTTAGATGCTTGTTTACTTTTTAACTAGGATTTCAAAGGGAAGTCATTCTCCTGTAAGTGTTCGGTGATTATGCCTATGAAGTGAAACTCACAGCTGTGCAAAGAAGAACAAGTTAGCCTTTCTTCCAGCTCTGCATCCCATGCAATAGCTGTTTCAAATAAGTTTATCTCTAGGCAGAATAGCCCTCAGGCTCGTATAAGGAGCAGCAGCCTGTATTACACCATCATCTAAATTAAGAGTCATGATTGCAGGCTGGGAGGGGAATCCAAGGAATTTTTTCAGCTGATGCTTTTGCTAGTTTTGAGGATTGCATAAAATCACTGATCTGTAAGTGATGTCACTCACAGCAAAAGCCTGGGAACTGCTGCTACACCAGATGCTTCCGAGGATTAAGTCATTTGCAGAGACTTGATATGGATGCCTCTAGTGGAATAAAATGGACCTCTCCATCCACAGTCCCCAAACACCCTGCAAGAGGGGACCAGCATACTCCTCCCAGTTTTTGGAGAGGAAGCTAAGGCACAGTCTTAAACAAACTTTACAGCAATTATGCAAGAACATGACTTGGATCTCCCTACCTCCCAGCCAGTGCACCACTGAAGCCTCTTCCTGCACAGCACTACGTGCTGTGCCACACTACGCCACAAAAGCAACAGTAACTTCTCCTTGAGCAGAAAACAGTTCCCGCCCTTTAATGTGAAGATTCACTATCTCAGAAGCTTTGAACCTGTTTGCCTGACTGCCACTTAATTGAACAAGAAAATAGAATTCTTTAAAGAAATTACTAAGGTGACTGCTTAAATAAAGTCTTCCAGACAGCCCTTTCTTGTACTGAAGACCTGTTTTTCAGATGTTTTGAATGTTTTACAGATGTGCCTTTTGGCTGCAAAATACTAACCTGGTTCTGTATCATGACAGATTAATATGGGACAGAGCTTTAATTGGTATAAATCACTTGGTTGTGAAGTTAGGGCAATTTATATCAGCTAATCGTTTCCCCTCTTGCTTCTCACCCTACAAACCCTCACTAGGTAGGTCTTTCTCATCAAACCATTGGCAGGGGACAGTCATGTAGTTACAGCATTTGGCTGTATTCTGGATATTTTTTGGGTGACCTTGGGTGAAGTGTTGGACCTTATCCTCTTCCCAGTTCCCCACTGGAAAATTGAGAAAAGCGAGATGATACCATGTAATGGCAATGGACAGAATAAAAAAAATAAGGTTTTCCAAAAGCAAAGCATCAAATGCATACCCAGCAACAGAAAGTGGCAAGTGTTCCCAGGCTCATGAAGATGCTATTTATATAAGTGCTAGAATAAGTTATACAAAAATCTATCAGAATTATTTTCCTGAAGAAAGACTGTTTCAACGGGTTTGAGTTTGCAAGAGCAAGCTCAGGTACGAAACAAACCATCATGCACCAAAGTTTTGCTGCTCTTTGCTACTTTTTTCCCCCCACTTTCAGCTACTTACAACTTCCTTAACAAAACTGACTGCAGAGTGTTCAGTAAAAGTTGCATTTAAACAAGACCAGTATAATTATAAATAACTTACGATACAATGCAATACTTGTGTAGGGAAAGCATTTGCTAAGTCAGCTGTGCCTTAGTAGTCTTTTTAGCAAACCTCAGCATCCAGCCAGGGGTGTAGGGGAAGACATCCTCTTGCACTGCTTGTTGCTGGCATTTCAGCAATTATCTTTATTGAGATATGCATCATTATACCTAGATCGCTTCTCCTCCAGAGTGTTCAATCAAATATTAATCCGACCACTGTGTACGAGTCTCTATTGTATTGCACTTCACTTCGTCTACCATTGTACGACTCTCCAGAGAAAGCACGTTTCACTGGAGCACACAATTCTGGCTGCAATTCTCTATCCTATGCTGAATTCTGGTGCTTCCTCCATGAACTTAAGAAATAAAGAACACACATTGGAAACTAAAGTCTTTTTTTTCCTAACTTATTATGAGGGAGGACTGTTTCTCACTGGCTATTGAATTCCATGCACAGCCTTTGATGTGCTGTTGTGCTTTACAGATGTGAAAACTGCACTTCTGCAGCAGATGTGCTGCTAGCTCTCCTCTCCCCACTATCTTCCTAAATATCTAGCATTGCTTACAATACCATAAACATATTTTGTGTAGAAATACACACTTCAGAAATGTAGGCCAGGATTTTTAAGCTACTTTCTTGTTTATTAGTCACTAGCACAACAGGTAACACCCCAGAAAACTTCACCATAGAAGAAGCTTTGCTGTAAAGAAATGAAAAAACTACCTATGTGATGCAAACCTACACCTGTCATTTGTTAGATCAGTAGCCAAATACCTACCTCTGTCCTTAAAGAGGTGAACATAAGGAAAGACACGGTACCGTATTAAAAGCTACTTCAAACAAACCACGTGGATGCAGCCTTGCAAAGATTTTCTCAACCCCTCCTCGTCTCAAGCAGTGATTTCCAAACTCACAGTGCATTGCTCAAAGTATCACCTACAGAATCCTCCTTTTGTACATTAAGATAGGACTTTATTCTGCAGAAATTAAGGCGATAAATAAAGCAGAATGAGAAGTTAAGCTTCATTTGCATACATGTAGCTCACTGCTACCACTCTCCTGCAGCACAAGCTGTACTGCTCTCCACAACAGATTGCAGAGAGAGGAGACAAGTAGCCGGGTATATTTAATTGCATTGGAAAAGGGCAGACTGGTAAAGAGTTTATGCAGCTGGAGATATAGAAAAGCCCACATCCCTGCTTGCAGTTGGGGATGAGAACCAATAAAACCCACAAACACGACACTGAATGTAGAGAGCATAAAACAATTCCTGTATTAAATCACACAAACCAAAACAAGGCATTTATGCATCACATTATATCCAGCTCAATTGCTGCCAAGTGCCTCCTTAATCCAGTCATCCATTGCAAAGTTAACCTGTATGCAAACACTTGACATTTAATTATTTTGCTACCGATGCTTTAATATCGGTAAATATTTCTAATGCTTGGCCTGTTGAGAAATATTTATTAATTTTTTGATCTTTGCAGTTTTTAATGCAATGCTAAATGTCAAGGCTCCCACTGGCTTGCTCTTTTCATGTTTAGAGTGATCAGGGATCGCCGGCTCCCTAACAGAGGTGCCGGTAGGGAGCACGGACTGGTGCAAAGGCTGAGGCACAGCACACAAGCCCCCTCTGCACTGCTGTCACCTTTGGGAGGCAGTGACAGGGACGAGGGAGAAAGCAGCAGAGATAAAGGCAACAAGGGAGATGAAGCGAAGGGGAGGAAAAGGTACCCAGACTGACCTAAACAGAGCTGGAAACAACTGACCTAGATGAACAGCTCTTCAAGCAGAGTCTTTTTATCTGAGTAGGGAGACCTGGACCTGCTGCTCTATCTTCCACGGGTTTGTTACCTTCCCTTTCCTACCAAAACACCAGCTTATAATTCACAGTAGCTGCTTTATCTTTCATCATTCTTAAGAAAAATAATGAGAAGCCATTTAACTCCAGGGAAGGGTCTGAGAGTAACGGCAGCTCTAGCACCGGAGCCGGCGGGTTACTGTAACTCGGCACTTGCCCTGAACCCTTCACTCGCCCGTGGCTGAGCGCCGGGCCCCGGCCGGAGGTCCCCAGCCCGCTCCGGGACCCTGCTCCCAGTGGCACCGTCACGCCGTTAACACACTGCTGGTATAAAACATGCAACTTTGGCCTTTGACGAGATGCTGCACAGAGAGCAATGCCCACTTGAGCCAGTCCGTTCATCAGCATCCTCAAAACTTTTGGCTGAATAGATTTGATAATATATATTATCCACCTCAATAAGCTGCGGCCGCTTCGCCGTCTGACCACCCAAACGTGCGCCTTCACCACAGGGAGCAGCAGCCCACAGACCTGCCGCGCTCCCGGCAGCCGCGCTTCCCCGCGCAGGAGCCCTTCCCCACCGCAGAGCGCTCCCTGCCCGTGTCCCGTCCCCGGGCCGCGCACGGCGCAGCCGGGACCCCGTGGGGTGTGCGGACCACCCGGGCAGGGGGAGCGGCGAGCGGCCCCTCGGGACACCCGCCAGCCCCGGAGGGGCGGCGCTGCGGCCGCCGAGTCGCGGCAGCGGGGGCGGTGCGGGGCAGAGAGAGGGCACCCCCACGCACACCCCCCCACCCCGCGGAGGGGAGCGGAGCCCACGCCGGGACAAGGATGCGCGGCGCTCACCTGCCTCCGTGCCGGTGGTGCCGGTGCCCGCTCGCGGCGGCAAGACAGGCCAGCACAGCGGCGGGCCGCGGGCCGTGTTTATATAGCGGCGGGGCGCAGCCGCCCAGCAGCGCCCGCCGCCGCCCGCGCCCGCCGCCGCCGCCGCACCCAGCCGGGCCGCAGCGCCCCCTGCGGGACCGCGCCGCGCCCTGCGCCGCCGCCCCATGCGGGGCACCCTGCCCGGCTCCCGCGGGACCGCGGGTCACCCACAGCCCCGTGCCCCCAGCGGGACCGGCCAGGGGAGACACAGGCATCACGACAGAGGGGGCGATATAGATAATACAGAAAGTTCTCGTGATTGCAGCTGTGGGACGCTTCTGTCTCTGCCCGTTTTTCCTGGGAATTGCCGTGATTACGTGTGCAAATTAACACCCGGGGAGCAAACGGGTGGTTTATAGTGCATTATTGAATGGGGATTTTCCTGGGAATGTAGGTACGGGTCAGCGTCTGCTAAGGAAGGCGTAATGGTACCTCAAATGACATCAGGCATCATGGCAAGGCTTCCTGTTCCTTGGCTGGCCGCTCTCCAGCTCTCCCTCACTCCGAGTTCGTTTCTCTTTCACTTTAAAATGAACAAGAAAACAAATAAATAAATAAGCAGACGCGCAAATTTGCTTTTCAGCAAAACTTGTAACTCAAACGGCAATCTCCATCACTTTTGCTATGCTTAAACTCTCGCTCAGGGTTTTACTCCCACTAGGGAAGCAAATGTTGTGATATAGGCAGAGACTCTTTGTTGTACGTTTAAAGCCTTATCTACACATACAGCTTGTGTTACACCTATCCCTGTCAGTATTGTTATATTCCCGACGAGGCAGCGCTCATTGTTTCAATCAGCTGTTAAAATCAGCAGCAGGCACGAGATCAAATGGGAGTTTTATGATCTGTGTCTAATGCTGGGCAACTCAATTAATTTTTATGAAGTCCTTTGGGCAAACGCATGAAGGGGGGCGGCAAAGGGGTTCCCGGTTTGCAAGGCCAGACAGATGCTACACAGCATCCTCCTGCCTGCAAGCCCCCACAACGATGCCTGGAGGCACCGGGAGAAGAGCCAGGAGCTCAGGATCTACACGCAGAGGCATGAGACAGCAAGCGTCTGGGAGTCTGGAGAGACCTGGGCAGAAATGTCCATGGTCTGCACCCCAGCTTCAGCCTGGCCCTTAGGCCGTTGGGATCCAGTATAGCATCCTGGAAAGACTTCCCTTACCCAGTGCCCATCCGGTCAGGCTGATGTTACAGCATCATACAGCAGGACAGTCACTGTCACAGGATACATCCTGATTTCCCAGCAATGCAATAACTTCCTGATTTCTGCTTGTGCTCAAACACACTGGGCTCACATCTGTCTGCAGTTGGAAGTGCCAAGTACGATCCCTGTGGCACCATAACTGAGTCTCTTATCCTTAAAAGACCTTCCTTTAAGGTTTGTCTTCCCTGCTGAAAAAAGCTGTGCTCCCCACCCCCAGCCCCACCACGCTGGACTACATGCTACGCCTGAGTTACAAAGATAATGAAGAGAAAGCATCTTAGCTGGTAAAGTCATTGAGAGCATCCCTTCAGCTAGCATAAAGGAGGATCCTGATGACACAGTCACTGTCAGGTTTAGCTGTGGTGGTTTACAGCATGAAACCCCCCACCAGCTCTGCCAGAGCTTTCCAGCCCCCAGCAGAGCGGGCAGGACAGGAGACATGGCCGCACCTCGGTTCACAATTCAGAATATTATTTATATTCAAACCCTGAGCTTATCTACGGTCAAAACAAGGGGAGGGGGCCCTGAGGAAGTGAATGAAACCATCCAGCACCTCAGCCATTAATTTTCAGAAAGAAGCAGTGCCATTTTTCATGTCCAAAGGCATCACCATAAAAGTGTTGATGACAAGGACGTACAGAGGAGGCAGGCTTTCACCGCTCTCTTTTTACGTTAGTACTCAAAAGGACCCACTGGCTGTATTAAAACAGGGACAATAACTGAGGAAGCCCAAATTCACACAAAATATTAATCAGACTGCTAAGACCTATTATATGAAAAAACCCACATACATGCCAGAATTGAGTTTCTTCCCTCAACAGAACATTTTTGCAAACAATTATCACTCCCAGCACTTGACTTCTGATCACAGAGCTATTGCACTCTGAAAGATAATTCATGCCATTATCACACTTAATTAAAAGCTACTTAGCTGTAGAATGTGGGCTCTGCTTTATTTTTAGATTCTGTGCAGAAGTGAAATTATCTGCTGTAGATAATTCACATAAACGTGTTTTTCTTCAACATTTAGAAGAGAGGTTTGTAGCCCATACAAATGTACAATGACAGATTTCTTATGTGACTCCAACAAACAGAAGGGATAACAAAAAATTGTTGCTTACACTGTAAAGAGTAAAAGAAAACTGTAAGTAGTAAATGCTTTCATAATTGTAGGCAGAGCAGTTTCAAGCACAGTTTCAAGCTGAAACCACTTTGTTGATGTGTTTAGGAACAAGCTACCGCAGCTACAGAGAGGTGGCAGAATAGCCTCACACATAGACCTGGAAATAGAAGGCGGTGAGGAACCCGTGGCCCAGAGAGGGGACAGCCAGCCTGTGAGCACGCAGGACTGGATATGGCCCTGATGGAGCTGGGGAACGGAGCAACCACATACCATGGCCGTGGTTGACCCGGCGACACCCCCAAGTCTTCCCTCCCTGTCATAAGGGCATGGATGGTTGGCACAGTGGAAGCACCTTTTGCTGTGCATCCAGTCTTCATCCCTTGTGTTTAAACAAGCACCAGGACACTTCAGTGGCTGTGTTTGCACTGAGGGACATGGTGGGACCAGGGACCAAGCTGGATTGCTGGTCATCCGCACTGCTTAATTGCTAGCGTGTAGTGCCTGGGCACAGCCTGGGGGGTGGCATGCAGGAGGGGCCGTTCCCAGCAAGCAGGAGAGACGGGACTGCACCACTTCCCGTTTCCTTACCCCTATGCAGCCTTCCATCTCCGTCTCAGGAGGCTTCAAACTTCCCTCCTGCCCCACCCCAATTCATGCAATACAAACCCTGCTTCATACAATAAAACACCATTCTTGTGGGCTGCAGCACAGCTACTATGTTAGTTCAGACAGCATAAATTAAAAAAAAAAAAAAAACACACAGAAGGAAAACACCTACACATTAATACCAGTGTCTTAGGGCCACAGGGGCACCAGATGGGAGACCAGGATCAAGCACTGTTCAGCATAGATAGAGCCAGTCAGTGTCACTTGTCCTTGGGATCAGAGAGCGGTTCCTGGCTCTGTTTACTTGGTGGCAAATACAGAGCTGGTGATGCCAGAAGGCTGCACAAGAGGCACAATCAGTGTTCAGCTTTGCAGATTACCTGGGAACAATGGAAGTCAGGAAAAAAAGATAGCCACACACACACACACACACATAGAATCATAGAATTGTTTTGGTTGGAAAGGACCTTTAAGATCATCAAGTCCAACCATTAACCCAGCACTGCCGAGTCCACCATTAAACCATGTCCCTAAGCACCACATCTACACGTCTTTTAAATACCTCCAGGGATGGTGACTCCACCACTTCCCTGGGCAGCCTTTTCCAATGCTTGATAATCCTTTCGGTGAAGACATTTTTCCTGATATCCAATCTAAACCTCCCCTGGCACAACTTGAGGCTGTTTCCTCTCATCCTCATGGTTAGATCAAGCTGCAACATGATACCTGGGGGTGCTGATTGACAGCCGGCTAAACATGAGCCAGCAGTGTGCCCAGGTGGCCAAGAAGGCCAATGGCATCCTGGCCTCTATTAGGAATAGTGTAGCCAGCCGGTCTAGGGAAGTGATCGTCCCTCTCTACTCGGCACTGGTGAGGCCGCATCTTGAGTACTGTGTTCAGTTCTGGGCCCCGCAGTTCAAGAAAGATGTTGAGGTGTTGGAGCGAGTCCAGAGGAGGGCGACCAAGCTGGTGAAGGGTCTGGAGGGTCTGTCCTACGAGGAACGGCTGAGGGAGCTGGGGTTGTTTAGCCTGGAGAAGAGGAGGCTCAGAGGTGACCTTATTGCAGTCTACAACTACCTGAAGGGAGGTTGTAGTGAAGTGGGAGTTGGCCTCTTCTCCCGGGCAACTAGCGATAGGACAAGAGGGCACAGCCTCAAGCTTCGCCAGGGGAGGTTCAGGTTGGACATCAGGAAGAATTTCTTTACAGAAAGGGTTATTAGACATTGGAATGGGCTACCCAGGGAGGTGGTGGAGTCACCATCTCTGGATGTGTTTAAGAAAAGACTGGCCATGGCACTTAGTGCCATGGTCTAGTTGACAGGGTGGTGTAGGGGCAGCGGTTGGACTCAATGATCCCTGAGGTCTCTTCCAACCTGATTGATTCTGTGATTCAGTGATTCTGTGATTAAGGCTATTAGCTCTGGGAGACTTTAAAAGGTTTTTGTACCAGGGAGGGTGAAGCTCCGATCTGCACAAGGGAGGGTCCACAGAGCAGCTCCTGGGCTGCATCACCAGGAACATGAGCGCTGCTGAGGGCACATGGATGGAAAAGCTGAGGGCTGCCTGGCTGCCCCTGGTAAGTCAGGGGGTAGGTGAGAGGCAGAGCCTGCTGCAGGCAGGGAGAAGGGCTGCTGCCAGGCTGCTGCCTGGGGACACAGACATGCAGTGCCCAGAGCTGAGAGCCTGCCTGCAGCCCAGTGCTCAGTTCTGACTGTGCAAGATGCTTAAGCTACTGTCTCCAAAGGGAAATTTTCCTTAGCCTTTCAAGTCTGGCCCACACACATTTTACCAGCAAAATGACTGCAGCTGAAAGTATGATTTTTTGCTGGGTTTTTTTTTTAATTTATATAATTACTGTAGTCCTATCAGCTATTTTTATTTAAGCACGATCTTAAACTTCAGTTACACCAGCTAAAACTCAAGCACTGACATACTTGTCCCAGCATGAAGCTGCCTGATACTGACTTGGGTATCTTCTGCTCTTGAATAGCTGTAACAACATAAGCTCTTTTCTATTGCATCAGCACGAGGGATGACTGTGTCGCTTAAAATGTTATTGGTGTAATTAAAGTGGGACAACCGTCGCGTCTCGATAAACACTGAAGAGCTGGCTTTGGCTGTGACTGCTGCTCGTCTCATCAGAGGAGAGGCTGGCTTGTCACAACCCACCAAATAAACCTGTGCTGTAAAGATGTAGTGGAGCTCTATATAAATTAGAGCTAAACCAGCTGATTCCCTCATCTGTGAATGTTGGCTGGCTAATTTAATGCGAAATAAAAGGCTGTATCCACAGCAAATCTATCATGCAAAGCAAACAGTCTTGCCAGAAAAATATCAACTTCATCTATCGAGTCGATTGCTCTTTCATTCAAATTATGAGGACTATCTATTTTGTACACTCAAATTAGTAGTGACTGAAAATCCTGCAAATACGTATCACGTTAGGCACGCTAACAGCAATAACCTGCTCATTTTGGAGTAGACTACAACCAAGTGGTGAGGATGACTTCAAATATTCTTTTCAAATGGCTTGGATTATTTTAAGCCATAAATTCAAAGTCTTCTGGGATTACAACAGTTGCCTCTCTGAGCTGTGTTACTGCTTGATAACAGCAGTGAAACACTGCAGACAAATGATAAAGCAGTTTGATGTGAGATATTGTGAATGACACCATGGAGGAAATCTGTCCCATGAGACCTGAGGAATCCCAACCATGAAGAAGAGTAATTATGGTCAGATAAAAATGACAGCTTGCTCAACACATCAGCTTCCTATCTGAATAAATATAATTAAGCACATTTGCTTGGATGAAGGGGACTTTTCATGTGAATAATTTCTAATCATCATGAGTAAGGATTGTGCCATTAAAGTAACATATATACAGTTCTTTCATTTTTCTTTCCAATTTGTATTGAGGAAACATTACAGTTGAGGAAAACTCAACTGTTGTGATAGTCTGAGCAGTGTGACTCTGCGTTTTATGAATTCTCATGGATTTATGCAGTTGCATACATATATGCATATATATGAATATATGCAACTGCATAAATGTAGCCAGTAATCTGTTTGCAGGCCTGTGCCTTTTGAGCCACAGAAAACAGGGGGTCCTTAGATCCAGACAACTCCCATTCAAATAGCAGTGTCCAAGACAACAGGACAGTCACATCCCAGTTGAACCTCCTCCCTCCAACTCCTCTGCCAGGAGGTGGGATTTGGGGACGGCAGAGCTCAGAATAGGAAAACAAGAATCTCCAGTGTTAAACCTCGAGTGCAAGTTGGTGGCTGCTTGCACAGATTGGGCTGCCATCAGTTGAGTGACACACTGCGCCCAAGTTGCACCTTGATGACTGTGGGTGGGGTGGGGAGGTCTGATCCTCCAGTCCTTTCCCCTCCTTTCCCCACACCTCCAACCTCAGCCAGCCAGCCTGCTCCCTCACTTGCCACAGCCCAGCTGCTTGTTAAACCCGTGCCCAAGCCTATTCATGTCACTAACCCTGCTCAAACCGCTCCGGCCATCATTGTACTCCTCGTAGTGGCTCCAGCACTTGCTGGAGCTGCTCTGAGCCACCCCAGCATTGCAAAAAATTAACATGACAACAAAAGCCAAGTGATTTGCCTTCTCCTGAGTTAGCATATTGAGCTGCACCAGGGATGCAGTGTACTGCTGGGGATGGAGGGCAGGAGGCAAGACCCTCGGAGCCAGCAGCTGTGTGGGCTGTGGGCTGCCTTGGCATCACAGACAGTCTTTTTTTGTGGGGGTTCATTTTCTGCCAGGTTGATAAACTGAACTGCCCCATGAAGCGGCTCAGTGAGTGCCCACATTGGTACGTGTGGTGGGGAGAGCAGGAATGGGAAAGAAGGAAAGAAGGGCATGGAGCAAGGAGGAGAAGGACTTCAACTTTTGGCAGAGCTGTTTAGATTCACTCAGCTATATCATGCAGCTCTGCTTGCTAAAAGGCAGCTGGTCACCCAGAAAAACTTCCCTACCCAACAGCCAGGCCTGGAGGCTGGAGGGCTGCACAAGGAACGGGGCAGGAAGGAGCTGGCGGGGGGAAGGACAGCCAGTGGGAGCCCCTGCTCCATCTAACATCGGTTGTGAAACCGCAGCCTGAGTGTTAAAACTCACGGCCCACGCTGCAGGCTGGCTTAGGGAACTGAGATGCAATTTTTTAAATTTCAAGAAAATAATTTTAGAAAAAAAACCCTGTGCAATGTAACAAGCAGTTGCACTTCCACAAATGAGGGAGCAGAAGCAGCAGAAGGGGCTGCAGACTGTGGGGTGCAATGGCCACGTTGCCTCTCCAGCCGCTCAGGAGCACACAGAAACAAAGGGCAGAAGGAAAGGACATATGCAGCAGAGTTGTCCTGTATGATCAGAGGAGGGAGAAGGGAACTACTTGTGCAGAAAGCAGAGATACACCCCTGTTCAGAAACCATGGGTAGGAACAAGGACCTAGACCTAAACTTAACAGCACGTTAAAGTTAGATTAGGGATATGAATGCACCCAGCTCTCCTCCAGCAGCCCAGCAGCCCCCCTTTGCCTGTCACATCCCTATCCACCACTTTGGAGATCCACCATTCATTGTTCAAGCTCCTGCTCCACCAACCATCCTCACTATTGCATTCTCCAACCTTCACCTTGATTGACTCTTGATTCATCTGAGGAGGAGGGAGAGGAGGAGGAAGATGTGACTGGATAGTGAAGCAATTTTTCCCTTCAGAATTAATGAAACAGAGGAGGATGTGCTTACATGCACAAAAACAGTGTAAAATGATGTAGAGGATGAAGAGTCATGAGCAGGATCGTCCAGATCATCACCTGGAGGTGACACAGGCTTTCCACAGCAGTCCACTGTCTTCGCTGCCTTATCCATGAGAACGAACACCCATGGTCGTCTTCTACTGTGAGTGTTTTCAATGCCTCTTTCTGAACAGTCGTGTTCACCATCATCTTCCTCAGATGAATCAAGATCAGTCAAATCAATCAAGCATGAAGGACAGAAAAAGAGGATAATACTTGGGCGCTCAGTCTCTCAGACAAAGCATCAAGATCATTTCAAACAGTGACCTGCTCATTAATTCTGATGGGGAAAACTGCTTCTCTGTCTGTTGCATGGCTAATGCTCACACTTTTCAGGGACATATTCTCGGTGGGAAGGGGGAGTATGGCTGTGTATGTTTTCTTCCCACTAGCCAAAGTAAGGGCTGAAGGCACTTCACAGCTCTTCCAGGCCCATGATTTCAGTTCCTGAGGCACAGAATGTTACTGCAGGGTGAACAGGAAAGCCAAATGCACCCACAACTGGAGCTTTGTATTTGAAGGTGTTTATACTAATGGGGAGCCAGGCTGGTTCTGGGGACTTAGGCTGGTTGGCTATGAGACTGCACTGCAGTGGGGTGTTTGTACAGTGGCATGTATGGACCTTGCTAGACCTGCTGGACATTCCCATTGTACAGGTTGCTAGCAATGCAATGGTCAGAGTAGGTGGTTGTAAAATCATACTCAAAGACAGCCTTCTCAGCTGCCTCCTTGTCTGTTTTTCACCAGGGCTTTGCAAGTCAGCAGTAGGAAACTACACCCAGCTCCTTCCAGCTATCACCGTTTGGACCTGTGATAAATCAGACATGTAGTATTCATAGAGGAGGAGAAGTGTAGAGAAGTGTATTACTCGGACGTCCTAGTGTAACCTTGCAAGGTCTATTTGTTTTACCAGGAGTTATTGATGCAGACTATACGTTTTGGTTATTGATCTGAAAGTTTGTTTTTTCACTATCCCTTTACATGAAATTGACAAATGCTACTTTGCTTTTTCAATACCTAGTAGGAACAACCCGGTGCCTTGTCAACAATATCAGTGGACGGTATTACTGCAAGGCATGAAAAACAATCCCACAATATGTCAATGGTATGCAACAGAAAAAGGTACATCATGTGGATTTAGAGATACCAGTAAGTTTATATGTAGCCATTGCCAGCTGTCATCCCATGGGATTACTGGGCCAGTGGAAGGAGTGTTGGCAGGATCCGCTACAATTTATAGAGTGGATGTTTTTATCCGTTCAATCATAAAAAAAAAAAAAAAAAAAAAAAAAAAAGAAGCACGCTGGGTATGAATGCAATTATATACTACTGTAAGACAAGGACCCAAGGAGCTCTTTTTATCCTTTGTTGAGAGGCTACAAGAAGCAGTTGAAAAGCAAGTTCTTGATGTTGGTTTACGAGATACTCTAGTTATGCAATTAGCTAGGGATAATGCTAATGCTGATTGTCAAAAGTTCATTGAAGCTTTACCTGGAAAACTAGATTTGAATGCTATGTGTCCTGGTTTGGCCTAAACCAGGCCAATTTTCCTTTCAGTGATTTTTACTTTCAGCTAAGTCTCCTCTAAGTAACTGCACTTTCTGAAACTAACTGCATGTTTTGCAGACAGTGTCTGCTTCCAGGACTGATAACGCTCGAAGTTTGTAGTTATCACTGAGGCACCGGTAGGGATGTTGTGCAGAAAGGCTCTTGCTGTACTTGTTCTTGAGAGAAACCAAGGTCACTGCTGAATTCCTCACTGCTTACAAGTGAAGAGCCGAAGGGGGGTCGCAGCTTCAGGGGGGAGCGGACAGGGCAGGTGACCCAAAATTGACCAACGAGGGTATTCCATCCCATACACGTCATTCTCAGTATAAAGCGGGGGGATCACGAGGGTCTCGCTTTTTCTGCTATGGCCGGTGTCCAAGGAGGACTCCGTCTGTTTTCCTGCTGCCCCCGATCCCAATCCGTGCACTCCTGAATCCAGCTCTCGACCGTCGCTAGGCCCAGCCTGGGCCTTCCTGTACCCTGCCCTGCAGTGCCGGTGGTGACGTGGCTGACTTCAGGGGAGCTCAATCTTGGTTTTATATATATATTTGTATATATTTGATTATTTCTATTATTGTTATTATACTCTTTTTCATTATTATAGTTTATTAAAACTGTTTTAACTTTCCAACCCGGAAGCCTCTCTCCCTTTTCCCTTTCCCTTTCCCTTTGGGGGTGGGGGGGGGAGGGTTAACAGAGAGCATCTGCCACAGGTTTAATAGCCAGCCCAGCTTTAAACCGTGAGACTATGATAAAGGCATGTGCAAAAGTGGGTACTGTGGAACATAAGGCTCAAGTTATGGCTGCGGCCGTACTTGGGGCTTACGTCATCACAATTGCAGTCTCTATTTCAATTGTTAGCAGGGAACACAAGTTTAACAGCACCACGACAGACTACTGCAGAGGTACAGCAACTGATTACAGAAGTAGAAAGCAGGCTACATTCCAAATTTGTACATCGTATTGATTTGAATCAGGAAATACAAATTATCACTTTGTTTGATAGGCAAATTCCGTATGCAATAATTGGTCAATGGAATTCAGAATGGTCAGATTTGTTACATGTATTGGAATTGGTTGTTTCTACCTTTAAGAACAAAGAAAACTGTCCCCATGATTGCAGAACTATTGGCACAGATTATCATCAAAGGACGGATGCGATGTCGGGAGCTTGTGGCCAGAGATCCTGCATCACTAACCGTTCCTATTGCAGCTCAATATTTTGAGTGGTGTATGGCTAATAGCTTTGCTTTGCAAACAGCCATGGAGAATTTCTCAGGACAGGTTGTTTACCACTTGCCCTCCCATCCTGTTATAAAATTGAGTGCGGAACTTCCAATTGCCACAGGAGTGTTGTGCGCAGACACTCCTGTGGAGGGAATTACCATTTTTACGGATGGATCTAGGAACACAGGCAAGGTGGGCCTTGTCTGGTATTCTGACGGCAAGTGGGAATCTATGGTAGTACAACAAAAGGGTTCACCTCAGGTGGTAAAATTACGAGCTGTATTAGAAGTATTTCAGAATTTTCCCATTCCCTTTAATTTGGTTACTGATTCAGCATATGTAGCTGGCATTATAAAGCAATTGGATAGATCTGTTATAGAGCATACACGTAATCAGTGTGTTTTTGAATTGCTGCGAGCTCTGTGGCAAGAAATTCAAATCCGAACTGCATAGTTTTATGTTTTATATGTAAGAAATCATACTAATTTGCCTGGGTTTATTGCAGAAGGCATGCTCAAGTGGACTCTTTGGTTTCTGACCCCACAAATTCTACTGCAATGACTGTACAGGTGCCGGACATTACACAGCACGCACGTATGTCACATGAGTTTTTTCATCAAGGACATCGGGCACTGTGACGACAATTTCATTTGTCACACAGTGATGCTCAGAATATCGTGGCCATGTGTCCTGATTGTCAGCAACTGCCGCAACCTACGCAGATACAAGGAACCAATCCTTGAGGACTGCAGGCCTTGGACATTTGGCAAACAGATGTAACTCACATTGCTGAATTTGGCAGGTTAAAATATGTTCATGTAACGATTGACACTTTTTCATCTTTGATTATAGCTACAGCGCAAACAGGCAAATCCAGCAAACACGTTCAACAACACATGCGTTCTGCTATTGCGGCCCTGAGCATTCCACAGACGATTAAAACGGACAATGGCCCAGGCTATGTGGCATGCGCCACACAGGACTTTTTCCAGCTGTGGAGTATAACACATGTAACGGGCGTCCCACATTCACCAACGGGACAAGCTATTGTGGAGCGCATGAATCAAACTCTGAAACACCTTTTACAAAAACAAAAAGGTGGAGAGCCAGGGCTATCTCCTCCTGACAGGTTGTGTGAAGCGCTTTATGTACTAAACTTTTTACGCTTGCCACAGGACTACTCTGTACCTCCAGCAGTAAAACATGGTGCAGGGTTAAAGGGAGGTATGGAGGCTTTTCAGAAAGAACAGGAACAAGCCAAAGTGATGGTAAAAAATGGGGTGACTGGTGTGTGGGAAGGTCCAATGAAATTAATAATGTTGGGTCGAGGGTATGCATGTGTCGTTACAGATACAGGAGCCAAATGGGTACCAGCTAAGAGGGTGAAGCTGTGGCTACAAAAACAACCCGAACCACATGAGCCAACTCAGGATCTGCCTCGGAACACTGACCTCTCGAGAGATCCAGTGCCCTGACTGCGGGAAGTGTGAAAAAAGGTTTGCATGGGAGGTATAGAAAAGGGAGCAAAAGGCGCAGTCATGATGAAGCAAGGGGTTGTTTTTTCTGTGTTAAGCCTGCTTTGGATCCTGGACCTGACAAAAGGTCATCAACCGATAGTCCTTCCGCCGACACCGTGGAAGGGGAGTCACAACGTTTGGGTGACTCTGATGCGGAGCCTTAACCCGACACAGTTTTGTGCCTCCTTAGCTCAGCCTGAACAACCCTTTCATACATGTCTAGTGGGGGTCCCCTTAAAGGGATCTGAAAGCAAAAATTACCAAAGGGTCTATTCCTAATTTGTGGGGATAGGACTTGGCCAAGGTTGACCAGTAAAAAGGTGGGAGGTTCATGTACGATAAGCAAATTAAGTCTACTAATGCCTATGTGAAAAGTCATACTAACCATACTAACCTACATAAGGCCAGGTAAAAAAGAAGTGTCACTAACATAGGGATAGAATGTAACAATGCTGACCAAGGGTTAACACAATTGTGAAATTTAGCTTGCTAGGTTGCAAAAAGAGCTAACCAAACTTCTAGAATTTTAGGAACATTAGCCAATGATGTAGATAGTATCCGACATGCTACCTTACAAAATAGAGCTGCTATAGACTTTTTATTATTAGTGCACGGTCATGGATGTCAGGATTTTGATGGGATGTGTTGCATGGATCTGAATGATCACTCCAAGTCAATTCATAAGCAGATCAAAGAGCTCATGGATACCATGCAGAAAATACGGGAACAGCATGGGTTCCTGGATGGGTGGTCGGATTGATTAAAATGCTATTGATGGGATTGTTCGTGATTTGTATTATCGTGCTTGTATTACCATGTTTATTCTCCTGCTTGCAAAGGGCCCTGCAGCGGACAATAAACACGGCCTTTCTGGCTCAAGAAAAGAAAGGGGGAATTGTAGAGGGGTTTTTGGAGGACAATGGTCATGTAATGAGCCAGAAGTAAGAGAGTATGGAGTGAGGGCCTAGCTGCGTGACAAGATTCATGTAGCTAGTGTCAACAAGCCAACCTTGGAGAGAAGAGATGAGGAAAAACAGCAGTTGAGCAAACAAGAATTGAGGGAGTAGCTGGTGGGAGCCGAACACGGAGGAGAAGAAACAAGAACTGATGGAGCCAATTAAGAAAGGACAAGTGGCAGAGCAGTGACCAATCAACACATCAAAGAAGAGTATGTTTCGTAATATTAACCAATAGCAATGCACATGCTTACAGCCAGGGAAAGTACAAAATGTATAAAAGGGACAGCTTATGCTTAATAAAGCGTCTTCACTTTGATTCACATTGGATTGTGTGGAGGCGTGTTCCTTCTCCTAAGAGAAGAACACAGTAATTTCTGAACAGAATGTTAATTTCTGTTAGGATTGCTTCTTTTGAAGTCTCACAGCTTAGGATGCACCGTAAACAGTGACTAGGGAATACAGAGCACAGTCAAGTCCTGAGTGAGTCAAGCCAGCATTGCTGGAGCAGTGGTAGATCTGTGTCCTGGGAGAGCTGGGAACTGTAAAAATCAAGAATAAACTGAAACTAGGACTAAGGAAGTGATCGTCCCTCTGTATTCAGCACTGGTGAGGATGCACCTTGAATACTGTGTTCAGTTCTGGGCCCCTCACTACAAGAAAGACATTGAGGTGCTGGAGTGAGTCCAAAGAAGGGCAACTAAGCTGGTGAAGGGTCTAGAGCACAAGTCTTATGAGGAGCAGCTGAGGGAACTGGGCTTGTTTAGTCTGGAGAAAAGAAGGCCGAGGGGAGACCTTATCACACTCTACAACTACCTGAAAGGAGGTTGTAGCGAGGTGGGTGTCAGTCTCCTCTCCCAGGTAACAAGCAATAGGACAAGAGGAAATGGCCTCAAGTTGTGCCAGGGGAGGTTTAGATTGGATATCAGGAGAAATTTCTTCACTAAAAGGGTTGTCAAGCATTGGAACAGGCTGCCCAGGGAAGTGGTGGAGTCACCATCCCTGGAGGTATTTAAAAGACATGTAGATGTGGTACTTAGGGATATGGTTTAGTGGTGGACTTGGCAGTGTTGGGTTAATGGTTGGACTTGATGATCTTAAAGGTCCTTTCCAACCAAAATGATTCAATGATTCTATGATTCTATGAAAACAGGACCATCTCAGCTTTGTTATGGTATCAGCTAGATTTTCTTGGAGTACATTTAGGTAATAGCACTAAAGAAAATAGCAGCTGGTTTACAGTAGAGCTGTTGTTACCTGTAGCGTTCAACTGCTGGCAGAGCTACAGCAGGTAATTTTCAGGGAAAACTCATTATGTAGAAGTATGTGAGGGCAGAAAACACAGCACAAATGAGGACCAGGAGGAAAACAACAGCCACGCAGCCACAGCCAGGAAAGCAAAGGGAACTGACACTCATGTGGGTGCAGAATAATGAGGTTTGTGGAGATATGATTGACAGTTGGGCTTCGCAGCAGCCCTGAATGGCAGGGACTCTCTTCCAGAAAACGATATTGCAAACGGAGTGTAAGAAGGAAAAATTGTAACAGTGACTGACAGGCTCCAAGGCAGGAGAATGCTTCGGAAAGCGCTTTGGGAGGCCAGCGAGCAGCAGTGACGCACTGGCTGCAGCTTCTGTCCTGAGGGCAGCTCAGTCCAGCAGCCACAGAGAGAAGGAGCGGTGAGAACAGGGATCAGCCCTGACAGAGCTTTCTGCATCCTACAGACAACTGAAAATCTTGCAAGAAGAACCGTTATTTACACAGTGCTTATATTAAAACCTGTGCTGTCTTGTGTGCCGTTCTCTTGTCTTCTTATCTGTCAAGCTTCTCTGCCTTTGCGGTACCATCCAGTAACACCCCTGTTTCTTTACTGTCAAACTTCTGACTCTCACACTTCCCTATACACTGGGGTGCAGCAACTGGGACCAGAGCCTGCAGCCGATGGCCCCGTAGGCTTCAGGGAGCATTTGGGGTTCTTTCCTCCTTTGCGTTCTGCCAGGGCAAGGTTTCACTGGGCATATCCGAGCCTGAATTCAGCTGCAGAGGCATCACGGCATTTCAGATTTCCCTGCAGATGCTGAGGGTAACTCTTTGCCAACAGGGACTTCAGTTTAAAGAGGTGGTGGCTGAGGGAGGCCGATACTAGCCGAGTCCCCAGCCCATCTACCTATGCAGGGCTGATGGTTTCTCAGGGATTACCACAGTCCTGGGGCATCACTAGCCTCCATAGGGTTTGTATGCAGTAGAGAGACAGCTGAGAGAGATAAGGACCCTCTTCTGGCTTCACCAACAGACAGGGAAAAAAAGGCTGCCCCGGGGCTCCCTGCAAGCATTTATTATACAGCCTCCCCTGGGGCAGGCCAGCTGGGACCCTCCTTCCCGATGGACATCTCCCTTCAGATACTGCCTTTTGCGCTTGGCTTTGTAATGAGGCTACGTGGACTCTGAAGCAATTAAAAAAAATCCCCATTTAAATAAACTATGATGCATTTGCTCTTCTGTGAAGAACATATTTATAAATAAATCCTCCAGAGAGGGTCAGAGGCCTGAAATGGGATTTTCTCCCCCTCCTGTTTCTTTACCTTCTTTCCCCCCCAGCACACACTTGTTTCACAAAACTTTCCCATGCTGACCTCAGAGATGAAGACATTTTCATTTTGGGCACTTGACCTATTGTTCTGAGTATTGTATTTAACCAAACTCCACTCTAAGCCCTTCAGAATAAGGGGATTACTATCTCTCTATGAATTTAGTAAAAATGCTGCAGGAAATGTCAGCTTCACAGTTTCCAGGGTTTGTGTTTAAGGAAAAAGGATTACCGCGGCAGGCAGGGAATTACCAATTCCTGACCCCTGCAAATGCTGAGACATATGTGGATCTTTATCAAACATCTGAGAAAAAACAGGAGTAAATCTGTACCACAGCAGTCCAAACACTGCCCTCTTTGCTCTGATGTCCTCTGCCCCCTGTCCCAGCAGAGGCTGTGCCCACACGGTCACCGTCGATCGGGGCTTGTCCTTATGGCTGAGCCCCAGCCACAGCCTGGGGGCACGCAGGGGTGCTCCCCACACTGGAGTTGTCCTCCCTCAGAGGGAGGCAATGACATGGCTGCCATCCAGCTGGAAGACCTCACGGCCTGTGTATGGAAAACCCCCTTGGTTTTCCTCTGGTGCGCACTGCTAAGGCTTTTAAGAAACAGTGCACACCTCCGTCAGCCACATAGCTGCTGGAGCCTGTTTTCCCCAGGCTTGGCATCGCCTGCTTGGATTACCTGTTTAATAAGGTGAGGCGTCTGATGAAACCTGCTCCTACAATTAGAGTAGCCATAATAGTGACTCCAGCGTGGGCTGTGCGGGGTCAAGCCAGGCTGTTGAGAGCACCCTGAGCCCATGTGGCTTCTCTGATGTCTAATAACACAAGTGAACTCACCTGTGCTTGCAGGGGGAGCACGTTGGGTACTTGGCTACTGCCTTTATGACACAGGTAGGTACTTGAGATGTATCAAATTTCTACTTCCTTATCAAACTTGGCTGAAATTGGCCAAAAGGAATTAGGAATCCAAGAGATTCAAAAGGCAAATAATGTTTTATTAACTTCCATCTGAAAACGTAAGCAAGCCTCAGCCCAAGTTTCCTGTGTTTCCTTTACTCCATCTCACCAGGTGGGCCTGATCCTTTGCCCCACTGAGTCCTGCCTCATCATTTACACCCAAAAGAGTGGGTAGAAATGTTATCACAGCTCTTCACAGGCACTGTCCTCACTAACCACTTCTCCATTTCAGGCTGCTGCCCACTCCCCTCTGACCATGCCCAGGTGCCCAGAAAGGGTGGTGGCACCTGGTGGAACTTGTGGCAGCTCTTCCTGGGGAGAAAGAAGGTGGAGGAGAACCATACTAGGAGAGTGTGCTGCTATAGGAGCAGCATGGGAGAATATAGCATGTATGGGAAAAAAAGGGAAAAAAAATGAGAGAATCTGGGAAGAACCAAGTTATGGAAAAATCCAGAAACTATGAGGAAAGCATAGGATGAGGTAAAATAAATTCAGTATTAATCTGATGTAAATTTACTTGCAACCCCCTTGCATTATTCAGTTAGATACCACAGTGCACACTCCAGTATAAAAGCTGTATGTATTGTTCAGGAATTCCTTCCCAAGGATTAACCGTATGCTGGGAGGAATACTGTTAATTTCATTTCCAATAAGAAAAAATATAAAATATTTTTTAAAATCTCAGGGACAGGAGATGAGAGGTCACCTGGCAGGCAGGGGTTCTTATGCTGTAACTGGTCTCCAAGCTAGAAATCAGATTTGACGTAAACAAACTAACCTGAGTGTGCTCATCTTGCTGTTCTTAAAAATGAGCAGTATGTATAGCTCCTAATTACAGTGACATCTGCTTTGTCCTTAATCAGTGACAACTGATAATATCTCTCCCCAGAAACACTATTGACACTATCAGAAGTCATTCCAATATGTGCAGGCAATTAGTGATAATCACATTTCAAATAACAAGTAAATCTACCACGAGTTAATATTCATCTGGAGAGTAAGAATCTTTGTGTCGTGTTTAAATGAGTTTCCTTAATTAAACTGACACTGAAGTTAGATCATATTTCTGAAAGTACATCTCTTCATCTGTCATCACAAGTTAAAGCAGTTCTTTGAAGCTCTCTCCTTTCTTTATTAAAAGCTTGTAGAATTGAACCAAGTTTGATTTTTTTGCAGTCTTGCAGGTATCATTATACGTGGGCTCATCCACATGTTTCAGATGCTCAAGGAGAAAGAACTCAATGCTTTAAAAAGCTGTAACACTGCTGAGCCTGTAAGTAGGGACAGATACGAGTCTTGCCTTGCATCCATCTGCTGTTACCTGTCAAGAGTATGATATAACATTCAGCATTGCATGCAACAGTGCAGATCTACTTTTAGCTTTGTTTCTCCATTTCAAAACCAGATATGAAATTATATATGAAAAGGTGAAATCGTATGAAAAGATAATATTGCTATTAAGATGGAATTTTATAGCATGTACAAAAAGGGGCAACTCTCCTATCAAATGGCTGTGCAGCTGCACTTGCCTTTAGTTTTCAAAATACAGTGCTTATTAGCAAAAAACTATCTCATAACTAAATGAGAGCGCAAACCCAACTGCTTAAATCTGTAAATGCAGGACTTTCCTGCACAGCCTTACTTAATTGAAAGAATGAATAGCACTATCTGAGCTAATAGTTGTTTCTGCAGGGATTTGAGGGTTTTGTAGCATGTCCGAGACATTACCTCTCTAGATAAACTGATCTTCATACTCAGCTCAGCCTGTCCTGAGCCTGGATGATTTAAAAAAGACTATAATCCAGGATGAAATTGCAAGTCAGATGTAGGGCATCTGTGCCTGTGGTATTGCTACTGGCTGTTGCATTGTCTACCAGGATCATTCAATCTCGCTTTGGTTTCTTCATTCATTGAGTAAATACTGCCTCCAGCTTAGGCTGTGCCTTTTCAATTGCAGGTCTCGAAGCTGACAACAAATAGGAGGTAGCATGATTAACAAGAGTTTGCTGGAATCTTGGTAGAGCTATTCAAGGCAATTTTTATGTGAGGGACTGTGTTTAAGATAGGAACCTGCCATGTCAAAGAGCAAGCTTGTCTTTCTGCATCTGACACAAATCTCTCTGTTAACATTTTAATAAATGTCACTCCTCAGTCACCTCCTGGAAAAGGATCAGGGCCTCTGCTTTTTCAGGGAGTGCAGGAGAGAGCACATTTTTACCAAGTAATAGAGTTTTCTTTCAATTCTGACAATGAGCTTGGAGTGGTTCATGCCCTGAGTGCATAATCCTCTCTGGCCTCACATTTCCTGCTGGATTTCTCTCTTTTGCACAGACTTGCATCTATTTTCAAATAATTGCCATTTCCTTTTCCTGTCCTTGAAAACTAGCGCTTGTGTGAACTAATGTCAAATTCTACCATCCCTCCGTCCAGTGTGTCATATTGTACTTTCCTTAAACCAGCTGATAAGAGGCATTAGACACTGTTCACGGGTGACAAAAAGCCTGTTTTAAAGCCTCATCAATTTAATTTAACTTGCTAATTAGAATAAAAACTTTAATAACTGTTAGCTACACTGAAAACGTTAATGTAGGGGGTTATTCTTCTATTTGTTTAATTATTGGGGAATTCGTAACTATGGCTACACAGCTAACCATGGCTAGAAGAAGAGCACGGCTGAGATCCCAGGTCAAAAATACGGCCTGTATGAGCTGCAAGATGCCTGCAGGCACCTGAGCTGCTCTGCAGGGACCTTCGGGATCTTCCAAGCTGTCACCAGTCAGCAGAGGGCAACACAGGCACAAAAACACAGGAAAGCTTCACAGGCTCTTGGCAAACGTGTCACCCAAACCCACACCTCCCCCTGCTACCGTGAGCAGGATCAGGCTTCAACCTACCACAGCCACGGATGAAACATTTTGAAAAAAATGTTTTCTCCAAACACAGCTGATAAGCAAATGAAAGAACACAAAATAAATAAATCAAACACACACAGCTGTTAAGGTCCCAGTAGAATAATACAGAATTTCTATGTATAATAACCATGTAGCAACTGACTATGGCAAAACCTGTGAGCTGGCTACATACATTTTGGAATAGGCTGCCCAGGGAAGTGGTGGAGTCACCATTCCTGGAGGTATTATTTAAAAGGCGTGTAGATGTGGTGCTTAGGGACATGGTTTAGTGGTGGACTTGGCAGTGCTGGGTTAACGGTTGGACTTGATGATCTTAAGGGTCTTTTCCAACCAAAATTATTCTATGATTCTATGAAAAGGTAAGCTTTCCCTCTCCCTCTTGCCTACATCAAGACCTGCACGGCTATGATGCCACCTAACACAATTTCAGGTCAGTAGAGCAACACCGAAATTTTCTCCTAACTGAACCAAAACACTACTTTAAAGGCATCTCAGTATGAATCTATACGTGCTCCGTTATAGTTTGTGGCCTGTTCTAATCAGGAGGTGAGCATTTTGGCAAGATGACATTTCCTAACCCTCACCATAGTCTTTTGCCCAGGTGAAGGAAGGATTCTATGATTCTTTGATTTTAAACATAGTTAACTATAGGAACATGAGACACTCTAAGCTGGAGAACTAAACAAATGGAAATTCTGGTGTGGCCTTGAAAAGAAAGTTGTAAGGAAGCAATTTTCACCCTTGATGGCAATAGTACAAATACTGGACCAGATCCTGAGGGTGCATAATTCAGCGCAATATGCTTTAAACCCATGTAGTACCCTGGTATCTGAGGGGCAGGAGGTATGGAGGGGCTTACTTCCACCCGGATTTTCCCCTGCGGACAGCAGACTTCATGTTGGACTGGGGTTCATGTGACAACAGACATGTACGCAGTGAGGATGCTCAGCAGAGCCACAACCCAGGTGGAAACAACAGATAGGAAACGCGGCAGGACAGAGGCATCCACTGGAGATTTCTGGCCTTTTTTAAAAAATAGTCACTGCTTGTATGCCAGGTCTCCGAGAATACGAAAACCCTATCAGCCTGGACCAAATGCCATTTATGCTTTTCTGACAATAATCAGAAGTAGGTACTTAGAGGAACATTTAAGGCAAGGAAATGCCTGTAGAGAAACTGCCCAGAACATCCTGCCAGTCAGTAACAACCTGCAGGGCAGGGTCTACCTGGATCACATGGGCTTTGTGTTCACCAGCCCTCCACCGATTTCTCTGGTGACTCTTTAAACTATGAGACCTTTATCACCCTCCACCTCCCATGACAAGGAGTTCCACAGAGCCTGTACATAGTGTTTGAAGATCCACTTTTGTATTGCCCTGAAATCTCTCACCCGTGGGTTTCCTTCACGTGCTTGCACTGGAAGAGACGGTGAAAACCATTCCCTGTTCTCGATCACCCTGGCACTCAGAGGCTGCCTTCATCTCTCTTCCATCACCTCTTCTCCAGCTAGAAGAACTGTACTTTTTATTTCTTGTAGGGAAGCAATTTTATTCCTTTGACCACTTTTGACATCCTGCTCTGAACCTTTTCCAGTCCTACTCTAACTGAGAGGGAACTGAACTTTCCACTTCTGTATTGCAGGGAATGACTGTGAACTGTACTAAAATAACAACTATAATTGAAGATTACTAAGTTACAACACTATTGCAGCTGCCTATATCTGCCTTATCATGATGTAGCAGAGATGTACAATAGTTATACATCTCTAACTTAAACTAATGACAATCAGAAGTCAAATGAAACTAATGAAAATCAGAGGATGACAAAAATCATTCCTTCTTCTTTATTCCCCATCCTAGAGAGGAAAAGCCTCACAAAGGATCACCTCCTTCCCAATCCTGTGACACAGCATCTTGCATCTTATTCTAATGGCATCTGTTCTGATCTCATTCCCATAGTTGGAGCAGCAGTTTCAGGTTCCCAAGCCATGCTCAGCTTTTCTTTTTTCATCATGAATTCTGCTGTTCCAGCATATCAGACCTAATGCAGTTACTATGGAACTGAGTTTGCCTTTTGCTGTTTCAAGACAATGGGCTTTCTAACTTAGCAGCATGCTGCTCCATGGCCAGGGCCTGGAAGTGCCTCCAGCATCTTGCACGCCAGAGGTAGCTGCTGTTCCCTCTTCATGTCTTTATCACCCAATTTGCATTTTCCATATGGGTTCTGACCAAACAACCACTCGCTGATATTTTTTCCTTCTCTTTATGAAACACAATCAACCACTAAGGCTCCTTGAACAGACTTTTCCATTTTTGGAACAGGAAAAAGCACAAATGCAAAATATGTAACTTTGGTTGTATCCTCATTTCACTGGGATAGAATCACAGAATCAACTTTCTGTTACACTTTGGTTTAGTTTGTGGCCAGCTGTGGTATGTGGGTTTCCACGATGATCAAGGCCATCAGCAGTTTTGAGTTAGCCAGGTGCTTAAGCTATGAGGAACAAAAGCCAGGGCATCTAACCCAGGCTGGCCCACAGGTGTATTCTATACCATAAACATTATGTTCACTATAAATTGGAAAGTTTTCTGGGGATGGCTCTCTCCTCCTCTCTCCTCAACAGTCACCGTTGATGGGGGGTCTTGCCATCACTATATGAGCTGAGTATAACTTTGTGTATTTTGTATTAGTATTGATATTGGTTTCTTATTTTATTAAAACTGTTTCAATTTCAACCCATGAGTCTCCCTCCTTTTTCCCGATTCCCTTTCTCGGCTGGAGAGGGGTCTTGGAAGATAGAACAACAGATTAGTGTTTAGCCCTGGGTGTGGGCTAAATGGAGACAGTTTATTACCTGTCTGCTCACTCTGACTGCAAGCATTTATGCAAACCCTGTGGGAGCCTTTGGATTTGCTACATCCTCCTGCCTTGCAGGGCAGGCTGCTGCAAAACAATGCTAACTTTTTGCAGTCGAGTAGGAGGGATGCATGTTGTTGCAGGTGGATATTCCACAGGTTGCTTTCTTAGATCAGTATTACCAGCATGTATTATTTGGTGCTCAGGAATAATGTCTCCCTGTGTGTGAATGTCTCATCAACACACGTAGCATGCGGAGCCATGCACGGGCTCACACGTTTGCCAGAGCAAGTGCCGTGCTGTGAAACACGCATGGGTCCAGCCCCTGAATGCCTGGAGGAAACAAAAGTCTCTCCTCCAAGAAGTCTATTCTTCTTGCAGATAAGGAGCGGCCTGCGCAGGACCTGCAGCGCAGCGGGGATGGCTGCACCCCTCCCTGCAGAGCAGGGGCCGTGTCTGCGGGCAGGCACGCTGGCCACGGCGCTCCCGGCACGCCGGCGTGGACCCCAGCTGTGAGCTGCTCCACACGTACGAGGAGACCGGAGGAAGGATTTCCTCTGCTTGCTTCCCTGCACCACTTGCACGCAGCCCAAGGATGAAATCACGAGCCTACAACTCCAAGATGCCAAGGAGCTTTTCAGCTTCCTGCATGCAACCTACCTCAGCCCCAGAAGAAAGCAACAACTTAGAGCTGTGTGCTTCCAAGATCTGTAAAAAAAATATAAATCAGCATGTTTCATTTTGCTTTCCCTTATGGAGGGCAAAGGGAAGGCAGAAAAAGGCAGAATTACTATAGATGTGTTATGAAGAGGCTGGAAAAAATAATGCAAAACATAAATTTATTTTTTCCAACTGTTTGGTTATTGAACCCTCTCTCTGGGATGACACTGGATAGTTTCAAAACTGATTCATGAGTGTTACGCTGTGGACTGGCAGGAAAAACATAGCATCCCACTGGATCAAAGGAACAGACAGCCTCATGAAAGAAAGACCAGACACAAGGGATTAAATCTTGCATGTGACTGGAAACCCACCTATGAAATCAAAAGAAAAACGGAGGTTGTCAGGGGGCATATGTTCAAATTTTACGGTCTTCCAGGATGGAAATATCAGACTCCAACCCAAACCATGTAAAAGCACTGCAATTTTCAGCTAGAAAAGACTGCCAGCTGATACGCAGCTGCTTGACTATAGAACACTGATTTTTGTCATAGGAGAGGTAGGAAATAGTTAAAGTAACTCTATGTGCTTCTTTTTAAAAAAAATAAATAATCGTTATCTTACAAAACAAGTTAAACCTGTTTGAGTGATTAACACGTAGGGATGGGCTGGATGGGTTTGGGAGAGCGGAGCAGAAGCGTGTCCCCTGCTGCAGCAGAACCTGGAGACGACAGTACAGGAGCCTGATACACGGTGTAACACGGTCACTAAAAGGTGTTCTTAACATTAATACTCCCGAATCAGCAATCTTAAACGCAAGATCTCCTTAGATATCAAAAACTGTGAGAGTTTAAGAAACTTAGCAGAACATTTTGGGATTTGCTTGTTGCAACCTAGGTAGGTCAGAAGAAAGCTGTGAGTGGGGTATCTCCCAATCTGTTCCATCAAACCCATACTGGAGAATAGAAATCCCTGTTCAGATGGACTCTGGCCAACGCTGGAGTCAAAAGTACATTGGGCGTCTTCTCATTGCTGGGAAGATCTGGGCAAGGTGGGGAAAGGCTGTCCTGGGAAGTGGAGGCAAGCGTTTACACATCTGTACTTGCCACAGCAAGTTAGATAGATAGCCTGCCATGGGGCCAGGAAAGACCCCAATTTGGAAAAACAAGCAACCCCCCATGAGCCACTGTGCAGGGCATGGAAAGCCTTTCTAGCTGGTACAGGAGCGTCCTTCCTCTCAGCTTCTGGTTTGCTCTCAGGCTTTGGTCAGTGAAACGATGGCAAAGATACATTTAAAAATGTACGTATGTATTCTTATGCATGGAAATATACAAAACACTTAAGGTGAAAAACAAATATCCCATACATGGCCTAATAGTTTTTTGTTTGTATCTGAAAACTGTTGTCAGTAGTGTGGAGGCTGGTCCATGTATGTGCTCCCCCCGGGAGACGGAGTGGTCCTTTGCTTAGAAAAAATTAAGAAATACCATCCTGTACTGTCCCTGGGAGATTTTTAATTTGGATGTCTTCTCTCCCTGAAATCCCCTCTCTACAAGGGGAGATGTCAGTTTAAGTTCATGCTCTGAAGATCACCAGCAGCATTTAGACTTATGCCCAGCACAACGACCCAGATATACCTATGTGAACATGTTAAACCAACAGTATAGGAAAAAAATGAGCCAGGTCCCAGCATCCATCTTTTGTGTCCCATTCCCTTCCCACTGAAGCACCAGTGGTCAAGGCTCCAGAGGAGCAGGATACAGCAGTGGGAGGTGGTGCTTCATCACCCACATTGAAAGCTGCTCTCAGTATTCCCTTCATAAATCAAAGGAAAGCATCGCCCTTAAAAGCAACTCAGAGGAAGAGACTATATTCAGCCATCTTTATTTTACCAGTGGGAGCTTTCAGTTTTCCTACCCTATTTGAAACAATGTGCTTTAATACTTTAAAGTCAATTTGAAAAGGAGAATGTGTGTATCAAGCTTTGTAACTCCTGCAGAATAAAGAGAGGTTAGGAATTGTTTTTTGCATAGAGATTATGTTATCCAGTTCATGGGGAACTGTTACTGCCAGGCAGCTTCAGGGATGGAAAGGTGTTTGCTCTGGATTAGACAGATCTCATTGCTCCTGCTCCTAATCACATCAGTGTTCATGAACGGAAAGTTTGTTTTACTGCTGGAAAACTAATTAATCTAACTCCAGCCCTCTAGACGCGGGACTCTGCTGTAAATCAGCTGTCAGCGCTCCCTTCATGATCAGAGGTGAACACCAGGCGCTGTCAGACAGGGTTTCATTCACCGCGGTAGCAGACCCTGGACCCTGTCCCAAGATGTCCACACAGCCACTATCAGAGTGGCACCCAAAGTCTGGCGTTATTCACCTGGGAAGTCTGCAGACGAAGGAGCTGAACTCCACGAACTCTCCGGAAGCACCTCCTGAAGTCTGACTAATTCCACTAATTTTTGATTTATAGCTGATAATCCCAAATGGGGCTTTAAGGACATCAGGGTCATGCAGCTCACTGTGACACATTTGCTATATTTTGTTTTCCTGGAATTATTCAGACTTTGTTTCTCCTGCAGTATCTGTCCTGTGTATCAGAACTGACACATCAGATAGAGGAACCCCAGAGACACAGTCAGGCGTGCTTGCACTTCCTGTTCTTCTTCAGGGTTTCAGGGCAGAAAACAGAGCTACCAAGACGAGAATCCAGCCTTTGACTCATTAAATATGAATAATTCAAAAGTTATTGTTTTGTTTCTTGCAGTTTTGTTAATTTGTACTCAGCTGATTAAAAATCACCCTTTGCAGAAATAAATCACGGTAATGACTTAACGCCAGACCACAAAATAGGATGTGTAATAATCCATCTAATCCTTTATTCAGCTGGAGGATAAAAAAATCACAACAAAAACCGCCACACAATGCTTTGGTTTTATGCTCCTTCCATAGCGCTGTTTGCTGGGGCTTGCTTACCTGCAGGCTCTAGAGCTATAGTTTCACCTTTCTTGCTTAAACAAGCTTCACTCCTCAGGAGCAGGCAAATGCTGCTCTTCCGACCAGTGAATGCTCCACAGCGATTCTGAGCTGTGCTCAGCTCAGAGATGCTGAGATAGTTATTGGGTCTCCAAAATACCTCCTGCCAGGCTCTGGCCACCCGCATGCGCTCCTCCATGCTGTTAGGCTATAGCTGCCTGGTACAGCTGAATTGCCATCCTAAGTCAATGCTGGGGAGCCCCAGGCCAGTCGGGGGAGGCAGAAGCTAAGACCATGAACCACTGGATGTGTCTGCTGACAACCATTTCTGCACGTCCAGCTCTGTCATAGCTGCTAGAAGTCAGGGTAACATTGACTCTAGGATGGACAGAGAGAAGAGATTATACTAGTGTAACCTATAACTAGATGTACCTTATAAAAGGATCAGCTCTGTGTTTGAATCCACGGCCAGATTATTTCTCTAGTTTTTCAAAGAAGTGTTTTGCGCAGACGTGAAATCCCTGGCTCCTAAATTCATCCCTTTCCCCTGTCACACGACCACAGTTGCTTTGTGATCTGGAAGCCCATTTGAATTTCATAAGCAATAATTTTGTCACACATTAGCATAATGGTTCACATAAATAGACTTTGAATATGAATGCAACCATTGTTGTCACCCTTCACCTTAAGTAGGTGTGATGAAAGCAGTGCGTCTGCAGTGATCATCATTTTTTCTCAGCCTTTGCAATCCTCAGCAATCCTATTGTAATTAGCAGTGTACTGACATGCCACAGTGTTTATTGTCCCAAAGAAGTCGCTGTGCCAAAAAAGATCTGACCCATGTTTTTAGACAACTGTTTAGGGTAAATCAACAGCCAGGTACTTTCCAAGTATAGATGATACTGCCACTTCCACACTGAAAATGAAAGTTTGAACAGAATAAAAATAGCTGAGACGTTTATACTGTTCACCTTCACAATTTTTGTGTAAGATCATGCACAGCGTGGAAAGTGAGATTCTTATGCATCACTTCTCCTTCTGCTTCTGAGCATGTATTATTCCACCTCCAGCCTCCATACACACATTTACACATATTCATTGTAACAAATGTGCCTGTGCATTGTTCATTTACCAGCTGTAGTACTAAAACATGTGCTCCAGAGTGTCTGCCTGACACTGGTCTCCCATCTTTCCAATATGTATACGAAGGAGGCAACAAGAATAGTGCCAGATGGCAATGGGAATGGAAATAATATGACGTACATATGTGATGCAATTTGCTTTTTTTTTTTCCTTGTGAATAAAGCATCTTGTGAAAAGAGGAATTAGATGTAGTATTTATAACAGTCCTTCATAAACATCCCCAAATTCCAAGCAGAAGACAAAAGGCATGAATCATATCACAGCAGGCGCTAGAGCTGGGGAAGTGGCCTTTATGAAGATTGCTTCCGTAATTTGGGCTCCAGAATGAAAGAGAGAGTTGCTCTTAGAAGATCTGTAGGAAGTTGATAATGGCTTATTTAATTGTAGTATCACTAATAAAATCTGGGTTTTCATCAAGAACATTTCCTTAGCTAAAAATGCCATGATTATTCAAGCTGTAGTTTGATCCCATTCATTTTGCCTATAAATGATATAAAGCCAAAAAAGCAGATTGAGTCATTATAGTTTCCTTTAAAAGGAAACTTTTAGACTGCGGCTGCAATCCACACCATACAAGAAGGTAAGGTCCACAGTAAGTGACTTGGTAGGCAGAAATAAAACAATTACTTATACAACAGATATCGTAAAGAAGGGAAAATTGTTCTCTATCAATTATAGAGGAAATCATAAAATCATGGAATGATGAGACTGTGCTTTGCTCTTTATTACTTGACAGCTAAAAATCTCCTGTCAATTGGCAAGAATTGAAGGTAATCGTCCTTTTGCGTGATTCTCCATCAGTTTTGGTGGCAGTTTTGTGTTCTTAACCTAGAACAGCATTTGGCCCCATTGAACTTGCACTATATTCCTTGTACCAGAAGAATATCACCACGTTCATATTATTCCCAGGGAAATCCTGAAATACAAAGGATGTGATCTAAAGCAACTTCTGACGTCTATACTAAAAATTTTAAGACCCTCTAGATTCCCAGCATTGATGGACACTAACTGTCAAATACATACCAGTCACTTTCAGATGTATCTGACTTCAGACATCCACAACTCAAAATAGCAGACACAAATATAATTTAATATTAAAATTCAAACATAAAGTATTAACCCACCTGCTTTCCCCGCTGTTAAACAGCAGAAGTTTGGCAAAGATGACAGCATATCTCAGATGATCCAGTGATGCCAGCTCTGATTTGTACCTAGGTTTTTCCTTCTGAAAGCAGACAGGAATTTTTTGGGAAGCAAATAGTTAGGGGCATTAATGAGCAGTACGTGTTGCTGCACCCAGACAGCTGCTGAATACGTTCCCTGGGACACCTACAACAGAAGAACACAGGCTGGTGGCTCCTGTAAATCACAGGGAGTTGTAGGGCAGGGATGGCCAACTAATACCCAATGACTAGATGCTGATAGTACTATGATTGTCACTGTACCCATGATGCTGGCTTTGTGCCCTGTTTCACGTGCCCTGCGTGGCCTAGTTTGTAGTTTCCTTGCTTTTCCTATCACCCCCAATGCAGAGGCTGCAGCTAGATCCAGAAGATGCACAGAGAGAACAAAAGATGTGTGCATCAGAAGGCGAAGAAACTCTTCTTCCTGCACATAGGTATTTTGGCACAACCCACCTCATCCCATTTAAGGTGCTCAGCAGCTGGGCATCACTTCGTAGCATTTACCAAAGGGGAAGTTCTGAAGGTCAGGGCAGAGAGGCAGAGTCCAGTGAAGAATCCTGCACAGTACCACTGCCTTGGTGGCTGAGCATCAGGAAAGCCGGAAGGAAGAGGACACAATGAGATGTTACTGGGAATATATCACTTCCAGCTTGTTAGGACAGTAGTCCCAAGTTGTAGGAAGATAAGGCTGGAGCATTCCTTTGCACTTTCCCATCAAACCAAAGCATGATAGCTGACGATAGCTTTAAGGAAAGAAAAAAAAAGGATAAAAGCAGAGTTTTCTGAACCAAAGCTTCAAAGCATGAAAAGGCAAAAAATTCTCAGAGCTGTCTACTTGCAACCAGTATCAGGCTGCCTGCAGATGACTCCAGACAATAGTAACAGTCACTATGACAGCTGCAAAATCAAATATTGCCAGCTACCACCTTCCGAGTCCCACATAGGGCATGGCTGAAACAATAACCAGTGCTCCCTAAAAGCCATTTTACAGGTTGTGTGACGTTGCATGGCATTCAAGAAAGTTCATCGGCATGAAAAACAGGGTGGGAGGGAGGAAGATTTATTGTGCAGAAATGTACAGCTTAGTCATGGCTGAAAGCTATGTGTTGTTATTGCTTTTATGCAAATTGTTGGAGCAAATTTGATCACATTCAACACTGTACATATTTTCATCATCAGGGAAAAAAATCTATAGTCAGTATTTTAGAAAATGAGAAATTCAAAGTACAATCGGAAAATAAAGATTTGTCTGTCAGTTTCTGCTAGCTGAAGGAACTGTCAGTGTTTGTTAAAAAAAAAAGGCTTTGGGGAGTAATTATTACCTTGATTTCAGTTTTGTTGTCTAGCTGGTGGGACTCAGCAACTGAGATAGGCTTACTTTGATAATGCCAGCAGTGTCACAACACTCTGAGGATGACAGCTTATTTTCTCGTGTCTTCTTAAAATACAGAGGACTGTCTAACTGATACTATCCCACAAGAGTCACCGATGAGGAAACTGAAGCCATTAATACGACAATGCTGCAGCTGCACTGACCAGATGTGTTCCCAAGGGTTGTTAAAGCATCCATTACTTTTCACCTTTCTGAAGCAACTGCAATTGTTTTCCACCTGCAACATCATCCTGCTGAGGTATTTATACACCACGTCCATTATTGAAGAGGAATGCATAATATATCATCAACAAGCAAACAGCCACTCGCTTTGTCTTCCTAAATTCCTTTATCACTACAGAACACATTAATGTATAATAATAGCTATACTCGTGTCCTAATCTGCATCCATTGCATTCCTTCCATTACGTGCAGCTATGATACGGTTGTTGCACAGGTATTATTGCAAACAGCCGTGAAATATCACAAAGTCTCTTTTTTGGCCTAAGACCAATAGAACTACAAATCCTACCTTGCTCACATTTTTTTCCATTGCAAATTAATCTTTGAAGAGAATTTTCATTGCCTTTTAACAACATTTTCCCATATGCTGCTCAAAAATAATCTTACTGTTCAACAGCCTGGTGATTTTTCATCATTCAGTAGAGGGTTGGTGTGGGGTTTTCTGTTGCTGCCTGGAGATGGTAGGGGATAGCTGGGGTGTAGCTGCTGCAGGGGCAGGAGTGGTAACCCTGTCTCAGTACCTGATGCCCTATGCCTGCGTTAACAAGGTAAGTGGTGGCCATTATGTGAAATGCCCTTATTTCAACATGGCTTTCTTTGCTTTACTGTTCTTATATCTGCTTTAATGGGGGAGAGAAAAATTTGACTTCCACAGCAAGTGACTCTTTATGTCCCTCTTGCCCTCCCTAAACTATTAGTAAGTGGCATATATTCGCTTTCAGCTCCTAATTCCAAATATGAAGTGGCACTCAAATATTAGGCAAAATATATTTTACAGCATTTTTTTTCTGAAAGAAATCTTCACATAATATTTAGGTAAATGAGGTAGTTTACAGCCAGTGTTTTTCAGCAGAGTGAATCTTTTATGTCCCAAAAAAGGCAGCAACAATTAAAATTTAAGAATCATTTTATAGCATTGGTATAAAGTTTAATCAAAGCCCATCATTCTCAGAGAGGAGAGGAGAAGCGAGGTGAAAATTTCCTCCCTGCTCCCTCTCCAAACATGATCTGGCAGCTGGTGCTACCTCTCCTCCCAGCTGCTACCTTCTCTGTCTGGGAACAGACCGGGGGAAGAGGTGTTCATCCTTCAAAGAAGAAATGTATAAGTGACACTTCACAAGCTCCATTTTCAAGATATCCCATTGCTTGTCCCAATCCATGTGCATCTACCTTGGGATTTTATTCATTCATTCATTCATTCATTCATTCATTTATTTTCATGCAGTATCTTCTATCTGAATTCAGCTTGCTTCATCATACAGGATCACGGCAGAGCAGCAGGTGAGCTGCTGCACTACCATCCCTTCTCCTCTTCTGCTCCAGTTTATTCCCTGGCTCTGGGCCACACTTCACTGGTGAGCTGCTTCTTACCAAAATCGGATTTCCTTCCCTAGATCCCCGCCAGGCAGGACTCAGCTATACAAGCAAATAGGATCGGTGCTTGCCATGTTGCTGAGCAGAGATGCCGGGAGGGCAGGTCTCCCTGGGACTGTGAGGTTTTGCCCACTTGCATGGGTTCTACTAGTCTAGCCCCCAAGGATGGCAAGCGGTGACACTGGGACTGTGCCTTCCTTCTGTTTTTCCCAAGGAAGAACAGATTTTCACTGTGGTTAGAGCCCATTGCAGCCTTACAGTCAAACAAGAATCAACAAAATGCATGTGGCCTTTGCTTGTGTCTACTGGAATACCCCACCAGTAACAAAGCAAAGAGCTTGAAAGAAATAGAAGCAGAAGAACCTCTATCTCCAAGACGCCCCCTTCACTTTGCTGGAGTTGTCTTCAGTGTTCTGACCCTCCCCGCATCCTCATAAAACCTGGTTCTTTCAATAAATCTGGCCACTGAAATGGATGTGATCAAACAAGACTTTTTGGAACTTCACTTTCCTGTATGGCAGAGAATGTGATTCTTTAATTTTCAATTTTTGTTATAAATTTCCACCATTTACTGTGGGATTTCACAGTACGTGATTCTGAAATTGGGCTGAATTTTCTACTAGCTTAGAAACAAAACCCACTCTTGAAATGCTGAGAATAGTATTATTCTCTCTTTCATGCAGTGCTCCCTAGACCCTGTAAATACACCCATTTCCTTCAGTTGTGCTCATTAAAAAGGGAATTAGTATAATGGGTTTGTAAGAGTCTGAGGTGATTTCCCAAAAAAGTATAAAGTATATTATGCTGAGCTCAGCATGAATGAACTGTGAAATTGCATTGGACTTACTTAGGCTGAAGAATTGCACTAGGATGGAAAATTAAATCAGTCTTTAATCAGTAATTTCAGGATGCTTACTTATTAAAAAAAAAATGTATTTTGCTCCTCTCAATTAAAGTAGGCTTGAGGCTATATTCATTTTAGCAGCTCTTCAAAGACAGGTAAATAATGCCAATCCTACCAAGAATGAAGAACCAAATGTAGTGCAAATTAGTTAAAATACTGGTACCAAATTTTCTTAAGAAAATGCAGAATACTGATGTGCTGATTACAGCTGCAATTAATAGTGTCAGCCTAAAAGGCATGCATTAACAAATGTGATTTATACCTACCAGGTCCAAATGCCCCATTTTCCTTATGGTGCATTTATCTGCCTGCCATGGAATAGCTAATATTTGTCAGCTGCCTCTTCTGGCCAATCTTTGCGTCCCAATGAGCTTTGGGAGGCTGTGACATGGCAACAGAATATTCTGTTTCTCACAGTAAATAAAAATATTTCAAAGATTTCATGATGGACCTTCATTGTAACCCTCATAAATAAGCATGTACTGTTTTCTCCCCAGAGCCTTTCTGGGCACAAACCCCACTTGCAGATCAAGCATGAGAATGAAGTCAATCTCACATCACCTCAACCATCCTGAAGTGAGGTATCTAGTCTACACCACACCAAGTGCAAACATCGTTGCAAGGGCAATCATGTCAGAACTCCTGCAAATGTGAGCTGAATTTGTTCACAGCAATAAGGAGCAGTTTCCAGAGAGGACCCTGGTGTAACACCCACCAAAGGTACAGTTAATGAACAGTTCCAGTATCTTTAACCACAAGTTTGTTGCTTGCTGTCACACCACGAAAAAAAAAAGTAGTATTTAACTGAACTAAATTCTCACTTCAGTTTACTGTGTGGCCAGAAAAACAATTGTAAAGGACAAGTGATGGCAGAAGCAAATAGCCAAAGAGTAGGGAAACCTGAGACCTGGCTCATCTTAGCAGAGCCACCAAAAGCTGCGGGTCTAATTCACACAGGAAAGCAGTAGAGGTGCCTCTCCGTGCGCAGCTGACAGTGGTTTTGGTTCCTCACAACCTGTGGACAGGGAATCGTAATGGCAACAGCTCATTGCTGTGGGCTGCATTGCTGCTCCAGGCGTCCTGGAGAGGGGAGGCAGCACGTCCCGGCTGGGTCACCTTGAGCTCAGCTTCATGGCTCCGCCACTGCTAATCCCTGAGTTATGGACTGCCAGATCACATCACAGGGCAAACTTGATCCAGATTAGCTGTAGGCATTATAGTCACACTTAAGTTAACTCAAAATAGGGTTTTCTTAGAATCACATTTTCATACTGGCTTTACATGGCAAAGGAAGACAGCCTGTGGCTGTCATGTAGGCAAAGCATTGGAGTGGTTTGGTCAGACACTATCTGATCTGTGATAAATCTTACAAGTGTAAAGTAGCATCAGTGGTTTGGATGGGGGATGAGGCATGCTAAAATTGGACTTCCTGTTCTATTAACCCAAGGCCTGAGGACAAGAACAGCACAAGTCAGAAGTGTTACTCCTGATCAGAGATTAAAAAGAAATAGCTGAGTGTGGAGATGAGATATCATAAATTAATCTCTCCTTGATTCACACACTAAATCAGTAAAGATCTTTTAAATAATTATATTCATTGTTGATATCTTCTCAACATGCCAAAAAGTCAGGCCAAAGAAACACAGCACCCTGTCACTCTCACACTAACCTGAGCTTACACATGCGTTGTAGACGTGAGCAAGGCTGGTACCTCCTGCATAGGCAGAGCTCTCCTGGAGCCCAAGAGGAGTGCCAAGCCCTCAAGAAATGCAGAGCTGAGCACAAAATGGGGGCTCCCTGGCAGTTCTTATACAACCTTTTGAAGACTAAGCAAAAGCCACAGTCAGGAAATACGCAACAGAAAAGACAAACTTCAAGCTGTGCTATTTCTGAATGAGTGTGTCTTCATTTCTCTCTTAACGCATTTTCAGGTTTTTTTATAAAACAACAGTACTGTATCTAGTGATGTGATATTCCAGTCCTCAGAAAGTCTTAAACAAGAGAAAAGGGGAAAAAAGGATACTTCAAGTACCTGCTGTCTCACATGACTGGCTTTTTCTGAGGTGAAAATTGTTTACATTTGACTACAGTACATGAGATTGTAAACTGATTTCATTATTCTCTTTGAATCATTGAAGACATTTAGTAATATCTTCACTAACATCTTTCTGTTTTAAAAATAACAGAAATTTTCAGTTTTGAAAGAGGCACTTTTCCTGTATTGTCCTGGAGAATGCATACACGTTCAGGCTCAAAATGTCATTGTTGTAAAGGAGCTTTTCTCAACATAGAATAAACAGAGGTTATTCAAGTTTAAAAAGAAAAGGTATGAGAAGGTATAACCACTTCAACACAGAGACTGGATTGCCCATGTTGAAATGTGTGTGGATGGAGCAGGACAGGCAGAAAGTGAAACCGGTGAAAAATAAAAGTGAATTAAGGACACTGGCTGGTTTCATGGAGAGCAGCTAGATCTGCTGGTGACTGCTCGGCTTTTTGGTTTCCAGCTCCTTTTTGTGCTTCCAGGCTTCATTTGCCTGACATATCTGCAAACAGCTGGAAACAATTATGTAAGGGAACCCAGCTGCTTCTCTGAGGTGTCAGTGCTGGGGAATAAGACACGGAAAAACCAGTAGGTATTCCCAGTCTGCAGGCATGCCAGGGGGACAGGAGCTTCCCCCACCAAAGAGAAGTGGTCAGAGTAGAAGGGATGTAAGAAGCTGGGCAGAAGATGCACCAAAGGAAGGCACGGGGTAGCAGGGAGCTTGGAGTAGCAAGGAAGAAAACCATCACGACCCAGTCAACAAGAATGAGAAAGTAAGCTGCAGAGAAGAGCCAACTGGGAAGGAAAGAAAAGTAACAAAGACCTTCAAGAGTCGGACAAATTTTTTTGCTGTTTACCAAATAAATTTTGTAGTCAAGCCCCTAAGTGTTTTTCTAGCAATTCTTTGTCACATTAAGCAGTTTTAGTGGCCATGGGCATGCCCTAAAAACACAGTCAGGGGGAGCAGCCAACTCATTTGTGAAGAGGATGTTCAGTGTCTGTAAGGCACACTGTCACCATCAACTCTGTGTTGCAAAAACAGTTGATAACTGGTTTTCAGTTTCCCACCACAAGCCTCATTTTAAAAACAGACAAAGGGCAAAACTTACTGCCCACAGCGAGGTAAGCTTAATGCTCAGCAAGTTCTGATCAGGTTCAGAAACTCACTTGCAAAGCGATCTGGAAAATACTTGTACTTTCTCACAGAAAAAAAACCAACACACCCAGGACCCTGTGGAGAACTAAAAATTTCTCCAAGATTCTCTGCACTGTCATCTAACCTCTTGCTAGCCATCTGGAAAAGAAAAAAAAAAAAAGAATACAGCTCTAGTCCACATTCAGAATATTGACTCCTATTGTAACAAATCCCCCAAACAATTTTAACAGTGCCAAGTTTATATGTAAAACCTAGTATATAATGGAAGATTTCTCATTCATATCCTACCCCAGCTTGAAAGCCACATCCTGTGAGATGCTTTAAGATTCATAGACGATAACCATCTTCAACTGTGCCTAAAATTACATCTGTTTCATAAAACTCCTCAGATGCAAACTGCTAGAGGCTGAGAGAGGTTACCAGTTACACTTGTCCCATGTCCCCATTCTTCCCTACATCTGCTGTTGGCCTCAATCAAGGACAGGAGGCTCAGTGGCCCTTTATGGCAGTTTATTCTAGCAAGCTTACAGCCAAACCATTGAACTGCACAAGCCTTCTGGCCCTTTCCAGAGACAACTGGCACTCCTGAGAAACATCCTAGAAAAGTAACAGATCGACACTTTTCACCCCCTGGAGATGGGTGAGAGCATGTATCTTGTTGGTGAAAATAAAATATCCCCTAGCATGAAATAAAAACAGAGGGTATGAAACAAGAAGATGGTTTACTGAGCAGGAGGTGAGGTACCTTAAAGGGAAAATTTCCCGTCTGAGCTATTGCCCACCTTAGCTGTGTGCTACCACACTGTGACCTACTTGGTCACCCTCTCCCATTTCAGAGCCATGCCAGGCACGCGCCTGTAATCAAGAAAGAAATTCTCACACAAAGTTTGGGCTGCATGAGAGGGAAGGAGCGCACTGCACAGTCCAACTGAGACTAGTTAGATACTACAGCAGCCTGACAGGCTGACAGACAGCTGAACAATTCAGGGCAAGACTGCTTGTAAATGACCATGCATGTTATAATACAAAGTATGCATCTTCATGCAACCTTATTTGAGTGCCTTCTCCTCTTCATTAGTTCATACAGCCTTTGCCTCGTGCATCCCATGTTATGCTCCCAGTTTTTGTGATATCTTCTCAAAGTATTACCTCTATTCTGTCAGCACTGAAATCCTACTAAAACAAGTATGGCCGTACTGAGTACATAAAAGCCCATCTAGTTCAAATTCCCCTCTCTGACAGTGGCAAATAACAGATGCTTAGGAAAAAGGATGAAGAACAAGCACATGTGCCGACTGTTCTCAGTATACCTTACCTGCTTCCAGGAATCAGCAGTTCAAGAACTTTCTGAACCAGGAACTGCATTTGTCATGGTTAGGTCGTAGGGTTTAACAGGTCCCCGAAGGACCTGTTTATTAGCTGCTTAAACTGAGGTTTCACACTTATGATTAAACTGGGTAAACTGAGTACCTCCCATTTGTAAGCGGCCCAATTTCCAAAGGAATGGAGCTGCTCTATTATTTACTTTCCCTGTGGGAGCAATAAGTAGCATTCAGTACTATTTTAAAAAGAAATTCACTTATTATGATGCCTAAAGCTGGATCCAAGTGCCATGTTATTTTCAACAATATCAACCCATCTTCCTGTATAAGAAATCTTGCAAGGAACTTGTCTGAAAACAGTGCAGGATAAATTTGTTAGAGGCATTGTGGTAATTTGAAGAATACCAGGGAATTTCCTGCTGGTGTTCCATGATACCTAGGAGACCGTCAGGAAACTTACCATCCCTGCAACCATTTTAAAACAAAAAGAGTATAACTGGGATAAATACCCAGTGATGTTCATGTGCATAAAACAACAGCAGAACCATGCTGAGGAAGGAGATATTTCAGTGGAGGAAGTAACAAGGCACACTGAACACCACTTTGCAGATCCATCTGAATAGACCCAGACATATGTTTGGAACATGCCAGGAATGTTGTATTTCAGTGTTTTCTGATGGATAGGAATAAGGACTGACAATTGCATCCCCTGCTGCTTTGAATGCCAAGAACAGTTCTGGTGGTCAATCGGTAAGGAAAAATGCCATTAGCACCTAAACCAAAGGAAAGCAGGGTAGAGTCCTGCTTCCACTGAAACCCTTCACACGTTCCCCTTGTGAAACCAGTTGGTTTTTCACCTGAGAATACAAAACTAGAAAGAGCACATGAGATCAGCTGTGCCCTGCCTGGGGTACAGGTATGGTCTCACTCACCCTAATTCAAACTCCTCCAAGTGATGGAGCCTTTGTCACTTGTCTCCAAGTCCTTGCAGGGCTGCTCAGCCTCAGGCCTGATGCATGGTCCCCTGGAAGAACAGCAGCAAATCTCCCACTGGCTTTGAAAGACCAGAACAACTCATCATCTGCCACCACCAGGAAGTCCTCCTGATGGTACTTGGCTTAAGTACTTGTATCCTGAATACACTGCATTCTGCTTACTGGTCTTGGCGAAGCTCCCCAAAACACTGCTGCCTCTCTTGAGGGTGATGGCAGGTGATAAGTCCTTATCTCTGCAAAGGGAATGCAGCCAGCCAGTCCCACCAACTTTACTAGGGGTGAAAAGCACTTTTCTTTAGCAAACTGAAAAGCACTTTGCTTTAGCAAAATGTTAAGAGCAGATAAAATTTAACATCCTCCTGCAACAGAACAGCATGTGACTCAGATGCAGCCACTCCAGCCCTGCCTCAGCTGCTTACTTTCAGTTCCTCATTTTAAGGAACTGTTTACATTAAATTTAAAAAAAAAAAAAAAAAAGGAAAGAAATACACTGTTTCAGATTAAAAGATTCTTCTATGCAGAAGGATGCCTTTGTCCACTTCTGCAAATAGGTAAAGTGGTACATAGGCCAAAGAGAGAAGCACGTTGCTGAGTCACAGTAACCAGGAATATCTCCAGCCTGCTGCTGATAGTTCCCACCCAATAAACAGCTTCACGGGGAGAGGGCTGAGGGCGGCAGGCAGGACAGCATTACCATTAGCTATTTTTCAAAGCAGTTTTGCAAAGTAAGAATAAGGTGCTAAATTGGAGCTGTAAAACAGCGTATTAGAAATTCCGTGTTAAGCAATACTGTCAGACAACTTACATCATCTATTTACAGTGAAGCACCATCATATGTCTAATATATAAATGCCATTGAAAACAAAACAGGAAGAAGAAAAAAACAACGCTCCCTCCCAAACAGAACCAAGCAGCTGCATAAAATAAACTTCAAATCCTCGAGAAGCCTGAAAGCCAGCCATGGCAGGTCTAACAGCTCCTTGTAGTTTTGTTTTGGACTGGACGAAAACAGCAACCAGCTGTCCACACACGCTGCACCTGAACCCAACCTGAAGAGAGCTGCAGAATTCTCCTCCACTGAGTCATCTAAACAGAAAAGCCACCACGGTGAAGGGCTTTGAATAGAAATATCTAAATCTGAGATCTGAAATAATCAGAAATGAGCACTGCGGACTTGCAAATACATAAGTATGGGAGGGGAGTAATTGAAAGGCAAAAAACACTGAATAAACCACACCATTTGGAAATGGCTGCTGTCATCTGGTGTGCGTGACGAGAGGCCAGAAGGAACGTCAGTTGTGTCAATATTATCTAATTCAGAGAAAATAAATATGTCCTGATGCCTTACATGTGTCTGAGGACACAAACAAGCACAAATTTTCAACACAGCACTGAAAAACAGTAGTAACTACCATATGGCATGGAGACGACAGTCAGTGGTAGGGCACATGCTGTGGCTGAGGGGGTCAGAACAGCACCTCATTTTCAACGACACGGGGTCAGTGGGATGTCCTTCCCCACACGTATTACCTTTCAAGCACCTTCTTCCACACCTGATGAACTCAGTCACGTTATTTCAGATATTCTGGACTGCAAAATGCAAAAATATTATTATTTATCTGTGGCTTTCAGTTACCCCATGGGGCATGAGGAGACTCAGAACAAAATGCTACACAGTGCAGATGGGGCCAGTCAGAGGAGAGAGGGGTGAAGGTGTGAGCCTCTCTGCACTACTTGGGCTGCAGGTCAGCGACCACTTGCTGGGGCAGATGCCTTTAGCTGTGTAGATAGTCAAAGGTCAGAGATGCCATTTTAGGCCCTGAAGATCAGTGACGATCTGCACTGAATGAAAAGTAGTGATATGAAACCTGCACCGGTCTTCTCTGGGTTGCATGATGGTCTCTCCTTGTCTCTTCAGAACTGTGTGGTTGGATTTGTTGCACAAATTTTCCTTAATCGTGTTTTCTTTCCATCTCACATTTAAATCATTACTACTGTTTGTTGTCAGAGCTTGCACTCAAGCTTCAGCAATCAACTCAGTTATAATGAAAACAAAACAGTTACATCTAAACCCAGGCATGCCTCTGCAGAATTATGCAGCTTATTCTCTTCTCCTTTCCCCCGCGATATTATTTGGAGAACTTCCTTCATGTATCTCCGTTTGCCATGCTCGTGGGCAAGACGTAGGGTATGCAAGGTTTCTGCAGAACCACATTTTGTATAAAATCGGCTCTCTGCAGAAAGTGTGCTTCTCTCTTCCCTCTTTAGGTTTCTTTTTTAGATTTCTGTTAACCATTGTTATCATGATAGCCTTGAAAACATGAGTTGAATATAAGAAGATACGGTACTTCTTACCATCACTCTGTAATCCACAAATGATTTGTAGAGGGCGAAGGTTCTCCATGATCTCATTAGATTGTTAACATTGAAAATTAAAGTCACCTCAATTTCAAAAAGTAATTAACTTCTTAGAAGGCAATTAAAATCGCATTTTACAGAGCAATACTATTTATTAAAGCACTACTAATTTTTTCAGCAATGTGATAAAAGAAATCCAGATATCCAAAATGCCTCCAACTTCATCTTCATCAAAAGAATTTGCTAGAAAAAAATGTTTATAGTATTAATGATTTATATATATATTCATAAAATTAAAAACTGCTTTTTTTTTCAGCACCAAAGTTGTCTGAGAATGCAATCGTAGCAACTATTGAATGCCAAGATCTTGCCACATAAATCACGCACAATTCCTTGAAGTGCAGGAAGCTTTGTTTGAAGACTTCTATTGCTGAAGGTAACATAATGTCTTTGCCCTTTGACTAGTGCTGGTGGGATCTCTCAGAAGTCTCCTAATGTTCTGCACTTTGAACTTCATTACATGTCTCCTTTTTTCCATGCCCTGACACACAAATAACATACCACCTTCAAAGATCAGTAATCTGCTTGTTTTTTAAGATTTTTTTTTGACGGAAAGCCTAGCAAGTGCTTCCAGAAACCCCAATCTCCACAATGAATACATGCGCTCCTTCAATTCTTGACACATTGAGGATGTCAGTAAACAAACAACACAAACTGCAAAGCTGCAGCCACCACATGCCTGTGACCTTTGTCAAGTCTGTTCACCAGCATGTCACTCAAATTTGGGCCAATGCAAATATTGGCAATAGGGGAGAGAGGAAGTTAGTTTGCAATGTATTCTGTCATTTGGAAATGCTCAACTTTGAAGGATAAGCATCACCTGGCTAAGCCTGATCTTAAAAGTTCAATCACATTTATTGCTTTTAGTTCCCTTTGCAGGGGGGGACTGGGAACAAGGGAGGGCCAAGTCTGTTCCAGTGCACCTGCATGGGGGGTACATGTTACCTGTCAGCACTAGAAGATACTCATAGGCAAGCTGCTGGGCAAAGACAATCGGGAGCTTAGAGGTGCCCAGCTCACGCTGCAGCCTTGCCTTCAGCATTGGTGAGGCCACAACACTGCTGGAGCCACTTGGATCTGCAAACCCAAGCCCAAACTTAAACACTGGAGACAGGAAGGACAGAAGCAGAGGACCTCTCCAGAGTGCAGAGCCAGAGCTCCGCTCTTTGGCACTGGGAAGGCTGTCCTGAAGGGACTGCTAGCTGAAACAAGTTTTGCCCAGCAATCTGGGCTGTACTCAGACACTTGTGTTCATGAGCAACACGCTCTTCAGCACAGTTGGACCTAGCAAGAAACATAATGGGGGTCTGGACAATATCCCTCTGTGGAACAACAGAAAGTTCTCACAGGCTTAAAGTCCCTTCTTCACCACATCCAAAAAAATGTCAACTGCTGAGTGACCTGAACAGCCCCTCTTGTCTCACAGCCCATTTGCGTGTAACCCTCACATGATCGTTTTTGCTTTACCTTGTGACAAACAAAATACTGTCACAGAATGAATCAGACTTTGGACCTGGATAGGTCGAGGAGGACAATACTCTCTGCAGTTGATCTCAGGCCAGAGTCACACTTTTTTTGAATCACTGTCCGTCTGTCTGTGTGTCTCTGTGAGCAGGCCTGTATGCCAGACCAAACAAGCTCACCATCTGAAGAAAATGATCAAGGTCACTGAGCTTGTACATTGGGTTGATCCTGTGCTAAGAGACACATGACCGGCCAGTGTTGTCCCTAAATTTGGGACTGACATGTCACATGCCAGTGAAACAAATTAAAGTTTTATTTGAGATCATATGACCCATGTTACAGTTGATCTGGCTTCAAATCAGTTTCTGAAGGAACTGAATATTCATGAAGTTATTAAACTGCACTTCTTGTTTTAAGAGAAAAAAATACATCAGGGAACCTTTGAAGTTTTGATATACTTTTTGCAATATTTGTAATTGAAAAATGATATTTAAGACTGAAAGGAGGTCCTTTGAGACTCTCCAACTATATCACCTCTCCTTGTTGTACCACACCTGTGAGGAGGCCAGAATCATTACTCAGTGTCTTAAATTAACAGTTCACCAAACAGAAAGAAGAGAGCAGCAGTACTGTGGTGTCTGTCCCAGAGCACCCCACCTCAAAGCAGAGAGAAACCAGTATCTGTGACCCAACAAGAAGCCATCACCAGTGAGCACACAAGCCTTCTGTAGCTTGTAGAACAAAACACATCCTGAAGTTTTACAGCTCCAATGCCAGGGTGTGCTCCCTCCATTGTATACATCAAGGTGGGCAGAGGTCTTACCTAAACGGCACAACTGTGGATCTGCACCAGCATGACCTTCCTTGCCAAGCCGAAGCGTGTGCCACAGCAGCTGTGCCAACAGAGAGACCGTCCACCGTGCCTTTCCCCTGACGCACAGCACTAGTGATGTCAGACTATGCGAGAATGAGATGTACTAACTGGAGACCAGCTGGTGGCTAACAAATGTTTCTTTTACACACCCTGACAAGCCAAGACAGTGTGTGGAAGGGGAGCAGCTGTAATAAAACCTCTCTCTATATATATACATAAAAAATAAATCATGTTAGCTGAGAGTGGAAAACACAGCTGCACAGACAAGAAACGACCCACAGCTTCCTCCTCGGCCAGAGCGGGGCCATGCCAGCCCCTTGACCCTACGGGTGAAGCTGACCACCCAGCAGCGGGACCTGCACCGGGATCACTGCTATGGAGTCAAACAAGGCCGGAGCCACCGCGGGTAAGAAACATCCTCGTTGCGTAACCGGCTCAAACAAACTCTGGCCCAGTAAACACGGAGCGACAGCAACGCCCGGCACGCTGCTGCTCGGGGGTGGGATCGCGGAACTGCTGATTTGACACCATTTCTAGCAGCAACCCCACGCGTCCCCTGGCATGGGTACAAACACCGGGGCGGGGGGGGGTGAGGCGAACCTCCCCTGGTACCGCCGAGCGCCCCCGGGCCGGGGGTTCCCTCCTCGGCCCGCCCAGGCTCGTTCCGCAGCGCCCCGGCCGCTAGGCCGCGCGGGGCTGACGGACACCGACCAGCCGCCGCCGGCACCGGGGCGAGATGGCGGCGCCCGGCTTCGTCCTCTGTGTGGCCGCGGCGGGGTGGGGGTGGGGGGTGGTGCCGGACCGGCGGGGGACACTCCTCCGCTGAGGGACGCGGCTGTCGCCCTCGTCCCGCCTCTCGGTGTCACGCAGCGGCGGCCCTGCGTGACCTCCGCCGGGGGCCGGTGCGGGGCGGCGGAGAGCGGGCGGCAGCACGGCCAGCACCGGCGGGTCAGGTGCGCTCGGAGGGCGGGGGCGGGGGGCTCGTTGATGGGATCTCCCGGGCCCGTCGGGGCTGTCAGCAGGCGGGGCGGAGCGCGGCGGCAGGTCGGGTGTTTTCATTTCACGTCGATGAGGAATTGCGTTTTGTTTCGCGGTGCGCAGGGTTAAACGCCAAGCGCGGCGATGAGGAGGGTCCTGTGCGTGGAGCCCGTCATTTTCATCTACATGTTCGCGTCGTCGCTGACCAGCCCGCTGGCGCAGCAGTTCATCTACCGGCGGCTCTGGGAGGACGAGTACAACTCCACTTTCGTGAGCGATAGCAATGCCACTTACTGTGAACAGAATAAAAGTAGCCCGACTTACATCAAGCAGAAGGTAAGAGGGGGGAAAAAAATACAATTGTAAATAAACTTGCAGCCCTTAGGTGCCATCTCAACATATCATAGAATCATGCAGTGGTTTGGGTTCGAAGGAACCTTAAAGACCGTCTAGTTCCACCCCCCTGCTACAGTTAGGGACACCTTTCCACTAGACCAGGTTGCTCAAAGTCCCATCCAATCTGGCCTTAAACACTGCCAGGGAGGGGGCATCCACAGCTTCTCTGGGCAACCTGTGCCAGTGTCTCACTACCCCCTCAGTCAATTTCTTCCTAATATCTAATCTAAATCTACCCTCTTTCAGTTTAAAACCATTCCCCCTCGTCCTGTCACTACTTGCCCTTGTAAAAACGTAACGTCCTTTTATATAACCTTACTTAACCTTTTATATATAGAAAAGCAGTATTTTTGTGAACTGCTGTCACTTTACCATCTCATTGCTCCAGTGTTGCGCTGTAGGTAGTTGTAGTGCTTTAAAGTCAAAGAATTGTCTCTAGGGAGATGCTGGGGTAAATTCATATTTTAATGAGAGCTGAAAATTATCCGAGAAGATTTGGCCCAAATCGGCACTGGCCCGACATTACAGCGGGTACCACTGAGGGCTCCTCCTTCCAGTAACGGTTGTGCATGTGTTTATGAGCCATCAGTTATCTCTGTGACTTCTAGGGGTCTTTGTAACTGTGTAAAGTTTAGCAAATGTCCTGTAATTTTCAGGAATAAGATCTAGTTTAGAATACATTTATTTCAGAGGAATTACAAGAATGAAGAACGGGGGAGATTAAAATAAAAATTTTGTAATTTTAAAATGTGAAAAAAAATTTAACTGTTCTTTGCACAATCAAAAATAATTGGTGATTTACCATTTAGAGTGCTAGTCTGCCTTGTTTGAAATACAAAGACGTCAAGATGACAGCATCCCATGGTCAATTACGTTTTTCATAGTTCAGCATGCTGGATAGCTAGTTGTTGGTTGGAATCTCTTCCATTGCACTTCCAGTGCAGTTTTAATGCTATGCTCAAGCAGAGCTAACTATGGGCTGCCAGCAGAAGAAATGATCATACTCCATTTTCTTTTCCCTTCTCCCCCCTTTGCTGCCCCCCATGTGTTGTATATCGCAATTCTGCAGTTACAGGTTACAGTTGGATTTGATCGGGGCACTGATTCAACAGAAAGCTCATCTCTTTTTTTGAGCTTGTTGCTTTTTGAGTGTTGTTTTTTTCTGAAGCAGTACACTGCTCTGACACACTCTGTGGCCACGTGATTGCTGTGTCTAACACAGGGATGGCAGAGGGAGCACATTTCCAGAAGAGATATAAAAGAACCAACCTTGGCAACAACAACTGGCAGTTTAGTTGGAACATGAAACCACTTTAGGGTCAGAGAAGTAGATGACTTGGACTGTAAATTACACAGAAGATGGAGTTATGGAAACAGTCAGCTGGTATTCCCCTATGCTGCTGAAAAGGTGGCACTTGAAAATATTTGCTCACAGCCCATATTTGAATCTCTGATATGCTGCGTATGCACAAGACTGAACACCTGAGCTTATCTACTTCATTTGTCATATATAAAAGAATTTTTTAATGGTACATGCTTCCATTGAAGATGATGAAAAAAATCATTTGGGATTTTTAGCATGGAGTAGGTTCTTCCTCATGTAACAGAAGCCGGTCTTAGTGGAAAGAATGTGAAAGTAAAAAGGTCGATAGAATTGTAGTCCAGCATGCCTTATGGGCTGACCCATCAGCTGAGGAAGGTAATGTATGCCATCCATTGAAATTAATTTGGAGATAATAACCAAGTATTGTCTGAGTAATGCTTGTATGTTGTTACTCCCCTGAAGTGTTTCCTTTAGTATGAGCTCCCTGTTTGGTGCTGCGTGGGCATTTTGTCATACGGTGGCATGTGTCAATGGAAGGAGCAACTGTACGAAAACCATACGTGGTGCATACAGTTCTAGTCGCAGAGCCCATCAAGAAACCTACATTTCACAAACATTTCTGCAGTTTGCATTTGCTAGAAACCCCCCAAATTCAACCTGATTTTCAAATTGCGATCACCTATGGTTCAGGATGTAAGACTTCATATTTCTTTTTTGCAAAACACTGAAGCAGAGTGCTTAATTTCAACTGAAGTTTAGACAGCATCTCTGATTCATGTGGTGAATTCACACATTACAGGTTTTTTTGGCATAAAGAATAGAGAGTATAATTAACTTGATATTTGAGAACATGAATTCTTCAAGACGGTACTTGAATAATGGCCAATAGAACTTCTTTGTTTCCCTTTCCTGCCAAATTTCCATTCCTTCCATTTCAATGATTGCCAGCAGGGCGTGAGCTTTTGAACAGTTATGCTCTTGTCTGGATGTCTTGTCTGCATTTCTGATACCACACTTGTTACTGTAGTATAAAAATGTAAAATGCTCAAAACACCTGTTAATTTCAGTGGAACTCAGTCTCTGTGCTGAGCAATAATCCTGTGTATGGGGAAAAGAGCAGATCCAGTAACGCAGTTCCAAGCCCTTTGCTGAGAATATGTAAGGTAGGAGTTCTGGATTTTCCAAGAGCATCCTAACTGACTTATGTTTACAGATGCTGTAGTCAGGAGTGTTCCCAACAGGCCCTGTTTGGCATTGACTTTTAGAAGAACACCTTCCTTAATACTTAATTTAGTGGAAGTCCTTCCGTTCTGAGAATGGAGAAGCTTTTTACTAATCTCACCTATTTCAAAGCAAAATGTAAAAGGAAATTGAAGACAAAAATCACTTGGAGCCTGCAAAAAAGTAGAATATAGTTCAAAATGGATAGTCTTTGCAGCATTTATATTAATTATTTCTTACAGTTTGAAGGAAATCAGTCATTTCATAATAAAATGAGTCAAAAGGTAATTTGAATACAAGCTGAAGCATTCCAGTCACTGGCTTGGATAATCCTTTTTTTTAGCTCAGAAAGAGGTATATTATTAATCATTAAACATTATTTATCATACAGTTTATTTGTTATCCAATCCATGCATTTTCCTTTGCTACTCAGTAATATTTTTAAATTATATGAGCCTGTCAGTTCATCATGTCCGTACGTTGTTCAGCCTCAGGCATTGCAATTCTCTGTTAATTTAGTCCTTATATAAGTGAATTGCTTTTTCATTTTCATTCTTTTAATTTTGAAATCTGTGGTTTTAAGAACTATTTCTGTCCCTCATGAGCATTTTTTCAGAGTGAATTTGCAGATTATAAAACTAGACCTTTCTCTTCAAATGTATGTAGTTCCATTGGTTATAGTAGAGTTACTTGATTTTAAAGCAGCTGCGGGTTTGACCTATATTTTTCTGTATTCCTTTCCATTAACTTTATAAAAACATGAAGTGGGCAGCTGAGTGCTTTACACTCTAAGTGGAGTTTTTCTGTGCTTTTAGTCTTCTCGTTGGTAGACAGCAAGTCTTTTATGTCAGCAAAGTTATATGGTCATTTGTGGTATCTGGATGTGTAGCCACGTTCTTTGTGTTGCACACCTACTTCCAAAACAATGAAACCTAAGTCTTTGTTGTTTTATTCCTCCACTCCATCATGGTTCGGCAATAATATTTGTATTGTATAGTTAATGTGGGTTGAGATGATATATAATAACATGTAGTTTAATTTCTAATGTATTAGCATTTCTTTTCTTACTCATGTCTTAGAACCTGATGATCCTAGTAAAGAAGCAATGCTTGTAACTACATAAAGTTCTATTTGTTAGCAGGGGAGGAGTTAAAGATCAGAATATTATTTTCCATCTTGGTTTGTTCAGTCTTCATGGTTTTGACCCTTCCAGGGTGACGACAGTGCTGGCCAGTGGACAGTACATCGTGTATCCTAAGCTAGTCAGACACCGTCAGGGAAGAGAGTAAAAGACTCCAGAGTGCTGAGGATCTTGAGGGCTTTCCTTGAGGGCCTCAGGATCAGTTGAATTTTCCTCTTACAATAAAACCTGGTATCTTGTAAACAAAGAGATTGAACTAGAAACTCGTGGTGTTTGCCTGTAAATACAAATACAAATTTATAAAGCATTCAGCAGCTTTTCAAATTGCCCAAAGTACATTCCTGGAAATTCTAGGGGTTTTTTTCAGCTTTTGAATGCTACTCAGTGTGTATTATGTTAGCTACAGAGGAAACACCTGAAACGTGGAACATAGATGGCTTAAATACAGGCTGAGAATGGCTTGGTAAGACTTACATGGCTGTACCTGCTACTGATTGAAGAGTGCAACCCCTGCCCAAGTCAGCGTGATACCTCGGAAGACTTGAGGAAGACTTTCAGAGAGACTTTACTCTCTGCATCTGAAAGTTTCCCTTTTAGAGTATAAAGGGTTTGTGCAAATGAAGTGACGTCCTTTTACCCTGCTGCTGTTCTGTCTCATCAGGTGGTTCTCTTCGAAAGGGCTGTTGTGGCTGCTGCCTGTCTAGCCTGCATCGGTATATTAAAACCAAGATCTGAATTAGCTTGCTGAGCGTCATTTAGCAGCTGGCTTCAGAACAAGATAGTCTGTCTTTTTAAAATTGGCTTTTTTTTTTTTAGTTCTTTTTTCTACAGCCATTCATGTTATGTTAACTGGTTGTTTTCAGCTACATTTCATTTTTGTACTTCTGTTAAAAACGACTCAGAAATTTTTCACATAATAGATGTTTACAGTTTATTGTCATAGCGTTAGCTGCTGTTCCCTATGTGAATACCTGCTGTAGCCTGTCTATAGAGACGTCACTGCTTCGGACAGTTTCTGAACTCAGAGCTTCCCAGTGTTTTAAAAATTAGTTAATTCACATATCTGTGAGTCGGTATAATTTTTAATGCTGTTTCACGTTTTTGTTATTATTATTATTATTATTAACATTGTACATTGGGATGTCAGAGCAAATTCTAACCTGTTCACTTGCACAATGTGCCGGTCAGTGAATTGTTTCTTGTAACCCTCTCAGTAAGATTCTTTGGGATGAAAAATTCTCCCCTGTGAATAGGGAGCATGGGGTGTGTTCCTCAATCAAAGACTGTTTTACTACTGATTTCTGGGAGATTAAAATAGGCCCAGTGTCCTTTTGCCATACCCTGTACTGAAGGAGATACTTATGGTATAAGCACCAGCTCTTGCAAATGCACGTTCAAAAGAATTGTTCTCTTGTCTCCTTTGAAACTTTTCTGTCAAGGGTAGTAGTAAGACTGTATTTTAAGAAATAAGTTTGGCTTAAAATGTAACAAGGGATGTTTGAGGAATATTGAAGGTAAAATTACAAAAGGGGGAGTCTTTGAATATGCAATTCCTTTGTATTAGTGATTACTGTAATATAATGCATTCTTATAAACATACAGTAATGTACTGTATTTTATTATAGCATAGTATATTATTATGTCATATAATCTTATAAAATTGTATATATCATGTGTTATAATAATATAATTTATAATCTATAAACATGTACTGTGCTATACATTATATTGCATGCTAATAAGTGTAATATTATTATAGATTATATTTTTTAATATTTTTTTACAATGTATTATAGTTTTTACAATTATTTTTGTTTTCTCTTTGCAGAAAGTTCAAGAAAAAGCCTCTGTTTTTAATATGCAGTTGGACTTAACTGGGGCAGTTCCCAGCCTTATAGTTGCCTTTGTCATTGTAGCTAATGGGGATCGCCAGGGACGCAAAAGGTCTTTAGTTTTACCATCAGTGGGAGCTTTGATTGCTAATATTTGCCTCACGGTAATATCATATTTTTCCTTGTCACTCTCTGTCCTATTTGCGGTTGCATTTATTACTGGACTGTTTGGGAGTATGGCAACTTTCCTTGGAGGAGGCTTCGCTTTTATAGCAGATGTGTGTCACGATGAGAAGCAGAAGACAACGCGAATAGCTGTGGTGGATTTGATTTTTGGAGTTGTATCTGGATTGGCAGGACTGTCATCTGGCTACTTTCTAAGAGGAATAGGCTTTACATGGACATTTGTGACAGCATCTCTGCTTCATGTCATTAATATTATCTATATTATATTTTTTCTGGAAGATACAGTAGGTGTATCTGAACACCAGGTACCAGTATCTTGTAAAGAACTTCTAAGAGAGACATTCTCTGGAGTGTACATGCTTTTCAAAACTGCCCCTTATAAAAAGAGAGTTTTAATCACTGTGTTACTTTTTACATTTATGACTTACCTGTTTACTATGGTTGGTGGGAGTTCGCTTTTTACACTCTATGAACTGGATGAGCCACTCTGCTGGAATGAAGTATACATTGGATATGGAGCAGCTGCGTTCACTTCTGTCTCTCTGACTAGTTTTTTAGGAGTTTACTTATTTTCTAAATGTCTCAAAGACATTTATATTGTCTTTATTGGGATATTTTCTTACATTGGAGGAATGATCATGGCTGCCTTTGCCAAAACTACCCTGCTCATGTTTTTAGGTGAGTTCAGAATCAGTTGTTCCATTGTCAAAAATATATATGAAAATACTGCTATGTTATCTGTAGTGAGTGCAGTTGGTAGATATTGGACATAGCTGTTGAAAGGGTCATAGAGAGGTAAAATATACAAGGTTGGGTCAGACTGATTTAGGATTTAATTAAAAGATGAAGTGTGTGGAGAGAGAATGGAATTACTTGCTTATGATTTAGTTTTAGTGCCATACAGATATATATTGGATTTATTAATTTCTCCATGCTCAGATAGTTGTGTCTCAGTGCACTTCCAGTTTGACTTTTCTATTGCCTTTTACTGTTTGGGGATCTGAGCATTCAAAAGTATATGACTAATTCATTTGCAATGTATTTGTAAAATCCTGGATTTTTATTACTTCATTGTCTCATGACTGATTCATTGCTTTACAGTAAGAGTGCCATCTTTGCTCTGCTTTATGCCTATTCCTGTTCTCCGATCCATGATGTCAAAAGTGGTTCTCCCTGGTGAACAGGGTGAGTAGAATTTGTTTTTAAACAACAGAATAGTACGGTATTTCAGAACAGAGATGCACCAAGATTACCTTCACACAAACAGATATGTGTTGGTATTTTTAACACTGCTTTTCTTTCAAGTTCCATATAATATGACGCTATGTCATGGTATTAATGGCTTTTGATTCAGAATTTAATATATACAACATTGTGTTTAAAAACTACTGCAAGTTTCAGCCTTCAAAGGAGATATTGCTCTAAAAATAAAGACCATGGGGAACTTGAAGCAGGGGAATGCTCAAGATTTATACAGATATGATTTCACAAATGCTTCTACATTCACAAGATTTTGACATGCAGAGAAAGGTATATTTGTTATTTAGTCGGTGTCACACTGAATAATTTAGAAGGGTAAGCAGTAGGTGGTCAACCTTCAAAGCACTTGAAAACAATTTGGAACCTGAGCTATGTATCCAGCTTCACAGGTGCCTGTGGCTACTTAAACGTGTCCCAAAAGACATATTCCTTTTTCCTTATGGAACACAGAAAAAGAGCATGTCAGTCCTCAAAATGTGGCTCTAGTATCCCATATTTTGCTTTTCGGGGGCATATACTTTCTAGAAGCATTCTCCTGAGTTGCTTGGGTTTAGTTTTTAAAAGACATATCTTTATACACTAAAACAAAGATCTCTTTGTACTTAACTATGCTAACATACTCCTCTGTTTCTGCAGTTTCTTGGCATTATTCAGGGCTTTGGCTACTTGAGTAGTTTGATGCAGGAATCAGGTTACTTCTTGTCATCCTTTTCTGCTTACCTGTTGTGATTTTGTTTATGGTCCCATGAATATGAATGCAGCTTGGGAAAATGTGTTCAACAAGACACTGATGGGATAGACTGCCACTGCAGTGGATAGTTCAGTGCAAAAAAGGTTGCTTCTTACCTTTCAAAAATGAGGAGGAGCTGGTTATGTGCTGAAGAAGCAGTCTTTGTTGGATCAGAGCCTTTTCCACATACAACGGTGAAGATTAGGGAGGAATTAAAATAAAAGGGTAGAGTGAGAATCGAGAGAAGAATTGGATGGGGTAAAGGATGGAGATGTGCAGAACATGGTTAGTGAGGATGAACAGTTTGAACTTCATGTGTTAAGCAGATTCAAGAAAGTAGGTATGGTGATGATAGCATAGTAGCACAGAAAAATAGTTTCCATGATCAAAATGTTGTGGCTTTTTTAATTTAAAAAACATTTCTTTTGTAGGAGTCCCCATGGAAGACACTTTAATAGCAAAGACTTGCGATACTCAGGTGCTTATTACTCACATACTTGCTAAAATATTGTAGATAGATCTTTCAAAACAAGTTTAAAAACTTTAGTACTTTAAGATGGTTTTGGTTTTATCTTGGTTTGTTTGTAATCCATCCATTTGTTTTTGGCAGGTGCTGTGTTTGCTTGTATTGCCTGTTTAGAAGTTGTGACCGGCACTATTGCACTTTCAGTTTTTAACGTTCTCTATGCAGCTACTGTTGCATGGTTTTCAGGCTTTAGCTTCCTCTTTTCGGCAGGCCTTTGTCTCATTCCACTGGCTGTCCTGTGGTAAGTACAGATCAGGAGGGTGCTTCTGACTGCTTTACCAGTAATTTCTGTTTTGACATGAGTTGAAGCAGAATGGTTTAGTGCAGTAGTTCTCAAACTTCAGTGTTTTCTAGTGTGCTGGGCTTATTTCATGTGTAGCCTTCCCTCCAGCTTCCACCCAGTTCAGAAACTGCTTATATCTAGCAAGCCTATGGAAGGTGCAGAGGGCTGCTGGGAGTTGGGCAGAGATGAAATGAGGGGACATGGCAGCATCTCCCCTGGGGGGATCGGATAGGAGAGAGGGAGCCCAGGCTATGGGGGATGCTTTCTCTCAGTGAGGCTTGTGACCAGTCTGTGAGAGGACTGGCTCCGCAGCTGCTGGTAGCTGTAGTTTCCTGTTTTTCCTCTCTTCACCACCTACTCCCCTACACCTCGATGGAGTTTTTCCATCATCAGCCCTGTCTGGCCCTGATACAGCTACCTCCCTTCAGCTCCATGCTGTGAACTTGTCACCTAATTCCACCAACCTGGAATCTGCTCTGAAGGTACTACTAGTGGGATGCACCATATCCTTGACTGCATGTGCGTGCCTTCCCTTGGTTTGAGACCTTTACATGTGTCCCTGAGGAAAGCCTTTGACAAAGAACAAAAGTAACAGATCACTTGAAAGGCATGAGCTTAGTTTTGCAGTCTGAGCTCTTCTAGATGCTAATGAGGGTTGTAAACATGAACCCAGTGAGTTTAATGGAAAGTTACCTGTCCCGGTCGTTGGTGATGGGTACCTTGTGACCCAGTGCCACCAAAATCTATAAAAGATCGGCACTAACTTTAAGCCCTATGTGAATAAACCTCTAGACATGTTTAAAAAATATGCCTCTATAGCATTTGCATCTAATCATATCTAGTGGCCATCTAGTAATACTGACAGTGAAAGGTCATTATTTGTGAGTATTCACAAAAATGAAGTTCACTTTACATGATTTCCAGTATAAATTATGTCTTTTTAGGATGCTGGAACATAGATCTAAATGACACAAGGATCACTTTTCATTAAATATATTCAGGGGGAAAAAAGCTGTTTTTCTTAAGAGGGTGGTACTCTTGCTGGAGACTTCTATCTTTTTTCCTGATGTTTAGACTTCACCTCAGTCACCTTTTAGCTCTAGATCAACTGCATTTTAAGTTTTAAATAGGCAGTGATAATGCTGTAGGTTTATAACATTTCACGTAATTTCAAGTCTGTGCCTGCCTGACTACAGTGTTTTACACGGTCTATTCAGAGAAGCTGTACTAATGGTAACTTAAGATTGAGGTAATGATGGGTCTCAAACCTGAGGGAATTGAAGCAAAGGGGTCTTGTGCTGAGTGTGGAGAATACTTTTCAGTAAAGTAATAAAAAAGTGAGGAATTCATTTATGTTAACAAAGGCTCAGTAAATACTTCTGTTTTACTAAATATTAGTTTCAGTTTAGTTCAGTGCTGTATGGTGGAGAGTTTCTGTTAAGAAAGCACTCTGTTCTGTGCAAAAGGCAACAGGTATATACCATCAATTAGTCCATCCTGCAATCAGGACTGTAGTCCATCATCACCGTAAATTTATGGAAGTTATTTTTCTTTTCCTGCTATCATTAGTGTCTCAGATGTCCCACCCTTTGAATAACCTTTCTCCAAAACCTTTCTTTTAAGAGTCTCATGCAGTGTTACTATTTAAGAGCAGAAAGGGTAGTTGTTCCAGTCTGTAATAGATCAGGCCGAGTAGTTTAGTACTTATCAAAGACAGCAGTAATGATATTGTCTAACTTGTGTAATAAGGGCAAGTACTGTCATTGCTTTTGTTTACCAAGATATGTCAACAGCTTTGTGCCACAGAGGATGGCTGTAACAGGGCTATGGAGTGTGTTTGTTGGTGCTGAATCAGCTTGCTATACTTAACTATCTCAGCTAAAGATATGTCTTATCTGTGTCTTACAGCTGGCTTCTGTGCACAAGCTGGAATGGGGAGGACTTGGCTCTGCTTGTACCTGAAGAAGTGTCCAGCATAGAGAGCGTTGATAGTTGAACAGAGGATTAACCTACCTGAGTTTTCTAATCTGACATGCAGTGGCAGAGACCATTATGTCATACAGAGATCACAGAGATAACACAACAGTTGCAGATGCAATCTCAAAGTGGCCCTGCAGCTATGAGCACTAACTTGGTAGCACTCTTTATCCAGTCTCTTTTTAGCACTTGAATACAGCTGGCTCATATACTTAACTATGCAAATAGGCTGGCAATGGAGATTTTTAATGCTGCTTTCAGCATGAAGAAAAAAATAAGGTAGGATGATACTCTCTTTCCACTTACCTTCTCTCAAGTTTGAGAATGTGGGTTGTGATACATCTTGTATCATTCTAAGTGGGGTGACAGAGATAAGGTTATCAACTCAGAGGGTGCTGGCAATTCTGCTGAAGCCAGTGGAGCTCATGCCAGCTGAGGATGGCGTCCGCTGTGTGCATCTTAAAAGCCCTGTCTTAATGGTGAAGCCCTCAAACCTGTCTAAAATTACTAAACTAAAAGGTACTTGTTTCAGAAAGCAACCAAACTGGAGGCAGTACTTGCACCTGCTGTAAGAAGACTTACTGCTCTGCAATTAGCAGAGTGTTTGTGCAAGTTTAATGTATGATGTGTGGATCTTGCCTGTGACTTGGTTCTTAGAATGAATTTTCACACAGAACCATCATACTTAGAAAATTTCCACCTTGCAGGGTGTGAAGTTAGGCCATGCCTACATTTTGCAGAGCCCATATTGCACATTTATTTTTATCGTTTTCCATATATTAGGGACTGCATACAGACACCTCTGGTTTTTGTCCCATAGATATTTCTTGTTTTCTAGTTAAGTTGGCTGTACTTGTGTTTCTTCTAGTGAAAGGCTGTAATAGCATTTCTTTTCAGTATATCTGATTATTTTTTTAACAACCCTGAAATGAGGTGAACAAATTTGAATCAGGCATCTAATCACCTTGCAATGAATGCAGCATAATTTATGAGCACTTGAACAGCATTTCTCATCTTCAAAGCACTTTACAAATGCTATTAAGAACCTCCTTCCATAATAGGTATTATCCTCCCCGTTGCACAGAGAGAGAAAGCAACAGAGAGGACAAGTGACTTGCCCGGTGCCACAGTGCAAACTGGTGAGACTGCCAAACCTAGAAATCAGTTTCTGCATTGACTGTTCACCTTCTTGCTTGAGATCTGTAAGCAGAAATTATCCAGAGTATTAGCTTCTGGAATGCACAGCACAGAAGTGTAAATATAACACCATGTTAGGGATGACTCCCATGTGTTTTTTTCAGAGACAGTTGGACAGCTAATACTGTTGGGATCCCTGAAAGTACAGGTGGGTTGTATGTGACTCTCTTCCCCCAAAACAGATCAGGTAGAGAAATCAAGATAACATAAAGTGGTTGACATTCACAGAGGAAAACTCTAGGGAAGCAACTACAATGTGGGAACTCACTTCACGTGCATACCACGTAGGATAAAAATGAAGATGGACAGAGCACGTGCTGTATAATTAATGATCTGCTTACAGCCATTAATATCCATCACGTGAACAGAGTACTCCTCAGAGCTTCTCAGTGGTACTCCACCAAAAAAATTAGTACCACATTATGATACTATTGTAGATCCTTTTTGTTTGAATGACAGTATTGTTTCCAAGCTACATATTGTGATCACTGAGAAGTTTCAAAGAGGGTTCAAATAAGGTAAAGGAGAGTTTACACTATCCAGGGGACCGTCGCCGGTGAAAACAGTGCAATTTATCCAGGACAGGGGGAACGCATATTTACACTGCTAATAACTACAGCCAGCTCTTACACTTCTGATGTTGGCAATTAAAGATCGTTAGCTTTTTCTAGCTGATTTACTGGCCAGTAAATGGAACTGCTTAACTCTCCTCCCTTAAGGTACCCAAGTTGCTGCCAATTTGTTGGGAGAAGCAAGCTGAGCTTTACAATAATCGGTGGGTCCAAAACATAATGAGTACTTTTAGAGAGATTAAGAAAACACTGATGTAAAGGATTTCAGCACAAAGATTACATTGTCTTCCTTGCCTCTTCATTATGCAGTTATGTAAGGCTTTATGAAATTAACTGTTTCACACAAAACTGCCTGGAAAAAGTAAAGCAAATCAAGAAGGGGTATGTGCCTTCACTTGCTCTTCAATTCACACCTCCACTAGCACTCAGAAGGTGCAACAAAGCAAGCCTGTTCCACAGGAGCGTTGTGTCGGTCCAAATGAGAAAAAGCACGTACGCTTCAGGAATGGCTTTGTTATGGTTTGATTTTGCTGTACCAAGTACTTGCTGTTTGCGAAGTATTTCTGGTAGATGCAGCATTTAGAACTGGCTGTAAGTTTAGGTCAGAACACATGAGGGATGTGAACTGTGTTTCTGAAGTGCCTAGCGCAGTGCAAGCTGAGGAAACCAGGTACTAATGTGCTTCAGATAATTAAAATCTTCCAAGTTTATAATAATTGCACTATTTGTACATAATGCAAAATTATTTTATTAATAATAAAGTTTGGTTTTTTTAAACTGTTACGTTGTATTTGTAGTTCTTGCTTTGTTTTTTGACAAATGGCCAATGGAGTGACTGGTGGAGGAATGTTTACGTGAACAGAAGCAGCAGCACTATGATATCATCTCTTTTTTGTGGTCATAACAAACAGCAATGCAGGAAGATGCACTTGGGGAGAGGAAAGGATGCTGCCCTGAACATCAGCACCAAGAGAAGGTGGGGAATTGCAGAGCGGGGATGGCACTGCTGTCCACAAGAAGTCAGGGTGGGGGCTTGTGTTGCACCTTGCAGAGCCGTAGATCTGCAGGCGCCTTTCTCCCCTTGCCCAGGTTGGGCCAAGGCGAGACCAAGGCAGGGTCTGTCCCAGCTACACTTTCCAGCACACCTCACTTGGCATGCCTCTGGGTTTGAGGCTTGTACAAAATAGGGAGACGGGGCTGCGCCAGGAAGCCCAGTCCCCAGCTCAAGACACTGCAACACTGCACAAGTGTAACCCTTCCTTTTCATCTCAAAAGCTACTTCCCTCAGTCCTGTTTGAGCCCCATTACTTTATTAATAGCATAAATTCTTGCACAGGCCTCTTCACATACCATTTGCTTTCCAGCCTGGCTAACCCCTAAGATCAGCTTCCTTACAGACATAATGAACAATGCAATTTCCTTGCTCTGAATATGGCTTGATCTCACCCAAGATTATTATAAAGTATACTAATCATGGAACAAAGCCACCTAGAAATTATGTCCAGCCTCCTAACCTGTGTCCGCTCTTTCCTGCACTCATGAGAAACTCTACTAAACTACGTATCTTAATGTAGTTTTGCTCAGATACAATAGCATCCTTCTTTCAACCAACATAAGAAAAGGCTAACTGGCTAGATCACAGAATCACAGAATCAAACAGGTTGGAAGAGACCTCAGGGATCATCGAGTCCAACCGTTGCCCTGACACCACCCTGTCAACTAGACCATGGCACTAAGTGCCATGGCCAGTCTTTTCTTAAACACATCCAGAGATGGTGACTCCACCACCTCCCTGGGCAGCCCGTTCCAATGTCTAATGACCCTTTCTGAGAAGAAATTCTTCCTAATGTCCAACCTGAACCTCCCCTGGCGAAGCTTGAGGCTGTGTCCTCTTGTCCTATCGCTAGTTGCCCGGGAGAAGAGGCCAACTCCCACTTCACTACAACCTCCCTTCAGGTAGTTGTAGACTGCAATAAGGTCACCTCGGAGCCTCCTCTTCTCCAGGCTAAACAACCCCAGCTCCCTCAGCCATTCCTCGTAGGACAGACCCTCCAGACCCTTCACCAGCTTGGTCGCCCTCCTCTGGACTCGCTCCAACACCTCAACATCTTTCTTGAAGTGCGGGGCCCAGAACTGAACACAGTACCCAAGATGCGGCCTCACCAGTGCCAAGTAGAGAGGGATGATCACTTCCCTAGACCGGCTGGCTACACCATTCCTAATAGAGGCCAGGATGCCATTGGCCTTCTTGGCCACCTGGGCACACTGCTGGCTCATGTTTAGCTGGCTGTCGATCAGCACCCCCAGGTCTCTTTCCACCGGGCCGCTTTCTGACCACTCTTCCCCCAGCCTGTAGCGCTGCATGGGGTTGTTGTGGCCAAAGTGTAAGACCCGGCACTTGTTCTTGTTGAACCTCATGCCGTTGGTCTCAGCCCATCTATCTAACCTGTCCAGATCCCTCTGTAGGGCCTTCCTACCCTCCAGCAGATCGACACTCCCACCCAGCTTGGTGTCATCTGCAAATTTGCTGAGGGTGCACTCAATCCCTACGTCTAGATCATCTAGAAAGATATTGAACAGCACCGGCCCCAGAACTGAGCCCTGGGGAACACTGCTAGTGACCGGCCGCCAGTTGGACTTTGCCCCATTCACCACCACTCTCTGGGCTCAGCCATCCAGACAGTTTTTAACCCATTTAAGAGTCCACCCATCCAAGCCCCGGGCAGCCAGTTTGTCTAGGAGGATGCTGTGGGAGACAGTGTCGAATGCCTTACTGAAGTCTACATAGACTACATCCACAGCCCTGCCCTCATCTACTAAGCAGGTCACTTGGTCATAGAAGGAGACCAGGTTGGTCGAGCAGGACCTGCCTTTCATGAATCCATGTTGGCTGGCCCCGATGCCCCGATTGTCCTGCATGTGCCGTGTAATGGCACTCAGGATGATCTGTTCCATCACCTTGCCTGGCACCGAGGTCAGGCTGACAGGCCTATAGTTCCCTGGATCGTCCTTCCCACCCTTCTTGTAGATGGGCATTACATTTGCTAATTTCCAGTCAGCTGGAACTTCTCCAGTTAACCAGGACTTCCGGTAGATAATAGAGAGTGGTTTGGCAAGTTCATTTGCCAGTTCCTTCATTACTCTGGGGTGAATCCCATCCGGGCCCATAGCCTTGTGGGTGTCCAACTGGCACAGCAGGTCACTAACCGTCTCCTTCTGGATTACAGGAGGTTCACACAGCCCCCTGTCCCTAACTTCAGGCTCTGGGGGCCGAGTCTCCTGAGGACAACCGGTCTTGACATTAAAGACCGAGGCAAAGAAGGCATTGAGCACCTCTGCCTTTTCCTCATCCCCAGACACTACACTACCCTTCTCATTCAGCAAGTGGTGGAGGCTCTCCTTGACCCTCCTTTTGCTGTTGATGTATTTGTAAAAGCTTTTTTTGTTATCTTTGCCTCAGATACACTGAGGCAGGGAGCTATAAGGTGCCAGTAACTGGGTACAACTATGGGATGACTCCCTGTTTTCTGCAACAGTATTGGTAGGAAGGCAGACCTGAAAAATCCTGCTAGAAGTCCACGCCTGTACCTTAATTTGTCCCAGACCTAGCAAGGTAATCCCTCAGCCTTTCTGGCCTGAGCCTACTGAACCCCAGGCTTGCTTTATAACAACAGGTTACTTTTGCTTTACATAAAACTTCCAAGAAACTTGTCAATTGTAAAATAGCAGCCAATTCTGATATTTAATAAAGTATATGAGCTCACAGAACGACCAGGACAGCTATGGAAAACAAAATAGTAAGTAGGTCTTCACTTGCACAGTCAATTATTGGTCCTATGTTTAACCTCACTAAGGCAAAAAATACAAATCAAATAGCTTGTGTTTCATAGCACAAGCCTCTAATATCTGCAACTCTCAAGTGAAAGACAATTTTAGAGACTTTCTTAAATGAAAATGAAAATTTTCTTAAATGAAAAAAGTTTAAATATAAAACCAAATAAAACCGCCAGTAAAGTGTCTCATACTGTGTCATCTCAAGGTTTTTAATTTGCTGCAATGTTTTGCAATAGATGTACATAAAAGCACTGTAAAATTTACAGTATGGAAGCTAGAGGCTTTTGCCCACATGGGTAGGGAATTCATGGCAGCTTTAAGCACACTGAAAAGCACAGGAGATGTTTGGGATTGTGAAAAGAGGTTTATAGCAACATTTCTGCTAATATTATCTACAACAGAACACTGAGCACACTTAGCAGTTCAACCAAGTCATTAAAACCTGCTGAATAAAGACAGTTCCTGTCTTAGAAACAGTTTCAAGCTCCCCACATATGATAAGAGATGACATCTCTTGAACCAGTTTTCCTTCTAATATGCCACATCATATTAGCTGCCATCCAAGATTTATGTAAGATACATGCACGTGTATGACATCAGAAAATAGTTGTTACAACCCTGAATTTAATAACACACACCCCCCCCACGACTTACACACACAATAAAACCTTTCAGTTGCCCACTCCTTTAGAAGGTGTATTTAAGTATGTCTCTCATTCTCCCTTAATGAAGATCTGCTTTTGTCAAACAGACAAAAAATTATTTCTGTATTTGTCATCTAGTACCACTGTATCTTCATGTTCTCACTGCAGCAGCTTTATTACGTACTGTCATAATTAGGCACTGCATTCTTTCTTAACCTCTGAATACTAAAATACCTAGATCTAGTGCTCTTTTGGATTGTGTTCCCAAATGGATTTTAAAACACTTCTTTACACTCCAAGTAGAAATTGCTTCTACTTTCAGAAAGCAGAATACTTTCTCAGGGACACAGACGAAAAAATCCGGACTTTTAACTCCCTTTACAGCAATACTTCCAATTCTACACAAAATGGCTCACTCAAACAACTATCAACAGGGGGGATAAAATGTATGTAGCAGGATTCCACTGGCAGTGCAGAAGTTAAAGATCTTTAAAGATATTGCAAGAAAAAGGAACAACACTGTTTGTATTGTGGATAAGAGATTCTTGAGTTATGATTAAATATATTTTGGAACGCAACAGCATTTATAGCAAACTTTTATTCAATAGTTTAAAAAGTGTATGGAATTTTCATGAACAAAGAGTTACTCAATGGAAAATACCTTATTTTCCCCCTTAAAAAGTTCTTCTGCAAGAACATCCATTAAATGCATTTACCTACAATAATCAGTTTTAAAATGCACGGGTATTTTTGGATTTCTTGTATACATATATAGCATTTCCATAGTTAAGAAGCTATTGTCCTGAGCAGTGTATGAAAAGACATTATTTAAACTACCTAGTTACAGGACATTTATATAATTGACACCAAGCACAGAACAATTTATAGACTTTAAACATTTAATGTGCCTTTTCATCAAGGAAGGCAAATGATAACTGTAGGACTGCTTAACACTGTGAGTGTCAATTAGTATCATGTATTTAGATCTGCAGTATAAAGACACGCACAAAACATTTTCGTGGAGTACATTTTGTTACAATAAACCAAGCTTGTATTCCATCATCATGTGTGGTTCTCCCATAACCTCACTCTGTGAAGGATCTGGAAAAAAAAAAGTCAACAGCATGAGGCTTTTACCAAGCTACAAAGACCAACAGTAACTATGAACATGACCTGCACAACACAGATCTGTAACTCCTAAGTCTCTAACCAAAGCAATGATCAGCTAACAAATAGATCTATAGTGGAACAGTGTTTCATAAGGATTCCCCGCATGCACACACACTTAAAGTAAAACCAACCAGTTCTACATAAACACCGTCTCCTATAGCCTGAATCTCAAGGCTGACTGAGTTTTGTGTTTAAGAAAATTCAAGTCTGACTGAAGCTTTTCCTCACAGGTGCCCCACATCTCTTTCCAGTGCAACTTCTCTCCACAAGAGGAGCTCACACTCCAGCCCTTCTGTTAGTTGGGACATACCCGTGGTTTCTCTTCCTCACCTAACCACCTAGTTTCACAGAAATTCTACGCCCTTAAATACCTTTGGCTGGAACTCAGGAATGACCTCTGGAAGAAGGGGCAGGCAACTCAGGAGGACTACAAAGATGTCATGAGGTTATGCAGGGAGAAAATTAGAAGGGCCAAAGCCCAACTAGGACTCAATCTGGCTACTGCTGTATAAACAACAATAAAAAATGTTTCTATAAACACATTAGCAACAAAAGGAGGGCCAAGGAGTATCTCCATCCTTTATTGGATGCAGGGGGAAACATAGTGACAAACGCTGAGGAGAAAGCTGAGGTGCTTAATGCCGCCTTCGCCTCAGTCTTTAGTAGTAAGACCAGTTGTTCTCTGGGTACCCAGCCTCGTGAGCTGGAAGACAGTGACGGGGAGCAGAATGAAGCCCCCATAATCCATGAGGAAATGGTTAGCGACCTGCTGCACCACTTAGATACACATGTCTATAGGTCCGGATAGGATCCATCCAATGGTACTGAGAGAGCTGGCAGAAGTGCTCACCAAGCCACTTTCCATCATTTACGAGCAGTCCTGGCTAACCGGGGAGGACCCAGGTGACTGGAAATTAGCAAATGTGATGCCCATCTACAAGAAGGGCTGGGAAACTACAGGCCTGTCAGTCTGACCTCGGTGCTGGGGAAGGTTATGGGGCAGATCATCACGCAGCACATACAGGACAACCAGGCGATCAGGCCCAGTCAGCATGGGTTTATGAAAGGCAGGTCCTGCTTGACTAACCTGATCTCCTTCTGTGACAAAGTGACCCGCTTACTGGATGAGGGAAAGGCTGTGGATGTTGTCTACCTGGACTTTAGTAAAGCCTTTGACAGTCTCCCACAGCATTCTCCTGGAGAAACTGGCTGCTCATGGCTTGGACAGGCATACGCTTTGCTGGGTAAAAAGCTGGCTGGATGGCCAGGCCCAAAGAGTTGTCATGAATGGAGTTAAATCCAGTTGGTGGCCAGTCACAAGTGGTGTTCCCCAGGGCTCAGTGTTGGGGCCAGTTCTCTTTAATACTTTTATCAATGATCTGGACGAGGGGATCGAGTGCAGCCTCAGTAAGTTCGCAGATCACACCAAGTTGAGTGGGATCTGCTTGAGGTTAGGAAGGCTCTGCAGAGGGATCTCGACAGGCTGGATCGATGGGCTGAGGCCAACTGTATGAGGTTCAACAAGGCCAAGTGACACGTCGTGCACTTGGGGCACAACAACCCCATGCACTGCTACAGGCTTGGGGAAGAGTGGCTGGAAAGCTGCCTGGTGGAAAAGGACCTGGGGGTGTTGGTCAATAGCCAGCTGAATATGAGCCAGCAGTGTGCCCAGGTGGCCAAGAATCCTGGGCTTGTATTAGAAATAGTGTGGCCAGCAGGACTAGGGAAGTGATCGTCCCCCTGTACTTGGCACTGGTGAGGCCACATCTTGAATACTGTGTTCAGTTCTGGGCCCCTCACTGCAAGAAAGACATTGAGGTGCTGGAGCGAGTCCAAAGAAGAGCAACGAAGCTGGTAAAGGGTCTGGAGCACAAGTCTCATGAGAAGCAGCTGAGGGAACTGGGCTTGTTTAGCCTGGAGAAAAGGAGGCTGAGGGGAAACCTTATCACACTCTACAACTACCTGAAAGGAGGTTGTAGTGAGGTGGGTGTTGGTCTCTTCCCCCAAGTAACAGGTGATAGGACAAGAGGAAATGGCCTTAAGTTGTGCCAGGGGAGGTTTAGATTGGATATCAGGAAAAATTTCTTCACTGAAAGGGTTATCAAACATTGGAACAGGCTGCCCAGGGAAGTGGTGGAGTCACCATCCCTGGAGGTATTTAAAAGACATGTAGACATGGCGTTTAGGGACATGGTTTAGTGGTGGACATGGCAGTGCTGGGTTAACGGTTGGATTTGATGATCTTAAGGGTGTTTTCCAACCTAAACGATTCTATGTTTCCATCTCTGAGATTTCCTCTGTTCTGTAAGGTATGGTTGACATTAGCCACTGTACTCAAAGGTTATCAAGGAACATGCAGAGGACACAAGAGATACCCATACTGACAGTATGAACTTCATTTCCATACAAAAAATAAAATTAAAAAAAAAAAAAAAAATCAAGGCCAGAAGAAGGTTGTACCTGCCCTTCAGATGGATGTACTTAGCACTCTATAAATACGTAACAGCTTGCTGTAAGCAATGGTAAATAACCAAATTCCTATAGATTATGTTTGACATTGCTCTACCCCCTAAACCACAATAACCTAAGATTCCTTCCCTTGCTCCCTGTAAATCCATCCCAGAAAATAATCCCAGATTTACCTCGTGTCTCTAGATTCCCACTTACCCCCCCATTATTTCCAGTTACTTATCTCCCTGGCTCTTTCCATTCTCCAGTCCCACCTCAAAATACCCTCTGCCTCCTTCCATGTCCTTAACTACCAGCTAGAAAGTAGTAATTTTTTTCTAAAACTATTTTTGCAGATTTATTCTATTACACACACACTCACTGTCAGTCAATAGCCCACCACACAACTGCAAACTGTTGAGTTAATTTGAGGGAGACTTCCCCCTGCCACATCTCTGGTTCACTAGTTCATTACCTCTCCTCTAGCCTTTCTTTCTTTTTAATTATAGAACTTTACATCTTTGTATATAAATTTGTATATACTTTGTATATACAAAATAATAATATATATTATTATAATATATTATATATATTATTATAATATATTATATATAATATAATAATATAATTTGTATATACTTTGTATATATTTTGTACTATAAAAACTTTACATCTTTGTAACCTCAACCTGTCAAAATCTGCATGAGTAGTTCAAAAGTTTCTGGGCAAACAGACATACAATGTAAGTGCACATCTTCTACTCCTTTAGAAACCCAGCCTACAAGCAAGTACTGGCTTACTCAATATTTCAGAGTAATTTCCACACAAGTAGCAACTGAACCACATTTATTTTTCCTTCCCCCACTGCTTCTTTGCCTTTAGGAATTCAATTTTTAATTTGTATTTTGTGTATTTAATTGTCTTATTCCATAAAGGCAAAGAACTTCATAGTTCCCAAATTCTACCTTTAAATGTTTCTGTAAGATTCAAAACAGAATGTATTTACCATTAAGGATATCCTCAAAACTGATGCATTCATCATTTCCCCTCAGAATATCCAGCGCCATGTTTGAGCTGTGAAGAAATGGGAGACGCTGGACCTGTAAAAAGACAAGAGTCTGAGTTTCTTCAAGTCTGAAATTGAGGGGGTTTATATTTGGATTTCTCAGCCTGAAGTGACTGAGAAAAGTGACAGGCAAAGTCATGGCTTCCTTCAACAACGATGAAATAAGAGAACTGCTGGCATTCATAGATAGCAAAACCTACCTAATACCACCATCTGCTATTGTTTATCTCTGTTCTGAAAAGAACAGCCTTTCACTAGATTTGTAGCTTTCACTGCAGTGCAGCTACCGCAGCAAATAGTCTAGTTAAAAAAAACAAGTAGGTGTTTTTTAACTCCTCTGTTCCCACATAAAGCTGGGGAGACTCACTACAACAAACACACAGACACTCTGAGGTCAGTACTGGGCAACTGACACACACTGCAGTGTTTGGAACCCACATTCTAAGTTTCCTACATCTCTGACACAAGTCAGGAATGTAAGTGAAAGAGCTATATTGATTTTCACATCTAAACATAATCATCCTTGCAATTAATCTAAATCATAATTATTTCTCTGATTCCCACCAATTCTTAAGCTTCAAGTCCACTCCCAGTTACTTTCAACACTCACTTCTGTACCCTTCACCCACAGCATTACAAAAAAATTTAAGCAGTACACAGAGAATTCAGATCCTAAATATTCTGAAAATAGCATGTCTGTACTTACAATTGCATTCACTACTAGTAGTGATACCTCAGTTATACTATGAATATATTTTACAACCATAAAATTACCATGTAGCTATCTCTTTACACACAAAACATGTCAAAGATTTCCATAATCACTACTGGTCCAATTGTCAGAAGTTCACATATGCTATTCCAGTAAATATTTTAGAGAAGTGAAATTAAACAGAATCACAGAATCAACCAGGTTGGAAGAGACCTCTGGGATCATTGAGTCCAACCTTTGACCTAATACCACCCTGTCGACTAGACCATGGCACTAAGTGCCATGGCCAGTCTTTTCTTAAACACATCCAGAGATGGCGACTCCATCACCTCCCTGGGCAGCCCGTTCCAATGTCTAATGACCCTTTCTGAGAAGAAATTCTTCCTAATGTCCAACCTGAACCTCCCCTGGCGAAGCTTGAGGCTGTGTCCTCTTGTCCTATCGCTAGTTGCCCAGGAGAAGAGGCCGACTCCCACTTCACTACAACCTCCCTTCAGGTAGTTGTAGACTGCAATAAGGTCACCTCGGAGCCTCCTCTTCTCCAGGCTAAACAACCCCAGCTCCCTCAGCCGTTCCTCATAGGTCAGACCCTCCAGACCCTTCACCAGCTTGGTCGCCCTCCTCTGGACTCGCTCCAACACCTCAACATCTTTCTTGAAGTGCGGGGCCCAGAACTGAACACAGTACTCAAGATGCGGCCTCACCAGTGCCAAGTAGAGAGGGACGATCACTTCCCTAGACCGGCTGGCTACACCATTCCTAATAGAGGCCAGGATGCCATTGGCCTTCTTGGCCACCTGGGCACACTGCTGGCTCATGTTTAGCCGGCTGTCGATCAGCACCCCCAGGTCTCTTTCCTCCGGGCCGCTTTCTAACCACTCTTCCCCCAGCCTGTAGCGCTGCATGGGGTTGTTGTGGCCAAAGTGTAAGACCCGGCACTTGTTCTTGTTGAACCTCATGCTGTTGGTCTCAGCCCATCTATCTAACCTGTCCAGATCCCTCTGTAGGGCCTTCCTACCCTCCAGCAGATCGACACTCCCACCCAGCTTGGTGTCATCTGCAAATTTGCTGAGGATGCACTCAATCCCTACGTCTAGATCATCTAGAAAGATATTGAACAGCACCGGCCCCAGAACTGAGCCCTGGGGAACACCACTAGTGACCGGCTGCCAGGTGGACTTTGCCCCATTCACCACCACTCTCTGGGCTCGGCCATCCAGACAGTTTTTAACCCATCGAAGAGTCCACCCATCCAAGCCCCGGGCAGCCAGTTTGTCTAGGAGGATGCTGTGGGAGACAGTGTCGAATGCCTTACTGAAGTCTAGATAAGACTACATCCACAGCCCTGCCCTCATCTACTAAGCGGGTCACTTGGTCATAGAAGGAGACCAGGCTGGTCGAGCAGGACCTGCCTTTCATGAATCCATGTTGGCTGGCCCCGATGCCCCGATTGTCCTGCATGTGCCGTGTAATGGCACTCAGGATGATCTGTTCCATCACCAAGATAACTTGGATATCTAACATGAAGCTGGGAGTGAAAAACCTTCTAATTACTGTATTTCCCCCACCCATTCCCCAAGAATACCTGTGGGGACACAGTAGGAGGATATCCTCACCTGCCTCATTTTCTGCCATATGCTAACATCACTTAGGAAAAAGATTTTTCCTCATAAGACAGCACAGCTGAGATCAAGGGTTGTTTTCATACATCCTGTCTGACCTTCACATCTTAAGGACCCATAATTTCTGCCAAGTTTAATGCAGCTCACTGTGGTTCAGTAGGACCTGATCCACTGGAAGGGAGTATAAAATTCTCCAAGTCACTTCGAAAAACAACTCTTAATAGCACAACAACCTTCAACAAGCCAAAAAAAGTTTGTTAGGACCAATGAGCTTTCTATGTTTCCTAAGGGACAAAGTCAGCCTCCCTCCAGTTACTCTCCATCCTAGGAGATAAGAGGGAAAAGGAGACAGACTCAGCTTCCCAACTACGAGTTAAAACCTTTGAACTTAGCTCCCTGTAGACATCCCCTGATCTTACAAGAAGGGCTACGGGACAATAATAAGCACATAGCAATTCTTTGTTTCAGGTTTCATGTTACCTCTATACCCACTCCCAAACAACTACCTGCTTCAGATCCCTATGTCTCTTTGCCCTACAGATGCAGAGATAGCTTCCCATGAAGGTCATACATTCTACAGAGAAGAGTATTAATTTTAGGAATTAATACTCAATTCCTCCTGCTTTTCTCTGAAGGCTTACAGGAAGCTAGTCCACAGAAAACCTAGAGCACAGAATCACAGAATCACAGAATGTTAGGGATTGGAAGGGACCTCGAAAGATCATCTAGTCCAATCCCCCTGCCGGAGCAGGATTGCCTAGACCATATCACACAGGAACGCGTCCAGGCGGGTTTTGAATGTCTCCAGAGAAGGAGACTCCACAACCTCTCTGGGCAGCCTGTTCCAGTGTTCGGTCACCCTCACCGTAAAGAAGTTTTTCCTCATATTTAAGCGGAACCTCCTGTGTTCCAGCTTGCAGCCATTGCCCCTTGTCCTGTCAAGGGATGTCACTGAGAAGAGCCTGGCTCCATCCTCATGACACTTGCCCTTTACATATTTATAAACATTAATGAGGTCATCCCTCAGTCTCCTCTTCTCCAAGCTAAAGAGACCCAGCTCCCTCAACCTCTCCTCATAAGGGAGATGTTCCACTCCCTTAATCATCTTCGTGGCTCTGCGCTGGACTCTCTCTAGCAGTTCCCTGTCCTTCTTGAACTGAGGGGCCCAGAACTGGACACACTATTCCAGATGCGGCCTCACCAGGGCAGAGTAGAGGGGGAGGAGAACCTCTCTCGACCTGCTAACCACACCCCTTCTAATACAGCCCAGGATGCCATTGGCCTTCTTGGCCACAAGGGCACACTGCTGGCTCATGGTCATCCTGTTGTCCACTAGGACCCCCAGGTCCCTTTCCCCTCCGCTGCTCTCCAACAGGTCTGCCCCCAACTTGTACTGGTACATGGGGTTGTTCTTGCCCAGATGCAGGACTCTACACTTGCCCTTGTTATATTTCATTAAATTTCTCCCCGCTCAACTCTCCAGCCTGTCCAGGTCTCTCTGAATGGCTGCGCAGCCTTCCGGTGTGTCAGCCACTCCTCCCAGTTTGGTGTCATCAGCGAACTTGCTGACAGTGCACTCTATTCCCTCATCCAAGTCATTAATAAATATATTGAATAGTACTGGTCCCAGTACCGACCCTCGAGGGACTCCGCTAGACACAGGCCTCCAACTGGACTCTGTCCCATTGACCACCACTCTCTGGCTTCTTTCCTTCAGCCAGTTCACAATCCACCTCACTACCCGATCATCCAGACCACACTTCCCCAGTTTAGCTGCGAGGATGCTGTGGGAGACCGTGTCAAACGCTTTACTGAAATCGAGATAGACCACATCCACAGCTTTACCATCATCTATCCACCGGGTTATGTCCTCATAAAAGGCTATCGAGTTGGTTAAGCATGACTTTCCCTTGGTGAAGCCATGCTGAGTGCCCCTAATGATCCCCCTATCCTTGATGTGCCTAGAGACAGCACCAAGGACAAGTTGTTCCATCACCTTTCCGGGGATGGAGGTGAGGCTGACCGGTCTATAGTTACCCGGGTCCTCCTTCTTGCCCTTTTTGAAGACTGGAGTGACATTCGCTTTCCTCCAGTCCTCAGGCACCTCTCCCGTTGCCCACGACTTAGTAAAGATGATGGAGAGTGGCCTAGCAATGACTTCCGCCAGCTCCCTCAGCACCCACGGGTGCATCCCATCAGGGCCCATGGATTTATGGATGTCCAGATTGCTTAATTGGTCCCTGACCCAGCCCTCATCTACCAAGACAGATTCCTCCTCTATCCTGACTTCTTCTGGGGCCGCAGGGGTCTGGGGCTCCTCAGGACAGCCTCCAGCAGTATAGACAGAGGCAAAGAAGGCATTCAGTAACTCCGCCTTCTTTTTATCCTCTGGCTCCAGGGCCCCCACCTCATTCATCAGTGGGCCTACATTGCCTCTAGTGTTGGCTTTACCTGCAATGTATTTGAAGAAGCCCTTTCTGTTGCCCTTGACCTCTCTTGCAAGGTTTAATTCCAAGGAGGCCTTAGCTTTCCTAGTTGCCTCCCTACATCCTCTGATAACAGACTTATATTCCTCCCAAGTGGCCAGCCCCTCCTTCCACGATCTGTACACCCTCTTCTTCCACTTGAGTTTGCCCAGCAGTTCCCTGTTCAACCATGCAGGTCTCCTGGTACCCTTCCTTGACTTCCTACCTGTTGGGATGCTCTGATCTTGAGCTCGGAAGAAGCAGTCCTTGAATGCTAACCAACTATCTTGGGCCCCCTTACCTTCTAGTACCCTGTCCCATGGGATTTCCCCTAGCAATTGCTTGAAAAGGCCAAGGTTGGCCCTCCTGAAGTCCAGGGTTGTGATTCTGCTAGCTATTCACGTCCTGTCACATGAGATCCTGAACTCTACCATCTCATGGTCACTACAACCAAGGCTGCCCTCAACCTTCACCTCTTCAACCAGACCCTCCTTGTTAGTGAGGATAAGATCCAGCAGCGCCCCTCTCCTAGTTGGCTCGTCCACCATTTGCATCAGAAAGTTATCATCAATGCACTGGAGGAACCTCCTGGACTGACGATGGCTGGCTGAGTAGGCCTCCCAGGAAATATCAGGGTAGTTGAAATCCCCCACGACAACCAGACCCTGTAACTGTGAGACTGCTCTCAGCTGCCTGTAGAAGGCCTCATCACCCTCCTCATCCTGATCCGGTGGCCTGTAATAGACACCCACAACAGTATCACCCCTGCCAGCCTGCCCCTTAATTCGCACCCACAAACTCTCAACTCGCTCCTGATCCGCCCCTGGACAGAACTCAATACATTCTAGCTGCTCACTCACATAAAGAGCAACTCCACCACCTCTCCTTAGTGGCCTGTCTTTCTTGAACAGGACATAGCCATCCATGACCACATTCCAGTCATGCGAGGTGTCCCACCAAGTCTCTGTGATTGCCACTAAATCATAGCCCCCCGACCGAACACGGATTTCTAACTCCTCCTGTTTATTCCCCATGCTGCGTGCATTGGTGTACAGGCTACCACTTCACCAAGTAACCAATGAAAGAACAGCAACTGACAGGCTTTAACATACTGACTGTTCTGGAAACTATTAATTGAAGTGTTTGGCTGGTCGGTTTTAATAAAAGCAGTCCAGTGAAAGAATTTCTTTTGGAAACATAAGGTATTTCAACAGAGAAAGATGTGTCTCTGAAAGCATGTTCTGCAATAAAAAAAAAACTGAAGTGGTTTAAGTTATACCAGTTGGATAAAAACACCTACCTGTTTCACTGCTCTGAATTCCATCTGCAGCTTTAAAGGTGCGTGGATTCCTTGAATATTTCTCAGCGTGGCAAAGTTTGTTTTATCTTGAGTTAACTGGAACTATCACAAACAACATTGATTTTTATTTTAGAAAAAGTTACTCTCAAGTACAGCCACAGAAGAGATTTGTGACACCCTACTTAAATGAACATGCTTATTAAATTTTATGTAAAAATTCAGTGATTCTGTCATCTGTCTCAAATGTACACAAAAGACAGTGAGGCAGTAATATGTGTTTTATGAAAGTGAAACTGCTTTGTGCTGGATTTTATTACAAACCAATAGTAGCAATTTTATTTTGTTATTTTTGACAATCAGGACATGTAACACCACCAAGTGGTGTAGTTTTGCACTACTTTACTACAATATTGTCAACATGAATTGGAAGCTAAGTCTGGTTCAAGGTAAGAACATAAACTTGAAAGCCACAATTGATGTTATTGTTAGCCATCAAAGACTCTACTTGAGAACACTTGAAATACTTCTTTTCTGATCAAGTAGGAAGATAGAACAGCACATATACTCTGTATGACTCTGAAAAGTAAAAAAAAGCTCATAATTTTACCAACTGCTGTACAACTGATCCAGTAAGACAAAGAAAATCTATTTAGTAGAGGGTTCTTGCAATGAAAAAGTGCTGGCTCATGAATACTGAAGTACACAAAAGTAACTTATGCTTAATGTTAAACTTAAGCTTGAGTAATTCAGTCTCAAATTTGTCTTCTACAGTAGTGACTACATGCCTGTAATGTTGACACAATACAACATTCTAAAGTAAAACAAAAAATACTAATTTCTTATTTTAAAACCTGTACTCAGTCATCATGAGAAAAGCCTACTAGTACAAGAATATCATCCCATTTATGCGAAGGGATCTCAAAAACCAATATGAAAACACAAATCAAAGGCATAACATGCATTTTCTTCATAACAACCTATATTGAATGCTCTTCAAAAGTTAGCAGAAAATGCTATTTATATGCTTCATCCCAAACTTACAATTCTGGTCACATTATTTTTCCATTTCTTTTACTTTACAAAGGCAGAGGTCCTTACCTGATAGCAGAAAGATTTGGTTTCTACTAGTGCTACCTGAATAACCTACCATTTACGGCAGTAAAAATAACCGTAACTTCCTCAGGCTAAGATAAGTCTTTTCCCATGCAAATGTACATGAAAATAATTCTTAGATACATTGGCCACAAACTTACAGAAAAACTAACCAAACAACATGCAGAAAAAAACAATTTAAAAGTTTCACATACTTATTAGGGGATCAGATTGTCTGTTTTAATTATTTCTGTGCATTTTTTTCTCTCTAGCATGTAATCTTTTAATTATGAAGGTTTTATACAGCAAGAACAGAGTTAAAAACTAAGTTACAGCAATCAGTTGTAAAAAAAAAAAAAAAATCAATCGACAAATAGCTCTGAAATATTTACAGTATTTATAAATAAGCTTGTGAAGTTGGTGTCACATTAACATTATCCTTTTGACTCAAGGCAACACTAGCTCAAGACAGCACTACCACTTGTTAGAATTAGGATATATTAGACATTACATTCAGCCCTCGTCATGCTGATTAGCTTTGCAATTTGGAACGTTCTATCCAAGTACTGCCTTTGCTTCAGGACATTTTATTACATCAAATCTTCTGTGCTGACAAAACAGGCACCAGAGAGGAGATTCAGTTCAACCAGCTACTTAGCCAAGGCTGTCAGTCTAGTCTCCCTTTACCTTCAACCTACGGTCCACAGACAACTCTTAAGTGGTCCACAAGCGATTACTAAGCCGGACAAGATTGCATACATTTACAACAATCTGTATGTGTAAAATTTCTAGATGGGATCAAGTAATTCAATGAAAAATATTTATGTGTTCACAGACTGAAAGCCTGAAAATGAAGACATATGCTAAACCTACAGACAAAATGGGAAGATCAGCCTGCCAGAAATGACAGGTTCTAACTACAGATGCTGCATACACAACTAGCTTAATAACTTTTAGATGACTAAACCTTACAAAGTAAATCCCTACCTGGAAGCCTGCTTAGATACTTGAAGTGGAGAAAGTCACAAATGGGAGGTTAACATTAAACAGATTTGCCAACAATGTTATTTGTATAAACAAAATGTTACTATTGTTGAACATCCTTATTCTATTAAAGGCAAGACCCTGCTCATTACTTGTTACCTCACAAAGCAGTCCAGGTAACAAACCACATTGTTAATTTAAACTTTGTAATTAGTTAAGAGTGAAGATGGCTACATTTGATGTTATACTTACATTTTTTTCTGACAACTCCAGCGGGTGGCTGGGCAACAATTCACTTTTCACACTTGTAAAGCTAGAAATACAAGGAAAAAAAATGAACTTCAAAAAACTAATCAGGACATTGCTTTTAAAGTTGCATTCCAAAACTAATCTCAGATAAAAACATCAACCTAGAGAGACACTCGATTAGCACACTTTGAACTACAGAAAAAAAAAATGCTTAATGGTGAAAGAGCAAATAAGACTTCTAACAACAGCACTACCAGAAAAAAAGTTTGAATTTCAGGTATCCTTTTTTCTTTACGTTTGACAAAACAAAATAACAGCTTTTATTCCTTGACCCCCTTCAGAAATATTAACAAATGAAAATGCCAGAGGTTTAATTATGTTCAAGGTACACGGTATCTGATTTTAGAAGTCTCCAAGCTTTTGGAACTGAATATTGTACGTACCTTTTTTCCCCCCTCTCATAGTTTTATTACCCCCATTTTAAACTCCATGAACTGATTTTAGATGCATTATCCAAGACATACATATAGTTTTGCACTAATGTAAAATGTCAAAAAACAAAGACGCTATTTTTACTATATTAACTTTACTTTTTGTACCAATGCTGAAATTAACCATTTCCCATGGTGCTATGGCATGCTTATATACATATATATTACAACTAGCATATCTTTCATAACTACTAATACTTTGCCAGAACTTGTATAAAAAGGTGTATCAAACAGGTAAAATTATATGAATATTACCTACTTCTTGAAGTGAAAATTTTCACAGTAAATTAAAGCTTGAAAGACAATCTGACTAAACACTTGCGCTTTAGACTACGGCTTTTGAGATACATCTGCCAAGAACCTTCTTTAAAAAGTCAACATTTAATACACGCTTTCTTCCTATATCTGAAGTTGAACATCAGCTATGGCACAATTCAAACAAGAAAGAGTAAAGCATACCCTCTACGCAAAAGATCATGACCTTCAAATGGTCCTGAAGCTGAAAATTCAGTAATTGGGATACTATCCTTCAGCAGAGAAGAAGCACCTCTGGAATTCTGGAACAAAAAAAGTGAGGATTACTTTAACAGAACCAGACCCCTTTTGTATGGGCCATTAGGCCAGGAAAATTAAACAAAGTGCTCAAAGTCTCCTCAAACTACTCATACCCAAGCCCTAGACTTTAAAGTCTCTTTGGAAAAAAAACAAACAAACACCAATACACAAACCCCACACTAAATTAGAATTCTTTCAGAGAGTCTGGTAACAGTTAAAGGTACTGATAATACTTTTTTTTATATGTCTGAAAGAGTTAAACTGGCAATTACACCGTGTTCATTCCCATCCTGAGCTACAGATGGGAAGGCAGGTCACGCTCAGCTGGCAGGACAGAAAGGAACATGTGTGAGCATTCCTTCGTTCATTTCGATACAGACATAATCAAGTAAGATCAAATTGATTTTATCCATGGTTTAAGGCTGCTGTAAAGAGGACAAGGTGTATTCAAGTAGTCTCATATGGTCTGAAAGACCAAAGAAAAAACAGTAACTTATAGCAGAAGACCAGAACAACACACCCCCACAGACTTACTAAGTCAAGTCATCTTATCCCAGACCACTAATATCATGCTAACCTGCCCAATTTTATTGAAGTGATTTTAGGATTGTTCATACAAATTGCTCCACCAATAGGCCAATGTATAATAAACTCTGGATGGTGACAGCAATAAACTCTGGAAGGTGACAGGGATGAGCTGTTCAGTGCAGGAGTTTCCTCCAGCAGCACTGTCAGATCCAACAGAAAATTCATGCTTATAGTTAAGGTCTTTTGTACTAACATGTTAACTGTCAATAACCTAACAGCTATTAGAAAACTAAAATACTTGTTATCACATGCATATAAAGCATCTACCAATGAACATACTCAACACTGACCAGACCTGAGATTGCTGTGGGTGAAAGCATTAGAGAGACACATTACCTGGAAGATGTGACAAGAGGCAAGATCAAAATCAAACGTAAGGAGAAAACCATGAAACACTCCCAAAAAATAACACCCTCGAGTCACGCCAGTGCCCAGACCGTCTTAGGCAGTCACACCACCGCCATCCACCACAGAGGACCGAGGCACGGCCTCCCCCCGCGAGAGCTGCCCGGGCTCCGGGAGGCTGGGGATTACCGGGGCTCCCGGCCTCCCCGTCCCACCCCGCTCCCCGGAGAAGGGCTTTCACCGCAGCCACGCACCCTCCGCGCCTTCCCGCCCCTGAGGCTGCCGAGCGCAGACCGGCCCGCGCAGGGAGGGACGAGGGACGCCTCCGACCCGGTGAAGGCCCCCGACCTGGCAGCACGAACGCCCGCCATGACTGCGCCGGACCCCCATGACTCAGCACGGCCCCAGCGCCCCCCGCCCAACGGCCACCACCCCCGGGGACCCCAACGGCTGAGCGGGAGACGGGGTAGACAAGCACACGCACTCCGGCCCGGCCCGCCCCGCTCCGCTCAGCTTCAGCACAAAGACGACCCAAACCCGGCGCCGCCGCCAGCCCGCACTCACCATCTTGGCCCCGCACGCGCAGCCACTTCCGCCTCCTCCGCCTCCTCACTTCCGCCCCGCCCCCGGCGTGCTGCGTCAGACGCAAGGAAGGAGGAACCGCGGCTGCCCCCCCGCCGGGACGGGACGCGCGGGGAGGGGCGGGGCCGCGCAGGGGGCGGGGCCGCGGCTGCCCCGAGGGGCTGGTGGCGGGTGGCGGGAGCCCTCCCCTGAGGTGGAGTGAGGGGCCAGGGCTACCTCTGCGGCCCTGTGCCCTCCTTGGCCATGACTTGCCCGCTTCCAGGGCTGTGGCTCGTACACTGACCGCGCTGTTCCCACATGCCGGCAAAACCCAGCTGTTTTAGAATCACAGAATCATAGAATAATTTGGTTGGAAGGGACCTTAAGGCTAGTTCCAACCCCCCTGCCACAGGCAGGGACACCTTCCACTAGACCAGGTTGCTCAAAGCCCCATCCAACCTGGCCTTGAACACTGCCAGGAAGAGGGCAGCCACAACTTCTCCGGGCAACCTGTGCCAGTGTCTCACCACCCTCACTGTAAAGAATTTCTTCCTAATATCTCATCTAAATCTACCCTCTTTCAGTTTAAAACCATCCCACTCGTCCTGTTACTACATGCCCTTGTAAAAAGCCCCTCTCCCGCTTTCCTGTAGGTCCCCTTCAGGTACTAGAAGGCTGCTATGAGGTCTCTCAGGAGCCTTCTCTTCTCCAGCCTGAACAGCCCCAACTCTCTCCCCCCGTCTGCACATGAGAGGTGTTCCGGCCCTCTGATCATCTTCGCGGCCCTCCTCTGGACTTGCTCCAGCAGCTCCATGTCCTTCTTATGTTGGGGGCCCCGGAGCTGGATGCAGTACTCCAGGTGGTGTCTCACGAGAGCAGAGTAGAGGGGCAGAATCACCTCCCTCGATCTGCTGGCCACACTGCTTTTGATGCAGCCCAGGATACGTCTGACCTTCTGGGCTGCAAGTGCACTTTGCCGGCTCATGTTGAGCTTTTGGTATCACCATGGCCCCAAGCAGGAGCTGGACCTGACCAATGGCTTCCCGCAGCAGGCCGGGGCAGCCATGTTGTGGTGTCGGGTGCTTTTTTTGGTTAAACACATCCTCTCCCAAGTGGGCCACAGGCAGCAAAATCAGAGACCTCGGATGACCCCAACAGTGTCACAGCACTGACAGCCTGAGGTAGCGATGCTTCCTGAGGTAAACACGGCCTCGGGCACTGGGCCAGCCATGGAGCCTCCCTGGGCAGCACTATGCGAGCAAGAGGTGTCAGGGTGCGCTGCTCTACCAGGGATCTCGGACAGCCCTCGGGGCCCTGATCTTCTGTCTGTGACCAGCAGGGATGGGCCTGCAGAAGGTTAATCTTTGGAAATGAGTTTCGAGAATGGTGGATAAAAGCTGCTGTGTTAGTAGGCACGTATTAATAACCACAATAGTAGTATGGCAACAGAATTAACATTAGCTTGCACTTAAAGAACTTTGAACGACTCTCCGACAATCATGAGAAAGTTTTCCACAGATTTCGATGCATAGCTCCAGATGTGCGCCTGGCGTATCGATTTTCCTATTTCTTCTGACACCTGTAGCTCATTCAACCCTTTAAGATTTTGTCTTAAATTGCCCTGGTGCTACAAATTTCATACATGACAATTAAACACCACATCTTGCACAAAAAGCAATATTTAAATAGAGATTTTATACATGTCTTAGTGGCACACTCAGCTTTGGAAAAAACTACGGAAAAATTCATGCACTTTATACTCTGTTTTCCTCTTTCTTGGGCAAAATCAGTTCACCACTTTAAAAAAAACCACTCTCAACCAAAGTTCTGGCCCTTTGTATTAAAGTCTTAGGCTTAAAGCAAAGACTTCAAAAGAATGAGAATGGAGGACTGGGTTTTTTAAATCATTTTAGGAAAACGGGTACCACAAAGGTTTCTCTGATCTTATAATGGGTACTCGGGTATTGTGGTGCTGGATTCATTATTATAGAATAGATGTGAATACAAAAAACAAATCAAGTTCCTGTTTAACTGCAGCTTGCAGAAAAAGGTAGGTTTGTCACTAAATGTATTTATTTATTGACTGAGTTTGTTGATCAGGATATGACTGTACAGATGAAACATCTAACTTTCAAAGTAATTCTTTCAGGATGCAGACAGGATGCAATCACTCCATGTACATTTTTGACATCACTGCAATCCACAGTCTAGGCTGCATAACATAAAAGAACATACATTGCGAGAAAGATCTGGTTTTCCTTTAAAGACAGGCTTTCACACTAGGGAAAACTTCCAGACATAAACACAAATCACACACACATTTTCTCATCAAATTACCAAGTATTTTGAATTGGAGCAAGGCTTGATTTCTTTCACAATGAGCTTTGTTTTAATGATCTTACAGTGAGCATCTCAACAGCGGATGATTGGAGTAGTATCTCATTCCTCTCTGTGGCACCGCTGCAAGTTAATAGGAGTTACATGAGCAAATGTCAGGCTGACCAAACCTCAGAAATGAGGGCATGTGGTGAGCGAAGAGTGCTTCAACCAGTCAGAAGCAGTAGGTATGGCTGCCCTCTGTGTGCAGATGATTTCAAGCCCCAGCACTGGGCTCACCAGTGTGCGCACACTGCCCCAGACGCGGCAGCCCCAGCACGCAGGGCCCTGTGTGCTGAACCCTGCCTGCTGGGGAGCATTGCTGGCGTGCAGGTCTGGATAGTCTGTCTGAAGGCATCTTCCAGGCCGGTGGAAAGTGGGATGCAGTGACTGTGGTTGCTAAAGAGGCCATTCTTGTATGTGGACACTCTTTTAAGAGTATGTGGACATGCTCTTTAGCGTATGTGGACACTCTAAAATTAGTGTGAAAATAACTACTGCTCCTCTAAAATGATTACTTCTGTAAAGTTAGGATGGTGAATTTCACATATTGCTTTTAAAGATAACCTGCGAATTATTATTTTTTTAAGAATGATTTTTTCATCATTTTGTGTAGAGAAGGTCGTAATGTATGAATGCTTTAAATATTTTCTGGACCATTTTTACCTCAGTATTTTTGGAATGTCAAATCTGGTCTCTTAGGTTTAGCTGAGGGACTTCACTGATGTTTCAAGCAATCTTTAGACCATGGGTGCTTTTATTTTTTTGAAATGAGGAAAGTGTTTACTCTTTAAAAAAAAACAACATACTGTTTGAAATCCTCTTTTAGCAGTTATATTGTTATTAACAAACATAAAACCTCATTAAACAAAATTTTAGGCAGCCTGACTTAAAGCAAATTCCTGTGTCCATTACTTAGCTTTTTCTTGCCTGGACCCCAGCATGGCATCTTTTCATGAGAGGTCTGTAAATTTCCCATTGAAGCCTCAGTGAGATACTTCCCCGGGGGACTGGAAACTTGTCGTGACAGAGGCATAACATGGCTGGCGAGGCAAAGGCTGCCACATCCCAGCCTCCTCTGCCCATGGAAGAGGAGTTCTGTGGAAGCCAGCTCTCTTCTGGGAACTCTGCTGCTATGTTAAAGCAGTTTTTGATCTAATATATCCTGCCTTTCCACTAAGTTAAATGGTACTTTTTGCTTCTCCCATTTCCAGAGCTTTTTTATGCATGGAAGGATGGAAGATATAGAAATGCCCATCGATTTACACCATCAGTCCTACTTAATAATAGCCGAAGGAGTTTGTTGTCCAAGAAAACTTGCCTTTCTACCTACGTTTTTTAATATTGATGCAGCTTTGTCACTTACCAAAATATAATTCCTTTGACATATCAGTGGGCAATCTGTTCTGAGTACGTGAACCTCTATCAGAAGAAAACCTTTATCCGTGGGACTGGGAAACTCTTTCACTGGTTTCTGTCAACAGCCACTTATAACCTGTTAAAGTGAAAGTACTTTTTATTTGTTTTTAATCAAATCAAATAAACACATTTTCTTTGATCTTTAAGAAGTCCTTTCTTGTTAACTCGCTTTATACTTTTATGTTTTGACATTCATTGTAAATCTAATTATTTTAAAAGTTATTTTGTTTTAAATTATTAAACCTTTTCTGAATTTAAGATAAACATGAGCATGTTTTGTTAAAGATTAAAAATAAATTTCACACAAAACTGCAAAACGTAGCAAAGATAATAATGTGTAGGCGTCAGAGTGTTCCAAAACAAGACTCTCTAGGGGCTCTTCTGAACACACGGCTACGTTAAAGCCATGTTCTGAAAAGGCTCAGGAAACCCCTGACTCTAACCCACCCTTTCCTGAAGCTGGTGAAAGTATTTAGAAAAAAAGTTACTGTTGCAGGGAGAAGAAAAAAAAGAAAAAAGAATCCCACATATTGCCAAAGCAGATGATTTTTTCCTATTTGTTTACCAGCAAATTCTACAGCTTGCAGGATTTTCTTGAGTCAGAACTTGCCCGTCCTCATCATTCAACTGCAGCAAGCAGTCCAACAGATGACCAAAAAAAAAGTACATTGTAATCGTTCTGTGAAATGTAAACTTTACTAACATGCTGTAGCATCCAGTGGGGAAATAATACTAACAATCCCTTCACAGAATCACAGAATCACAGAATGTTAGGGATTGGAAGGGACCTCGAAAGATCATCTAGTCCAATCCCCCTGCCGGGGCAGGATTGCCTAGACCATATCACACAGGAACGTGTCCAGGTGGGTTTTGAATGTCTCCAGAGAAGGAGACTCCACAACCTCTCTGGGCAGCCTGTTCCAGTGTTCGGTCACCCTCACCGTAAAGAAGTTTTTCCTCATATTTATGTGGAACCTCCTGTGTTGCAGCTTGCACCCATTGCCCCTTGTCCTGTCAAGGGATGTCACTGAGAAGAGCCTGGCTCCATCCTCATGACACTTGCCCTTTACATATTTATAAACATTAATGAGGTCATCCCTCAGTCTCCTCTTCTCCAAGCTAAAGAGACCCAGCTCCCTCAGCCTCTCCTCATAAGGGAGATGTTCCACTCCCTTAATCATCTTCGTGGCTCTGCGCTGGACTCTCTCTAGCAGTTCCCTGTCCTTCTTGAACTGAGGGGCCCAGAACTGGACACAATACTCCAGATGCGGCCTCACCAAGGCAGAGTAGAGGGGGAGGAGAACCTCTCTCGACCTGCTGACCACACCCCTTCTAATACAGCCCAGGATGCCATTGGCCTTCTTGGCCACAAGGGCACACTGCTGGCTCATGGTCATCCTGTTGTCCACTAGGACCCCCAGGTCCCTTTCCCCTCCGCTGCTCTCCAACAGGTCTGCCCCCAACTTGTACTGGTACATGGGGTTGTTCTTGCCCAGATGCAGGACTCTACACTTGCCCTTGTTATATTTCATTAAATTTCTCCCCGCTCAACTCTCCAGCCTGTCCAGGTCTCTCTGAATGGCTGCGCAGCCTTCCGTTGTGTCAGCCACTCCTCCCAGTTTTGTGTCATCAGCGAACTTGCTGACAGTGCACTCTAATCCCTCATCCAAGTCATTAATGAATATATTGAATAGAACTGGTCCCAGTACCGACCCTTGAGGGACTCCGCTAGACACAGACCTCCAACTGGACTCTGTCCCATTGATCACCACTCTCTGGCTTCTTTCCTTCAGCCAGTTCACAATCCACCTCACTACCCGATCATCCAGACCACACTTCCTCAGTTTAGCTGCGAGGATGCTGTGGGAGACCCTTCTTTCATTATTTCATTTATAAGTAATTCGTTAATTTTAAGTGAAAAGATAGTATATCTGTAGAAGTGTCTTCAGTTCCTGTTTTAGTAGATCAAACAAGGGATGCCAGTTGGTTTTTAATCAGGTTACATAGGTTATGTACTTGGATTAAAAAGAGGTCCTCGTTGTTTTGAAGGGATGACATATCTTGTACCGTGTCAGTGCTTTTGTAAAGCTCGGATTCGCATCTGTACTCTTTCTTTATTGGTAGTAATCCCTTGTTCAGACTCTGAGAAACCTGGGCTTTTCTTCTCCGTGCTCCTTTTGTGGAGTGAGAAAAGCAGGAGGCTATAACGGGAGAGCTGGTCACTAGGGGCTGCTCACCAGCCAAGCACCCGGAGCCTGCCTTCCTCCCCAACGCTCGCCAGCTGCCTCTGATGGGTCTAGCTGGGAGCTAGGTGCTTGTGCCTTATTTTGAGTATTTTTTTCTTCTTCACTCGCAATGCTATGAGAATTATGAAAAAACAGGATCGAAAGATAAAAAGCAATGTATATGCAACAGCTGAAGCTACCTGGGCAGTACCTGGGGGAATGCCAGTAGGAGTATTTCCCTATTAATGGCTAAATAGCTATTTTCAGTAAACGCTTACCTCCTTGTGACCATATAATTCTTAAACTAATCCTTCAGCCTGAGTCCAATGTTTAACCTATCCAGTGTTCATGTAGTCAGGATCTCACTGCTCCATAAACCTTTTTTTGGCACTGAAACCAAGTCCCTCATGAGAATTTGCAGAAAAAACCCCACATTTTTATCTTCCCCCTTAGCCCAGAGTGATTTGCCTCCCAGAAGCATAGCCCCTCTACACATATAGGTGAGACTAAGAGCACGTTTCCTGTGAGAGTGTCTTCCTAAGGGAAACCTTGAAAATAATTAATAGTAGTCACAGCTGAAAGAATTGAATAGAGCATTACTTCCCATTCCTGATACTGTGCAGGAAAAAAAAAAATCACCCAAGAGCTTGCCAAAATGCTTAGCAGCAAGAGAGGAGCTTGGGACTGCTCTGACTCATAACCATATCCACTAAGCAGCAAGATAATCAGAAGTCACCTTAATTTCCTCTTACAGCAGAGGACAATAAATGAGCCAGTAATCACCAAACTGAAAAGTTGGCATTTCACACAGAAAACTGACATTTTCAGCAAAAAGATATGTATCACTAAAAATAATGTTTATTTTCACCATAAGAAACTCCAACAGAAAATTTTCTCCATGTACTTTTTCTGTCATTTTAAAAACAAAAGCGTGATAAACTTTCTGATCTAACCACAATGTACTGCTTAAGAATGCTGTCATTAGTCACACAGAAGGCATGGTGATGGCTGGCTTAGAAATAGCTAAGGCTCAGATCTTCAAAGGCAATTATGCGTTGAACTCCTCAGGATGTGAGCCAGCCTGCCTAGGTTTAGCCAGCAAAATCAGAATTGGGTCTAGAGCCTCCTGAATTTTGGCCAAGCTTGGGCTTAGGTTTGCATCTGATGACTCATTTCTGATAGAAAACTGCTCGCATGTAGGTAAACAGAAGTCGTAGCTTACAGTAAGCAGCTTGTATACGGACCCTGACACTTGTAGAGAGCTTGCTTGCATTTCAGAGGGTTCCACATGGGTGCAATGATCCCACGGAGTGTACTTCACCGAGTCAAGGCTGGAGCAAAACAGCAAGGTTGTTTTTGTGCAGGAGAACTATTACAGTGTTTCTTCAGGAAAAGCTTTCATGAAATTCAATGCTATTATATTGTAGAGGGTGTTGGCAGTTAACTAATTGTTTCTATGGAGAAAATAATGTATTATGAATTTTACTTTTGTTCATTTTTCTGGAAACTATGATTATACATTTTCCATGGATGATTTTATTCATACTTCCTTACTGCAGGTTTTCCACACAATGGGCTTCACTTTTTTTGCTCTTTGTATTGCATCTCTTAATTCCTAGTCTCTACAGCTACCTGTTTTCTGACATGAATTACTTTTTTGTTATATGTGTTATACTAACAGCTTAAATCATGTTCCAATGCTGAGATTTATTGTTGAAAGATGCTGCAAGGGTGCTGCTAGAACTCTGTTTTGCAATGAGATTTCCTATTCAGTTTATATAGCATTGTTAGGAAATGCTTGTGACAGAAACTGTCAATGAATTCAAACAGTGGCAGCCCTATACTTATTAAGTAAAGAATGTTGCAGCAGATAGCCGATACAAGTTTATTTGCACAAAGTTATTGAAGCACATGCCACCACAGTGTTGTACAGGTTATTTAACATATTGTTATTTAACATATTGAACTAAAACTAAAGAGAAAGGAAACAAATTAAGTTAATACCATCAGGCAAACTCTCTATTTTGAGTTTCAGAAGAAATTATGAACTCCATTTTTGTAAAGGAAGATTGTGAATTGGATACAGAGTGACCTTCCAGGTTAAAAAAAAAAATAAAAAAACGGGCAAATATTTTAAAGAATTAAATTTAGGCTGGAACAAATAAAATGCAAATGAACTGTGGAAACTTGTGTGGTTTCTTCTTCAGAAGGACTTTTTAAGTTGTAAAAGATTACCGGAAAAACAAACCCCAAGCCGTTTATTCAAAGGAGCAAACAGTCCTGAAAGGGTTTGGGAAATATATACAGTGGACATTTCAAGAGAGACTGTCATATCCTCCTCTGAGAGTAAATTTGTGTGAATACCTTTGTGGTGGAGGATCAGAGTGGGCAGATCAAAGCAATATACGGGCTCAAGGGAGACGAGGAGGGGGAAGGGAGGTCGACACAGGATCACATTTGGATTGAAGGGCTCCTCTGGGCTCACCGAGTCCTGTCCACTGCTGTTACAAAGAGCCATGCTATATAATTATTTTCATAACATCTTAGTAAACTTGCATATTAAGTTAACTTGATCCCATTCCTCTTCCTTCTTCCTTGACTGTTCTTATTCTGGGCGGTTGTGCTGGAACATCATGCTCTGGTCATGATGCAACTTCATGTCTGGGCAGGAATCATTTACAGCCAGTTTATGCCTGTTTGTTCTGATGGCTATGCTGACTTCTAGGCCTCACGGTTCTTAATCTATGAAAAGGACGTAAAGCCTCCAGACTGTCTGTGATAATCCCAGTAACCATTCCCAGAACATGCTTCAATTTTACATTTCTTGAACATGAGTAGTCAGCATTTTGTAGAGTGCTTCAGATGAGGTCACATCAGTGCCTACACAGCTGCAGTAATACAATTCTTCTCATACAGGAGCACATTTGCTTTTTTTCATAGTTGCATTACACTGGTTCTTCATAGGCTACTGTCAGGCTTTCTCTTCACCAGAGACCTTTAATTGACAAGCTCTTAGTTTGCTGCAAAAAGTCTTGTTCTTAATCTCTAACTAATGACCTTGGTTTATTCTGTTACATATCTATTATTCTAATGTAATCTGTGGGTGATTAGTCTAATGTTCCTCTGGTTTGAGATCTCCTGACTTTCTGGGCTACCATTAACTTTAATTAGCATATTTCTGCTTCTTCTGGGATCATCAGTTATGGAAATACTAAATAAGACTATTCCTAAGAACAGTCCCTGAGGAAGTCCAATATATCCTGAATCATCCCATTTCAAGGCACTTCATTATAGTCTGCTCTCTGAGTAATATTTTTTCAAATTTCAATTCTACAATTAATACTCTTCTTCTTAAAAAATATTTTTCATTTTGACATTGTATCAAATACTAAGCTAAAATTATGCTAGATGAGAGAAGTACTTTACTATTTTCAAAACCTCCTTTACACAATTCAAGAAGGACATTATATTGCTTTGACATAGCTTCCTCTTAGAAAATCTATTTTTCAGTCTGTGTTATTTTCTACTTACCCAATGCCTGATTATTCTCCCCTTCAAAGTTTATTCTAAAATTTTGCATACTGTTATTGTCAGATTATTGACTTTATCTAGAATACCCTTTTCCTCTCTTCCTTAAATAGAGCTCCTAGGTGTACCACTGACCAATAGATAGAACGAATAGAAATTTGTAAGATTTATTTAAAATCCTTATTGTAAGATTTGTGATTGCTGTGCTGGTTCTTTGAGTATTGGAGGATGAAGATTACCAAATGATTCAATTTAGGCCTTTCAGCTTTTTAATTTTTTCTGCTGCCTTGGAAATAGACATTTCCAATTCTACAGGTTTCTTCAAAATTACCATGCAACCTTGCTACCATGTTGTAGCTTCTCAGTCTGCTTGAAAACTGAGGCAGAATACTCATTTACTCTGTTCTAAATAGAAATTGGATCTACACCAGATCTCATGAACAACTATATCTACATTAAGACTATGATTATTATTTTTTTTCCAAATCTGCTTTTCCCCCTAGATTCCTACTAAATCTGATTGTAGTAAAAGCTAAAGCTTTTGGCTTCTGTTTGAGGATAGCATGCTGACCATCCTAAAAAGATGAAAAAAATCCTTTGAAAAAGAGAGGAAGGAAGAGTGTCTGGAGCATTCTCCTCTGGGATATTTCTGTCTAAAGAGCATAAATAAGGATTATGCCCTAAAAGGTGTGCTATATTGTAGTTTCTCAGTGCACAGGATTTGACTAAGGGAGATTAGAATTTTCTTTTTTATAGTCCAGAGGTGACGTGTGGATCTGCTCTGTGTCTAAGAGAAACAACTTAATTTTCATTATATGCTGAACTAGCATTGGGATTGGGTGGTAAGATGTTTCAACTGTTCTCTCTCTCAGAATGAGAGATTTTCTGAATATGCTTATATTATTTCTTATTTCACACCCATTTTTATGAACACAAGACTAAAGCAGCAGGCCTTGCATGCAGCTCCATGCAGAGGCAATAATTACTCTGTGCTGGTGTTAATCACAAAATTGTTGAAACAAAACATACCCAGTGTGTTTCCAAAGCTCTATAGATCAGCATTTTCTCACTCTTTAAATAAAGAAAAGGTTATAGACATCAGGCGTACTTTAGCATTTTACATTACCTGTATTTAACTCTGCCTGCCAACATGTTCCGTTTATGCCTTGAAGCAGCCCTCAGATCCAGCCTAAAACATGTGCTTCTGCACTTTTTCTGGATGATTTTCAAAGACAGACTAAAAATTGCACTCTGTCTTTGAGGTATGTAACCAAAGGTCTACTAAAGTGAGACCACCAATTCATTCATTATTAATCTCAGCTCGCTTCTTACTAGTCTGACAATGAGAGGCTAATGCATTAATCTACTATTCTGTTTCAGTGCCACATTTCCCCATGCTTTTTCTGGCAGTTTTCCTTAAAGCCTTGTGAAGTTATTCATCCTTCATTTTGTACCCGGTGTGCCGTGAGCTCATGCTTTCTTTAGTCTAATGACAGATATTATGAAAAAATCTGCTGTTAGTTGATATCTTCATCTGCTCTGCTTCCAGCCACAACTCACACATGTTGCAGGGACTGATAACTTACTGAGTTTGCTATCGCTGCAGTTTCCAGAAAAGTTGCCCCAGATTCCAAAAGAAAAAGAGAATTCCTCTGAATGAAGATTACAGAGATAAGGAGCATGAAATGATGTGTTTTGCCTTCATTCTAGATACACTTATCTATTATTAACTACTGTCTGGCATATTTGAACATAATAAGAGGTGAATGTTAGATGATAAGAAAGAGAAGATTTCAGGATTATTTCTCTGTTCAAAGGATTTTGCGTCTGTTTTAACCCCACTTCCTTTCCTAGCATTTTAAAACCACAAGCTACTGAGTTGTGATAAGTAAAACATCAATACCTTAATCTTCATAATATCGCTAAATTAATTCCATCAGTTGGAAAAAGATGGAGAAAGAAAGTCAACTCAATAAATTTATTGAGAAGTTAAAAGCCACAGCAGGAATCATGGAAGAGAACTCCTTGAACCTGTATCTGTGCTTATTCACAATAACATATTAGAGAATATAGCTGTCTTATAGCCCAAGGGAGGATGTTATGTGCTTACTTACTGGGATATGAAAGCTAAAAAAACAGTTTTCCATTGTCTACCTCTCACATATATTTCTCGCTTTTCTGAGAATTTTCCCATAGCAAAATGTGACTTGCTGACTTTGCAAAATATGTTATTAAAATTTTGGAAAACATTTCCTATTTTCTATACGAATTCTATGAACGTAACAGTGCCAACTTTTCCTTGAAACTTTGAGAGTCCGGAGAGTCAGTGTCTAAGCATGGAGTCATGGCACCTCGTTGGAAAATCCCCCTTCATTATCAGGTTATCTCTATCCTCTCTTACTTTCTTTGTTTTTTCCTGAGCAAAGAGCCTTTTGCTTCTGTTCAAATGCATATTGCACCTTGGTTTTCCTCCTTACTAGCAGTGAAATCCATATTACAGGTGTATTTTACAAGTGTTTTTTTTCTTCAAGCAGGAGAGAAGCAGAAGAGGAAAACAATAAAGACATAAAATAAAGCATTTGCTTCTTGTCATCTAAGTGAAGATCATTCAAAGACTCATTTATAACAGGCTATGAGCCTTAATTACAAAGTTTATAGGTAGGTAATGTTTAGTCCTCACATCGCAACCTCTTCCTTCCTCTCTAGATCGCTGTTCCTTGGAGCTCACAATGTGTCTGCATTTTCCTAAAAAATCAGTGCATCTTCCTCTCCAGGAAGTGGCTTGTTCTTTTATAGCAAAGCCAATCTTTGTCCTCTTTAAAGGCCGTATATCCTCTGCTGTCTAGGGACAACACCCCTGAACACATCTGTCTAGACATACTAGAGCCTGCCTTCCCTCTTCCTATACTGAAAAACTGACATTCCCGTAAAACAGACTTTACAGCAAACTTCATGTGTCCATGCACATGATTTTGAAGGGTATTTATCCTTACACACAGTTGTTTTCATAAACATGCCTGTAGTATGAACCGTAATTTTTCGTAAGGAAGCCTGTATGGGTCACTTGTCATTCATTCTTTCCCATGCTATAAACCAAACCAAACCAAAACAAAATACATCATAGTATTTTTTGAGTAAGCTGGACCCTAACATTTCAAAAATAAAGGACAGCCTATTAGTTCCCTGTTGATTCTTTGTGGTCCACTGGTAGGGAATGTGGGGTGTCCTATAAATGTTATTTGATAAAAGCTGAGGCGAGGCACCCTGCTGTTTTTAAGGATCACGCTGAGACGAACTTCTGGTAGGATATGCAAGACAGCAGATTTGTTTATCCTTACTTCTCCACTCACATCCCTGAGCACACATGGTTGCTGTTTTTGTTTTGACTAATTTTAACTTTTTTAAATGTGAGAAAAGTGGTTAAAATGATGTAATCCCTGTCTGAAGTTGGGACGTGTGTGAAAGAGTGGAAATGCTGACAGGCCTCTGGCTGGAGCAGCCTGAATAGCTGTCCTCCAGGGCTGGATGCTCTCCTGCCCTCCCAGTGCCATTCATTGCATTGTTCTCAGGGAGGAGGAAACCAGGCAGCAGCCGCGTGAGGAAGCCCACACGCTTCACACACACTGGTTCAGTGGGATTGCCCAAGACCTTGTAGCAGCCCAGAATGTGATGATAAGTTACAGTGATATATTTGCTGTTCTTATTTACTTGAATATACCTTACGATTTCCCCAAGAGCCATCAGTATGGGGTTTAAGCATTTTAAATTATATCCTGTCATTAAAATCTGCCAGCAATGGCAATGGAATGTGATCATTTTGTCTCCTGGATTTTACCTATCCTTGAATGCATAGATTTTGCTGGTTTCTTAAACTAGAAGTAATTTCCTTCCAATGCAAGTTTTCCCTGTTAGATACACACAAAAAAAGACTTTACTTATTGATATTAGTTATTTATATTAGTGTAAAATATGCAGGCAGCCTGATATTGGACAAGGGTCATGTGCTAGGTGATGTATGTAGAGATAATGAACAGATCATTTCTACTGTAACACATTTACAGTCCAAGCATAAAAAAAACTCAAGAGGTGAAGTTTTTAGACCAGCCCTACAGCCTTTAATCTTTTTATGTCACAGCTGAGTAAGCGATGTGGATTTAAAATGCCCTAGACATAGACTAAGATGACCTTGGGGATATAGACACACGCTTATAAGAATGTAAGTAATACTGCAGTAGAATATGTGTACATCATCTTTATGCTAATTAAGTCAGGGTAACTGTAATTCCAGGAAGAATGTCAAACTAGAAGACATCAGAAGAAGGAGCTGGGATGGGACTTTCTAGAAGCATGGTTAGGAAAATAGACTTGGCAGCAGATAAGAAGTTGGTAAATTCATTTGCTTTTGAGACAACTCAGTAACTTCATATCAATGATAAAGTAGCTGGAAAAGCATTCTGCTCTAAGATGGATATTTTCTTTTACTGAACTCAAGCTTGTGGTAGAGGTTCACTTTTACTTTACTTATATATTGCTTCACCTACTGCCTCGCACCTGGAGTCGAGATGTGTGGAAAGCACAGGCAGACAGACCACCAGTTGCAAACACAGGACACAGTATCTACTAAACATCCTATGGAAGAAGTCATGTCTCAGTTTTGTGGTGATCTTGGCATTCAAAGAGCACAGTGCAAACTGAAGAGTATAAGGGATTTGTGCTATTTAAAGAACTAGCAAAGATCTCTGTATGTAAGCAAACAATGTACTTGTCCTAGGACAATTCCAAAGATATTTTTCCCAACCATCATTCGTATTTAACCCAAGTTTAATTTGAACAATTTGTTTTTCATCCGGAAGTTTATTTCTTGGAAGTCACTGGGGCATCTTTATGATTGTAATAATCCATTTTTTTTAAATACAGAGATTATAGTGTTTTTTTGTCAATGTGTTATTGGCAACAGTGCCAAAAAAAAAAAACCTCACCAAATGCAATTATTGAGAGACTGAAGAAAAGAAACCTCTCTCCTACTTCTTATTCCATTCTGATTAACATTACATCTGAAGGCTTCTGGCATAAGGAAGCAGTTTTGCATCGTAGCTTCCTGGGTGAGATTCTTCTAAACCAAATACAGATGTCTACATGATAGATGTCTACCCTGGAGCTAAACCTCCTAGCTTTGCTGTCAATGATGCTCTTATGGCACAGTTTGTCTGAGACGGATGACTCAGAACTTAAGGAGATGCATCCTTGCCTTCGCTCCGTTAGAATCCACTTGTGAACCTTATTTTAGTATTATTTGAAGGACTCACAAATATCTAAGTATTAATGGATTTATCCTGTTGCTTAATAAGTCAGCAGCTGATTTATAGTGAGATTAAGTTATTTGCCCCAAATAATGAAAGAGCCTATAAAAAAATGTTGGAAATGACGAACAGTCTCCTTGGTTCCATTCTGGCAGGCTAGATAGAACATCCTTCCCCTCTTCAAGAATTTTTGAAGATATATATAGGCACTTTATCTCTCTACGTCATGCAGCTGTATTTATTTCTTGATTCTGTTTTAGGAATAATTCAAACACATGCTTAAATGCCACTGAAACTGAACTGGATTTCGTCATGTGCTTTAGGTGTTTCCCTACATTGTGTTCCTGTCATGATCTTATAAATCGTATAATAATTTAGGTTGGAAGGGATTAGCATTCGTGAAAGGTGCTGAATGCTTTGGGTGAGAGTTGTGGTCAGAGGAATTTTGGCAACTCAAGTATCCCAGGCAAAAATCAACTTTTATTGTACCTGTTTTACATTTGTGAGTTCACACCAGCAAAAAAAAAAGCATGTCTTTATGCTGTAGTTTCAATTTTGAGTGATACAGCTTATTTTTGACAGATTGTAAGTGCTGAGTAGAAGACCAAACCATGAAATCAATCAGAAACAATGCTATTAGTCTCTTTATATAGGTGCTGGGTTATAATTGCTTCAACCTCTCTGAAATTCAAAGCTAGAGAAAAAAAGGAGAAAACAGAAAGAGAACACCAGGAGCTGTTAAAACTAACACAAAATTATTTATAGTATTTTTTAAAAACTAATCAGATATCTGTGTGGACAAATTGCAACATTAGCAGTAGCTAGGATCCAGTTTTTGATCCTTGAGCACTCTGAAACAGAGCTACCTGGCCTGTATCAATGTATAAAAGACCTGCCTCTGCCCCCATCCTTGTCTTCTCAGGAGGAAGCAATGGCTCAGGTCACAAGTACAGAGAAGTCACTTGTCCATTCAGGTGGCATATCACACCAGTGCTATTGCCCACTTCCTCCTTCCTTGCATTACCTAACTTTCAAGTGAGCATAAAAAAAAAGTCCTAAATCGAAATAATTTTTTTTTGTCAGTATATTTCAATGAGGGGCTTGGGCTTTTCCAATTTGGGGGTCTGGGAGTATGTATAGCTGCATCCTGACTTCATGTTAGAGCAAGAACTCCTAGCCATCTTAATACCCCTGCCATGCCTTCAATTCCTGAGTAAGGACAGACAGGGCTATGGGCAGTGGGGAGATGCGCATCTTCCAACAGCCATGGATAGCTGGGAGATGGGAAGTGCAGGGCACGCCGCCCTGTACATCTGCCCTGTAGTTCAGACATACTCTTTGATATCACCTGCAATCCTACAACTGGACAAGGGCAAAACATGTCCTAACAAGCCGTACTATGCTCCAAACTCTCACTGAATGCCTGTCCGGTATGTACAAAGTTTTCCTAAATCAATCTGTGAAGAAGTGCGCAGACTGGAGTGACATATGCCCTACTGTACTCCAGTAAGTTTCTACCACTAACTGTTGTTTTCATCACTTAAGTAAAGTTCCTTCTCTTTTGGATGACTTGGCAAACATTTGAGGCTGTTTTAGATGCTCAATATTTGATTTTTCTTTAAACACACGTGTTAATTTTTTGGTGGTAGGTTTGGTTATTGTTCATAGCCTTTTGTGGCCCCTGACTGACATTTCCTATTATTTAAACAGCTAATTAGCCTTATTTTATTAGGTGTAAATGTGTTTCCATGCTTTGACTGGCAAACACTAATCTCTCAACTTCAGTAGCATGTAGGAATTTATTGCCTGTTAATTGTGCCCTAGGTCATAGTGACTTTTAAAAGTGAAATAACAATCATCATGTCTCCTTATATATATATATATTACTGCAGTGCCTGTATTGTTGTAACATGTGTCTCGTTGGCATTATCAGTCATACAGAGGGCAGCCATTCAAAGCTATACTGATTTTTCAAACAAGGTGGAGTTTCAGATATTAACACAAAATACAAAGATATCTGGTTGTTACGTTTCAGTCCACAAGTGGTTGCTTTTAAATGGCTTTACTTTTTTTTGGTTCTATCTGTCCTAAAGACAGCATAAGTGCCAGATTGTGTGGATGTTACCTGATTTTACTCTTTATGTGTAATGATTTGAAAGCCTTTTACATTCTGCTGCTTCTGTAAGGGCTTGCTTGGCATTATACTGTATTCTTTTGATATTTTCTACATTCTATGTCAACAGATGTACTTCTCAATGTGTGACTCAGAGATAACACACTGAGTTTTCACTTCACTTGTCAACTTGTTTGCCTTTACGTCATAAATGCTGGATGTTTTGTGGGATCTTATTCAGCCATCCACTCTTCCTTCTACAGGCCTTTTCTCAGAAGCAATAAAATAAGTCAAGATTCCTTTTATTTGTCTTGAAATATATTCCTTAATGTGACGATGAAGTCATGCAAGGTTTCATTATCAGTTTAGGGCCAATTTAATATCTATTGTCTTTATTTTCTAAGCTAATGTACATCCTTGAAAAACATACCAGGTGGAAAACTGTGAAGGGACTGGAAGAATGATACCATACTCCTAGTGCTGAATATTTTGGCCAAGGACTTCCGAAGTAAGTTTCTATAGTATCAAATTAATGCATTGCTTACACATTTTGGAATCCAAACGTGATTCCCTTAGAACTCCTAAGGAAATGACTCCATAACTGTGAGTGATTAGATACAATATAGAGAGTGTGTGTGTGATTGGAAGGGGAAGCAGTGTCCTTGATTGCACAGTTTTATTCTTCTTGGGCCCCATTCCCAAGCATCTAAAAATATGCTGTGCTGATCCCTTTTATTCTGAGGCTATATCCTACCTCTTACTTCAGCTGCCACTTCCTTTTGGCTTACCTTCTTTGCGTTCTGACCCCACAAGATATACTGTTTAAAATTGCTTCAACCGTAGATACCTAAAACCAGACAACCAAGTGGGTAACTGTGTCCTGTTATTCCAAAGGAGGCAGAACATTTGTACCTTCCATTAACTTCATTTAACAATGTCAATTCTTAGCATCTTTATAATTAAGGAAATGTGTTTTCACGCTAGGACAAGAACCTCAGTACAAACTTTTTAACCTGTGTCTCTCTTATAAGTCTTTGTCACAATACCTGCAGGGTGTGCAAGCAGAAGTGGTAATATATACTCTATATTAGTCCCTCAGATCAGGCTACAAAGTAGATTGTGTCTTTGCTTTCTATTCAGAAAATAAACCTTTCAACGGTAAACTTGTGTTCCGACTAATGGTACATTGCTACCTACCTCTTGCATTGCTGCTCTGGAAGACTTTGGATGGACGGGTTCCATTCCTAAAAAGGAATGCAAAGAGAGACTTGCTAAAGGTTTCCTAAAGTGTTCACAGAGATGCCACACAATTTTACATATATTACAGAGCATACAGAAAGGCAAAATTGTCATAGGCAGATAGACCTTCGTCAGTAAGTTACATTACCTAGAGTGAAGGGGAATAGGGAGTGAAGTCACACGAAATAGTATATAATATAGTCAATCTGACAGCAAAAATGGTCAGATGGAGATCCTCTTTAAAAATCTTTTTCCCAATTTCCTCTCACAAACATACTTCTTGCATCTAATGGAAATGTTTCTGCTCTCCCTTTAGATCAGCAGTACAGGAGAAAAAAAAATCAAAATGAAAACAGGGTTTCAGGAGGGTTAGAGAAACATCATGCTTTTGCAGCCACGTTACAGGAGAGAAGATAGCATCTCACCTGTCCTGAGGGATAGCTGCAGATGGAGCTTGGCCCAAGGAGCTTCTGCACTCAGTGGGCTGGAGCGTATCTCATAGTGACAGTGGACAGGGCTGGAAACTGCGAGGTCGGTGGTTGAGTACGGTGAGGTTACATACAGCGTACCCGAGAGTTAGCTGGGGAAACAACCCTCTAAGGTCCCTTGATAAACTTGTGCACTTCATTTTCCTTCTCATATTATTTTGTTTTGATTTATTTTGGTAATGGTCTGAAAGTCTAAGATCAAGAAATTACTGCTTTTACTAGCAGGAATGGGTAGGGCAATTCTGCAGTTACTGCGTGGGCTGGGATGGAGGAGTTTTTGCACCTCTCCTCAAGTTTCTTCCTCATTAGCTTAACAGTTTCCCTGCTGTCACCAGTGTCTCTGTGGTTTACAGTCTTTCCCACTATTGCAGTCTTATCTCCTGACATTACTGTCATCTCTGGCTTCCCTGCCACTGCTCTTCAAGAAGTGATGAAGTAACTTCTATACTTACCGATCGTCAGAGAAGATTTTGTTGCCTAATTTTGTGGGCAGCTTACATGACAGTCTCTGAAAGTCTTGAACTTCAGACCCTACTGCTTTCTGAAAATCAGATCCACTTAATATACTTCTAGTTGGGCACTTGTAATTGGGAGTATCCAACACCACTACTTCACTTGTGGATATTCTGGCTGTGAAGGGGCATCCATTCCCGCACCATATTAACACTGTGTAGCAAGATAACACTTTTCTCTGCATTCTTACAGTGTCCAGACTGGGGTTTGGATTTGGGATCTCACTTTTCTCATGGCCCAAGTATGATCATGATACTGACCATTATCACTGCATTAGTGATGTTTTCTCTCGTGCAAGAAACACCCCATGATGATTTGAATCCAGCCTGCTTCCTGTCTTCCTTACTTTTGGAATATATGAAGTTTAATAATGACTCCCTGAGAAGGTGTTTTCAGATCCATTGCTCTGACATTACGTGTATTTGACAGCAAGTTTTAGTGCACTTGTTTCTTTCCTGAATAAGCATTTGACATAGAACAGCTTGGTCATTGCCAAGATCCTGCAAGGATACAAAAGCCCATGATATAATGACCGTTTCCTTCTCTATACAGACAATTCTTGTGCTCTGTGGAGATTCTCACAGCTCCTCCACTGAAATCCATGGATCCAGAGGAAAATCCACTGGTGATCCATTACTTTAGTCAACCTTTGATTCATTGCAATAGAGGGGGGTGAGATAACCCAAATAAAAAAAAAATAAACAACAAACTAATACAAACATCTGTCAAGCAGGTGATAAGAGCATATAATATGTGTCCTTCATTTAAGATATGCTGCCAGCAGAACAGGAGAGGTAAGTGAGTTCATAATTGTTTGTTATCAATTTCTGTATTTACTGAAATCTGGGTTTCATAGAATCATAGGATCATAGAATGGTTTGGGTTGGAAGAGACCTTAAAGATCATCTAGTTCCAACCCCCCTGCCACAGGCAGGGACACCTTTCTACTAGACCGGGTTGCTCAAAGCCCCATCCCACCTGTCCTTGAACACTTCCAAGGAGGGACGCCATAACTTGTTTTATTTACAAGGCATGGGAGCTGTGTTTTGTCTTTCAAGAACAGCTTTAAATCTGGCCAATTGAATGAAACCATGTTGAATAAGAAAGTCAGGCTAGATTGGGAAAGGTGATTCAGCAGCAACTTGGCTCTGTGGGTGTCTCCAGTTTTTCTTGGCTGGAAAGCGGTAAATAGCTTTTCTTCTCGGCCTTTGTCTTCAAAAAAAAGAAGAAAGATAAGATAAATGATTGCAAGTAGGCAGATTTTTAAATAAACCATATTTGTATACATTTTCATAATTTTTCTAAATCTTCTCTTGTCCTTTGTTTGTCATACATGTTCTGCAAGTTCTGCTCACAGTGCTCAGGGGTGTGTTACTAACTGCTGTGGTCTAAATGAAATTCTGGGATATGGAATAGGAAAATATGACTTCTTGCTTAGTTGTCGCCAGAAATTTCCAATTATCTGAGCAGAAGAGATAGATTTTAAGGTACATTTTCTGTGTTTCTTCTCAGAAAAAATAATATACTGACAAAGGATTGGTTCATCTGCCTGCTATTAACTGTCAAATCACCAAATCAGTTGATTTTTGTGGGACTATTTTTTAAATGTTTCCTGCTTCTATAGGAAAGTTTCTCTCCTGTTCTTTGATTCTGGTCCTAGTCTTATCTTTCTTTCCCTGTGATTAGTTAATGACTACTTCCATTTCTATAGCAATCATGTTACTGTGGTTTTTATGTCTTTGTGCCCAGGGCCACCGCTGTCTGTCAACATGCTTCATGTTTTCTTTTTTAATTAGTAGCTGGAAACACCTAGTAGAAAAGCACAGAATGATGTATTGCTATGTTCTGGAGCAGTGACTGTGGCATAGCTTTGAGGAACTGTTCTGTAAAGCTACTAAAAACATTTTTAAAAGCTTGCTTATATATTTAAAACATTAACATTTAAAAGGGTGAAATGATTTATGACCTGGATATTTTTCTTCTGTAATTGCAGCAACTAGAGAGAGAGATTGAAGAAAAGATAAATGTGTGATTATGATACTTTAGCCAGATGGCAGGGGCTCTATTTTCTGTTCTGTGACAGATTTTTTTTTTATTGTATGGACAAGTCACTTAATATTCTTGTTCTTCTATTTCTTTCAGAAAAAGATGGGAACATGTCAGGTCCCTTTAAGCTGACACTAATAGCTTTGAACCTTCAATAACCATTCTTGGTTTCTCAGCAAGTATAACTTAAGTCTAGATGAATAAGAATAGTGTGAAAGAAGGAGAACAAATGAAAAGAAGCAATATCCCTTCTAGATAAAGAAGCAGCTAAAAGTCTCTATTAAATAAAAACCGAAGCACTAACAAGAAGACAGAAGAAGAAATATATGGAAAATATAACCAAAGAAGCTCTGGTCATTTGTGAAGGAGAGAAAAGTGAAATGGTCTTTCAGATCAGCAGGCTTCTGACTTGCAAATTCACACCAAACAAGAAGAGTCCTTGAAAACAGTAAAAAAGTCCAACAGACACAGACTATAGGCAGAACACTCTTAAAGAGTGTCAACTGAAAATGAAACACCGTGCTAGACATTCTCACATTTCTCAGCACAATACAAGTGAAAGACGCCAAAAAAATTTTTTAAACTAGAAAGGTGCAGGTGAGGATTAACTTATGGGGAAACACTTAAAGGTCCTGATGGTCATGACGAGGAAATATCATTAAGCCTCTGTTCTCTGAAATAAAAGGAAGTTGTAAACACAATGACAAAGAAAGGTGACCAAAGTGACTGTGGCATCTGAGTGTGTGCTGTATTCTATTCAGAGGCGGGCAAGCCTTCTACGATATTATCTAAAGCAGAGTAAAGGAAACAACTGCTGACAAATTAGGGAAGCATAGACTGAATTTCATAAAGGAAGATCAATTCTTCAACCACAATTCCTCAAGCTACTGCCTGTGGATTAATTTTGATCCTGGAAACAGTAAACCACAGAATAATTTTAATTTCCGTATCTCAGCCAGAAGAACACACACACCACACATTCTCCACTCAAGCAGGCAAGCCAAATGAATTAGGGGAAAATAAACATAAAAGCAGTTTAGCTAACTTTTCACTGAATTAAGTGAAAAGCTCTGTAACAACCCTACTAGCAACTGTCTTTAGGTTTTCTTTTCATCTAAAAGGCTGGATATTCTTTGTATTAACAAAAGGCTGACAAACCCTGAAACAGTGAGTTAAATGGAAAAAAGAAAACAGAAGATGTTCCTCATTCAGTTTATAGGTGTAAAGACAGCATTTAGGCAACCAACCCAATACATTTGGGAATATCTTAGGTGTTATGGTATGCCATTGTAACAAGGAACATCATCAAGGGTTTATGTAAGGTTTTATGCAATCCAATTTAGATTTCAGCAAGAGTAGAAATCAATATCAGTTACTTACCACGTCTAGTTTGAATTGTTGCTGACTTCACTGAGAGAAAAAGAGTAGAAGGATACAGAACAGGCATTGCTAGAAAATCTTGATTGTGCTGGCAACACAGCATAATAAACTGACACAAGAAAGTCTTCAGCACCGCAAAAAAGATAGGAGAACCAATACCAGAGCTTTTAACCTCATTTTCTCAGAAAGGAAAAAGGTTCAGGAAGAGTCAGTTTTCATTCCTTCCAGGAAGTATGTCACCAGTTGCCAATGAACCAACTGCATTCACCATCTTCAACAAGACTTGGTTGCTGAAATACACAACCTAAAGACCTTCCAACTTAAATGCTGTTCCACCTTCGCTTAGGAGAAAATACAGAAAAAAAATCAAAAAGTATGTCTCCACAAAAGAGAAGGGCCTGGAAGATAGATCCTCCTTGTGGAGATGAGGCCAAGTCCATGGAGCAGTTTGCAGTACAGTGTCTTAGCTCAGAAATAGTTTCAACCAAACATGACTGTACTGTTTCCAGATCCAGGTTGGCTCTATTCAGTCGGCTCAACTCATTCAACTCCTCATGCATTTCCATTTCAAATGTTAACGATACTACCAGTATGAGTTGAGGTCTATCTGCATCCACTGCTGTTGTCATGTCCTTCAGTCACACAGACCAAAGCCAACTTTGATCCCTGTGCCTTGTGTTTCCTAAGTAGAAAACATCAGTTACAAGGACTGAGTCTAAATCTAGGCCTAATGCCTTTGAAAGTAAATTCTTTAGAAAATACCAGGTATTAAGTGGTGTTAAATCACAACACATTTGAAAAGAACTCAGCAGTGTCTTACCTAGAAGAGAAGATGACAATTTCTGAGACATGTTAAGAAGGAAGCCTGAGGGACAATTCAGTTGTCCAAACATTGGCATCCAGCCATCGTACAGGCAATCCCTCCTGGACTCTGGCCATTGCTCCTGAGAGGCCTGGGCATGTTGGACCCACGCCATCTGTGGGTGGATGGCTTGCGTGCCCCAGGTTATTACAGGTAGGATTAGACACCTACATTTGGCAACCAATTGAGCCCTGTGTGTGGGCCAAAATGGCGGGGCTGCTGAAGGAACACGAAGAAGTATCTGACTGAAAGATTCCTCTCCTCAGCAGGGCTTGGAAGGAGAAAAATTTCACATTACAGGTCTTCAAGGAGCTCTCCCATCCTGGACAGACAGCCTGGTGAAGCCTTTTCATGCCCTTGAGTAGCATGTGGTCACTGAGAAGTAGACTGGTTCAGAAAAGAGGATGTTTCTCATTTCCAAAATGTTGCAAGTGTTCATCTGTTAAGTTTTTGAAAGAGCTTCAGGATCCTTAAGTGGGAGGAGAGGCAGAAATCCAAACAGGTACATTTCCTGTGAAGTACAAAACTCAGCATTCACTTTCAGATCCCCGTATTTGGTTTTGAATAGACTGGATTTTTGCAGGCATCTTGCTTTTTGTTTCAGTTGTGCAGCTGTCTCCTGGAACAGTATGCAATTTTGGTGATTGAAAACTCCTTCAGCTACATTTTTAGAGGTGTGTCTCCTGGAATAACAGTGTGTTTTGTTTTGGTTTATCTGGCAATATTCCTTTCTTCTTTTCTGCGGACAGCACTCATCTCTTTCCTTGGCAAGGTGAACCAGAAGTAGTAGTTTTCATTCCCTATAGTTGCCAGTCTCACATTCCAAAGTGCTGTGTACACATGTATGAGAGAGCAGAAAATCCACAATAAAACCCACTTTCCAAAAGGAATATTTTTATACATAATACTTAAAATAACTTACCAAAATTTCTCAGTCAAGCTATGCTCACAACTTCATAAGACCAGGAAGCAGAACGGTTACAACTTTTGTTCTGAGTAAATTCCTCAAAAATATCTGCTATAAGTTTTGCAATCATACATTGGCAATGACAGAGCAAAAAAAAATGAATGTATTAATTCATGACCCATCAGTGTGAAACTGCCATGAAAAGGCATGGTGGTTTTTAATGTTTGAGAAAAATTAATTAAAACTGGAATAGGTGTAAGGAATGTCTACTAGGGCATTCCTGTCCTATGAGAGGAGGCAATTACAGTAAAAATAAAGTTGATTCTGTGTCTGACATAAGTATTTATCAGGAATAAACACCTGTAAATAGATGGTATTTAAGTTAGAAAGACAAAGTCAGCATAAAACCAGAAAAATGTGAAGTCTGCTCAAATTCACTTAGGCTGGAATTTGGAAGAAATTCTCTAAAGTAGAGGAATAAGGTTCTGCTACAGCTTTTCTTTAGAAGGAACTGGGACAGCACAAAATCTAAGCAATCAGCATAGTTTTCTAAAAATGGAGAGTTATGTGAGCAATCTCTGTGTACCTACATGGTTCCTACCTCAGCAAAAAGCCCTTTGGAATCTGTTGGCTAGTTTTAATTAAAGCTGATATAGAACAGGTTTGAAAGGTAATTCTATTCCTAAAGTTTTCATGAAAATAGGGGCTAGGTAGAGTAGAGAACCCATAAGAGCAACAACTGAGGGAAAGGCTTTATTGTGAACTCATACCTTCTCAGTCACCAACATGTCCCTCGGCTCACTAGGGCATTTAAATACCTTATGAATGCTCATCCACGGGAAAAGCATCGAGCAGAGCTCACACTTTATCAAACACAGAACCCCCAAGCTATGTAGGAAACCAGGTTTCTGCGGTTCCTGTGCTCACAGCACTACATTTTTAACACTGGACCCTGATACATAGTGAAAGGAATCGAACACGTGTCTGTCTGCAGAAGGACTCATTTTGATGACTTGTCTGAGAGAATGCATTTTCTGACCCTGTCACTCACGCTGTGTGAAATTGGACACGTCACTTCATCCTTACATGACCTCTAGGATTACATATGTGCAGATTTACCCCTCACAAAGCAGACAAACTGACACCTTCAGCTGGATCATATTTTAAAGTGTTTGAATTAGGTCTGTTACTAACAGTGGCTTTTTTTTTTTAATTTTTTATTCATATTAATGATGAACAGTTACAAATTTGTCCCCAGCTGGATGTACTGATTATTTCAAACATACTGAAATTTTTACAAAGTTTGTACTGTACTGGGAAATCACAGGTAGAGGAGAAATTACCTCTTGGGAGTTTTTTTGTTTCACAATTATGAAATATTTCTGTGGCAACTTCAACAATAGCTTTCATGGAACAGGAAAAACAAAGAGTTTATTTTTAGGTGCTCATTTGGTATATCCTATCCCTTAAGGCTGTGCCTATTTCCTCTCTTAATAAGCCTCATCCATCTCACCAGAATGATGGACATCTTAGCTTCATTGCTGGCTGAAACCCATGTAAAGCAGCAGATGACTAGCCATTGCCCAAGGTTCTAAATTCACAAGCACTCTGTATTTTCCCATGAGGAAGTTGGACACATACACATATAGGTGGGTGCAAGGAAAGGATCCCTCCCATTTCCAACCTGTTCCCAACAGAGACCCAAAAAGCTGAGCTAACTTGTTTTTCCATGGCTCGGTGACAGAGGTTCCAGTAGGCATAGTCTGATACCCAGTGACCAGCCGTCATCAGAGGGGCAGGAGAAAGGTACTTCTAACATTACAAGTTTAGTTCTGTTGTCAACCCTGAAAAACCCTTGACAGCAGAAGGCGGATGGCGTGCTGAATGCACTCTGTGCTCGGAGAGCTCACGACAATCTTCCTGTTGTTACCACTTCTGTGTTACCACGCTGTTTCTCAGTGTACTCTTTGGATGTGAAATCTCACAAGCAGAACCTTTGCTCCTTGTGCTCCTTCTCCTGGTGGACTCCGAACCCCCAACTTGGACTTATGAGTACACCCTATCACGGATGTTGAATAATAGAAGTAGCAACAGCAGCAGCAATAATAAAGGAAACTTCACTTAGTGCTTTGCCTATGTCAGACTGTAGGTACTTATGTGATCTCTGTTACCCAAATCGTGAGCAACTTTGTAGATTATCAGCGGTATTTAGACAACTACATCCCTCATTCTGAGGGGAGTTAGGCACTTCAATGCCTTTAAGTATTTGTGCCTCTGGGGCTTATTCCAGATAACAGAAGTCTATGGCAGAGTCTGTGGGAGATAAACTTGAATTGCCCACATCTAAGGGCTGGGGGAAGGGCAGGCAGTACCACAGGCACAGCTTTTCCTGCCTGCAGCATGCCTGGCCTCCGTAGAGAGCCTGGGAAGAGCCGGAAGAGCTGGCATGCTGAAGCGTTAAATATGACTGTGAGGTTAGATGGGAGCTAAGGACCATGGACCGGAGTTGGGCACAGTGTTAGAAACTGCAGACCCAAACTTGTGTTTCTGTGAAGGGAAGCAAGGGTGTTTGGATACAGCTGTAGGGTTGGAAGGCCACTGGTGATGCTCACCATCATTCACAAACAGCTGTATTCAGCAGTGAGCATCTTGCAAGCTACTGGAAACCCAGAGGCTCTGTTTTACCTTGGGATTTTTTTTCTATTTTGTTTTCACAGCAAAGGAGACACAAAAATTGAGCAAGATTTAGGATTTCTTAAAAGAACCCTGCTCTTGGACTTGAGAAATCCCCTTCTACTTTTGTATAGAAGACTCATAATCATTCTTGAAGGTTCCCCATATCCTCTTTCCCTGAAATGCCTTTAAGTCAGGCTATCTACATGTGTGAAGAGGAACATTATGTTTTCTTTTGGATGGCAAGCATGCACATTTAAAGAAAATGATTTGCATTTTCTCATAATGAGCCACTGTTAGTCATTAGTCATTAGCCAAAGTGATTCCATCCTGCAGACAGACAGCTGCCAGAAAACAGTCAAAGCAAGAGCCTGACCATGCTGCTCTTGCTGGACATAGACTTCCCTTGGAAATGGGTTTTGTATCCCATTAAGAAAGGCAGGAACTCGCCTTTAATAAGAACTAATAAGAAAGTTTATAAGAACTATTTTAAGAATAAGAATTGTTCTCTTAAAAGCTCTCTTAAGGAAAGATTAACTCTTTAAGAATTATTTGACAAGGGATAGCAGCAGCAAAATCAAATGAACGCGAATATCCAAGGATTCAAATACCCTCTTTTGGACTGACAGGATCCTGCTAGAGTAGGAATAGTGTTTTAGCCTTTATTACTTATTTAAGGGAAAGAAAGCCATGATCTTTTTAAAGCCTCTGACAGGAAAGCATGTCTCCCAAACTACCTTTGGAAACACCACGGCTCTTCTTCAGATGTTACTTAGCTTTTCCTGCTAAGAAACTGCTGGGGCTTTCAGCTGGCCTGAGCACCGTGTACCCTGTGAGCACTCCGGGCAGCCCACCTGCCTGGCGCAGGGGATCCAGGAGGGGATCCAGGAGGGGATCCAGGAGGGGACCCAGGAAGTGACCCAGGAGAGGATCCAGGAGGGGACCCAGGAGGGGACCCAGGAGGGGACCCAGGAGGGGATCCAGGCCCCCTGGGGCCGGGTGGGGCGGCAGCCCCCTGCTTGTGCCCAACTGCTGGCTGGGCGCCGGTAACGGGTGGTGCCGGCAACCGCCCGGCTTCCACCTGGGAGGACCGCGACCGTGTCCTCGAGGCCCGGGCTGGCGGCGGGGGAGCCAGGACAGCCCCAGCACGGACGGAGGAGATATTGGCTCCTTCCCGGTGACCAAAGCTTTGTAAGTCATCTGCATTAGACCGGGGGGTGAGGGGTGGAGGGGTGGGGGGGAAGGCAAGAAGAGGCTCTTAATCCCTCGTGTCTTTGTTCCGGCTTGCACACATCGGAAGCAGGGCTGAAGCCGTGTGATCGCTTTTTATGGAAAAGGGAAGACATTTGCAGGCACTTTGTCGCATCCTGGCCGCCTGAGCGGGGCTGGAGGCACGGCGAGGGGCACCCTGGTACCGGCTGGGTACCGCGCCCCGCCCGCTGCATCCCTCCCGGCCCCCAGCGCACACCTGCTTTTCCCTCTCTCCCCCTCCACCCCCTGCCCCCCCCAAGATCAAAACCTCCTTGCTATTGCAAAAGGACTATTTGCTCAGGCGTCCTTCCCCACCACGGCTTTGTGAAAAGGACAATAGACTCCTGTGTCAGTGGTGTTGGCACCAGCCTTGCATAATACAGGAAGCAGCATTTCCTTTCGGGGGTGGAAAATTAACTTGGATCGTGCGTTTCTCTTTTTATTGCTGACCGTACACACCCCGGGAATTCGGCTCGCTGGCTCTCGGGAAGGGAAGCGGCAGCAGCCTCCTCTCCGCATCCTTCCCGGCGCAAGGGAAGACCCGACCGCGGCTCCGCTGCCCGCGGGCACGGCCGCCGCCGCGGAAGGAGCGCGCCCCGCTCCGCCCCGCTCGGCCCGCCGCGGGGCTTCGCGCCCGGGGGCTCCCCGTCCGCTCCCTCCCGGCCCCCGCCTGCCGCCTCTCCCGCCCGGTGCAGCCCCGGGCTCGGGGCGGGGGCTGCAGGGAAGCGCGGAGGCTTCTGCGGCGTTTCTGCGGGGTCCCCGAGTTCCCGCCGTGGGTTTGTGCCGCTCTCCCTCCTTCTGCCTTGGGCTGGAGGTGGCACGGGGAGTCACAGCGTCTCCTGGATCTTTGGATGGAAATACAGCCCGCTTATCTCCTTTGGGGGGGGAAAAAAAAGGGCTGTTTCTAGTTGGGAGAGTTAGAAAGAAACTGAGAGCTCTGCCCTTTGACAGCTCATGCTACCTATAAAGTCCGACTCCCTGAAATAACTTTTAACCGGCTTCTTCTAATGATATTAGCCCTTGCACAATGCTCCCGATCCCAGAAAGGCCACACACTTGTTAATAAAACATTAAAATGTCTTTCTAAGCCAGCTCTCCCCAGGAGATGCTCAACCCCTTGTATTACAGGGTTAAAAAAGGCATAGTTAGTCCTGTATAGACATAGACCTTTGGGGCAAGTTTTACCTCAACAAAGGCTGTGTGTGTATGAAGTGTAATACACATTCCACAGTTGTTCTTCAAATGATGTTATTTATGTTCTTCATTGCCTTGTGGTGTTCAGGCAAATAGATGTGAGTTTGGATTCAGTGACTGCAGCCCAGTCCTGGCTTCTCCATCTTCCCTCTGTCTGCCCATTACTGAGACTGAGGAGAAGTCAGTGCAAACACTGAGGATCTCAAGAGAAGTCCTGCCACCAAAATCTCCTGGTCAACTCTTCTTCTCTTTCCCCTTTTGCCAACAACACCCTAAACCTCAGCTTCAGGATATGAGTTGGTATCTTTGCGAGGTAAGGACACACATAAACTGCATCAGCAGCTCCTGGTAGTTGTGAGCTCATTCTCCCTCTAGACCTGTGCTGGATCCTGTCTGCTGGACCTGGTGACAAGAGAGCATTCCCAGATGGGGTTTCAAAGCACCAGATGTGCAGCTCTGAGGCTTGCCGAGTCAGCAGGCAACCCTCTTCTGCCCCCACGTTGTGCTGATCTGCCGGTTGTGGTTTTCCCACACCGAAGGAAGCAAAGATACTCATTTTGTAGCATGGAAATGACACTGTTGCATCACTAAGGTAATAACCACCTGCATCACCAAGAGTATCTCGTGGAACTGGAAGTGAAACAATCTTTTAACTATTCCTGTCAACCAGTTTCTTTTTTTTTTTTTTTTTATTAACACTTCTTTATGCTTTACTTTTTTTACTTATTTTCAAGGAAATGTGTTGTGGAAAAGAGCTATCTTAAAACTGTTGTCTTGAAAATCTTAATGATGGCTGGAGAACAAAAGAAAAGGCAATTCTAGTGTGTTTCAGAGGAAGCCTTTTTACCCCCCCTGGACTGGTGCAGCTCTCCTTAGTCTTCCTCTGTAAAGCGTCATCCTTGCTACTTGCAGATGGAGCTGGAAATAGCTTTGACATGGTTCTGGGCAAACATTGCAGTGGACCCTCTTTCTTTCCACCTGTCTGCTAGACTTTCATTGCTACTGATTTAGTGCAGATGGACCTTCCTGGGCCCAGGGCTCCAAACTTGCACCTGAATCCTCTTTCCTGAAGTTGCTTTGCTTGCAGTTTTGTAAGTGAACCAGCATGTGGGGCAGCATATGCCCCAACCCTACTATTTGGGGCATATGTGGTGTAACCATACGCATTACTCTGGTGCTGCAAGACCTTGACAGTGCTGTATGTATCCCACATTTCCCAGCACGGCTCACAAGATATTCCTGTGAACATTGTTTCTGTGGTCAGATAACTGTTTGCTTTTGTTCACATTTTGTATCTGATTTGTTCCAAAATAATCAGGACATAGGCATTCCTGCACATCACTGAGTCACCAGCTTCGCTGTGAGCAGCAGCTGCACAGGCTCCTGGCATGGAGGCCTGGTTTGTATTACGGTGAGGGAAACACTAAGCCTCTCGGGGCTCGTGTTTGGGGTGGTAAGAGGAAAAGAGCTCTTCATTGCAAGACTGGTTTTCTTTTCATGGCCCAATATTTTCTTGGGTAGTTTTCCCTTTTTGACATGTTTTGGTTTGGTTTTGTGGTTCTTTTGCTGACCTTCTGGTTGTCTTTCCCACTGAAATGGAGTGACCTTGGCCCGATGCCACAGGGAGGAGATGCAATTGATCCTTTCATGTGGTCTTGCCTCTTTCTAAACACTTATCCTGGTACATTCAGGTACTGATGGCTCCAGGAAAGGCACATACATACATCCTCCTGGATAAAGGGAAGAAGCGATGGCTGGGGACTGGATTTCAGATGCCTGGGAGATGAAGCTGAGAGCGCTACATCACTACCACACTAACCCAGCTATGCTGAAAGTAGGTCATGCTCATATTGATGCAGGTGTGCATGCATGCGAGTGGGGTCCAGCACAGAGTGGAAATGCTTACTAGCATTCTGCTATTGTACTTGTGTTTTTCAGGGACAAAAAAATCTTGTCCCACTCTTTTTTTTCCTGTTCAGTGAAATATTGCTGAATGCACATATAAAATCAATTGTGTAGTAGTTTGAAAGAAAATGTGTCTTGTAATAGAGTTTGCTTTTAGAAAGGAGGACAAAATCATTGGCATTCTGCTGTATGGTCCTGACAGGAAGACAAGATGTGGGCAGAGCCAAAATCATGTTGGACGTGCCGGGGACCCACGAGGGCCAGCCGACTCCCGAGTGAGCCAAGCGCAGTAAAAAGGCAGGTGGGAGCAGTTGGGCACCAGCAAGGTGCCAGAATGGGGAACAGCAAGCCTGGGTCAGGATCAGGTCCAGAGACACTGGTCAGGGTTGGACACTGCCCAGTGATTTCCCAGCAAGGCCACAGTGATGGTAGAAGACCGGGTGCAGTGGTAGCTGCTGCGAACCGTGGTGTAGCGTAAGCAGGGACCAGCAGTATGGCCTCACCTTAAAAGCAGCTCCCAAGGGCCAGGATGGGCAGATCCTCACCTCTAGCTTTCTCCACAACAGCAACTGCCAGCAAAGGTGCTGACCTTGTACTTCACCAGCTAGGCTCCTCAACTCAGCCACGGAAACTCCTGGAACGGGGGTACTCTCTGGGACCGATTATTGCAGGAGCTCTTACTCATTAGCTTCCTAACCTCCCAATAAAATACCAGGTAATCTGATTAATTGCACATGCCAGTTGACTGATTATAATAAAAAATGAGCAGTGGCAAATTACGTGCTCCCTTTGCCTCTAGTTTCTTGCTATGGTTAGACAGCTGCCTGCTTTGCCTGCCCTCAAAAGTGGACCTAACTTTGATGCAGTGATGCAAGTGAGAAATTTGGATGAAGAGGTGACACAGTCTGAGCTCTCGTACCCTTCAGTGAAGGATGGGCAGCAGTAGTGTGAGGTTGTCCTGCAAGGACTAATTCTTTGCTGCAGCTTTTGGCTGTTATTGCCACACACATTGACGGGGTACAGAGGCAAGAGTCTATATAATGTAAGGTAAAGCTCAGCCTTGCTCAGGGAAAGCACAACCACAGCTGTAGTTTATGTCTCTGCGTACACGAGTCTATCCATGTGCCTGGTGGGCAGGTGTAAGTAGCTATCCCAGTAAACACTGTAGTACAGAGAAGAGGTCTCAGCTTTTTATTCTCACAGTCCCGGAGAAAAATAAGGAACTCTACTTTGGTTTATATGCAGCTTTCAATGTAGTGGGCAAATCCAAATAACAGCAGCGGCTAAAGTTATAATGATGATGGTAAATAGGATTTACTTGATAATGTGCCTCTTAAATTTTGTTCCTGCCATAGGGAGATGGGACCAGAGGATGTTAGAATAATGGTGATTGAAAACACCTCATTGAAAAGAGAGAGGAAAAGAGAATCGGAGGAGAGCCTTGAGTAGAGTAGACCCAGTCCATCTCACCTAGGGTCTTGCTCCAGGTTACAGTCTCCCCAGTAGATAGGTCAGTATAAAAGGTCCAATATTCTTCCAGTTGTCGCGGTGTCTCTTGTTGTGCGGGCGTGCTGTAAGCTGTATCAGTGAAACGACCCAGGTTATAAGTGGCCCTCCATAGAAAGCAGGCAAGTTACATCCTGGACTATTTCACCAAACTGTTTTACACTGAGCCCCAGAAACAGTTGTGAGCCCCAGAAATGGTTGTGCCAGTGCAACTGGCACAAGGGACAAGGGACTATGGGGAGGAAGGAGGCTTTCACTGGTGGACAGGGAGCATTGGATCCTTTCCCACTGGCTCTGAAAAAATGGTAATGTTTTCAGGTGATCAACTGAAATATTGCTTTGCTTAAATTTTCGATCCTAGGAGCACCCGGTTCTCTTAAAAGACGTCAGTTGGCAGACGCAGATTCTGCGGAAGACCTGCAGAGGGAGATCGAATCTGCTCTGCTTTGACATCTTTCCTTCTCTCCCAAGATCTGGAGATTGGGACCATCTCAAAGGCAGTCTAGCCTGTTCCTGTGAGGTGTCTACCTCTCTGCTGTGAGTAAAGGGTCCAACAGATAATCATGTGGTCCCTCAGCTGTAACTCTGGCCCATGCAGTCTTCTTCTATGGGCAGGCACTGGCTGTGCAGGTGCGGCAGTAGCCTTTTGTGTAATGCTCTGAACATTGGAACCAGTGCCACAAGGTGCTATTTTGAGCATTGGTGCAAATAAAAAATTGCTTCCATGACTGCAAAGAGTCAGGTCAGGTTGGGAGAGTATCAGCTGCTGATGTGAGTGGGATTTTCCACACTCTTTATTTTTGCCAGATCCATGGGAACTGTCCAAGCAATTCTTCCCAGGAGACTTGGCTAAAGCCTTAATTCAGGATGTTCCAAGTATCCTAATTCCAACGGGGAGTAGAATCCACAACCTCAGGATGTGTCCCAGCAACTTGACTAAGTCATATCCGAGTTGAGAGGAGTCTCCACCCCACCTAACTCTGGAAGCCAGACATGCAAGAGTCACAGAGACTGGCAGAGAGCAGACAAGAGGCAATGCTCTTGTTAAGTACTCAGCTATGAAAGGTCCTATGTGTTGAGGGTGATGTCTGTGCTTCTTTGCAGCGTGGTAGCCTGCTGCTCAAGGCAGACCCAGGAGCTGAATGCCCTGATTACTCGTCTTTTCAATCAAATTTCCTATTGCTCATTTTCTATGTTGTTCCAATGAGTCTTGTTGGCCAGGGAGGGGTAAGGGAGGCATATTGAAGAGTTGATGCTTTTGCTGCCTGACAACTTGATGATCTTAGTGTCAGATATATGGGTTTTTCAAGCAAAAGTCTTGGTAGAAGCCATCTTCCTCCAGAGCATGGTAAAATTCACAGAATCACAGAATCACAGAATCAATCAGGTTGGAAGAGACCTCTGGGATCATCGAGTCCAACCATTGCCCTGACACCACCATGTCAACTACACCATGGCACTAAGTGCCATGTCCAGTCTTTTTTTAAACACATCCAGAGATGGTGACTCCACCACCTCCCGTTCCAATGTCTAATGAATATAGCAATACAAGGTACTGCTGGGCTGCAAGTGAACACTAAAAACAGTTGTTGTCTACTGTGAAGGCTGTTTCTCCTCTCTCTTTTGCCGCTTCTGTAGTGCTGGAGATTGAGCAGGTGATCAGCATTGCAGCAAGAATATTTGCTTGATACGTTTCAAAGAGGGCTTACTCTCAGCTGCTAAATTTGGCTGATTTCCTTTCTAGCATTTAATAATAGTCTTTTTAACAAATGCTAGAAAAATGAAATTTCCCGCATTTCAGAGCTGAAGAGAACGTAACAACAGTTGAATACCCTTTATTCCAAGGATAAAAATTGTCCTCATATATGCCACCCACTACTTGGCATCGGACCAAGGCCTAGGATTCTGGTATGAAGAGACCATATTGCCTGCAGGATGGACATTTGCCTGGGACAGGTCTATGACTGTCTCCTTAGTGCTTGTTTGGCCAGAGCACCTAAACCACTCTTCAAGATAAGTTCTCACCTTACTCTCGCCAATGCCTTAGGTGTTGCCAGTTACACAGTAGTACACAAAAAATAAGATCAAATAGGTTCCATGCAGCCCTCTGCTTCACACACGCACTGTCCATCTGTCCAGATGCTTCAGCCTATGTGTTTAGAGATGCCTTTCATCCAGTTCCAGGCACAGGCTTCCCCCTGTACCTTCATTCTGCTTTATGGGAATGCCTGCTGCCTCTTTCTTCCCCGTCATCGCACTACTGGGGTCTTTTCAGTCTTCATGCAGGCTCCACATCTCTTCTTTCCCTGGCTTTAGCACATGAAGAGTGATGAGGGGTAAGGAGCAGATCTTCAGGTTTTCCCTCCCTGGTCCTCAGCTCCTTGGGTGGATCAGGAGCTGCTGACAACTGTTGGAGAAGGAAGGAGGTATGTCTTGTCAAAGTGCTGTGGCCTTTGGAGGACCATAACTGAATGCAGCTGTGATGTAGGAGGTGTGGAGAGGATGGGGAGGAACTGGTGTGGCATGGCTGCTGAGCTTGTGATGGGGCCTGCATCATCTCAGACTCAGAATGTACTCAGCACTGGCTAGGTCAAAAGCAGGGACATACAGTTCCCTTAGCTCCTTCCACAGGGAGCCCTTGCTCCTAGGGGGTCTGAGCTGTCAGGATGGCCAGTGTCCTAGTTCTGGATGGTCTATCCTCACTGGCCGACTGTTTTCCCAGCTGCTGTCCTCTCCACTGGAGGAGGTGATTTCTTATGAGTCATCCTCTTCGGGAAAGAAACCTCTGGGTTCTTCCTCCCATGGTGTGAGCAGATGAGGGGGAAGGTATCCATAACTATTTTATTTTCAAGGTCTCAGCTGGGGGCAGGAAGATTGGAAAATGCAGACTAAAATTCTTAGCTTAGGCTGTCACTTGTGAATAGGAGTCAGGCAGAAGCGTGCAGGAAATATTCTCACGGACTTTAAACTTGAAAGTTAAACAGTTCTCAAGTTAAAAACAACACCAACTTCTCATCTTTTTCTTTCACAGGATGGTCTGATGGGACACAGGAGATCTATTTCTGGCTCTTGTCACCAGCTTCCTATGACCTTAGACTAGCCGCCTAACCTCTCCATGCACCTTGATTTCCTTCTCTAAAATGGTGGTGATCACATTTACCTGCCCCATGCAGACACTCTTGTGACTTATTTCATAGCATAAAAATATAGGAAGGGCCATACTGGGTCAAACCGAAGACCTGACTCACCCAATGGTCCTTCTCTGGCTACACAGGGGAAAAGTAGAAACACTTTTGGCTCGAGTTTTGCTCTCACGAGCTCTCTTCTGGTCTTTCACAAAGTAAAACACGTATGGAAAACATGAGGTAAGTGCATAGGAAGGAGAAATATATTTCTAGGATAGTCCTGGATGTCACAGGGTCAGTGAAGGCCAGCAGCAGCGCTGGCAGGGCAGACTCCTGGAGCACCCTTAGCCAGTGCTGCCCCTTCCTGGCTTCCCTGCTCTGAGCGCTCAGTGCTCCTGGCAGGGGACCCGCACCCGGTCGGGGTCAGGCCCCGCACCGGCCAGCCCGCTCCGCCACTCCCCCTCCCCAGGGAGGGCAGGGAGAGGAGCCCCGGGCCCCCGGGGCACGGGCAGCGCTTTGGGGCGCTCCCAGCACCGTGCCCGGCAGCCGGGGAAAGGCAGTGCGGCACCGGCCTGACCTGGCCCCCAGCCCAGGAGCCGGCGACGGCACGCAGCGCTGCCGGGGTCTTGTTGAGGAGCAGGAGAGGGGCTCTGCGGGACGGGGACCCCCAGCCCACAGCGTCTGGTCCGGGAATCGCAAGTCCGTTGCCGCCTTTCCCGGAGGAGCCCGGAGGCGTGCGGGCGGGCGGCGAGACCCCGCTCCCCGCCCCGGCAGCGCTGCAGCCCCGGCGGCTGGAAACTCCCCAGCGCCGGGCTCCGGCGGGAGGGCACGGCCGGGCTCCGCAGGGGCGGCCGGGGCCGGAGACCCGCCGGGGAAGCAACCCCGTGCCCGCCGGCGGGCGGGGAACGCGTCCCGGGGAGGGCGTGCTCCCGGCGGAGGATGTGGGCCGGGAGGGCGGAGGGGTGCGCGGTGAGGGGTGGAGAAGTTATAAATCAGCGGGGCTGGGGCTGGCTGGTAATTGATGTCCGCGGGAGGTGAAGCTGGCAGGGCGGCGCGCAGCGGACACTCCCTTTCCGCGGGTAGGGGCGGGCGGGGAGGGCTCGGGGGCTGCTGGATGCGGATCGTGCGCCGCGCTGCGCCGCGCCGTTATCTCTGCTACCGCGGGAGGAGCCCGGGACCGAGGAGAGCCCATCGGAGCCCGGGACCGAGGAGAGCCCGTCGGAGCCCAGCCGGCGCCTCTGCCTCCGCCTCGCTGCCATCGGCAGGGGAAGAGCCCTGCGCTCCCGCGGGCAGGACCATGCTCTCAGGGACCGTGCTGCTGGGAGCCGCCCTCCTGCTCGTAGGTAAGGGCCTGCCGGGACCCCGTGTCCCATCCAGCCCCCGCTCTGCGCCGCGCTTTCCCCGACGTGCCCCCAGCCATGAGCCTCCTCGGCGGCGCCTCCCGCGCCCGTGACCGGCCCCGCTGTACCCCGCTTGTCGGCTGGAGCCAGCGGGCACCTGCCTTCCCTCCGCCCCTCTGCCCCGGGCAGGGCCGGGGGAAGCGATCCCCGCTTTCCGGAGAGTCGTGACACGTTACGTCCCGAGCGGTTGTTAGCCTCCCGATCCCCGGCGGTGTGCCCCGGGAGCAGCGCCCCGGGGGTGCCGGCGGTGCGGGGACACGGTGCTTGCCCTCCTCCGGGCAAGGCGACGGTGCCGGCGGGGAGGCGAGCCTCTCCCGGACACGGGGGACAGCCGTTCCGGGAGATGTCCGAACCGGTGCATCACGGAAAGAAAGCATGTCTTGGCTGCAGGGCAGGCTTCTTTCCTCCCCGCTTTGTTTCCAAGTGTCAGCCTCTCCCAGTTCTGCCCGTGAAGCGGAAAAGGTGCCCGTTTCCTTCTCAAAAATCCAGGTGCTGCTGCCTCCCGCCCGGGCAGGACGGCGGAGCATCAGTCGGGGCTGCCTGCGGGGGGTGGCCGCGCGGGTACCCGACGCGGGTCTCTCTGGAGAGTGGGATGGAGCCGCTCTCCGGCGCCGGCATCCCGCAATGCTGCGTGTGCTGGGATGGATCAGCGCAGATTTGCTTTTTTAAATCGAGTTTTATTTTACTTTGAGCGAGGGGCCGGCCCTGGGAGCCGGAGTGCCGTGGTGGGGAGCGTGTCCCGGCCTTGCGTTGCTGGTCACCTGAGAGCAGAAATGCGTGGAGGGCTGGGCAAGGGCCGGTCCCGCGTGGGCTCATCGCACCGCAGGGAGATGCGGATCGGCGGCCCCGCAGCCCTTTCGGGCTCCATGTGTCCCGCACGGGTCTCCCAGGTGCGCGCCGTGCGCTGCGCGACCGCGGCCAGCTTCCGCGGGGAAGGCGCGCATCATCACCGGGCCGGGAGGCCGGCTGGGAGCGAGAGCAAATCCCGGGTGGGGAAGGAAAAACCCGAGCTCCCTCCTCCGGGACAGGCGTGGAGGCCAGCGGCCGCGCAGCGCGGCGTTTCTGGGACTAGCGGTGCGGCCGCCCGACTCGCCATGCTCCCCCGCTCAAGTGGCCAGTGGCGGAGCACACCGAGCCCCTGGCCACTTGGCGGGGCCGCTCCGGCGAGACGTTTTCCTGCTCGGGAAGTGCTGATTCATCAACTTTGAAATAGATATATAGGTATTCTTTTTATTTTCTTTTTCTTTTCTTTTTTTTTTTTCCCCCTAGGAAAGTGCTAATTTCCCCACATTATTTGTCGTTGCTAAGGAGGTTCTTATGCCCAGGATGAAATAGGCACAGGCATGAGACACCCACCCTGAATACAGGAAATATGGGTTCAAATCCTTGCCAGGCTTCCTTCACAGCTTGAGCTTGAACTTCGGTGTCCCACTCCTGTATGGGCTCCTGCAGTGACCAGCTATGCTTGCGGACTGGCTTCCTCTTCCCTGTCGGAAAGGTTTTCCATTGTGCAAATCATGGCAAACCCACTGCCCAGGGAGAAGGTGGACTCTTGTGAGCCAGGGGCTGTAAGACACTGTGGTTCATCTTCCTGTTCCATGGACTGTCAGGGACATGGGCACCCTAGACCAATTCCAGTGGGTAAAACTTGTCTTGTTTAGGGGAAAACCTGGTGCTCTGGCTGCTGGGCATGTACATCCTGGGGTCGGCTCAGGTGCATTAGGCACTGGAGAAGTGGTTCTCTGTAGTTTGGCTGAATGCCTTTACAAACAGTTTGCTAAAAATTCATATCGCTCCCTTAAATGCACAAGAGATTGTGCTCCAAATCAGAATTTACACTCTTTCAAACTCTTTGATTTTGTTCCATTTTCTGTTTTTGGAAAGAAAATCATCCTTGCACAGCTTTATTTGGACATCCCAGATAGGTTGATCATGCTTCTTCTGGGTCAGTGGTAAAACTCTCCATATTTGAATTTGCATGGGGTGTTTCCAAGTTATCAGTGAAGTGGTGTGATGTTTCATACCATGCATGTCTCTATGCTTTTCTTCCCATTTCACCCTCCTTCACTGCCTGTTTGCCTAAAGCTCTTACTCAGACTGTCCATCACTTCCCGTTTCGAGTGTTCTTGATGAAACTTGATTCATCACTGCTGTATGGTCCGCTCTTGCAATTCAGTCTTTGCACGTGTCTGCTCGGCTTCCATTTACTGACAGGTGCTGGAGGAGATTCATGGAAATAGTCAGTGGCTCAGGAGTTACTACAGAGAGCTTCATAAGGAAGGCACAGAAGGAGGTCTTGTAGCTTGTATATGTCTATTTAATAATTTAAATTTCCCCAAAGCAACATGCAAGCTACAAGCCATGAGAGTCCCCATTTGAAAAATGTAAAGAAATTATGTTTCTTTGACATGTGAGTGTTGGGCACTTCAGCTCTCATGTATTTCTATGCAGATGCATATTTTGGCTATCATGGGATAGAATACTTTTGTGTTTTGCATAGCACTCTACAAATTGTATTGCATACACTTATGCTAAAGACTGTACACATAATGGTCAACACGAAAATGTTGTGGCCATATTAAATTCAATCTCCCAATCCTAGACTTCGTATGACAATAATTTTAATCGATAGCGTTTGGGAAGGTGATGGATTGGGTTTAAACCCTGAAAAGATCCAATTCTGCAGCTTGGATCAAGGATTATGTGGCCACATTTTCAGAAACATAAACTGATAATTTGGCTGTATTTCCAGCTTTCCACACAGAAGCAATCCCTCACAATTAGCACCTAGAAGGTAAATAGACTCTACTACAATCTTACCTGTGAACAGTGCTATACGAACCCCAGTTATTCCTGTTGGAACTAGATCATCAAAATCCCCAGCAAATGATGGACTTTTCAATTTCATGTTCAGCTGGAAAAAATGAAGGAAGAAATTCCAGGTCAAATCTAGTCAGCACTGAGGTTAATTTCTTGCAATAACTAACCTGACTTCTCTGAAAGTGCTATTCAGATGATTTGAGTGCTCAACTGAAACAGCTGCGCAGACACACAGCTACAGTGGTCTAGGTTGGGATTAGGGCTGGAGATCTTAACGGAGTCCAGAAAAAGTGTGTTTCCCACTTCTTCTGGATCTTTATGGAAACTGTGCTCTCTTAAAAATTCCAGACTACATTCACATAAGGCAGAAGAGTTAGACCCTGCTGTGTAACACAGGCTTTTAAAAAATGTATAGATGGGGTTTAAGTATCAAACTTTCTGGCATTGCTAAAGAAAATCACTTGCATCACTTACTGATGTTTTACCAGACAGGTGTTTTGCTCATATGCCCTACACAAAGCTAGATTTCGTTCCCTTATAGCTAGTGTAAGTCTGGGGTAATTCCTTCGGGCTAGGCTAGCATCTTCTAGATTTACGGTTCATGCTGGAGGAAATCAGGATGTGGCCTGTGCTCTAGTAAAGATCTTTATATCCAGAAGCACTCACTACATTTAAAACCCTAAAAATTTGCCACTGGGGAGATTTGAGGATTTTTTGGGGGGTGGTGGTTTTTTGTTTTTTTTTGCATGTGAACAATAACAAACAAACTGAGCCTTTTTTTTTTTTTTTTTTTGTCAGATGCTTCAAAGACTGAAACCAGTAGCCCTTCATACTGTGTGGGTGTGTAGGACAAAAGGAAATTGTCCAGATTTTCAGGACAGTTGCTGAGTCCTTACACTTTAATGTGGTTTGGAAACTTCAAGCACAATGTTTATCAACTCATTAGTTTTCATATCCGACTGAGATTGGGAAAGGAAGAAGCTCAGCAGATAAGGGTTAAGGTTTGACATTTCAGAAGTCTCTGTCCAGTGGGGCTGTGGTGGGGCTTTATCAGCAAAATTGTTCCTTTGAATCCCCCAGAATTAGGGGTTGGGACTTCCTACCGAAGCCCCAGAGGGGATGGAAAACGAGACTGCTGCAAGAATAGCTTTGCCATGAAGCGTAGGATGCCCAACCACAGTCACCTCTGCTCTTGGAGGCAAGTATCTTCTATTGGTGTGAGACCTTCAGGAAGCAAACTGCTCCCTCTACAGACATGCTTTATCTTTAGATCTCACTTCCCCCCCAGCAGTGTCTTTTTTTTTTTAACTCTATCAATATTGGTAAGAATGTGGGGAAACGTTTCTGTGCATATTTGAGCATTAATTCCACCCATGGACAGCACCAGGCTCTTCTGTCTTTGCCCTTGTGATTCATCCTTACTACACATATTCCTGCAACTGAGAAACAACCTTTCCCAAGCATTCACAGCTGGGAATGGCCTCTTAAACCACCGTGTGGAAACCCCTCATCCTAAAATTGGACCAGTGATTGTAAGGAAGGTGCCCACGCAGTTTTCTCCTGTCAAGATGCAGAAGTTCAGTTTCATTCCCTCACGGTTGGAGGGCAGCACTGCGTAAATCCCAGTGGTTAAAAAAAAGTTAGATATGCTGCAAGCAGCAGTTTGAAAAGTGAAAATACAGGCATAGGTGCTCTCTCCAAAGCCAAGCGTGGCACAATATTATGCCTTTTGTGACCGGCAGAGTGAATTAATGCTGGAACTAAGCAAAGCGATAACAGATTGAGAAACATGAGGGTGTGGGGGAAGAGATTTGAAACTATATGTTTCAGAGGTACTTTTGTCTGAAACTTAAAGTCTTGAGCCATTAAGATGTATGGAGAAACTTGGACTGGGAGCGTGGATGACTGTTTCTTCTGTATTAAGTAATGTTTGGTATTTGGTTGGGGTTTTTTTGTGGCATGGTGGGTGGAAATGTGCCAGCCTAACGATGAAGAGGAGGATGATTTTCTTGTGATGCATCTGTGTTATTCAAGACCATTATAGGTGCTTGTGAAACAGTTAACGAATTTATTCATCATCTTTCCCAGACTTTGTTTGGTTTGTGTTAATGGAGAAACACAAGGTTCACATTCATAATGACCTGATTTTACTATCTCTCTTGTTTTTTCCGTCAAATCCCGGTTGATTTTCGGTACCAAAATCCATTTGTCCATATCTGCAATGTTAAGTCACCCTTGTAACATATTTAGAACAAGCACAATCCAGTGTGATGGGATTGACACTGATTTCTGTTTGTGTGGTTCCAGTACTTTTGTAGATGGTGGGGCTGCTCTTCCAACATTCACTGATATGTGGTACTAAGCATTCTTAAACGCAATCGCTTTTAAGTCGTGTTCCCTCTTTTGGAGCTATGGCCTTGAAACAAGGTGCTCTTTGCCATTTGAGCAGCTGAAGGATGGGGAAGTGGTTAGAAGGAAGCTGTTTCTAGGACTTGTGTGGGTTGAAGATGCTGTGGCAATGCGGTGAAATTATTTCCGTGCTGTGCCCAGAAGCAGGGGTGGAGTGGGCAGGGCACGGTGGCCCTCGCAGAGCTGGGGACCCCTGAGCAGATGTCTCCGCTCCTCGGAAGTTCCCTCGGGAAGCCTGTGCTCTGGGAACAGGACCCCCTGCTTAGTGCGTGGGGAGTGGTGAGCGATGAGTGTGAGGGCGTTTCATGAGAGGAATTTCACAATTTCACATAGTTCACTTAAGCGTCCTTCCTGTGGGATTCTTCCCTGCCACAGAACGAAGGAATTCACCCCTTTTGTTCCCATTGTCATTCCTCCATGGAAAAACCTCTCATCAGGATCACCATGGACTAATGTTAATGGAAGCATGAGAGTTGCCATCCTGATTCAGACAAGGGCTCTATTTAGCTCCGTGTCATGTCTCTGGCAGTGTCCAACATCTGATCTTCAGGGGAGGTTCAAGGAACCTTGCAGGAAGCAGTTATCTGATAAAATTCTCCAGGGAGGAAATTTTTTTGTAGTATGATCTAAAATCCACTATTATGTACTAAGAAACCGTGGGATTGAGGGTCAAGGAAACTAAAATCAGTGTCTGCCAAAATTTAGGTGTTGTCTGTGTTTATGACAAATTAATATAACAATTAAATTGTATTATATTGTGTAATACAGAGAATTTTCTTCTGTTGTACTGGTAGCATTTGGAGTGAAAACCTACCTTTCTTTGTTTCATGCAGTGACAAAATTAATGTTTGTTCTAATCTATTTTTTAAGTATTAATGATTTTAATTTCCCAATGTAAATTGAGCCATAGGCAAGCTTGCCAGAGGTTTTCTGCATGTGCACCTACCATAGGCTTTGTGTTTTAGACATCATTTAACTGCAGAATGGGTTTAGCCTCTTGAGCCATTACAAGGGAGTCCTCCGTGCAGACTGTTCTGGTTCTTCTACCTCTCTAGTTCAAATTGTTGTGTTGCATTAGTTATTTTCCCTTGTTTTGAACCCTTTTGCTTATAGCTCTGTTTTATAGGTTAAAGTAGGGTGGATGGAAATTCAGTTCCCAACTTTGTCTTTTTCTTTTCTTGGAGCTTTACAGGACAGTCCAGCCGTAATAATGGAGCATCGGAAATAATAACCGTCAGCCTTCAGCAAAGTGGAAGTCCTGCAACTTTGCTTTATGTTTTCTTTTATTTAGTTCCTAATTTATTTCTGTGTGCACAGCTTAATGAATAGTACAGCCCCAAATAGATTTGATAGGCCTGTGCTGCTGGCTGAGCTGGCAGGTTACTGGAAGGTAGGCAGTTTGTCTGCTCAGACATCTATATGAAATAGTCTTCCAATTCAATGGTATTGTGTTACTTAATTTGTCCTGCCAGGCAATCTGTAACACTCTTAAGTATCAAGTTGGTAAATAATTTGAATTTGGTCAAGAAAATTTACCCCCTTAGTCTATATAGAATTTTAAATTATTTTTGTGTTGGTTTTTAGTGTACTTGCTTTGTCTTTGTATTGTATCAATACTTTCCTACTACACTAGTTAATGGAATAAACTTTTCTCAAAAAATATCAAGCTGATGATTATGTGCTGGGATCTGTCATGGTGGAATCAGAGCAGAGTTGCTGACAGATCTGATGGCTCACAGGTGTAATATGGGTAGGGCTACCTATACTCCTGTAAGCAGCACAGGCTTGATCATGTGTGAAGGTGTGAAACCATACTCCTGGGTGAATGCCAGTCCAATCACACGGCATCACTTTTGAATGGGAAGACGATGGAGTCACAACCACTTCTCATCTGCAGTGGTCTGAGCAGGGTGTCCCCAGAGGGGCCAGGACAGGCACGTCAAGGTAGAGGGGTGTGTGAGCCACACGGACCTACGCTGAACGTGGCTGTGAAAGTATCACTACAGCCTAGCTCTGCTATGACCAGCCCTTGCTGAGAACAGCCTCAGCAGACCTGTTTTTTTAAGCTGGGCATTCACTCTCTTGGAGTGAAGACCAGACTAAGGTGGACGCAACTACGGTATTTCTCTTGCTTTTCTCAACGCACACCATATATATGTGTGTTTTGCCCCCTTGATCTGGTTTACCAAAGTGATGATCCCATGAGGGTTCGTAATGGAGGTGTTAGACTGTACATTTGGATTCCCATTTTCAATTCCATATGCTCAATGGGAAATAAAAAGTTTGTGATTAGGCTGGTTTTACTTCTTCTTTCTAATTGCTTTCTCCTTATATAGCTAATGAAATGAGCACCTTTGCCAGGCTAGATAGGGGCAAAGATGCTCATTTCAGATGCTAAGTTTCTAGAGTTATTAAAATTGGATCGATAAAAGAGGAAACTAAGATATTTTTTTTTTTCTCCCAGGTTCTGTGAATGTTAAATTTTGAAATGTATTTTTAATTTGGCATTATGTAAAGTGCCTGTGCTCATGCACAGAAGTCACCTGGCAACTTTAGGGCAGACAGGACACAATGCTTTGACAAGCTGGTGACGCAAGTGCCTTCAAGCAGGTGTTGTGTGGGCACAGTGCACTAACCTGCATGGCCTCAGCTGCCCAGGTATGATGGGAAATGGTAGTAATTTCAATTAGTAGTAACTGGAGCCAGATTTATTTCAAATAACCAACTGTGATTTCAGCTCGTTAAATTTCTACATCTAAATTTTTAAGTGAATAAATCCCCCTGCTCTTTAATAAAATGGCTTTACCACAGGCTTCTGTAAGCACAGCCTGACTTAGCTAAGGCAAATACTGGCAAAAGATTTGGCAATTATTGGGGAAATACGTATTTGTTTACATTTACAGCTATTGACCCTATTGGCATGATAGTGTGTACTACTCAGAAGTGCTAATGAACTGCTATCAGAATTGTACTTGCTCTATTTTTAGTTACTGGGTGTTATGCTTTGCCTCTATAGCATCTAATATTGTATCAGTGTGTATACACATCTAGGGACAGTGAACGCATGCAGATAGTAAATAAACTCTTACCACTTGCTCTGAGACCCAGAACTGAGAGGGGAAGGACACACTTGCTGAAATAATAGACATACACATCTTTCTGTGCCTGTGCAGACCTTTCTTGGGTGGTAGCGCATCTATTTGTCCTGCTGACTGGTTTTTAATTCCAGGGCATGGAGTCAGGGTCAAGGCATTTTAGTCTGCCCAGGACTTTTCTAATCTACTGTGATAAACCTTTTGCTGTTCAGACTCTATTACAATGCTGTATTGTACAGCAGTGCAGCTTTCTCATCCATTAACCTAACCATTTTCTTGGCTAACTGTTATGTCCTAATGGCATTTTAAATTCTTAAATTATAGTTGAGATTAATCAGATTTAAGCATTTGATCCAGAATGTCCCTTCTGCACCTGAAAGGGACAAATCAAGGAACTGATTATTTTTATGCATCAATGTGTACTTTGTAAGCAAATAGCTTCCAACAATTTTCTTGATCTTGAAAGCAAACGAGAACACATTTCAGTTACAACAGAGACATGTGTGAGTGGTAGGTCTGTTGAGGAGTGAGACGACTTGGACTGTGTCTTCTGCCCTGAGTGTGTTTCTGTTTGCTGGCTCTGTACCAGCACACACGATGCCTCTTTTTGCACAAGAGCAAACAGGAAACAGGGACAAAGCTACCTTTGAGCCCAAGAACCTATATAGGTCTGTTAACGCTTGCAAGTCCCCATGGTCCTTAGTTGCCCTGCAAAGTTCTGCTTAGGCAGAAATAGCGGTTATATTTTACTGCTTCAGATCATGAACTTGCTCATCTGGATGATTGTCAGTGTCAGCTTGGAACACAGGCATACCTTCTCGCTACCTCACAGATTAGCTGTCTTAGTTTCTCTTCCACAGACTTTAGGTGGAATATTTGGATTTGCTTCAGAGAAGTGGTATGAAATTAGGTGTATGAAGGACTGTGAGGTTTCCTTTAGGATGGGGACCCTGATGGCAATCTGAAAGACCTGGAGATACTGCTTTGAGCCTCAGGGTGGCTCATGGTTTGGCACTGTAGGTCTTTCCCGGAGGATGTTTCTAAGCACAGGCAAAGGAGATGGTGCTTCTGCCTCTGGGTTAAGGAACCAGACTGCGCTGCCTGCTTTGCCTGTGCCTGAGCACTAGAAACCCAGGCGACATAGATGAAAGAGGAGCTATTGCCGCCATGGTGGGGGAAGAGTAGCTTCTTCCAGTAGCAGTTCTTCCCAGACACCAGTAGTCACAGAAGTAGAAAGCTTCATTATCCAGAGTGATCCCTTTTCCCTCTAGCCCTGTGGCAGGACCAGCCCAGACTTTTTCCCTTTAGGCAGGAAAAAAAAAATCAATTTTTTTTCCAGTCACCACTCAAATTTTGAGACAACCCTGCCTAAAAGTTTTCTTCTCTTGTAACTGCAATATTGATACTGATGAGAATCTCAGTTTTGATTAAACTAGGAGGACCTATTGGTCAATATTTCTCCTTATGGTCAGATGTAAATCATAACTTTAAATGGCTCTTCAGAATTGACCACAAGTTCTTTTTTCTCTCTCCCTTTTTTTTTTTTTTTTAAATAGAATGATGTAATTGGAATTATTACAGATAGTTACAACTGTTTGACCAAAGAAAAAGTTATATTTACTCACAGAATGGCCTGAAGTACCTTTAGAAGAGTTGGTAATACAACAGCTTGCCAAGAAGAGCTCTGAAATAAGGAAATCTGTGTTATCGGTAGTTTTCTTTACAAAATGGAGTAAAGCTGTATGTCCCACATGAGATTAGCTGGTGGCCATGTTCTGGTTAAGGTGCTGTTGCAGATCAGAGGCAGCTCATTTTCACTGGAGACGTACTGAAGGTCAACCCACTGGGTTCTACCATGCTCCTAAGCATTGTGACAGGTTCTGCAATTGCTTATTAGTTGTACATATGTGGGTATTCCCATTCCCTTCAATGGCATGACTCATAAGGAAGTGCTCATAAGCAAGAGTAAAGTCCTGGGCTGCATTTGAACTGAATCACCTGTGTTTTAAGGAGCACAGAGAGGTGAAGACCTTATTAAGAAATCATGTGTGCTCTTTTTCCAGTTCAGGAGTGTCCTCTACAAAATACATTTTTTGCTGAATGTGTTTGAATCAGAAGGAAATTATATTTGATGGTAAAAACCACAAAGGGTCAGTTTGTTTAACAAGCCTAAAAACACGTGCAAATCCAACAATAACTGAAACAATTACTTCATGATGGAGAACTTTATTGCCCACAGATGGCCCTTTGAACCCGGAAGGTCAGATTCTTTGTATACACTGAAGTTGCAAAGATAAACTGATCATTCTCCTTAACCTCTCATTGTGCAGGTGAAAAAAAGATTAATCAAGATGTTCAGGATAGCTGGAGTGGCTGGAAGACAGTCACTTGACCTTGAATTATGAAAAAGATGTTAAAAGTTACCCAACATGTTAACTTCAAGGAAATTTCTAATAACTTCTAATATCACTTGAGGATTTTTTAACTAAGCCATAGTGCTAGCTCTTGGGTTTACTTTCTTTAGTCAAAGGTAGCAGAAATTCAAAGTGTATAAAAGGAAATTTGAAAGTAGAAGCTGGAAAAATCAGAATGGAGATAATAAACCAGAACATGGTCCCAATTTTAAGCTCAGCAGATCTATTCTTTTAAGAGAAATTGAGGTTTAGCTAAAATAAGTGGAAGGTCACAGAATCACAGAATCAGCCAGGTTGGAAGAGACCTCAGGGATCATCGAGTCCAACCGTTGCCCTGACACCACCCTGTCAACTAGACCATGGCACTAAGTGCCATGGCCAGTCTTTTCTTAAACACATCCAGAGATGGTGACTCCACCACCTCCCTGGGCAGCCCGTTCCAATGTCTAATAACCCTTTCCGAAAAGAAGTTCTTCCTAATGTCCAACCTGAACCTCCCCTGGCGAAGCTCGAGGCTGTGTCCTCTTGTCCTATCGCTAGTTGCCCGGGAGAAGAGGCCGACTCCCACTCCACTACAACCTCCCTTCAGGTAAATGCAGACTGCGATAAGGTCACCTCGGAGCCTCCTCTTCTCCAGGCTAAACAACCCCAGCTCCCTCAGCCGTTCCTCGTAGGACAGACCCTCCAGACTCTTCACCAGCTTGGTCGCCCTCCTCTGGACTCGCTCCAACACCTCAACATCTTTCTTGAAGTGCGGGGCCCAGAACTGAACACAGTACTCAAGATGCGGCCTCACCAGTGCCGAGTAGAGAGGGATGATCACTTCCCTAGACCGGCTGGCTACACTATTCCTAATAGAGGCCAGGATGCCATTGGCCTTCTTGGCCACCTGGGCACACTGCTGGCTCATGTTTAGCCGGCTGTCGATCAGCAGCCCCAGGTCTCTTTCCGCCGGGCCGCTTTCTAACCACTCTTCCCCTAGCCTGTAGCGCTGCATGGGGTTGTTGTGGCCAAAGTGTAAGACCCGGCACTTGTTCTTGTTGAACGTCATGCCGTTGGTCTCGGTCCATCTATTTAACCTGTCCAGATCCCTCTGTAGGGCCTTCCTACCCTCCAGCAGATCGACACTCCCACCCAGCTTGGTGTCATCTGCAAATTTGCTGAGGGTGCACTCAATCCCTACGTCTAGATCATCTAGAAAGATATTGAACAGCACCGGCCCCAGAACTGAGCCCTGGGGAACACCGCTAGTGACCGGCCGCCAGTTGGACTTTGCCCCATTCACCACCACTCTCTGGGCTCAGCCATCCAGACAGTTTTTAACCCATTTAAGAGTCCACCCATCCAAGCCCCGGGCAGCCAGTTTGTCTAGGAGGATGCTGTGGGAGACAGTGTCGGATGCCTTGCTGAAGTCTACATAGACTACATCCACAGCCCTGCCCTCATCTACTAAGCGGGTCACTTTGTCATAGAAGGAGACCAGGTTGGTCAAGCAGGACCTGCCTTTCATGAATCCATGTTGGCTGGCCCCGATCACGTGGGCATGGTCACTCAGATGTCTATAGAACTGAACTCACACATCATATTGAAAAATTATATGCACGCTCATTTATTTTATCTTTTTTTAATTGCTTGTAATCAGTGTTTTTGGTTAACGGGTAATTCCAATTTTTGTTTACCTCATTCAGGAAGAGCATTGCCTTTTTTGCAAGGCAGAAAATAATTGAAGAAAGTTTATTCTTTTGTTCGTTTGCAAATTACAGATTATACCCTCTGCTTTCTGAAAAAAAAATATTTGCCCTTCCCTTATTTTAGACAGAATGGCTAACTTTTGCAACCTAAATTAATGTTTGCTCATTAATGAAGCAGCCCTATTGACTGACTTTCACATGTATCTAATAAGCCTTCCGAAACAAATAGAATATGCCAAAAAAATCACCCCTTTCCCTATGGGAGGAGATTCCTCAGTTATCAGGATTAATTAGTTCTGTTGTTGTCACATGAAAAGAAGTTGCACCCCCCAATGTAGGTCAGTCTGAGGGTAGGCTGCTGACGGTCGCTTAGTGACAGGCACAATGATAAGTGAATATGTCCTGTTGAGCCATGACCCTTCAGAAAAGACAGTGTCAAGTAAAATGCCCAGAGAAGGTACATAGAAGGCATAATCCGCTTCTAAATATTGACCGTAGGAATTTCCCTGCTATTCTCCTTCCTTTTTCTTTTCTGGTAAACATGTCAAACTCTATTGCGTTTGTACTCTGCATCAGTTTTGAAGCATTTAAAAACGTAAGGAAGCTAATGACCCATGAATAGATAGGATGTCAAATAAAGCTATTTTTCTTCAAGACTTAGCATCTTGCTGGTAAAAGCATTGTCTCGCATACTTGCAAAAGCAATGATATTGTCTAGAAATAAAATCTTTTACTTCAACCTTTTGTGAGTGAGAAAGTAATTGAAGGAATATATAACATGTGAAATATATATATCATGCCAAATACATTTATGTTAGGTCTTGAATATTAATATGAATAACTACTGGAGTTAAGTGCCTAAAATGTACTTGAAATCAATGGTGAAACTCTGGCTTATGTCAATGGAAGCAAAGTTAGACAAACACGAAGCACTCCTTAAGATCCCACCCACAATATTTACAAATACTGCTATGTCTTTCAGATATATGTAATATATGTAAAAGGGCGAAAGCTTGAATATGTATCCTGTATATCTGGGTTTATTTTTTGCCTGCAAGATGGGGTGAAAAGATCTGTTGGTTGTTTTTTTTCGTTTGATTTTAATAACTCTGAGGCAGATCTTCTGACACACAGGCTTCCAGGCAGTCTTGTTTTGTACGTTTGATTTAAGATAGATCTTGAGATTTTCATGTGGATGTCTTTGCTTATATCATCGTAGAGTTACCAAGAGAAAAGTTTGTAACATTTATAACGTTTTCTTCTTCACCTTCGGCAGACTTTGAAAACAACAGCAGCCCACATTCCCAGGGCTGGTGTCCTGGTTCTGGCATGGGTCAGCACCATGCATGGTGCTGCATGGCTGGCTTTGCTCATGGGCAGAGTGTCAGCCGAGCAAAGCTGAGCACTCAGCGCCACAGTCATGACCAGGCACTGTAGACTTGCTCTCCTGCCTTGCTCTCAGTGCCTGTCACTCACATGGATTTTCCACCTTTCCATCAGTTTTACACTGGACACAACCTACATGTTGCTCTCTACTGGGAGTAGAGTTGCTCTCTACTGAGAGTAGCCTACATGTTACTTTACTAAGCAACTGGGTTGGGTGTTGCAGCTCTACCAGCTGGGCTTTGATCCCAACGGGTTCCTCTGGCAGACCATTACTGATGTTTTTTTCATATATATTGAACTGTTAGTAAACACTGTTGCGTGCTTTCAGCTTTTCTAGAGGCTGAAATAAGGAGCAGTTCAGGGAAGCTTGAGGCCAGGTTCCCCCCTGAAGTAAGGAACAAGGTTCATAAAGCTGGATATAAACGGTGCCTTCTTGGAAGAGCATCTGAGCCTTCGGTTCTGGGATGACAGGAGGAATATGAATGAAATGCAGGAACATGGTGGTTTCATGACACTGTCAGATTGTTTAGTTGGAGGACATTGACAAACCCTCTCAACTAAAGTGCCTGTGTCACTCTTCACAGAAGCTGCCTGAGCTCTTTTAATGTCTTATCTCAGTTTCTCAGTGTTTAGCTTCAGGGACATTATTTCAGAACTGCAAATGAGTAGACTCACAGACTGTAAGCATCTATGGGAGACTATCCCATAAAAGCACAGTGCGCTATTTGGCAGACCCAGCATTTCAGAATCGAGAACCTTAAATGGTAGGTGAGAAAAATGTATGCTTGCAGGATATCACGTAACAAATTGCTTCTTCAGAGATTTGCTGCATCATTTTTCTCCTCTCTTAATGGCTGGCAGAATATATTCATTTCTAGTTAGAGGTATGGTTGTCTAGACAGATCACAGAGGAAGTCTGTGTATTTGTACAGTATCACCATTCAAATTTCTGGTAATATTTGTGGTGCAGTTCAGAGGACCTCTTTTTTTCTGAAAACTTGTTATGCCTTTGCTTGAAGTCTGTTCAAGTGAGCTATAATTTAGTTTACGTCTATGTTTAAGTTTACCCTTTAAATCTTCTTTTGACTAGGTATGGATGATAATATATACAGGAAAACTACTGGAGCCACAGCTTAAATAAGTTATACAGGGCTAAAAAGAAAAATGTAGATAAATGTAACTAACTTAGATGCCAAAGGTCAGTTAAAAGTTAGTTAACCCATACAATGTTCATTTCTTATATTGCTAAGGAAGAGAAACAGGTCTCTCAAGACCTCTAGCAAATAGTTTTGCAGACCTAATCGGCTATTTTCATGGATTGTGCTAGGTAGTTCCAGAAGGTGATAGGGAATCAGTAGGAAATACTTACTGACAAATGGAGCACAGCTGGCTCCTCAAAAAAAAAAACCCAAAACCAAAACCAGCAGATGAGAGCAGTGCCTCTACATTTTGTACAAAATCCTTGTACTTCTAGCATCTCTCTCCAAAAGAGGATACTGGGCTTCTAGGCCTTTCTCAGCCTGAAAGAGTTCGACTCCACATCTCAGAACAAAGTTTTGCTGTTCAGCTTCTAACCCGAGGCTGCATCTGCTGCTGGGTGAAAACTGCTGAATTTGGAGCACTCATTGACTTTGAAGGGTTTATACAGTTGAAATTTAGTTGCCAATCTCAGCTGGAGTTGATGTCCAAAAGTTCCTTCTGTAGTCAATGTAAGAGGGAGGCCTGTCCAGTGGGTGATCCATAGCAGCCAAATAAGGTTCATGTACTTCTACTATGGTGCCTACAGCTGTTCATATTTGGCTGTGGCAGAGACCTCTTTGAAGGGCTTAAAATAGCTAAACTGAAACTACTTGACTGCGTTCTAGTGGAAAATCCACATTACCCTTGTTTACGTGATACTGCTTCTCTCATATGTTGACAAAAAAATACTTTCTCTGGGAGTGAAGGGATCTAGGGTACTCTCTGCTCCTCTCTCACAGCACTGAAATCTTCATAAATTGCACTCGGATCCAGATTTAGACTCAAAGTGGTTTTCAACTTCAACGGTTTCAAAATATTTGCTTGTTCTGTTCCTAGCTTCTGGAACACTTTGCTGTCAGTGTGAGGGCAATCAGATGGATCAAGGACTGTTTCTTCTCTAAGGCATGCATTTCTGTCTGCTTGCTGTGAAAGCTTTTGTGGCCATAGCCTGTTATGGGCCAAGGATAAAACATTTTGCCTTTCTAGCACTTGCTGGCTTGATGTGAGGGAAGGTCCTGTGTTCCTCTAGTCTTCTGACCATGGGGCTTTTTCTTGGACTTCCTAAAAATTGCCTTCACATGGCCTGTGAGAAGCCTGCCTGGATGTTTTCAAGTGTCCTAAGCCACCTCATGTTATACTGACACCCAGGGCTTCACCCATACTAGAATGGTCTGGCCATGACCAAGGCCATGTTGGCACGCTTGCTTTCTCAATAACTATCAAATCTGCTCTGGACGGTGCCTTGAACTTGTTCTCAGAATTTATTGGAGAGCTGTCCAGTTACCTTTTGACACCACTTCACTGGTAGGAAGCCTGCAGCTAGTGAGGGACTGTAGGTAACAGTGCTGTGACCTTCAGTCAGGAAGGGAAGATCCTTAATCCCCTTTCACTCCTTCCAGAGCAGTTCCAGCTTTGCAGCAAGTTGTTTGAGTGAGAGTTCAGTATCTTAGAGGTCAATATGTGGCTCTCGCCATAGAAGTGGCTGACTTTTGCCCTTCCCATTGAAGGGGCTGCCATGGTGGTGTTTCCTAAGGAAATGCAGCCAGCAGTGCTTGAGGGCACGCTTCCTTGGTTAGATGTGTAACTGCAAGGTCCTGAACTTTCTTCATGGTATGCTCAGTGAACAATCGGAGAGCAAAGACATTGATTGAAACTTGCATGGTTTTCATTTCTACTTTCTTTCCTGAGTAATTCCCGTGGAAGATTATGTGAGTCCTGAGTCAGGACAGCAGGATTATGCTCAGAGCAAAAGAGTATGCGTGGTAAGGGGGACATCTCCTTTTCTTTGCTTTCCCCTTCCAATATAACATCATAAATGTGAGTGAACTGGGAACAGAATGATTTGTCATTGTTAATGTTTTTTTTTTTCTTTGTTTTTCTAGGATCTAGTTCAGGATCAAAATTAAAAGTTCCTGAGCTGAGCATAAATGGCACACAGCATGTTGTTCAAGCAGGCCAGACTTTAAATCTCACCTGCAGGTAACCAGCTGAGTTGGATTCTGATAATTTGGCTGGGAGTTCATACACCTGACACTTTCTTTTTTTGTAACTGAAATTAGAAAAAAAATGAAACCTTATATTGTGGGGAAAGGTGGGGAGTGAACTTCAATGGCAATTGTTTAATAGTTCTTTGTTGTTTCTGTTGTTGTTTTTGGAAAACAAGATAAAAGAGAACCCCAGAAATAGCCTGATATAATAAAAAAGAAAGCTTGGGAACTGGAGCTATATAATTGCAGCCCAACATAATTGTTTCTGCTTCCTTATCTGTATTTGCAGGGGGGAAATGGTTCATTCATGGTCTTTGCCTGAAACTCTAAGTAAGGATAGCAAAAGGCTGAAAGTAATTAAATATGCCTGTGGAAGGAATGGGAAGCAGTCCTGCAGCAGTCTGACCTTGAGCAGAACTCAAGCAAGTGACACTGGAAACTATAGCTGCAAATACCCAACAAGTCCAGCGAAAAAGAAGAAGGAATCTACAGTCTATGTATTTATTAACGGTAAGATTACCTTTTTTTAACACTTCTTGGTACTTGCACTTCAATACAGCAAAATGCATAAATAAGGCAGTTCAGCTATAGTTAAATACAGGGTTTTGAATGATATTTTCAGCCTTGCAAAATGTCACTATAATTTACTAATTAATATATAAAATGTGCTTTCTCAGAGCTTGCAGATATAAATGCTACTGTTTCATATGTTAGGAAAAAAAAAGAAGAAATAAAAAGAGCTAATCCAACCAGTCTACTAGAGTAAATAGAACTCTGCATGGAAGTAGACTAGTGAATCTGTGAAATGGGTATCAGAGAAATCATATCTTACAGAGCTGGATGATGACTGATGAAGACCATATATCTGGTACAATGTCCACTTTAACCTGTCTGTGTAAGATTATAGATTTCTAGGCAGCTGAAGGATGCCAAAGCTCTTTATCCAGATCACTGGATTATCTCATGCCATAGAAAATTACTATTTGCATGTCAAGTCACACTGAAAAATGTACTCTGTAGTCCATGTTACACAGATTGTAAAAATCTAGAATAAAAGGAATCAAACTAAACACAGAATTGTGTTCAGCAAACAAGTATTGTGTTATGTATGGGAAATGCCAGAATTAGGTCAGTTAGGCTTCTGATCGTGTTTTCTTCCAGGATATTAAGCAGACACTTCTCAGAACAGTTGAGTTCAATAGACACAATAATAAAAGAAGAAATTATAAACAACTTAGGGATTTAATTTAATTTTATATTTTAGTTTTTCTTGATTTTTGCAGGATGAAATTAATAGATTACTGTAAGATATCATTATTCACAGATTTTGAAAGCCCATATTACAGAGAAAGTGCAACTGGAAGTTTTCCAAATTATGTGTCTGCTGCTTCTAACAAGTTCACATCAGGGTGAATTGGCCTTTGTTTTCGTTTTGTGACATGAAGAATGGGACTGGTGCTGTGAAAAAGCAGAATGAAGTGGACCTCTCACTACAGTGATGGAAAATAAGATAGCCCCCCCCATTATTATGTGTTGCTTCATTGAGAATTATTGAATAATTCATGCTGTTCATCCTGCTTTCCTTCATTTGAAATATACTGCAGAGTGTTTTTTGCACCCAACTATTCTCATATAATTCACTGGATATCCAACTACAGATGCATCCATGGAAGTATAACCAAAGTAGGTTATTCATTTAGTGACCAACATTTCCTGCTGCCTAGGAAAACTTACAATTTTCTTGGATGACTTTTTCAAGTTTCCCATCATGGGATCTTCTTGAACCTCCCACCTTGGATGTCATCTCTATCTGAGATCTACCCACAATCCTCTCCATTCACCACATGAGAAGAGCAAGGATGGTTGTGACTCTGACTGAGAACCTTTCTGCTAAACCCACTTTACGATATAAGAGATTTCTTTGCATCCTCTTGTTCTCTTTCCTGTTTGAAGTGATAATTTTTCTGGATCCTGAATTTTTACAAATTGAAGACACAACCAGTCTTTCTAACTCTTCACTGCTTCCCAAGTTGTACGTAGCTTGCTTGCATCTGAAAGAGATCCTCCATTAGACATATGTGAACCAAGGTTATCTGTGTAATTCACATGGTGATGGAAGGGAAACATCATTGAAGAAATAGTTTTTGTACAGCACCCTCCCCACCGCCCACCGCCAAATCAGTTAAAGAAGATTGCCTGAATGTCTTGGTTTTGTTGATTTTTTTTCAAGGACATTCAGTCATTAAATGTTGATGTTTCTGTTGAAGATAGGATTAGATTATGTTTCTCCTCCTACCTTACTTGCCAAAAACCAGTGAAATGTTTAAGGGACAAACCTGTACCAAGCTTAGACCTCTTTGGCATCTTAATTTTCTGAATTTGACAATCCTTTTGATTGAAAAATCAATTTCTTAACACTTAAGTGTTGATTGTGTCCTAGTAAGCTCATATGAGAGTTAGGGCAAACCACTGGTAATGAGGGAGGCCGCAAGGTAACTGCTCATTTAATGCCTGTTGAAAGTGTCACTCTGCCCTAAGGTGGGGAAAGGTAATTTAGTCCTCCAAAAATTTACAGTTTCAGGAAGAATTGTTGAGTAGGTTGAAAAGAAACAAGATACCAAGTACCAAAACTCACCCTTTGTGATCAGTGTAGCATTAGCATTTGGAAAGAAAATACTTAAGGAATCAATATAAGTCATTGTTTGTGTGAACATGCATGAAATTTAATTATCTGGCTCAAGTGGGCGTGAGATGGGGATAACAAAGTCCTCTGTGAAGACTACCTTTCTTGAGTTCAGATTTATTTTAAATTAATTTGTGGGTGCTTAGGAAATAAACATTTGTAAAATTTGGGTCCCTCATAGTTTTGTATTGTTTCCTGTGGCAGGACGTTGTGTCAGTCCATTTCCCATATTAGCTCCATGTGGATCACCGAGGTGCCTGTTTCCCATGTCTTAGCATGCTGCAGATGAGAACAAATAGTTGCTATTTACAAACACAGAATCCGTATCAGGAAAGTTGATATTGTTTGTACAGGAAGTCATCACTTATTGTTTTAAAAATGTTATTCATTTCCGTAATTAGAGTGATACTGAATATGAACTGGACTTTAAAAAAAAAACAATGAACCCAGTAAGTCCTTTGGCTCAGTAATGAGTGTATGCTACGGCAGATGATGAGCTTCTATAGACAAAAACAAGATGCAAGGTGATGAGTAGGAGACTGCAAGTGCCACGTGTCCCAGGATGACTTGAAGCATTTCTGAAGTCCTATATTTGGGTGATCAAGAACAGGCAGGCTGGTGACATTTCTTTCAGGAGCTAGTCCTGACACCACCCTTCTTTCAGCTGGAGAGGTCACTACTGAGTTGCATAGGGGAGTGAGTGCGCAGTGTGTGCCGCAGCAACTCTTGACCACACACAGTTCAGGAATTGAGACATCAAGCGAGGGAAATGAATTCTCTTAAGGGCCTTGGACATTACTCTAAGAAAAGTGATGGCCTGACTTCCACCATGAGCCATGGGAAAAATTCTGAAATGAAGCAAAGCCTCTTTGCCAATTTCTCCACTGTCTCGGACCAAAAGCTGCTCTGATATTTGCTTTGTCATGCAACCGCAGCCTAGTAGTAAAATGGAAAGATTTGTAATGAACACTCACTACATACATTGGAGTGAGGCACGGGGAATTTGCTGATTGAAAAGAGATAATTATAGAATACAGACATTTAAGAAACACCAAATTATAAGCAGGCTGTTTTGAAACCTATGTAGATTTCACTGGGGACAGTGCTAAAGGCTTTTCTTTCTGTCTGCCTTTGTTTTGGTATCTCCAACACACTCTTTTCCAGTTGCTGGAGTTCGTTCACTTTCTTCAAAAATGTGCAGTCCTCTTCATTCTCTACTCTCATTATCTCTGGCCTTTGATCAGTTGTTCCCATGGTATGACAGAGGAAAAGCATGTAAATTCAATTACATTGATATATCAAGATTAGATTTTTGCAAGAATTCATACAAACTTTGATTCAAGTTGAAGTGTTGCTACTTCCTGTGATGAAGACAGCTTTCAGCTATTAATATACAAAAATAATGTCTTAATTCTGCTGCAACAGAGAATTTTTCTCTAAGTGAAGTTGTACTTGGCTTTAGGGTATTAGCCCATTTCTTCGTCAATGATGTTCTCCCTCTCCTTGTCTCTCATCACACTCCTGCTGTGCATGTCTTCTGACTGCATACTTTTCCTTGCAAAATGAGACATGTACTGGTACTTCAATCAAGTGCCATTCAAAATATTCTGTTTTAAAATCAGACCTCTAGGCTGAGTCAGTTGTATGTTCTCTTTCTGTACTTAACAGAGAGAAAAAAGGACTTTCTGGTATGTATTTCTCATCACTGACTTTACAAGGAACCTGGAGAACAAGCTTAGAACGTATGTCTTGCTTTGAGATGATTTAAGTCAGGTGAGACAAATCAAAGCTGGATATTTAAAGGTACAAGTCCTGAGACCACTTGTACTCACCAATGCCTAGAATGTCAAACATATCCACTAGTTTTGGATATTTGGCTTGAGATGTGTCTCAGGCTGGACAGTCCAAAATGAAGAGCTTTAGTATTAGTGAATGGTTCAAAAGGTAAGCCTTTGAAGTGCCAAAACATCTGGGGTTTTGAGTGTATTTTCAAACTCTAGAGTTGTTTTCTGCAAGTGCTGAGCATATGGCATCTCCTTGGGAGGTCCACTTGTTGACAGATAGCTGGATCCAGCCCCAGAACTGACATGGATTTAAGATTTAGCTTGAATGGATTGACTCCTGTAACCCTAAAGGTACTATGTTGCAGAACAGGGCGGGGGGCATCCAAGGAGTTCCTCAAAAGGGTCTCAAGATCAGAAGTGTCAGTCAAAATAATTCAACAGGTGAAAAAAGCAGTAAGACAAAACACACTTAAAGCTAACAGAAAGGGAGATTTTCTTCTTCATTTTCCTTTTTCTTATTCAGAAATAATGTACTGACAGAAGAACCTGCTGAGGCCTGGGAAACTATTCATTCCCTGTGCCTTTTTTCTGTCTTTGCTTTTGGCACAGTTTTAATCTATGAGCAGTATGGTTTTGGATTACACTGTCAGAGTCAATAATATGATAGCGCTTCTCTTACGAAAAGGAAACTAGTTGAAATTAAACTATGCTACAGCTGTATCAAGTATGCAGACACATTTTTAGTGTCTAATGAAGTTCCTGTTGCAAAACAGAGCCCTCTAGGACTTGCTGACGTCAATCACCTATAATTACTGTGCTTTTGTCATTTTGTGTATACACGGGCTTCACATCATAGTATACTGTGCTGAGCAGAGCATGTGTGGACACCTTGGCAGCATCAAAGGCCATACACTAAGCCCTCCGAGGTCCTTCATCGCTCACCAAGGCTTATAACTCCTACTAAAATAGAAACATATTTCCAAGGTGAACTGTCATGAGGGAGGGATACATCTGAAAAAGTGTTCCTAATGTCCATTAGCCTTCTAGAGATGACTTTCTGAACATAATTGCTCTAGTGTGGATTTCCTGGCTAATGTGGATAAGAATATTTTTCCTTAAGAGTTTTAACGCTGTTTTATGTGTGTTATGGACCTACGTCGATGATACGACGTAGTATAACTAGTCCCAAAGGAAAACAAAAAAACCCTGCCTAAAAATCACTGTACAATTACGCTAGCAATGCTTTGTGTCTGAATGTGCTCCAGATACAAATTATTCTGCTCCTTTTTATTTTTGGTTTGTTTTTTTTTTCCTGGACTTCTCTGGTTATTAATTTATATCTCAAGTCTTCCTTCAAGGTTTAGAAATAATTTGAATTTGATGAGAACTATTTTACAGGGTAAGAAGAGGCAAGAGTGGAAAAACCCTTCTTGCAGATAAATGTTGTGCTTCCAGACATACAAAATGGGATTTTTTTTTCTTAAGGAACATAGACACCTACATGTGAGCAGGTTGAATAGGTGCCTTTCCTAGGGCATGATTCATCTTGTCATAAAACAGATGTCTAAAACAGGTCAGATGAGTCCCATGGCAGAATTCCCCGTTTCTCCCCAGTGACAACACTAACAGTTTGGCCACCTAGCTCAGTGAGAAGTGTCTATATTTTAGATGTGTAAGTGAGATGAGAGCATTCTTGGTGTGCAGGGTTCTCCTTGAATTACCTCTGAACAGCCCTATTAATTTAGCTGGGATTAATAAAGTTAGTTAGGGTGAATCCCTACAATGGAAATGGAAATTTGGCAATTGGCCCATAAACTTTAATGAAGTTTGCATCTCTGTGCTTTAGTAAAGACTTTGGTCCTCTTCAGGTGCATGAGGGAAAAAGGTGTTATGTGACTGTGAGGAAACTGTTTTGGCTCTTTTGGCCTGAGAAAAACCTTAGTGATGAGCCAAGTGTAAGTAGGTATTTAGGAAGAACTTCGGAGGACAAACTTTCAGAGATTTCAAGGAGCTCAGACTTTCCTGCAGAGACTTTTCTTGCAAATGTATAAGTACTCTGACTTACATAGCTCAGATTATTAAAAACAAAACAAACTAAAGAACAGTAGCTGAAGCTTGTGGAAATAAGGAACCTCTCCATCTTCTTTGAATTTGGCATTTCAGTCTTGGCTAATTTAGTTGTTTGTGCAAACCCCATAAATAGCCTAGACAGGTTACTGATACCAGTCATAATATTGCTTATGTTAAGTCTCTTATCAAGTTTGCATCTGGCTGCCAACCAGCTTAATAAAAAGCTGCTATTTATGTTCTTTAACAATATAGCAAGTGACCTTTATGGATTTTGTGATTTCATGAATGCTCTTTGTGGTTTCATGTTGATTGTAACGGAGAGATACTGTAAGGAACTCAGTCAAACCAGCACACAGTCATTAATTCCTTAAAAATACACTCAATTGACTTTTAAAGTTACTTTAGCATATGAAAACATTCTGGCTGTCCGTCTTTCATTTTGCTATGCTTGCAGGCAGCTCTGAAGCAAAAAAAAAAAAACCAAAAGCCCCCCCAAAAAATTAAAAAAAATCAACCCTCTTAGATCTTCTGTTCCAAATCCTGATGGAGCTGACTGTGTAACTTGGATGTGGTCTTCAATATAGATCAATCCATGATGTTCCTTAGGTTAGGTCATCCCAGATGCACTGCCAGCCAGCTGTTCACGGAAGGATGGCATTTACTTCCCCTCAGGAAGGAACTGGGAGGAAATGTAGCAGGAGCCACTGGCAATAGCTAGGGCTATGATGGGAGGGAAAGAGGAAAAAAGAAGCAAGGAGCGCTATTATTTCGGGGACAGGCTTCCACGTCATTGGCATACCCTGCCATCGTGGCATAACCTGCCCTGGTGCTGCTGTGGGTTCGGCTTTGCCTGATCCAGGCTGGTAGAGCCTGCACCAGATTCTAGTCTTAAGGCACCGAGAGTATCCCCTTATTGCCACAAAGACGGAAGACGCATAAAATCAAAGGGAATCAGGAAAAGTCTCCACACTCATTATGAAAACAAAACTGTGCTAGGAAACATGATGCGTATTTCTTTTAATCAAAAGCAGGAAAACATTTGGAGCACTTGGGGCCATCGATTGCCCTCCGGCCCATGGCGGAAGTCCCCAGTGATGTCAATGGGAGCTCTGCACGCGAATAGAAGGGGCACGGAGACGCCTTGACGTACCACTGCAGGGAGTGTACCAAGAAAGGCTGGACTGAGCTTTAAAGCCTACTAAGAGCAGTCAGGGCATTTAGTTGACTTTTATAGAGCACTTCATTGACTTCTCCAGGCGCGAACGTGCATTTCCATTGAAAAAGAAAAAAAAAAAAAGCGCTAAGTGTGGTGTTCTGTGCTCTTTTCCTGTCCCTGCCTTCAGATGGGCAGGGATCCTGTGAGGTCTGAGTCGCACAGCCCCCACTGCCTCAATATTGGCATCAGTCAATGGTGACACGGTGTCTGCAGACAGTACCGGTAGTCCCCAGAACAGCTCTTCCTCACACTTGTAATGATCTGGAGATTATGATACAGGAAACTACTTTGCAAAGCTTGCTGGTTTTGGGCAGGAGCTCTTAATTTTGTGACAAAGACGAATGAGTCTTTGGGGAGTAGTAAATACATTTGTCTGGTGATGTTAAGGGGCAGGTGACCTCTTCTGTGGCTGCAGCCCCTGAAACAAAAAAGGTTCTTTTTACCATGCTACAAATAGGTTCATTCTTGGTCTTTCCTCAAATCGTACTGCAGAGGAAACGTTAGCCTAACAAGTCCTTAGGGTATTTTTTTATTACATACGCATCCTCTATTACTCATAAGTTCCTTTTGTGATCTCAGCGGACACTTAACACCTATTATTAAATAAAGCGTTGTGGCTTTCATTTCAGAAAGTTTGTGTAACAGTTTCATTAAACCTCTTCAAGAAAACTTTTCCTGTATTCTGGGGTATATTTGAGATACTATACCTTAGGATTCTCCCCAGTATAAATTTCAGTAGAATTTGCTTCTCTTCCTGTTTGATGTCTCAAACAAAAATATTATTGCATATGATACGAAAAGAAGATCCTAAGGGCAGAACAGTTTCATGACACTGGGAAGTGCAGATCATACTTTTAAAAGAGAAGCAAAAGTAATGTATTTGAAGAACTACTTGAGTGAACATAGGTCAACATGCAGAAGTCTAGGACCAAAACACTTGAACAAAGTATCACAATTTGAGGTTTTATAAAGGGTCAATTCTTGCTTGCTTTACTTGTTTCTTATCCAAGAAAGATTTCCATTGTTATTTGTCAGATTTTTGAGTGAAAATAATAGGATTTGCCTGAAAAAACGTTGGAGCCGTAGATAAGCACGGAATTAAGATCTGAATGTTCCACTTTTCTAAGAGTTAAAATCCAAACCTTTATGTGAATTTTGAGGTAGTCTATCTGTGATGTGAGTCAAACCAAACCTTCAGATCTGAACACCTGCAAAGGAGATTTGGAGCCACAGCCTGTGGCTTGAGCCCCTCTTTGTTAAGTGGTCCAAACAATAGAAGCAGCAATGTTCCTTGTTCCCAGCGCAAGCTATTTATGACAATGCCTTTTGTTAAAGGGATTGTTCAAGGGACGGTAGATTACTCTGCCAAGCTTCAGTTATAGAGCCGAACGGAATGAATGTTTTCCTGGCATTTTCATTTACCTTGTCACTTACAAAAGAGACATATATGTATTGTAATAGCGGGAAGGAGGAGAATAATTAACTCTCACTAGTCCGTATTCTCAGAGTTGAAAATATGGCTAGATAATCACAGTAGATTCTTTCTTCTGGTGAAGTCAACATGAGTTTTTCCCATCAATTTCCTTGCAGAGAGCAGAAACATGTCCTGTGTAGGGGTTTCCTGCTAAGTGAATTTCAGCTTACTTCCCATATAAGTACTTCTGGTGATAATAAAATAGAAATCCCCTGAAATAAGATACACATCTCTCAGCAGTAGAGATGATGCTGTAATGGGAAAAATGTACTTTAACAGTCCTGGATTTTAAAGGAGATACCGAAGTACTGCCATTGATATTGAGTGATAAATATATTTTCAAATATTTAATAATATTTTGCTGAACTTGTTTAGGTAAAAGTAAACAGAAGATTGATTTGAGGAATTTGTCTAGCTTTCATTATGGACAGCGTTAGTATGTTCTTTCAAGGTGGTATGCACTGTTACAATTTCCATATGCTATCTTAAGGTTTCAGATATTAACCTTTTATTTTTTCTTCTCTTGCAGATACAAGCAATCCATTTATAGAGATGCACAGTGATATACCTAAAATAATACACATGACTGTGGGAAGAGAAATGATCATTCCATGCAGAGTCACAGCACCAGACATTGCTGTTACTTTAAAAAAGGTACCTCAATCCAAGCATGCTCTGAAAATGTTATTGTGGACGATGCTTTTTTTTTTGTTCGTTTGTTTACAGCTATTGTAATGCTTTTGAATATTTCAACAATTTAGTATTTCTTAAACAACTTTTCTGGGTGTCAGCATGTTTAGAAATATTTCAACCCTGGAGGCTTCATTTCATATCTCACAGAAGGGCTTCATCAAATCTCTTATACTGGATGGGAGTTTTCTGAAGAAACTTAAACTTTTCATACCATTTTATTAAATCTTTACCAGCAAAGGTTTCTTAAGCCCAGGAAGGAATTTCTTGTTAAGAGAAGAGACTTCCTCCCACCTCTTCCCCTGCCCTTCCTCCCCTTTCCTCTTCTGTCCTCTGGAACAGCCGGTAAGTTCAGTCCCTGGAGGCTTGCTGGGGCTGTACAAGGGTCTCTGCAAGCCTTTGCCCTACCTCACTCCCACCAGCAACTTTGCTGCTTCCTTTTCCATATGACTGCACTTATCATCAGACAGGGGATGGCTCCTCTTTGTAGGGAAACTTGTGCAGAGTTTGAGACAGTGGGGCCAGTTTTAGAAAATCTAGACATTTTTCGTGTTTTGGGGAAACCATTTCTTTCCTAGGTTCCTTGAGAGTTACATGGATAACTGGCTGTCCTATGTCTGTAGTAAAGTACCTGGTAGCAAGACAGAGAATAGTGCTTCTTTTTTTTTAAGTTCCTTTGTTCAGCTTAAAAATTAGGTGGAGGTGCCAGTGATGTTTTGTTTCTAAATAAAGGGAGGTCTGTACATAGTGGCATAAATATTCATCATTGTTACCAGAAAAGAAATTTGTCTTTTTGTAGAATAATATGCAATTGCCAAACAATACCACTGCAAGACACTTATCTAGATCAATACAAGTCTTTGATTCCTCTTTGACTATAGAGTTTTACACCAGCCACAGATTTGATCCTGTGTTTTAACTTGACCTAAAGGTTTCTAAATTCTATCCCATGCTGCTTTGCCAATATAGATACTGATTTTGCCTCTTGTTTTCCACCTGTTAAATCCCATGAAAGAAAGCAAAATGCAGAGAAAAGAAAGTAATCTGACCTAGGATGTTACCTTGTGTGTATGTAGACACACACACACACGGTTCTCTTACAAGAAGTGTAGGAGTGGATGATGCACAAGATTCTGTGGCTATAGACTCAAAAGTAAAGGAGGCTTGACTTTCTATAAGGTGGATGTCGTAAAGTGGGGACTTATTTGGGCACTGTAGTGTTGCATCTGAAATCTCAGCATATTAAATTCATAGAATCACAGAATGGTTTGGATTGGAAGGGACCTTAAAGATCATCTAGTTCCAAGCCCCCTGCCATGGGCAGGGACACCTTCCACTAGACCAGGTTGCTCAAAGCTCTAACTAAGAAAATTGCTGTAAGGTTTCTCTCTTATTAGACAATATAAAAATCACTTTTTCTCCTTATTTGGAGGAGATTGAGATATATCTACTCTCTTTTTTTCATATCAGCTTGCCTTTAGCTTGGGGTTGTGGTGTAAGACACATCTTTACACCATCAAAACCAGATGTAATGCTCTGGGAAGGAGGATGAGGAGGTGGAGCCAAGTCTTGAAAGAAAGGATTGGTTGCTTACATGTTTTGCATTCCAGGAAAAAGAAATGTGTTCCCTAATTCATCCCTGAATTTCCTGAAGTATGTAAGCTACAATGCATTACATCACATTTTACTTTATTTATCATCAGTGACACCCATGTATGAAGATTCCAGCAAGTTTTTGTTCACATAGCAATTAAGAGATGTGTTAAATGCATTTCACAGCTGCAGACATACTACTTCTGGAGAGCTGGCAAAAGCTGTTCTGTGTTTTCCATTTAGCAATAAAGGAAGAAGTCAGTGTTCCCATAATGCAGTCCTCTGGAGCTGGAAAGAAAACTCCAGCATTAGAATCATTAGATTCTTCACTCTATATTGCTAGGAAGTCAAAATAAGGAATATTTTTTTGTAATCTCTCTCTTCTGAAAGTACTTGTTGGGACAGTTGCATGTGCACTGCCTCTGGCATTTTGTTCCTGTGTAGTGCTGCTTCTTAGTTTTAGTGGACCAATGTGGGGAAGGTTTATTGTCCATCATCAACACTACAAATGATTTTTTTACTAAAACTGCATCTTTACCTTAGTCAGCCCTTTTAAGATACTATGTTGCTCTGTCTTCCAGGCTGAACATCTGTACAGACTGTATTCTATAGCATGGCAATCATATACAACATAGAAGAAATCTTAAAAATCAAGAAGCTAGTAAAACAGGGAATGGGAAAAGGGGATGGAGCTTTTAATTCCTATTTCAAATCCAGCCTTCGGGTCCTGTTATAACCTATATCTGCAACAGCTGTTGGCCCTTTCTCTTCCTCATCATATGATGACCTGTGAAATCAGTTGATAGTTTTGCTCTAATGCTTAATGGACAGATATCTAGAGCCTCTGAAACCATCATCCCTATCAATATGATTCTGGCAGTCTCATTCAAGAACTGTAAAATAAGATAAACCTTATTGCAATTAAGGTATGCACTTCCCTTGCTTTTTCAGTTGCTCTTGTCTTGCTAAATGGAGAAGGCATCACCTTTTGGTACAATGGCTTGATTCCCCTGTTTACTCTCCTTTTAGATTCTCTGTCAAAAAGTTAACGATGACTTTCACAGGAACAGAGGTAAATAAGCTTCAGCATACGAAATAAAAAGATGGAAAAACCCCAAGGATTTGGGGACCTGGACAGTCTGAATTCTTAATAATGGCACCTCATCCTTCCCAAATTGATGGAAGGGGAAACATGAAAGAAAAGTCAGGCATTCAAAACTCTAATGTACATTTTTACTATACTTTCAGCTGGCTCTTTCCAATACAATCTGTCTTTGGAAATGTGGGGGACCACAGCTTACTGTATGCTCTTGACCATATGTATATCCCCAAAACCTTGTGGTAGTACTGTGTTAATGCCACCAGGTACCAAAAAGGTTCAGTGGTTGGTGCTAAGCAAAGAAGGAGGCACAGCCTATACCAAAAGAAACTGAAGTCTAGTTTGAAACAAAGTACAAAGAAGGTAAAAGGCCAAGACTGCACTGGGAGCCACAGCAATGTGGTTCATGCAGATAAGTATGTGGACAGTAAATTCCATGTTTACTGCAGCCATCGCAACAAATTGATTCTTTGGATGCCTCTGACTATCTGCTGGTACCCATCTGTAAGCTATTATTTTAGCTGGACTTATCCTCTGATGCTTCGGTGGAAATCTCACTGTTCCAGCACTGTGTTTCGTCATCATAGGTTTTCTACTTCTCTCTGTGATGACTAAATGGCTGGGTTTTTTGACAAGGCCCTGAACTACATTGGCCCTGCTCTGCAAGGGGAATGGACGAGGTGGCCTCTAGAGGTGCCTTCCAACCTAAATTATTGTGTGATTTTGGGATCCTTTGTCCTGTACTATCCATGCAGCGATCATCATAGTGATGATGCCGTGTCTCTAGGTGGTGGTGTGAAAGCTGGTTTACACCAGAACAAAGGGCAGGACAAAGCAACTGTGCTTCTCTGAGAGTGGGAAACTGGTCATCTGAACCAGTGGGGAGAACCAGTGGGGAGAACTGTTACCGAAGCAAGTAAGGAGAGAGGGTAAAGCTGTGAAGGGCCATGAGGGTGAGCACCCAGCCACCACCCTTGTTCTCTTCTGGGACAAAATCCTGGTATTTCTACCCTCTGAAAGGGACTTCTTGCAGTATCTTGTTTCCCCGACTTAGGCAGAGACCAGCTGTGTCACAGCGGTCTTTCACTAGTCATAGACTTCAGTTTTCTAAAGTATTCTGTACAGTAAATTAAAAATGTAAGTTTATGCTTTTGGGTGTGAAAGTGTGCAACTTTTTAGTCTCAAAGCTGCAAAAAAACTACACAAAAAGATGTAGCTCTAGCTGGTTTTGAGGAGTGTCAGATGAGTAAACTGTGCAGGCAAAGATTTGCCTCCGGGGCAGATGAGTCTGTTGGATATAGAGACAAGAGACAACATTTGGTGTTGCAAAACAGGATCATATTTATGAGCACTTTATTTCCAAGACCCGGACACTTCCTGAATGTTTTGGTTACTTTCCCATTCCTGGAGTAAAGCTGATACAAATTCAATAATCCATCAATAAACTAGTTAATGAGAAGAGAATACATTCCCTGGGAAATGTCAGTCTAGGGAGGCTCTGAGGCTCTGACTTGACTCTGAATGTTCATGGTATGTATGAAAACCTGTAGAGGAATACGCTCAGAAATAGTTTGGTTTCTACCAAAGCAGCAAGAGGATAAATCCAGTTGAAGCCCTTGAAAGCATAACTATGAACTACTTAAACCAAAGCCTGAATATTTGTTTTATTTAGAACAGGAATGGCAACAGAGCTCTTAGAGTCTAGGATATTGTTGAATGGTAGCCAGAAGGCTATAATGTAATGGGCTTTACTTGTGTGTGTAACACACAGTTCCCCCGTGATTTGCATGCTTATTATAGCGTCTTATCAGCTGTTGTAAAGATAAGGAATTCTACCACAGCATTTTGTGCTCTGTAATTATTGTTCATTTGATTCATTGTGCGCTTCTGTCAGAGGAAATGGCATGAGATGAGTGGAGGTGATCTCAAGGGCAGCTTTTGGCGTGCGCTGAGCAGGCAGCACTGAGGGTGTTGTGTTTTGGAGAGAAGTTGTACCATGCAGGAAGGTGCTGGGCAGCCATGCTTCCCCCAGCCTCTGGCAGCCACCCATGCTGGCTTTGGCCGTAGGAAGGAGAGGGCTGGCCAGCATACAAGTCCTCTGCTCAAATAAAGCGGAAGAAAGAAATGAAGTGGGCATAGTGAGACTGGGTGGACAGTGAAAAGTGATGGGCTGCAAGGTGCTTAGTTGACCCCAAGGCCTTTGCTTAGGGCACTAATTAACTCAAACTCTGCTATGTGCCCTCTTTAAGAAATATTTTATTTTTACCATAAAAGCAGACTTTATAAAAGTAGGGTCACATCCAGGCTTTGTACTCGTGGCTGATCTCTGTGTTATCCAAATGGTGGCATTTATTCTATCGATAAGGCATAATAAAAAAACCATGATGCGAAAGCAAGAGGTCTTGTCTGAGCTTCAATGCCTATGCCATGCTTTGCCTTTTCAGTGTTTTTCTAGATACCTTATTGAAATAGGGCTTAAAACTCAAAGGATCCTAATGTAAAATATAATTTGTACTGCTGACAAAGTGTACACTTGATCCCACGTGGCAATATGTTAGTCTGTATTAGATTTCAGGTCTCAAGTTAATAACACCTGATGGCTTTACACTAATTACTTGTTGGGTCGACAACTTCTGAGGGACTTAGAAGTGCCAAATTTTTGAAATGTGCTGAATACTTTTTCTGTGGAAATGTGATGTATTTAGTGTTTCAGGGCATCTTTTCAAAATCTCTAGTCAATATGACATTCCTCATTCAGTACGATCAGTAGTTCTCAATAAAAGTACCCAAGGAAGATTTGTGGCTTTAAAATTTACACTTCATGTTGTATGTAATGGCTTAGAGACATGTACTGTTTGACCTGTCAGCTTTGGAACAGCCATTCATGTCCTTAACTTTTTTTTTTTTAAAAAAAAAACAGTCCAGTCCTTTAGGCAACATAAACATGAGAAGCATCAGATTGAATCCTGGCAGGAATCTGTTAAAGCCATGAAATGACAGCAAATAGTCCATTTGTCACCTGCATTGAAAAATGTGTATTTGCGTCTCAGTGGTGAAACCAGGATGCTTAATTGCAAAGGTTCACCAAGATGAGCACTTTAGCTGCCAGCCCGGAGCCAACAGAATAGCAGCCCCAGCTCTGAGGCTAATGATAGTGTCAATCTATTGTGTCATAAATTACATCCTGTTATAAATAATGAAATCTTGGAAACAAATAAAACATTCACATTCTCCACCCAGATTTTTCCTCTGTTTTGTGATGAAAATGTGACTTGAAAAATCTGCATAATTAAATGTCATCCTTTCTACTTTGATTGGCATTTTTTAGGGTGTTTTTTTCCCATTCCTTTCTATTAGGCTGCTTTGATTAGAGAGTGGCATGAGGATGAGTTGTTTTTATGATGCATGTTTCACATTTCCAGATTCCACGAGAAACCCTAATTCCTGATGGCAAAACAATAATCTGGGACAGTATGAAAGGCTTCAGAATACCTAAGGCAACCTACAGATTCATAGGACTCCTGAGCTGTGAGACAGCCGTCGGTGGACACAAGTACAGCACAAAGTACCTGACGCACCGAGAAAGTAAGTAGAGTTCTTCAGTTCACGTCTTTCAGAAAGCGTTCTGCCCTGGTGATGTTACTCACTTTTCTTTGTCTTCATCATGTGCAGCCAACACAATTTTTGATGTTCAGTTAAGCACCCCACGTCTTGTCAAGTTGCTGAAAGGAGACAGCCTGGCAATTAACTGCACTGTCACCGCAGCCTGGAACACCAGAGTGCAGATGACGTGGACTTATCCTGGAGAGGTGAGTGCTGTGATTGAAATGAAGAATCCAGGGGTTTCCCATAGATCACTCTGCATCTAGTATCCCGGGAGGAATTTTGCCTCGAAATGCTTGCTGTGGTTCGCATTCCACCGTTTTGACCCTTGCTGACATATCTTTAAAGGTTTCTTTTTTCTTTCTGGTGCTTAATTGAATAAGTAAACATGCTTACACAATGTACTCTGGTTATAGTGCATAATTGTGAGTGAACGCTAGAATTGTTTTATCCCTGGGAGCTTCTTTTTGACCTGGAGAAATGGTAGAAATTTATCACCCAGTCCCAGGCAGGGGCTCTCTCTTGTGACAAAAAAGTTTGCAGCTAGGCTGTCTTTCTCAACACATTCATTTCAAAGACTGGCAGACAGTCAGGCACCTGACTTGAGCACGTTTAGAGAAGATATTTTGATTTAGCTAGCCAAAATCTCATTTGTTAAGTGTCACATGAACAATCGTCTTGTTTTGACAACTGCAGGAATGATCTTGAATGTGCTTCTCCTCCCCCCGCATTGGGAGCATCCTCATAAATATTTGTCGCTTACAGAACAACTGCCAGGGGGTCCGTGTAAAGCTGATAAGAAATTTGACATTATTTTAAGGTTTACAACTCCCATTCCTTTCATGTCAGTTTGATTTATGCTGGTGATTCAAGTCAAGATCATTTATTATGTCACTCATTGTGCCTAATCACAAACTGAAATTATGATTACATTATATAGGGAAGATTAATGCAATAATTTCTTGCATACTGTAGCCATTGTCCCTGGCATTTTTCCACCTCAGAAATAAACAACTTAGCAACAAAAAATGCGCAAAATAATATATTACGTTGCTCATTGCTGTCTTACCAAGCTGGGCACCACACTTGTGAAATTCTGCTTTGTTTTTATTTGGATGGTAACTGAAGGGTGCTTAGTGTTTATAAGACACCAACAATGTCCTGGGTTAAATAAACTTTGAGGCCAAAGGCTGAGGGGGAGTTGCAGGAAATAACTCCTCAGACTCACATTATCTTCAGTTCCACCCTGTTATTCCCTTGCCAAATCTAGTCCCTTTTCCATCTATAGCGTTTCCAGAATTCTCCCCTTGTGTTAATGCTCTCTTCTTCTATATGTCTGCTGCTTATGGACACTTAATCCAGGCACCAAACTATGTGCCAGTGGCTCCAGGGATTTTTACGAGCAATGCTGGACAAGGAGCAATGGGGAGCTGGGTGTATTGGTATGGCAAGCCTTAAGAAGGGATGATCTTTGTCTGGAAAGAACTAGTTTGGATGCTTTTACAACTTTGGTGAAGATAGGAATGAATTGCAGTATAATAGTACATGTAATTTTTATTGTTGACTCCTCTGGAAATGTTAGGCATCTTTTGCACGTCTGTGCTGTACAGAGGGATCTGGATTTTTTTATTATGGTACGATGGCAGTACAGTAAAATAAAAATCTTAATAATCATGAAAAGTGGTTTGATTAAGCTCTTTCTTATGCATTTTTGCTTTTATAGGCAAGGAAGAGAGGTTCTGTAACACAGCGCATTGACCAGAAGAATGCAGAAGCCAATGTTTTCTACAGTATCCTTGTTGTTGACAAAGTGCGTGATATGGATAAAGGCCAGTATACCTGCCACGTGAAGAGCGGGCCATCAATCAAAGCTGTTAACACAACAGTCATTGTTTACGGTAAGAAATGTTGCAGATTTGTAGAATACTGAATGCTCATGTACCAAGTTCAGTCATACGATAGCTTTACATCTTGACACAAAGTGGAAGGGAATTTATAGCACGTTCATCATGGGCAGAAAAAAGAGGGAGACCAGAGAGAATGCGTGCCTTTTCTTCTGTGACTCTGTTGTATTGTTGGCAGTAGACATGTTAATGTTCACTTTGATCACTCTTGTCTGCTAAATACTGTGATGTCCTCAAGTCAGTTGTGGCCAAAGCAATCAGTTAAACTATAGTTTGCAAAAAAAAAAAAAAAAAAAAAAAAAAAAGTACAATAGAAGAATCCCACTTCCTCTTCTATGGTACTTATTCATTGTTTTCTATGAAAAATGAAGAAATAGATACACTAGCTCTACATGGAGCAGGTAGCTGCTACACCATTCAAAAAAATGAAACAAGCACAAGATACTGCGACTCATTAATGTGGTTTTATGGTGGGAGCCTTAAATGAGTTCCCTGTGGTCTGCCTGGGCCTTCTGTGAAATCTGGAAATTTCTGATGTTATTCCAAGTTTATGTGAGTTAGGACTTCTGTGCATTGGGACTCTATGAGAAGCTATTTTCTTTGTGGCATCCTATTACAATTAGGACTACCCAGGATCTTGGGAGCATTGTTGGTATTAAAGACCAAGCGGTTGGTGGGTGTCCTCTATGACAGATGACTCATGGTCAGAATATTGATTTGTTCCATGTTTACAGTGGTCTACCTTTTCTCTCTCATCTGAAAGTGTGGTCTAAGCATCCCATGTTGGTATTCTTAGAGAGTATTTCAGTCCATTTTCTCTATTTAAGCCCTGGACTAAGTCACTGGGAGCACAGAATGAATCATGATATCCACTGATTGTATTCTTAAAAAGATAAGCTGAAGCTGTCAGAAACTGAGTTTTAGATTAAAATTAAAGTCAGAGAAGCTGGAACTGTTGAAGCTAGCCTGTAAACTCTTATTCACATAAGCAGCCCCATCTATGGGTTACTTGTATTAGAAAGAGCCTGTGTGAATAAGAGTTTGCAGAATCAGGGTTGTATCTTCATAACTTGACTTGTGTAATTAAACTACTGATTTGTCTTGTGCATGTTATTTTCAATGTGTGTGGCAAGTGTGATTAAATATTGCACTTGTTTAATAAATATCCAACATCCTTGAGCAGTCCATAATGTGAGTAAATATTGCACCATAGGTACTGTCAAAATGGCACTCAAACAATTTTTCATGTTTGGTATGTTTTATTTTACTCAAGTGCAGTTTGGGGGCGGGAGGCGGGGCGGGGGGAAGAGATTTTCCAATGTGTTGTACAAACATCGTGTTTTATCGCATCTGGTAAAACCCATCAACTTGCCAGAGAGTTTGAAATATGGGGCAGTACAACTAGAAAAGAACAAATTCCAGCAGGCTGAGATTTTTCCAGTGAAGTGATAAAGTTTTGTTTGTTTGATAAAACAGCTGTTTACCAATGGTACAGAAAGTTTCTGCCTTTTCCTTTGCTGTTTCTCTGAAGTTCCCTTAAATTCTCTCTGGCAGAATATTTTCTTTTGGAACATTCATTAATTCTTGGCCTTTAGGAGTGGAGGGGTCATCTGCTCTTCTAGTTCAGCTTCCCATGTACCACGAACCACCTTATCTCTTCTGCTGAAACTAGTGCCTTTTTTTCTGACTGAAGCACAATGTGAATTTGGCTAGAGTGTATCTTCTCCAGGCAAATTCATGGCCTGCGAGCTGTATCTCTGTTTCTTGTATATTTGTGGTATTATTCTCTATATTTTATAGATCTCCAGGAGGTTAGGCTTTATGCTTGCTGTTGCCATGTGGGAACACCAAAGTTATTGAAGATCATTTTCATTTGGATTCCTGTTCTCTTTAGTAGAACAACTCTTTTTGCAGGATGACAACCAGTAATATAGGTGCGCTCTTTTTCTTTTGTTTAAGATAAAATGTTCATTAATTTGAAACACCGAAGAAAAACTGCACTGGAGGCTGTAGCTGGAAGAAAATCCTATCGTTTGTCAATGAAAGTGAAGGCATTTCCCTCTCCAGAGGTTATATGGTAGGACAACAGTTACTTCCACGTATGCATACTGGACCTCTTCTTAGATGAAAAATAATATCTTGGTAAAATATGAAAATAAGACCCCTTGAAATGGCAACAAACTGGAGACAATACAGTTGTGGAGTTTTATTGGAAGTTTCAGGGTTGTCCTGGGTTTAATAATTTATGAGAAGATCATCTCCATTTTGCAAGTGCAAAAAAGGAGGTCTGGAAAGCTTGAAGCTCAGATCCTCAAATATGTTAGATATGTCTCCTATTGAAATCGATGGACACTCTACAGCTAAATATCTCTACCAGTCTTGACTGAAGTGTTGCATCTAACTTCACTCAGACCTACATATGAGACCTGAACTTGCTTTTCAGACAGTAGGAGAAACAAAAGGAGTTTTTCATTAAAAAAAACTTGAGTTGAGTCATACAGAGTCTTGACTGAAGTGTTGCATCTAACTTCACTCAGACCTACATATGAGACCTGAACTTGCTTTTCAGACAGTAGGAGAAACAAAAGGAGTTTTTCATTAAAAAAAACTTGAGTTGAGTCATACAGACATGCACAATTAGAAAAGCAATGGAAATTGTTTTTATTATATGGTGATCTGCAGGTTGTAGATCTGCTTCAGTGACTGGAGCATGCACTTTGGCTCATGTATGCTCTGTTAAATCTTTTGAACAGTTTTTTTTGTATTAACTTAAACTACTTTTATATAAAACAATGTTATCTATTCATGATCTTAAGTGGGTTTTTTTGTTTAAATAATTTTAAATACCAGTAGCTCTGGCTCAAGTCATTGCACTTTAACAAAGGGTCTATGACAAGACTGATTAAGAAGACAAATCATGCATACATGAACAGTGAGAGTTCATGTTACTCACAGATAGAAATTACTTTTGCTCCAAACATTTTGTTTCGTTTTACAAAACCCTTACATTTATAGCTACACATCGAAAATTAAGGGGCGAAGGTGGAGCTGATGCTAGTCATTTATACAATAATTTCTGTTTCTTTAGTGGTTGGGCTTCTTGACTACACATATAGATCCAAAACTCCTGAAATACAAAAAAAAATCCATATAAATAAGAATTTTTATTTATCACTGCGAGGTTGGTCACACTGGAACAAGTAGTCCAGAGAGGCTATGGAGTATCCATCCTTGGAGATGTTCAAAACCAGACTGAAAATGGTTTTGGGCAACTTGCTGACCTTGCGTTGACCAGGGGTTGGACTAGGCGATCTCCAGGGGCTCTTTCAGCTTCAACTATTCTGCGGTTCTGTAAAATACAGATACAGTGAAATGCTTAAATCCATAATCCTTAGACCCAATTTTTAGTGCTTCTCTAATAACTGTAAGAGTTTTCTGTAAATACTTACTAAAACCTGTGAATCATTTTAATCAAATCCGTCATCATAGTGAAGCTCTGTTGCACTCTTCTACTAACATCGTGTCAACTTCATACAGCAAACTACCAAAATGTGCTTTATGCTGCATTTTAGACTTTGGAGAAAAATATTGTTCTTCTTTAGGAATCTGTGTGTGAGCAACAGTTAGTTTCTCTGTTGATTTTCTGTTATCTTTAAAAACATTCACTTGATAGCAGGATATCTGATTCTTAAGTGCTTATCTAATCTACTTACTCTTCCTCTTCCTAAAATCACTGCTGTGCTTAGGTTACTGTAATACTTTGTCCCAGGATGTATTCTGAGGTCATAAAGAAATGATCAGTGCTGGATGACACAACCTTTATTTGTGTGAACGACTCTTAGCCAAAATGGTTGTCTTCTAGACTAAATGGTGGCACAAGCACGAGAAACCAGGATCTTCAGAGACAGAGTTGCAATTTTCAGCAACTCTCAAATACTGTCAGATCCTTATCAATTTTAAAATATAGAATGGTATTCTCCAAAGTGCTTTATAAATATCAGCAATCTTACTTGTAAGGGAAGGATAAGCCTCTGGTAAACAGAACCTCAGACTGTAAATTCAATCCTTACCTAAAGATTGAGAAATGTTGTGAAATGAAATTACGCAGGCAGTTTAAGCAATGTTATTTTTCAAAATTTTGATTTCTGGAATTCTTTTAAACAGGTTAAAAGATGGGCTACCTGCTGCTGAAAAGTGTGCCCGGTACATGATTAAAGACTATTCATTAATCATCAAGGATGTTGCTGAGGAAGATGCCGGAAACTACACTATGATATTGAGCATACGACAGTGGAACTTGTCTAAGAATCTTACAGTCACTCTTGGAGTAAACGGTAAGTTTGCAGCATGTTCCCATGCTTCTCCTGAACATGTAAATGCTAAATTTTCATTGACATAGATTTTCATTGATCTCACACAGTTCAGGTCATTGTGGGTTTTCTTACTGACTTTCGTAGACCCAAATTCAAGCCCTGTATGCTGGGTGACAGGCCCATCTTGGAATCAGCAGATGGACACTGGTTTTCATTAGAAGGGGTTCTGTCTTCTAGGGTCACATACTTGTTCCTGATGACTTAAATATGTTACTAACCGCTCATCTGACTTGACTTAGGCCTGCTTTTTTCCTTTGTTCTCCTGAGGATTTTTCTTATTACTCACCCTGCAGGAATGTAGTATTTTCATGATCATGCAATACATTGGAAATGAGCTGGATTTAATTGCTTTTCAATTTTTACCCTTTACAGTGAAACCCCAGATATATGAAAATGCTGTGTCATCATTCCCTGATCCCAATCTGTATTTACTGAGCAGCAAACAATTGCTGACATGCACGGTGTATGGTATTCCTCAGCCTAAAATTACATGGATGTGGTATCCCTGTAGACAAAACCATTCTAAAACAAGGTAGGACAGCTTCCTTCCTTCTATTTAGCATGTCTTCCCTTACTATTACATTTAAATATTTACCTTTTACAAGAATAAATCTTGCCATGATTATTGTTTAGTTAGTGGTGTTTGTATACTTTTAATCAATGTATTTTTTAGTAAACATGGAGGCACAATGCAATTTTTTCTTCATCATTATTTAAAAATGGAGGGCAGAGCTGTTATTTTGTAATGCTACTTAGGTTTATTTACAGTTCGCTACTATTCATGCATGCAATGTCCAGAGATGATAAAAGCTTTTTAATTTTTATGAGGGAAGCCTTGCAGGCAATGTCTTACAAAGTTCACACGCTTTTTCATGGAGGAGATTTCCGTGCTTTCCTCGCTTTCCTCCATGCACAGTGATTTCACTGTGTGCTTTCTTTTGAAATTCAACAGAAATCCATTATGAAGGTCAAATCTTTCTTATGATACATTGACTCATAGATTCAGTTCAGCAAGCCAAATGTGCCCAGCATTCTCCAGATGATATTTCAACAGAGTAAAATATAAATGACACCATACAAGCTTACTTGATGCTGATGTGGCACTTAACTAATCCGCTTTTATATTTAAGCTTTCTTTTCAGCTATGTTTCTCTTACAATTACAAGTTTGTGTGTTGACTCATTTATCCAAAGCTCTTCCCAAATCATGAAATCTGATACAATCTTAGTGATTAACACTCAACATCCACAATGGCATTAGCATTAAGCTACTATTGAAGGGTTCAAACATGCGAGGTATTTGGATCACAGCAAAACTAAGATACTTAAAAACCTAATAAAAGTTTAGGAAGCAACATTTTCTCAGTTTCAGTTGAAGTTAATCATTTTACATAGAATTTAACTTCTTTAACACTTTCATAGAATTGGGTTTTAGTGCCAATTCAGCCAAACATTTAAGCACATGCTTAACTGCAGGGATTAAGGAGGACAAACATCTTATTTCAAATTAAGGATGCTTGTTAAGTGCTTTGTAATCAGTGGGAGAGTGGTCAGCGCTTTCTAGAAGCACACATAGTTTTCCCAATTACGCCTTGCTTTGGGATTATGCTAATAGGTGGCTTTCTGTGCCCTTCTCACCAAGAGATGGCACTAGCAATCTCTCCTTTTGCTCGAATAGGTATAACCTGAAATTCTCCATTTCCAGGACAGGTGAGGGCTGCATTTCCTCTATCTGTTATGTTACCTTCGAAGGACAAGTCACAAAATTCTCAGTATTTATTTTTGCAAGGTGTAAGGAAAAAGAAATTACAGCATCTTTTAAGTAGAGAAACCCTGTGAAAGGCGTGTATGAAAATTTTCAATCTTTTAGTTTCTTTCAAGTGTTTATACACCTATGCATGTTCTGGATTGAAATCACAATGCAGCACTGATAAAACAGTTGGTTCTTCTTTGGGAGTTGGGGTGGTGCTCATCCTTTGTCAAATATTTCCTTCTGTTAACAAGCACAGATCTGCACTACAGCACAGGAGAGTGTGTCATCAAAAATAGAAATTAATATCCGCTAGCAGGTGTTTAATAATGTGCTAAACTGTAGACTCAATTAAATGCTAATTAGAAGTGTGCTTGAGCAGGTGATCAGAGGAGAAATGTAACAATTTGAATCAGCTATTGGCTCTGTTACAAGGTTGTTTCCAGACTTGCTTCCAAATAGCCCTCATAATTGTTCTGCGACAATTCTCTTTAACCCCCTCCCCTTCCTTCTCCTTTAAATGCTCACTGAAGAAGTAGTCTGGAGAATACCATTTTTAATGCTTTGCCTAAGAGGAGTGGAACGTCTCTGTCTGAATAATATGGTGACAATTAACTATCGCAGAAAGGCAGAAATACCTGAATAATTACATTTTGTCTCCTGCTCCAAGAAGTGAGCAGAGTGGATTACCTCAGCCACTGGCTTGGCTTGCTCAGGCTGATGTCTGTGCCAGTTTAGGAGTTCTCCCTGAGGAACCAGAGAACCCTTTAATCCCATCTAATTCACTATACTTCCCTCTTTATGTGAGGGGAGGTTTGCCTAAGCAACAGATTTAAGGTGTGTGTACCTTGTGCAGCAGACAAAAAATGTATCTTCTTCTGCCATTACAGAATTTTCTTTGGATTTACCTGCCCAGTATTAGGTTTCCAAGGCTAAAATGTTGCTCTATTTGTGCTCAAGTAGTGCCTATTTCTGTGTACAGATGTACCTCGTACCTTAAGTTGATAAACCCCCACAGGTTACCATTATTAGTGTATGGCAGTAGGGATTCTCGTCAGGTTTCTGAATCCCATGCCACAGGACAGAGCGCACACTCCGAGGAAAAAGATGCTGTTACTGCAAAGACCTTGCAGTGCACAGATCTGTTTGCTCCAAAATTTATATATGTGCATAACTTCACACCGCTCGAGTACTATCACTGGAAGTTGGGGAATGATGCATAGTGCATAAATTAAGTGGTTTTATTTCCGAAGGACTATTGCCTAAGGGCTCCTTGATAGAAACCATTAGGTTATCTGTCTGCTTCTTTCAGTTTCTGTTCCAGACAGTATTTCTGTTTCAAAAATCTAAAAATACCTCAGCGGATTCCATTGCTTTTGAACAAAATGCAGATATATTTTAATGCTTTGTGATGGATACAATCAATTTGCATAACTCTCCTCTCTACTTCATTCAGGCCAGTAACAGGAGGCCAGCCAAATTAAACATTTTCCATAGTTTCCTGGTAGCAAATTTAAAAAAAAAAAAAAAAAATCTGTAAAATTGCTCAACAAATGTGACTTTTTGGAATGTGGAGAGACCATCGTCATTAAAATTCCCGTTCTTTATTTTCTGTTAAAATTACTTTGCTTAAACCAACGCTATTGCCATTAAATAACCTTTTGTTAGCTAGCTAGCTAACTAGATGGAAAGCTTCTTTTCTGATGTTCACCCCAGCAAGGAAACATAGAAGAGTCAAGAAAAACTGTCTGGGGCAAAAAAGTAACATTCTGAGAGTTTTTAAAGGTTATGCAGAGCTAGTAAATTCTAAGATGGCAGGCAAAAGACAGTAGAAGATGCAATGAGAGTTAAAATAAAATGCAATTAAAAAAATTAAAGATTAGTCTTTCTTAAATGACCGAGAAACCTCTTTTCCAGTGGTATCTTACTCCAGCTTACTCTGCTTCTCTGTAGCAGACACTGACATTCCCAGGCTGGGCAGCCCCCAGTTGCTCAGTGGATATAGGAGAAGACAGCCTGTGGGACACTTGTCCCACAGTGTCCATCAGCCTCCTTGGCCTCTTCCTTACCACCCCGGAGTTGTTCTTTCTGGCCTCGTTTTTGCTCAGGTTGGGTTGTCAGCAGAGGGGCAGCCAGCGGCAGGGCTTGCTGAGGGTCTCTGGAGCCAGCCAGGCTGGGCTCCACCTAAAACTCATCAACTCTGAGGCTGCAGAATGAGCGTCTGCACACCAGGAACGTGCTTGATGTTAATGGTTCTTGACCTGAATCTCTTCAGCAGATTTGTGTTTATCTTAAACTGGTCTGGCAGAGATTGCCAAGAAAGGCATGTGGGATATTGATACTGCTCAGTGGAAGCACTGGTTTCCTCAGTGGTTGTGCGATGTCATTTGGGGGCAGTTTCTCTCTCTGGACATTTCCATGTGGGCAGTTCAAGGGAGATCTTCATCGTGCTCGGCCAAGGTTTGACCAATCGGCCCTTCAGAAACTGCAAACAGATGCAACAGTGAAATTTTCCCTTGGGTGTTCTAACTCTCCCATTACCTCACTGCCTCCCTTTCTCCTTGAGCTATCAGTTTTGTTTAGCCTCAAACTGAACATCAGATTATTATTTTACAACCCTGCCATCACATCGGTCTGTGTTTGTTTGGCTTTTGTTTTTTTCTCTGTGTGCGTGCATGAGGGAGAGAGAAACATGACAATATTGCGGAGATACCTACAAAACCAAAGTCATTGGAAAAACTGGTACCTGATTCTCTGCCCCCCTGACTATGGTGTCAGGATATGAACTCTTCTTACTGGTAAAACCACCTGAATGGTGGGATTGGGAATGAAGTGGTTGAATACGTGAAGCTGGGGACAGAAACGGGCAGCAGGGACCAGGGGCTGTGCAGCCATGCCTAAGCTGGTACTGCTGCCAAAGAGCTAATCTCAGGAAACCACGACGGCTGTAACGCTCCAATGTGGGTCCACGCTTGTCAGTGGCATCACTACTGCTTTAACACAGAGTGATGAGAAGGGAATATTACCTCCCTTTGAGGCTTGTCTGCAGTGCGAAGGTAGGGTCATGTGCATGATTTTCTACAGAAATAGCTCTCCAGCACTGCGCAGGGAGGAAGAAGAGCGTGTCGTGCATCTCAGTGAGACAAAAACTAGAGGTTTTCCTTGAAACTTCTGCACAGATATAGAAAGCCTGAAACTACCGTAATGAAAGTGCATGGCCAGACTCCCACCCGCTTCAGTGAAAGAGGAGGCAGGTCATGTGTGCATAGCATTTCTAATTGCATTTCTGCGTTGTTTATGTCAGTGTATTAATAAAGAATTGAAAGGCAGAATCATTAGGATGTAGGGGAAACCAGATTTGGAACATCAGTGAGGTATATAAAATGAACAAGTAAAGAACAAATGTTAATTGTACTTAATTAGAAATGTACTGAACCACCCAAATTTAATTGTGGATGTCTGCAAACATTGATGCCCATTAGTTGGTCCACAGCAACTGTTTTGTTCCCCATGCCACCTTCTATTTTCGGAAAGGGGAAGTCTGAGTCCTTAGATCTGGTAAAAGTAGGTCAAATGCCATTAATAAACAGGTAGTTCAAAAATGCCTTTGTTTAATTTGACATGTGGCCAGATCCTCAGCTCTAAATTCACACTGGACGAGGATCTGGCTGATGGCCTTTGTGCCTTCCACTCTCTACTACAAGAAAATCTTCTTACAGTGATCTAGTAACGTGAAGTTACTTAAAATGGATACAACAAAAAAATATGCTAGCTATTCCCTTATTTTGCTACATTTGGGGAAATACTTTAGCATAAATAAAAATCAGACCCTGTAATTTTCACATATCTTTCAAAAAATGCAGAGGAACAGACATGAGTATACATTGTGGCAGTGTGGACTTGCAGAGAATTTGAAGCCAAAAGAAAGAGAGAAGTGAAATAACGTCTGATCTGCTTCATCCTGAACAAGCAATTTGCTGAAGCATCTCATTCTGCACTTCCACTGTGAGCCAAAAGTCAATGCTTGTTTGTGAACACCTTCTATCCTCTGAAAACAGCTAGTAGGACTGTATCCTTGTCCTCAGTATTTTGGATTTTTTTTATACTTTTAAATATTTTACTTACAAAATGCCATATGAATCAGACCTAGCATATGCATATGGATAAATAAGCTTGACAGATACATTCTATACATTGAGTACAGTTTGTCCCAGTCTGTCCTCAGGGTGACACACTGATGAATTTATTCTGCAAGCTGTAAATGGTTTGATTATGGGTCTTAGCTGAACCAGAAGCTTAAGCTTTCAAATTTCGATATTGCTAGTTTTCAAATCACTTTAAATCAAAGTTTTTCAAGTTTAACAGGAAATGTTTTAAAATAAAATGCATTATGTTGCCCAAGTATTTTTTTTTTAACTGGTCATTGATCAAACTTAAACCATAAGGGCTGGAGAGTTGGGCGGGGAGAAATTTAATGAAATATAACAAGGGCAAGTGTAGAGTCCTGCATCTGGGCAAGAACAACCCCATGTACCAGTACAAGTTGGGGACAGACCTGTTGGAGACCAGAGTACGGGAAAGGGACCTGGGGGTCCTAGTGGACAGCAGGATGACCATGAGCCAGCAGTGTGCCCTTGTGGCCAAGAAGGCCAATGGCATCCTGGGGTGTATTAGAAGGGGTGTGGTTAGCAGGTCAAGAGAGGTTCTCCTCCCCCTCTACTCTACCCTGGTGAGGCCGCATCTGGAATATTGTGTCCAGTTCTGGGCCCCTCAGTTCAAGAAGGACAGGGAACTGCTAGAGAGAGTCCAGCGCAGAGCCACGAAGATGCTTAAGGGAGTGGAACATCTCCCTTATGAGGAGAGGCTGAGGGAGCTGGGTCTCTTTAGCTTAGAGAAGAGGAGACTGAGGGGTGACCTCATTAATGTTTATAAATATGTAAAGGGCAAGTGTCATGAGGATGGAGCCAGGCTCTTCTCAGTGACATCCCTTGACAGGACAAGGGGCAATGGGTGCAAGCTGGAACACAGGAGGTTCCACATAAATATGAGGAAAAACTTCTTTACAGTGAGGGTGACCGAACACTGGAACAGGCTGTCCAGAGAGGTTGTGGAGTCTCCTTCTCCGGAGACATTCAAAACCCACCTGGACGCGTTCCTGTGTGATATGGTCTAGGCAATCCTGCTCCGGCAGGGGGATTGGACTAGATGATCTTTCGAGGTCCCTTCCAATCCCTAACATTCTGTGATTCTGTGATTCTGTGGGAGTTAAGGAAATGTGTATTAGTACAATTCCAGTCAACAACTTCTGTAAGTTTTAGGACACCTGATACACTCTAAGTGGGAAGCACAGTAAGATCCAGGTGGTCAGAGGTGGTCTCCTTAGTATCACACTTTTATCCTCGCTTGCTGTCCCTCTTTTTTTCCCAGTTTCTTTTTTTTCCTCTTGTTGCCTGGGGTGGTCTCTTGGCTTTACTAGGGACAGTCTGACACACAGTCTTAAGGAAGAACATGTAAGGGTCATGCAGATGGTGGGATGTTATTGCTTGATCTTTTACTCGCTGTGGCCCAGTCCATAGAAAATAAAGCATGTGACAGGCTGTACGTGGGGAGTGCACATCGTGAGCGAGGTCCCGCACGCTGGTGATGTCCGAGCCAGTGGGACGTCCCAGCCCATAGCCAGAAACCTGCTCCTGCACTAGCAGGGGCTCTTGGCCAAAGGAAGGCACCAGGTCAAACTCTGTGTGTGCTTAGGAGTGATTATGAATGGAGTACTATTATGGGACCTAGTACACCTTTTACAAAAATATACAAACTTTAGTTAGCATCCTTTTTCCTTTTACGTGTATGCCTTTCAAAAAGCCTTTGCAGAAGGCTTTGAACAGACACGACATATGAGGTAAGATCAAGGTCAGAAAAAACTATCCAGTTGAAAAATAGAAAACAGAGGTTAAGAGGGAACAGCCAGTTCTTACAGCGTACGGAGGCAACCAGTGAAGTTTTTCAGGAGCTGTTGCTGGGGTTTGTACTTGTCAACATGTTCAGAAATAACCTGGAAAAGGTGGTAAGGAGGTGACAGAGTTTGCTGATGATACTAAGTTATTCAGATTTGTAAAGATGAGGGCTGATTGTGAAGAAATGCAGAACTATATGAATCTGGGTATCTGAGTGATAAAGTGGCAGATGAAGTTCACTGAAGATAAATGTGCCTGAAGTACATAGGAAAAAACAATCTGACTTTCACATGTAAAATGTAAGTGTAAGAAGGCTGTCCATGTAAAGAGGCTGTTGGCTGATCATTACTACCACAAAGAGAGATCTGAGCATTGTGATACATGGGTTTGTGAAAGCTATCACAATCATGAGCAGCTCAAGAAGTAAGTCAAGTGTTAGGAATTACCAGGAAAGAAATAAAGAACAAAATAGAGAACACCATGATAACTCCACATAAATTCATAAATTAGTGACATCTTTTATAATATGAGGATTTCTGATCCTTTCCTCTCAAAAGATGCAGCCAAACTGTGAGGCACACCAGGAGCGGCAACAAAAAGGATCAAAGGAATTTCAGGGAATGAGAGGAATGTGTGAGGGATGAGTAAGGAGGGAGATCAAGGTTCTGCAGACTGAAAAAGAGGTGACTTGGGGGGCCACATGATAGATATCTACGGAGTTACGAAGGACACAGGTGAACGAGGATCAGTTGTGTAAGTCTTTTCCAGTTCAAGATGTCGGGGCTATTAAATGAAGCCAGGAGGAGTGCAGTTTGGAACAGAAAAAGGAGATGTCTCTTCATGCACTGGGTAGTAGATCTATGAAACTCCTTGCCAGAGGATTTTGGGGGTTTCAAAAGTTTGCATGAAGTCTTGGAAGAGAAATCTACTGAAGTGTAGAAACAGCCTCTGTGCGGGAAGCTCTTGAGCTGATAATGATTGGTGACAGGGGGAGTATTAGGAGGAAGTATCTGAAGTTAGTCCTGCTCTTACTCATCCCCAACCATCTGCTCATGGTCATTGTTGAGACAGGATATGGGGTAGATGGATCCTTGGTCTTATATCCACATCTGCCAGTATTTTCTCTTCCTGTTTTCCCTCTAATCAACTCCTCTCTCTGCTTAAAAATGTTTCCCTCCATTCTTTCTCATCCCTTCCTTGTTTTCTGCCTGCACTTCCAGTCCCTTGTTCCAGTCAGCCCAGAGTTGCTCTCCGACCCCTCTTTGCAGGGAAGCTGAAAACAAACCATCTTGAAAAACACAACCTCAGTGCAGCAATAGCTCTTTCATCTCCTCCCCTGATCACTGGAAAAGGGAAAGGGTGTTAGTTGTGCTTCCAGCTTGTCAGCAAGACAGGGAGTATTAAGGACTGTGTAAATAGATCACTAAGGAGTCACTTCTTTCTAGAGCCAAGAGGACCCAGTCAGGACAGCAAAGAAAAGGAAGAGAATTTCAGTATTATGAGAAGGAAGGTGTTAGGGATACCTGCATCTTGAAAGGTTATACATGTGACGTTATGCCCAGAAGTTGAGTGAGCTGTTAGGAGTGACTTGTGTGTGAAATATAAGTTATGCCAGAAGAGTCTGAACAATATCTTGGACTTCATATACAGGGAACTTATTCGATAATAGAAGAAACAGAGAGTAAGAGTGGACATTGTATGTAGAGGTTTCATGGTCTTTGCCTTTAGGTTTCTGACTGCTCAACCAAATCAGAAAACACCTCTTCCTTTCAGCACACCACAGACTATTAAAATCAAGTGCTTTTTCCCAGCAAGAAGTCCTAGGTGCTTGTGAAAACCTCATGATTTGAGTGATAATTCTGTAGTTCCAGCCAACATTCAGGTCCTCTGTGGAGGACATGGTTGGTGCTCTCAGAGAGAGAAAGTGGAGGCTGAGTCACAGTGACCACATGGGAGATGAGAGTGATTACAGTCTAGCAAAGGAGGGAAATGAGGTGGATAAGAAGGAAGGAAGGATTGACTGAAATATGGTATTCTGTGTACATGAAGAATGCTAAGCAGTGTGAAGGAGGAAATCGAGGGTCAAGAAGCAAAATGTAATTATCTCATAAGAAACTCAAAGTGAAAAATTTCAGGTCACCTCAGCATGTGCAAACACCTGAAAAATTACTTTCAAATGCTCTTTGGAAGATGTGAGCATGTCTGAAGTGAGATGAGCTGGTGATATCCCATCTGTTCTTGATGGGCAAGTGTTGACACTACACTGGGCAGCAGTAGGGACCAGCAGCAGCGAGAGCAGAGAGGCAAAGGGCTGAAAAATGAGACATGCGGAGGAGGAACCTGCACCATGCTCACCAGGAATTCTTGTTTGGTATTCCTTGCTAAGATCCTAAATAAATATAAATAAATAAACTACAACATATGATGTAAATACATGCAGCTCCTACTATTTGTAGAAGATTACCTCCTAGCCCCACTAACCCACATACTCTGTGTGAGTGTGTGTATTGGGAAAGGTGCTTGGGATGAACTCCCAGCTGGCTGCAGCTTTGCCATCAAATGTGGTAGGACCAGCATTTCAACCTCTAACCGATTATTTTTGACCTTGAGCGGGAAGACTTGGACCATAGCTCCTTAATGGACAAGAATGTTATAGTGTTACAGGCGAAGGCAGTGGAGCATGCTGGTGGGGGGCCAGCACACATTCTTCCCCTCCACCCCCATAAAGCACGTTTCACAACCTGTACATGCTCCCTGCTACTATTTTCCCACTCTGTTTCCTGTCTCAAATTGACTCAATATTCCCCAGGACATGTGGCTACACCAGCCCTGTGCTGCCAATCACATGGTGCTGGACGCCAAGGTGCGGAGAAGGCGAGGCCCATGTCATTCAGATTTTTTTTATAACCTCCAAGTAGAAAACAGTTCCTATATATTCTTTACAATTCCAGGAATTTCCAGAGTTCCTGTCTTAAAGTTAGTGTTGTCACCACCGCCTCTTGAAAGACATGAGTCAGCCCAGCTTGAATTTGTAATAATATTGCCCCGATGCTGCTAGGAATTGAGTGCTGCGCTAAAAAAAGGATAGATGCTGAGAAAAATATTGTGGCTGCCATTAATCGCTTTCAAAAGTGGTCACCATCAGTGACAGGATGGCTTCCTCTCGCTCCTAGTGCTGGTGCAATTGCCAAATACTGCCTCGGTAAATAACAGAGTGATTGAGGCTGCCAGTGGCTTTGCCAAGAGGAATGCTCAGAGTATTGAATGGGTGGTTACAGGAGGTTGCAATGGCTGCTGGCATCACATGGGACGGTTTGAGAGGGAGGAGCTGGAAAGATAAGACAGAAGGTGGTGAGTATTTTTCCAAATGATATGGGGATTGAGGCTCTTCTGTTGGTATTTGTCACTGTACTACTTGAACTGCAAATTGTAGAACTGTCTCCAGGATAGGAAAGATGTGTCTGAGCACAAGCTGGGTCTAGGGCTTTCATTTAGGTCTGTCTGTCACACAGAGGGTCAAATCTGTCCTGTGAATAATTAGACAAATCCTTTACCTCAGCTCCTATGCTCCGCTATAAATCATTGGTGTGACAGCAAAACCACTTTTCTTCTGAGACCAGTAGTTCCATAAGCAGGACCTCAGCTTGGAGCTGGTTTGTAGTTTGATTTCAGTGAAATACATCAAGATGACATGGAGTACACTCTTACCCTGGAAACTTTTCCTTGTTGATAGTTATAAATACACCACACTATTGTGCTTGGCATGCTGTATGCTAATAGAGGTGAGGGCTCTGAAACTCATTAGGAAAGGGAGCGGGCTGCGGAGCAGAGTGAGGACAGTGTGAAGCTAAGGTTGATAACCATGGCCTTGTCCAGAATAGGCCATGGGAGTTTTCTTATCTCACTTTGGCAGGAGGTGCTGCTAGCTTCCTGTGCGAAATCAGGAGCATAGGCTGCTTTCCTCTTGTTGTTTGGCTTCCTCCGCTACACAAGACGGTTCCCAGCACTGTGATTATCTTTGCATCTTCAAACATGGCACACTCTGCTTCCTCAAGGGCTTGATGTAGTCTTGAGAAGCAGGCTGGCTCCCCTCCCCCAGGCCACTTCTCCAGGGCCCTCACCGGTGCCAGCTCCGCACATCACAGACCTTTTCTAAAGCTGAACTTACTTCTGGTTGCACAAACTTCTCCCCAGCCCTTCCAAAGAAGTGTAGATTCCCAAAGCTAAGGGGGATGAGCAGATCTGCTGGCAGAGCTTGCCCCGCGCTGCGGTCAGCCGGGCAGGCAGTGCATGCTGCTGGCTTCCCCCAGCGCCAGCAGAGCCGCTCTCACCGCTCCTTCCCCCTATGCTGGGCTTCTCTGGAAACCCGCAGGACAGTTAACAGCTTCTGTTTTTACAGAGGAATAGCCCGTTTCTCAGGCTCTCGACACAAAGGACGAAGCATGCCTGTGCGTGCGTGTGTGTGTGTGCATGCAGCCAACGCGCATGCGAGCACGCACGCAGGCACAGGGAAAAAACTACTTAGGGGCTGAGAAACCTGATTGCTCTGCTTCTCCCGGTGCTCCGCTGAGACAGCAGAGTCTAATTACCTTGCTCTGAGATCGCATAATGTTTATAAACATACATTTGTACACACACCCCCTTAGCATTTATTATATAGGATCCCTACATGTCTGTAGTCGCACCCACAAAGTAGAGACGTGAAAGGATCTGCGGGGAAACAGGTGTAAGAAGTGCTAAGAAATGTGCTGGCAGATATTAGCTTGTTTATCAATCTTTGTGCACACTGTGTGCTTTTTCATTAACCTGGCGGTAACCCTGCTGTAAGCTTTCCTGAAGATGCAAAGCGATGAGGCTCGTGACATAACAAAACATTTCAGAGATTCATGCGCTCTGGATATATCTGGAGTAAGATTCAGATATCCAAAATGCAGTGGGATTTCCCTGCAAACACAGGCAGTTCTTGCTACAAATAGGATACTCTTGCTATTTTACTGAGCAGCTAGTTTGAAGTAACTTATAATTTCTTTGTAAAACACAAAATTACGTAGCTGATGTTATTTAAGGACACATGCCATGAAACATCAATTGAATTAACGGAAAGACGATTGTGTATTTTGGTCCCAGCCGGAGTCAATTTTTATATTTTCTTTTTTCTCTCTTTCCAAGCATCTGTACTTAACACAAACATTTGGTTTGATGAATACATCTAAGTTCAGTGGAGCCTTTTTCTCTTGCAAAATGACTGCTGTTAGGAACCGAAGTCAGGTTAGAAGGCAGGACTCTTAATTACTCCCATTTGCCACTTGCCCCTCTCTACCCGATGCTGCTGGCTTAAGCAGTGGCTTCATGTGGCACCGCTGGCAGCAGCAAGAGGAAGGATGACTGAGAACTAACATGAGTAACCAGCTCAGGAGACTGGAGGTGGCTCATGTTCTCTGTCCCTAAGCTGTGTTAGCATATTTGAGGTTAAAGTGAGAGCATTTGGCAGCTGAGGAGTGAAAGCATCTGGTTCTGCATCCAAAGGGATGGGTCTGAGTCTTGTCCTAGACTTTGCCTGGCAGCCGCGATGTAGCTGATTTGTAAACATTTGCTGATCCAGCAGACCGTGGAGCCGAAGTGTCGCGTATGACAGTACTTACATCCCCCGCTGTGTACTGTGGGCTGTTAGATGATGTATTCTCTGCTTGATTGTGACTTTTTTTTTTATTAAAACCATGGACAACAGCTATTAAGTGTGTTTAATTTTCTACTATAATTGCATTAACATTGCAATCAGCAGTTTGGAGATAGTATGGTATGTGAAGTCAGTAGAGTTCACATGTGCCTCCAGGGCTAATATTTCATCTAGTGTTTTACATGTGTTTTTCTTACTATTGTGATGTTATTGTAATTATGATGGTGGTTTGTATTACAGTATTAATGAGTAATCAGCACCCCATTGTGCTAAGCATCAACAAAGACATAACTCTGTCCTCATCCCCTAAGACATTGCAACCTAAATATATACAGTCTTTTTCAAGGAATTATGAGGAAGAGTATAATAATAACTAAGCCTGGAGGCTCCAGAGCTGCAAGAAAGGAGATTGGAGATGCCTTTCAGAGATGCACAAGCAGTTTCTGAATAGGCATTACACCTTCTTTCTGTCCTTTACCAAAATAAGTGTCTCTGTAAGGACTTTTATAGAAAAGAGCACAAATTTTCAGCATCGTAACAAAGAAACATAAATTCATTCTGTGGGGAAAAAAAATTTTAAATTACTTTTTAGTATAGGTGAAATGAGATTTTGGGGTCCCTGTCTTCCTATAAAGAGATTGCCTTTGATACTGCCTGTTTGTGTGCCTACAGTATTGGCATCATGAAATAAGTTCTGATATCTGCTATGATGTGGAAATATTATCAGCTTAGCAACATTATCATGTCTTCTGAGCTATAGTCTTGTTACAGAACCAGAATTCTTGAAGCATTAAATTTGTGAAGTAAATGGCACCTACCTTTCTGAACAATTTTTAACCATTTTTTCTCATCTGAATTCATCAACTGTCTTAACGCAGCTGTCTTTCATCCACCCTGGCCTCAACAATCATGTATTAGAAGTTGGCTTTTAAAACAGAGTCTGGAAGAAATGTTTGTGTAGATAGGGCTTTCTTGCCACGGTATTGCTCCCTGTCCTCTCTCCATGCATGAACGACCATGGCCTGTTCCTGTTTTTTGGCTTTTTCAGCTCACAGAGCCTCTCAACGCATGTTAAGAAATTTGGGCAGACAATCATATATCTGTGCTAATGATTACAGCCCAAGTTAGTTTATATATCATCATTTCTTTAAGCTGTAATATCTGCTAAGACACTGGACAGTTTGATGCAAAGCTGTGCAATTAAAAACAAGCATGTAAAATTAGTGCATCATTGATATTATAAACAACACAAAGTTTAAGCAAACTGCAGTTAGCTGAAGGGAAATGAACCTCATTCTTTGGTCAGGATTGCATCACATACCGTTATCCAGGCACTGGGCTTTAAAGGTCATTTCTCCAAACAACTGATATACATGTCAGAACTGTTTGATTACAGATACTACAGTTGTTATCTTTCAAATCATGAAAGATCAAAGGAACATATTGTATTTGAAAGAGCTTGACCTGCTGAAGGGTTAAACTCTACTGTTGAAGCTGGAATTGAACAAACAACAACTAAATTTTGGATGAAAAGCAAAACTAGATATCCTCAAAGAAGAATAGAGACAGATAGCATTTTAAGAAGCATTCCAATGTGTTTATTTCCATGTGTACCAAATTAGACTTTGGGAAACAAATTAGCTCTACCATGACCACACCTGAATGTTCTGATTAGAAGCCAATTTGTTGCATAAGGCAAAAACATTTTTTCCCTGAGATTCCATTCATTAACATGACTTTGATTTTTTTCAGATTAAATGAATATTTAAATCTCTTTGGCAATTAGATATAGTTTTGGTTTGTGAATTTGCAGGATTATGGTTATTTTTACTGTGTGTCTTGTAATCATTGAATCCTAGTATTGATATTTTGCCATTTTGTAAACTGAACTAAAGAAAACATTCAGAAATGAGAACTTGCATCATTTTTCATGGTAACAAAAAGAACCTGCATGTAGTGAAACTGCATCCAATACATTATGGAATGGATCTTGAAACAAGTATAACTTGTCTTGAATTTAAGGCTGAAAATAATATGAACTCCGGTTTGAAGCCAAGCCTGAGCCATGACAATGGCTGAAAATGGGAGCATTGGAAATGGGATGTTGGTCTTCCACAGCCCTATAATTAGGCTCAGATTGTAAATTCTGACCTTCCAGTCCACAGTGAGTTAAATGTTAACACTGACTCCAGGGAGCTAATATTCAAGGAGGGGCTGTGGATGTGGATCCAACCATCAGGCTCCAAACCTCAGTATGAAAAGTAACTATACTTGCCTGGTCATCACAGCACCTGCAGTTTCCCTGACTGGTCCCTGTCTCCAGAAGAATTGTTTTGTCTTATGTGTTGAATGTTTCAGTCTATCACCAAATAAAAAAACCTTCAATTTTTATTGTCTTCAGGCATGGCTTTTGCTCTTATACCGAAGGATCTTTCATCCTGAAAGCTGGCAGCAACACAGGAAACAGGATTCAGAGCATCACTGAGCGAACGGCTGTAATAGAGGGCAAAAATAAGGTACGATTCCTAGGAGCAGATAACCTTTCTTTGTGACAGCATGTGTTGAAAAGGCAGTGTAAGATGCTATCGAGGTAACAGTGAAGAAGTCAGTATTTTATATTGTTTAGATTTGAAGAGCTGCATACATGTAAATAACTTCCATACGTGGTATTTATCTGCTGAGATGCAGAGATGTACTTATTTCTGCATGCAGTCATATTAAGGTAAGTGACAAGCCAGGAGAGTATGTCAATGGGATTCACCATATCTGCTTTCTTAGAGCTTGTCTGTAGTATCTTGGGGCACCTCAGGAGCACAGGGGCAGGGTTCCAGGCCATCTTTGCTTCATTTTGTGACATTGCACAATTTCCTGTTGTTTTTCCTATGAGAATTAAACAATTTACTCTCATTAGAGAGTTTATTCACAGATGTGGTCCTAGATTATTAGATGACCAGGTCTTTCTCGCATTAAAAAATTTAAAGGGCCAAATGAATCCAGATTACAGAAGCAAAGTTTAAGAGAGATCTCAGTCAGAGACAGCATGGTGGGATTCATCCCAGAGGCATTAACTGTCTAAATGTTGTTTAGTCCAAGACAAGCATCCCTTTATGGGCCGTGGGGAGATGCAGGCACTTCTGAAGAACGAGCAGGCCTGTCATCTGTTGGTGTCTAATGTGGGAGAGAAAGCCAATGGGATTAACTAGCCAAGGGCCATGGAGGATTCTCCATCAGTTAAAACCTTTAAATCGAGATGTTTCCCTAAAGGATGCCCTAGATTAACTACACTTTCCTGGGTTAGACATGAGTGATTTGGTGTGGCTGGGTAGCCTGCAGTACAAAGGAGCTCAGGTGAAGATGCACAACACCATGCCACTGTCACAGCTGCTGGTTTCACAGACTAGTTTGGTTTGTGGCAGTAATGGATGAAGAGATTATAAATCTGAAAGCCTACCTTTGTGGTGGGTTGACCCTGGCTGGAGGCCAGGTGCCCACCAAAGCCGCTCTATCACTCCCCTCGTCAGCTGGACAGGGGAGAGAAAATATAACAAAAGACTCGTGGGTCGAGATAAGGACAGGGACAGATCACTCAGCAATTACCATCATGGGCAAAAGAGACTTGACTTGGGAAATTAGTTTAATTTGTTACCAATCAAAATCAGAGTAGGATAATGAGAAAATAAAAACTAAATCTTAAGAAAACCTTCCCCTCACCCCGCCCCGGGCTTAACTTTACTCCCCATTTTCTCTACCTCCTCCCCACCAGCAGTGCAGGGGGACAAGGAATGGGGGTTGCGGTCAGTTCACACATTGTCTCTGCTGCTCCTTCCCCCTCAGGGGGAAGACTCCTCACACTCTTCCCCTGCTCCAGCTTGGGGTCCCTCGCACAGGAGACGGTCCTCCGTGAGCTTCTCCAATGTGAGTCCTTCCCACGGGCTGCAGTTCTTCATGAACTGTTCCAGTGTGGGTCCCTTCCATGGGGTGCAGTCCTTCAGGAACAGACTGCTCCAGCATGGGTCCCCCATGGCGTCACAAGTCCTGCCAGCAAACCTGCTCCAGTGTGTGCCCCTGTCTCTCTCCACAGGGTCACAGGTCCTGCCAGGAGCCTGCTCCAGTGTGGGCTCTCCACAGGGTGACAGCCTCCTTTAGGTATCCACCTGCCCTGGTGTGAGGTCTTCCACGGGCTGCAAGTGGATATCTGCTCCTCCGTTAACCTCCAGGCTGTTTTAGCCTGCCTCACCATGGTCTTCACCACGGGCTACAGGGGAATCTCTGCTCCAGCACCTGAAGCACCTCCTCCCCCTCCTTCCTCACTGACCTTGGTGTCTGCAGAGTTGTTTCTGTCACGTATTGTCGCTCTTCTCTCCAGGTGCCATTGCTGTTGCACAGTAACTTTTTCCTCTTCTTAAATACGTTATCACAGAGGTGCTACCACTGTCACTGATGGGCTCAGCTTTGGCCAGTGATGGGTCCATCTTGGAGCCATCTGGCATTGGCTCTGTGGGACATAGGGGAAGCTTCTAGCAGCTTCTCACAGAAGCCACCCCTGTAGCCCCCTCCACTACCAAAACCTTGCCATGCAAACCCAATACAACCTTACTCTAGGCCTGTCTTTTCGAAGAACGCTGAAATGCTTCTTGTAATTCTAAGGGCATCAGGGATATAGGTCTCCTTTTCTTCATGTCTACCTTCAGACTTCTGCCTGTGAAAATGGATATAAACTATAATTACTCTCATGTTAGGGGCCTTTCACACACCACAGAATAAATAGGGCTTTGCATGCAGCCAAGAATCAGGCCTGGGACTGCATTTTCTCCTGCTGTTGTATTATTTAGAAAGTATCACAGGTGTTCGTGGCGCTGTTCCAGCGCATGGGAACGGGCTGGGTCCCAGTGAGGCATTTGCTCTATTTAGCTGGCCACCTCTACGTGCTTAAAGATCAAGGCGAAGATGGGGGCAAACAGCTTCATAGGGGAGACTGTCATAGGAAAGCACATGAAAAACGAGACATAAGGAGGGATTTGAAGGAGGAAGGGGAAATAATTTCAGGCACAGGAAGACTCAGTCTATTCCAAAGGGGGAAGGATGAACAAAAGATTATGAGAACTAGTTATTTTCCAGAAGGCACCTAGCTATGGTATAGGTGAAGTCCTACCTGCTCACAGGGTGCAGAAGGAGCTGTCTTCAACCAGATCTCATTCCCTTGTGTGCCATGCGTTTTGGAGACAGTGGAAGAGGAGTGGCTGAAATGTCAAAGCAACTTCCAGTCAACAGCAAATAAATTCCTCCCTGGAGGAAGATGCTAATAATGGCTCCTTGTGGCAGAACTGCAGGTTTTGTTTGAAGTCTTTGGCAAGCAGCCCTTTTTAAAAATGTGCGCAGAAGTGAACCAAGGAATGGTCTCTGCATGTGTTACACGGAAAGTTTTGCAGTGAGACTTAGTGGTTCTCCTTGGTATTCCTTGTCTTCTTGCTGTTTAGTTCAACTAAGAAAGGTCTACCTTGCATTGCTTTATTCCTCCTGGTCCTTATGGTGAAGGGGATGTTAGTGAACAATCTCTTTGCTCGGCTTTTTAACAGCTTTTCTAAGGTTTCTTAATTTCTGCTTCTCTTCCATAGCTTTTCAAGCACAGCTGGATTGCTATTGTAAGTAGAAAATGCTCTCTAAGCCTGGGTTGCTGGCCAAACTGTGAGTGGCATGATTCGCACACACACAGCTGCTCTAGAGCATCCACGATTGTTTTTCTTCCATGGGAGTCTACAGCTTTTCACTCTTTGCAGCCCAAGACTCATTCTTGGTCCCCCAGAGCAAACTCAAAGGGACACAGTTCAGACAAAACCCTTCCTCATCTGCTGTGTTATTGTAAGACTGTTAATAGCACTGAGGTCACTGAATGCAGCATGTCATCACAACTGTCTGGCTCCGATGGACTGCTACTGTGAGCAGTTCTGCTACTGTGAGCAGTTCTGCTACTGCAAACAGCTATGAACAGCTCTCTGAGGCACTTCCACATCAATGGAGTCCTGCTACCTAAACAGAGTGTCTACGCCACTTCCACATCCAAGCATAGCAAGCATGGTAAAAACAATCTCAAAGCTCAAATGGAAACAACAAAGACATAGGAGACAAAGCAGTAGGAAATGGATGAAGAAACTCAAAAAGTTGCACATTTGGGTTAGCATGAAAGGAGAAATGGGGGTGACCACAGGATGGATTGTTGTAATCAAGGGAAGGTCAAAGGTTTGGTCATGAACAAGGAATGGTCAAAGGTTTCTTTTAGCAATAAAGGTAGCTGTTTTCACCTTGCTTAAAGACATTGTGCCAGTTCCACCCATTTCCTGTATGTGCAATATCTGAGTGCCTCCAGTTTGGCTTTTCGCTGTGGTAGGTTGATTAGTTGTTTGTTTGTCTGTGATTATCAAGGTAGCCACAAGTATATTTTTAAAGTTAGAAAAACCTCAAACCCTGTGTCTGTACAGTTAAAGTAATGCAGGAAGCCTGTGCTACATTATTCTTCTGGTGACAGAGAAACCGTGACAACAGTGTTTTAGTAACGTTTCCGTTGAAGCCTCTCTAAACGGACATTGAGAAACTCGATTGGTATAATGGAAGAACTTTGTAACATAAGCCATAATACTTAATCACAAGACAACTCTTGAAGTGATTTGATTCCCCCACCCAAAGTTTTCATTCTCATTTTGTTGGACATTTCAGTGACTTCCTACAAATTTGGGCTATTCTTAGGCTTATCATGTAAACAGGTCACAGACACTCTCCTGTCATTCAGCTGCTAAAAACCATCACTTCTCAGTGTTCCAGGCTAAAGCTAACTGTGCTATGTGTAACTCAGGGCAAATACTGATTATTATTATTATTAGCATGATCAGTGTTCATTAAAATGTCAATCTGTGAATGACCTGCAGTAATGAGGTACAAAGAGTTGGTGCATTCATTGGTAACAGTGCATTCATATCGGGTATATGTTTTCTTCTGTGTGTGGAGTCACACACTGGTTTATCAACAGCTTTGAAAGAAGGAGTCAGTAATTCTTGTACAGGGGTACAAGGGACAGGGAGCTGCAGGAGAGGTGGACAAAGATCCTGGTCATGGAGAATGTGCAGAAGAGCTCTAAGAAGGAGAGTTCAGATGAGAGAGAGTAGAAGGTGTTGGCCAAGAAGAAAGGATGATAAATCCAAGGGAAGGAGACAGTAGACAGGAGGGCAGTTGAGTACAGGGAAAAGTTGGAAGGAGTAGGACAAAACACCCTTGGTTTTGGGAAATAACCTACTAGAGACACATTCTTGAGAACCTGAAATGGAACAGAAGGTCCCTGACTGCCCCAGCCCTCTGCTGCTAGCAAATGTTGGAGTCCCACTGACAATAACAGGTACCATGAAAGCTGGGTCTGTGTCATGGTGCATGCCTCCAGGAACTGTGTATGAAGAATAGTAAGGCATGAAGTTGTGGTTTATCATTCATATGTGTATGTGTATGTATGTATATATATGTATGGCCTTGTTTTCCACTGCATACATACCTTACTGACACAAGATTTTAGTGGTCCCATCCCTTGTGAGTGACAAAGCCACTTGCCTTCAGGGAAAATGGAAAGTAATGGCCCTGTAACAAGATTGTGCAAGACCAAACATAGGCTCACTCTTGTCCATCTCTGGTTTGGATGGGTCAACCTCGCATGTGCTTACTGTAGGTAGTATTAAAAACTACGACCATCCAACATAAAAGTGGAGTGCAAGATAGTCAGGAGAGTCAATGACAGTCAGGAGAGTCAATCCTTCTTGGACGTAGGTGTGACCATGCAAAATAGGATGGGTCCATCTCTCCTGCATCTTCTATGCCCAGCCCTAAACCTCTAGCTATTTTCCATGTCCCCTCGTTACTAATGAGACAAGAAAGCATGTGTTGTGTCTATTCTCAGTCCCTACACATGCCAGCTGCCTGGCCAGTACATCTGTGCTCATTGGCCATCTGGAACCCAAAGAAGAAGAGGAAGCTGTTTCACTCACTACAACACCACTCATTTTGATCTTTCTCCTCTATCCAACAGCTGGTTTTCGTGAAATGCATGAGATATTATGAGCTTTAAGTTGTCTGTCAATTTCGTCTGAAATTGGGCAATGGGTTCAAAAATTACCAAGGGTGTGGAAGAGGGGAGGATACTGGCAGACAGATGGACAGACAGTGTGATCTTCCTAGGAAGCCAAGCTAAAGATAGCAGTGGGAGTGTAGCTTGCCTCTCTTTCAGCACATCGTAACTTCTCCTGGGGCCTTCCTGAATGCTACTAGAATCGCTGTCAACACTTTTAAGCAGATCCCTGGGAGGTGCCAGCGGAGCTGAGCCCTTGGTGAGATTAAAACCAGCAGAACTTGGCACCTGCCTCTGCCAAGCTGGGGCTCCCTCCAGCTCCTGAAATCGATCCCCTCCCTCCCTCGTTGTGTGAGGGAGGCGTGAATCGAGTGCTGCCTCACTCTACGAATGGCCCTGGGGAGGAGGGCAGGGGCTGTACGTGCTACAGCTGTCTGTAGCATGATCTCCTTGTGAGTCAGCTGGCTGCGTGCAGTCTCATGGCCTTTTTGAGCGGGACAACACGGGATGTAGAGGGAAACTGCAGCTCTGCTTGCTAAACAGCAGTGACTTGCCTGTCTGATGCCAGGGGGGAAGAGGGTGCTCTCCTACATGTATTCATGGTCCTGCTATTGAAAATATTTTGGTGTTTCTTCTGTGGCGGTGAAGGTGAAGCATGTTGTCCAGATGTTTTGCACTGATGCTCTTTCCCAACACGTGAGGCATGCAGATCATATGTCTTTGGCATAAGCAGACCAATCCAATGGTGTGCTGCCAATATTTCAACATGGGTCTTCCTAAATAATATTCTTTGAGCCAAAGATCAATCCAATGGGCTGAGGAGAGCATATTTTCATTTATTTCCCATTTTTTAAACAAATATGTTTTCTTAAAAGCATAACTAGGAGGGAATCAACAATATTTGGCAGACTTGCACTAACCTGATCAATGCTGAAAGGACAATATTTTGGTTTTTAAATGTATGGGCTGTTTAGAGAAGTTAGGACAGCAATCTCTGGATGGAGCATGTTTATGCTTGTGTCTGCAGAGGCCTTCTAGGAGTCAGGAAAGAGTCAAGTTACCAACCATTTTCTGAAACCTCCTCTTGCTTCTCTGCCATCAGGTGGAGCAGTGGGAATCCTCTATCTAAGCTACTTTGAAACAAGAGAAATTCAAGCAGACCCTCTGGGGGAAAGACCAGCTCACCCTGGCTCCAAGCACAACGATCATGCCAGTTGCCTTGCACTCTCTTTCCCACCCAGTCTTTTCCTCATCAGTTTCCACCACGAACAAACATGTAATTTCCTCTTTCATCTCTCAGGATTTCTGCTCAATGCCTCTTTTATTTGCAGGCAGAAGCAGCAGCAGAATGTGATTTACTCCCCTAGCCCCTGGCTCTGAGATGAGCCTGTAGCATAGTGCTTCAGCTGAGATGATGAGTGCAGAAAGGAGGAATAAAGGATCAAAGCTTTGGTGGTAAATGGGGTTTGTGGGCAGATGATGCCCAAGATGTCCAGCATGCCAGGAAGGATTGGCCCTATTCCATCTGATCATGGCAACTGGATCCAGACTTTCTCTATATAACATGGATGCAAATCCAGGGCCTGAAACCTGTTGCGAAGCCAGACGATACAAGGCTGTGCAAAATTTTTCTCTTGCTCCTTTTGCAGCAATAGCTGTATAGAGGAACCATGCAGCACAAACTGATCTCATACAGCCGTAATTGCTCAATAAACAACAACATGCCAGGCTTAGTTTTGTACACACTGCTTCTCTGGTGGGTTTTGGCTGGCATCCACAATGCAGAACACAGACTGCACCACTGGAGGGCTCACAAACTATTTAAAGAGATGTTATCTTATCCTTATGACTAATTTATAAGCAAAAAGATTTATGCGGAGACATATTGTCTCTAAAATATTCTGTTCTGTTGCAAAGTCAGTCTTGCTTTTTCCTAGACACTCTGGCTTTCTCTGCCTTAGTCAAGTAAACATACCAATGACTGCTCTCTTGCACTAAGACCTGTGTTCATAGCATTTATCTCCCTTGCCTTCCAGAAGATGTTGGTTGCATGGAAGTTGCCTGTTGGCAGTGATCCTTGGCCCATGCTAGAGGAATATTTGGGACAGTGCAAGTTGGTCAAAACCAGAACAATTCTAGGGAAAAGCATTTAGTTTAAATTACTGAATTACAGTGCCGAGCTATGTTCTCTAGGGTCATTTAATATGCAAGAAGAGGCATAATCTATAACCACTCTGGTCAGTAACTGTGGTCATACTGCTTAAGTGTAACTGTATGTGCCATCCTCAGTGTAATAAAAGTAATAATCACATCATAGTGGGCTGGAGCAGTAAAACTCTGATAGGATGCACAATTTTTCATTAAAAACTAATACCACATAGTGTCAGGACAAAATACAGTTTGATACTACCAAAAACTTTACAATCCGTTGGACTGATTGTGGGAGGAATAATGGACATGAATTTTTCAAGCTCAGAAATGCGCCAGTTCTGGATGTAGTAGGATAAAGACAGGTGCCCCCGAGGCAGAGAGTAAGAGCTTCATTCTCCTTCACTGTGCATTTTAGGTCACTATTCCTACCTGGAACCTATGAGGTAATACCAACTAAAGCAAGAAAGGCTGACTTTGTGGTGGAAAGTCTGGGATGGCAGAAGCAGTGTTTAACCACCCACGTTAGCCCTCTGGCAGATGTTATGGGACTTCCTTCTATTTGGAGTTAGTGTTGATAAAATGGCTGCAGGAATCCTCCCACTGGGCCCAGTGTCCACACTTTATGAAATTATGTTTAAAAACTGGAAGGAATTCAAAGAGAATGACAAAATGTAGACAGGACTGGACCCACGTTTTAGAATTATGAATTTGTAGAGATCAGCCTACTGTATTTAGCAAAACAGGATGATTTTTTTTTTAAGGGCTGTAATTATCTATCTGGTGTTATTGAGCCTCTTTCATCTCACAGAAGAGCCTAAAAGGTAGGTTAGAAAAATTCTAGCTGGAAATGAGGTGTAGTTAGTTAGCAGACAGGTAGCTGACCATTGAGACATCTTAACAGGGTAAAGGTGCTGTTAGCATCACTTGTAGTCTTGAATTTGCCATAGGGCAGTTTCAAATAAGCCAAAATCAAACAACTTGTCTCCACTGTGTTTGCTTGAGTAGTAGGAAAGTGATAGACTCTTTCTACTAAAGAATGTTTTGGAAAACCAGATTTATATTATTTAAGGGTTCAACAAGGAGTTTAGGGGTAGCCATGAAGTCTCTGAGTGGGAGACATAGAAGCAGTGCAAATGTTCAGCTAGTGTTTATGTAGAAATGTAGATAACTGGTCCTTATTTATTACTGACTCACCCTCTTCTTCTTGACTCTGGACTCCAGCAATCAGCCAGACTTAAAAGAATGTATTAATTTCACAAAAATGATTTTGAAGGTTTTTAGAAAAGCCAAATCATTCCAAACAACAGGATTCTGCGACCACACAATTTCCTTTCGTCACTGTCCCAGCTCTGTCTGTAACTCCAGCCAACGCATGTTTTACAGAAGAAGTAAAATGGAGACAGAAAGACAGAAAATTAATCTAAGTTGTTTTTGAGAGCACATCCCACTGCTGCACTCCATGTGCATGCCCCATGTCTCAGCTCCAAGAATGACACCTTAGTTGTTTCTGCATACCTTTCTTCTTTCACCTAGTGCCCAAGCCATTAGACCATGGCTTTCCATCACCATGAAGGTGTAAGTCTTATTATTACAATGATTTTTATTTTTCTAAAGGCACATCAGGTGGTGTTGGTCCCCGGCCTTCCAAGGTCTCATCTTGCAAGTGATATCACTTTGTGAAAATATTTAGTGTGCTGAACCTCTTAAGATGGTGATAGAATACAATGTAAAGAAACTCAATTTATTATTAATTAATAATAGAAATATTAAGTCCAAGAAGAGGAAATATTCCAAAAGAGGATGAGTAAACATCTCTTTTGTCCCTGTCTTTTCTCACCTGACACTTACTTGAGAAAATGAAAGCGAAATCAAATGCATTTAGTGCCAAATGGAGCTAATTTTTTCCCATCATTATCCAAATCCCTGAGGCATTCTTCACCTATTCCCTTTGCAATCTGGCTGCCCTACAGGCTGCTTATCTCCTTGGGTGAACCACGTTGTGTCACATTTCATGTTTTGTAGCTTGTCATTACATCAGCAGCAAGAGATAAATCAACCTGAAAGACACATTCAAAGATTTTTGGTTATGATGGCTCTGATGATATAAGGGTCTCCCAAGGAGCTTGTTTTCTGTTACTCTTCTGCCCTTTCCAAAACTGTATATGGTGACATCTCCTTTAAAAAGCCCCAGTGGTGCCCATCACTGAATGAATGCAGAGACTGAATCGTGGCACTGACAACGGTGACTTAGGAGAAAAGAGAAGGGAAGCTTTAACTGAGTTCCTGATCCAACGAGAGCTAAACCTCTTCTTTCTTTTGCAGACTGCTAGCACTCTCGTTGTAGCTGAAGCCAAATCTTCTGGAATCTACAGCTGTGTGGCATCCAATAAAGTGGGAAAAGCCGAAAGAAACGTCAGCTTTATTGTAACAGGTAAGATCTAGTCCCCACTAGAGCCAAATGTGTTTCCTGGTCCTGGGTTTATAACCGTTAGGATGTTGTGGCTTTTTCATATACTACAGTTTGAGAACTGTTGTAATGTGTGCACCTGTAAACTCATACCATGCTTTTGGGTGATCCTGGAGGGGTTTTTCACAGCAGCTGGTCCGGATTTCTAAGAAGGACACCACGTTTGATGAATGATTCATCCCTCCATCAAGTAGCCCACCATGACACGAATTGCTCATAAATATAGCAATCTGTAATTTCCCCTTTTAAATCACCTAGCCTCTGCAATCATTCCATACCTGAAATTTTACTCTATTTTCATACATCAGTAAGCCAGTTTTGTGTGTGACACTGATAGTGTTTACAGCCTCATCCTGCTGCCAACCAGATCTTACGACATAGTGCCCAGAGCAGTGTCTCCAGGCAGCACGGTGCCAGAGGAGGGATGCATGGGGTACCTGGACAGCATCTCACAGCTCTCAGGGACTATGACAACTTGTAGGTAGAAAAGTGGCAGGATATAAAGAGTTTTGTTCCCACTTCTGAGAAAGACAACCTTGGAGGTCTGTTGGGCCATGGCACTGAGAAGACTCATTGTGTTAGCTGCACATATCGGTATGTTTCCATGTTTTTTTCCATTACTAGATGTATGCAAGTGTTTGCAGGTTCAGAAACAAATTAGTAAATATTTTATTTCAGGGTGTACTGAAAAAAACACAATGAGTTTTTGAGAATAACTACGGAATGATTTAGCAACCATAATGTCTGCAGATGCCATAACAACAGATTTGTTTTCTGGTGAAAGAAGTTATTTTGATTTTGTTAACAAAGTGGTAGCGTCCTGTGCTTAGGGATATGGTTTAGTGGTGGACTTGGCAGTGCTGGGTTAATGGTTAGACTTGATGATCTTAAAGGTCCTTTCCAACCAAAACGATTCTATGATTCGTAGAGCATTTAGGCTGATGACAACTTTCAGTGTAGGTCATTAAAGATATGCAATTCATTCTTAAATATGAGAAAAGATAAAAAGGTTAAAATATTCTGATAATTTAATCCCAAAATTATAATCTTGAAGCTGAAAAGGAAAAATGATTTTAATTTATCCCATTTAATTTTTTTGTTTCTCTTATCTGTTTTTGTTGTCAGTATTGCGCTTATCATTCTGATGAGTGATTTTAGTGAAACTCGTTCTGTTACTATACTGAGAGATAGCAAAAGAGAGTAGACACACACTCACTAGATTTCGTTAAAAAAAAGAAAGAAACTTCTTCAAAAAATGTCCCCCCTCCCAATTTTGTGGACCAAAATTTATATTTTTTAAATATTCGGACTAGCTGTAGTAATACACTTCCACATTTAGAAAGTGCCAATTATCTACAAATTTAGAAAACTGGTAACAAGCATGAGAAGTAATTATTGAAGTATAAACAGCTAAGTGACACACAGGCAGGTTGTTTGTTAAAATACAGAAGCAAGAAGAACATCTCCGTGTTCTATTAATGGATGTGACAAGAACATTTGCCACTTTGAAGATGAGTGCTGTACCCACTCTCAAATCACAGTTTTGTTTTTGTCCCTATCCTTGCATTGTGTCTGTTTGGACAGAAAGCTAAACAACGACGCATAGTTCTCCATAAATTAACATGCCAATGGAGCTGTATTCTCATCTTTATTTGGGGACTTCACATGTAACTTTGAGTAGTCACTAAGAGTCACTCACTGAGGCTGTTCCTCTTTTAATGGGCAAGATGTTGGATCTGGCCTCCTCTAGCTCTGACTCCTCAGTCTTCAATATGTCACGTGGAAGATCCTGAAACCAACTGAAGCTGAAGTTTGATGGGCCCCATTAGCTGTGCCCAAATCTTCCTTTCAAAGTTTGATGGTGGTTTTGGATATTTCAGTGCTGTGACATGAAGGAGTCAGTTTCCCTACTTAGATCTCACATTCTTAGATCTTGACCAGGGATAGAAGGAAATCCTTCCCCTTGATACCAAAGCTTGCATGAGAACATGCAGAATATTATGACTTTCCTTTGAAGACTCTTGTATTGGCTGGTATTCAGAAAGAGGAGTGACAGCTCTATTATGGCTTGGAAATACTTAATATCTTGACTGGTGGCAAACTTTCTATATAGGGTGATGAAGTTGAAATGCATTTGTCTTTTGAGTTCCTGGAGCTGAGCACTTCAGTTGTGTGACATGGAAAGTCCTGATCATCCACTGACAATCAGTGGCACTGATTGAAGGCAGTTTGTTTAAACAATACTGCTGGTTTGTCCTTACACAAACCAAGTTAGGCTCATTCTTCTGGTTTGTGCACATAGCGCATCAGTTGGGCTCGCACAGTGCAATCATAATTCTCCTCCATCAGGCTGAGATCAAACTGCTGTGACTGGGTAACAGCCTGTGTTTCACGTCAATGAAATAAATGCATCCAGAATTTGCTGAAAAACACATTGAGGAAATAAAAAAATGAGAACCCTAAATGCTGATGGATGCAAACAGGACACTGCAAAGTATTTCCTTCTGGTGAGTCCAAAACCAATGCTTCAGGTCTCCTGTGACAGCTTGGGGCTAGTTTATCTTATGTTGTTGAGTCTGCTGGCACCATATGAAGCTAGCCTGAACTACATAAAAGTAAGCATAAGAGAAGTGTCTAAGCAGAAGAAGGTGATCCTTTGTAGGAAGAGGAGCTGCTGCCCTCTGCAAAAGGGACAAGCCAGAAAAGACTTGAAAGAGCAGATGAAGACAAAGCCTGTCCTCAACAGGAAGAGCCCCTTTCCTTGGAGACAATCTCCTTCAGGCCTTGTCCTGGGGATTAGAAAACACATGTGGTCCAGTGAAGCAGCTGTGGTGGTGTGAGGAGTCTCTTTTCTATAGGCAGAAACAATTGGGAAGGTGGTGGGAAGGCAGAGCTTGTCCCAGCAACCCTAGTTTGGCAGTGGCATGTTGCACCCCTTCAGGGAAAGGTAGATCTGAGGAAATAAGTGCAAGAAGGTATAGCAGAGGGGACCCAGTAAGAACAAGCCCTTTCTTAAGTTATTGTAAATCTCATTATTTCTGGGCTTGAATTGCAACTTGTGTATGTGTTTCCAGAAGGTTTGAGAGTGGCATAATTTTATACCCTGTGCCTGAGGGTGTAGGACATGAAGTCCGTGGGCTCTGCCATAGCTTTCCTTTCCTATGGCTTCTGTCAAATGGACATTTTTGGGGTCTTGTCCAACTGACTTATTTCTAAAAGGAAATCTTTATTCAGGGCACAAAATCAGCTGTGAGCCTTATATAAAAGTGATGTGGAAAGGTGATTTCTGGAAGCTCTCCTGCTCGCTGATATGGAAACAGTCTCTGTACCAACATCTTTATGCCAAATTTAACTGTGGTAGCCCCCTTCCCTCCAGCCTGCCCCTTTCCCTACATTTTGGGCTGTTTTGCTGGCACACAGCAGGCCCATGGGTGTGTTTGCAATTACAGAGGGTGAAACAGGAACAGCTCTGCCTTATCTCCCTGGTTTCCCAATGTCACTAAGCGCATTTTATTTTGAGATTCCTGATGGTGCTTGGCAAAGATAAACAAAATCTTCCATCAGGAAACCTGGGAGCTATTTCCACAGGAAGCTTCAAATCACTAAAGTAAATAAAACCCTTTTAGATTATTCCCAGCCACGTTGTTTAGCTAGCCTGAGTCTGTAACAATTGGTGAGAGGTGTCATATATTAGGGGGCTTGTAGCCTTTAAACAAATGATTCTCTTGGAATCCTGTGCATTTTGCTTTTGTTCCTAGATTTATTCAGAACATAATCTTTCTTCACAGAAGACATATTTAGGAAGAGCTCCAGACCTGACAACCTGGAAGTAGTTGCAACTATATTATTCTGTTGGCACGCTATCCTTTTACGTTAAAAATAGTTCATTTGCCTCACTCCCAGGGGATCTTTAGTTTCATCTTAAGAGTTTTGCTTGGCTCTTCCTAGCATTTGCCCAGTACCGGCGTCTGCAAAACCCAAAACTATGCAGTATTTCAGACCCATACCATGGCTTTCCCAACACATATCAGAACAATTTGAGATGTACTGTGAGTAAGGCTCAGCAATTTCTTTCATCCAAATACTTATCCATGATCAAAACTTCGGACCCTTGATTGGATTTAAGTGTGTCTGAATTCAATGTTTTTTAATAAAATCAAGCATAAGATTCACTTCATCTAACTTAAGCCTTAAAGTTAGGTATCTAAGCCTAAGCTGGTCATGTAGGATCTCTTCATAATCAAGCGTGAGGTATCAGGATCTCTGGAATTTGACTCATCTTAAGGTGATGGGTAGCATTGCCCTCTGGAGCTGCCTACATCACTCCATGGGCTGTAAACTGTTGCTCATACGCAAAACTATATTCAAGTAGATGTCTACATTTTGATGGCTTAGGCTAGATATGCTGTAACCCCTGTAGGGAAAGGTTTTGTCTTAGTAGCACTTCCAGTCGACATGTTCTTAACTGAGAACAGAATCTGGCACATAGCACTTATATATCAAAAAGAATGCTGGTGATAGTCGCTCAGAGATGAGTTCACTAAATGTAAAGTTTTTCTTACAGTTTTGTTTGCTGGAGAGAGGAAAAAAGGAGATCCCAATGACATATAAGAGGAACAAGTCAACACACAGGCTTTAATATCCAGTCTAATATGTTAGTGTCACTGCCTCCATTAGCTTGATCTTTGGACTACACACCTGAACTACAGCTGGTGACAGGCACACACTTTGCTCTCACTGCAAGGGCACATGAGTTCAACTAACAGAAATCAGGCCTCTCCCTGGAAGGCATCTACAGTCAGAAGAAATTTCAATCCAGGACTTCCAGGAGCTCATTTACTCTGTTTAACACTCAGGGCACTGTGGAAAAGAGGATATCAAGGGGAGCAACTGATGCCAGACTTTTAACAGGCAGAACTTTGTTTGAAAGGCAGCAGTGAGTAGGTTGTGTTTGTGGTCCCCCTGGGGAGGCAAGGCAGCTCAGTTTCTATTGTGGGGATTTAGGGAGAAGCTTTCTGATGGATTGGTCAATCAATGAAAGAGGTCACTGAAAGAGGATGGGGTATATTATTCACTGGTGGTCTACTCTTTACATGTTCCTGCTGAAGTGATGTTAAACCCGAAGCAACATTGGTAAGCATGAAGCTGAATGAAAGTTGACATTGAGCTGTTCATGCTCTAAGAGACAAGAAAAGAAGGCATAATTCTCCCTTATGAAAGACGAAGCCATTCTTATGATTTTGAGTCAAGTTCACAGCCAAGTGCCATAGCAATTAGCAGTGAAAGAACAATTGAATATGGCCAAAGTCAATGTCACTTGACTGAGAAGAAGAAAATTACTTTATCAGAATATTGACTACGAATAAACCAAAAGATGTTGCACTCTAGGAGTAAAACTTGGAAGTGCTTTCTCTCAGGAACTTGCTTCTACTTTCACTGAGGTCAGTGGTGTAACTCTCCCTCGCTGGAGGGATGAGCCCTGGGTGGAGGTGGTTGGAGGCAGCTGGCACAGCCACAGGTCTGTGCCACTCCCCAGGGGGACAAAGCTGCAGTAATGTTACAAGGAACTGCAAACATGACTTTTCCAAGTATGACTTTTTACATTGATGGCTAGGTTATTCCTGCCTGAACTAGCTGCTGTGAAAAATCCTTGCGAAAACTTAGTAAACAGTGTGGTGATCCTTAATTTCTCTCAGGTGGAAAAACTATTCATCTATGTTTAATGCTAAGCAGTCTGAATAGAGAGATCTTCATCCCAGTGCTGCCCGCACACAGTTGGCCACCCAGGTCAGCGGGTACTGTTTCTACTTTCCTCTTGGGTAGCTGACACGCTTTAAATGCATGGAGGGTAAATACCTCTCTTCTAAGGGAAATGTCAGGCATGTAATCACAGATTCAGTAATTTCTCAGGATTTGAAGCATTTTTAAGAAATAGACATAATTTGTCTGAATGCTTATGAATAGCAAGAAAACAATATGACCAAGAATGATGAGCTGCAGTATTTTTCTACTGTCCTCTTGAGATTCATTTTCTCTCATGCAGTTCACAAACTGGAGCTGAGGTTAGAATTGTCTTCCTTTTTCATAGTCCCACTGTGCTGTCTTTAAATAATTCTGCTTTTGGTACCTTGCCCCAGCCTGTCTTAACTTGGCATAAAATTTATACAAACTCATTGCTTCCAAGAGCGACTTCAGTTTACACCAACTGATGTCTGAGGCCAAGTGTCTCGTAGCTCCAAGACAAATCATAAGAATAGCTGGAGCCTGGTGTATGAAAGGAAAGATTAGAGACTTCAGCAGGAAGACAATGACATTGATTAGTTCAAAGGCTTCCTGATAAAGGGGAAAATATACACTCTGTTAATTTTGGCTCATTGATTTCATGTAAACTAAAAAGTGTTCTTGATTTTTGACAGATGTACCGAGTGGATTCCATATTAGTTTGGAAAAAATACCCATTGAAGGAGAGAATTTGATATTGTCCTGTTCGGCCAACAAATTCCTGTACAAAGACATTGCTTGGATTTTACCGAGGACAGTCAACAATCAAACAAAAGCAAAAAGGTCTCTCAACAAGGAGTACTCCATCATCCTCACTCTGACCATCAAGAATGTTTCCCTGGCACACTCGGGCACCTATGCCTGCCGAGCAAGGAACATATACACGGGGAAAGAAGTGCTTCAAAAGAAAGACGTTACAATCAGAGGTGAGCACTGCAACAAAAAGGCTGTTTACTCTCGGATCCTCAAATATAAAAGCACAAGGAATGATTGTACAACACAAAGCAATGTAAAACATTAAAGGACTCATTAAACAGTAACAGGTGTCTCATATCATCTTGATTTTTATTGCTGTTGCTACCTTTCAGGCCTTGAGGTGGTGCACATTCCCCCATGGGTTGGACGTAGGAGGAATAGCAAACAAAATCGTAACGCGTGAGCTTCCAGTTGAGTTCAGACGGGTGTTTTCTGCTTTGACAAGGCACATGGAAGCTGGGGTTTGGAAGATCCCCTGTGCTACATTTTGCTTGTTGTTATTTTTTCTCTTGCTGTCTCCTACTGAGCGATAAGGAAAACTTTGGATCAATCTTTTCTTCCACTTTGGTATCGGCCTCATCAAAAGTGTCAAAGCTGAATAAACTGATTAACTTTAAAAACTGCTGTTTTCAGTCAACAATGGACATTTAATAAGTTAACTTTAATGTGCGGAATGAGCACAATTCAGTTTGAGATTGACTGGACTATATATTTTTTATTTTAATCTGATCTTGATGGACTTATAAATATTACCTGCTGAGCAAGTTCTAATGCTTATTTATTTGAAATTATTTTCTACACTAAAGTACATTAATCTTAAAAAGTATCTTCTAAAGGAAGTATGCAGGGAAGAAATAAAAATGTTGATATAATGCACAGACCTATCATATCATTTATAATAATGATGATTTGAAAACTGACAGACGTGAACCATGTTTCTCTAAATAAATCCAGGTAGACTTCTAGTTGCTGTGTTGGTCAATTTTTAAAGTCAGTTCTGCACTAATGTAACAAGCTACTGATAAAAGTGTGAGTATTGCTCCTGGCCTGAAGAGACAGGAATTTGTAATGTTGTAATTATTTTATTAAATGAGAAATATTACACTAACACGACTGACAAGGTTGCAGCCAGCACAGTGAGTTGTTTAATAAGTTTTTAAACATACAAATTCAAAATTGAAACCATTAAAAATATTCATTGCTTTTGGTATGCAAATGACAATTGGATTTATTATGGGGATTAAGAACCAGCCAAGCTTCTGAAGGAGAATTAAGGGCAACCTAAAACTTCCTTGTGAGCGTTTCCCTTTTTTTTCCTTTGTCATGATTTTGCTATGAGATGTTTCTGTGTATTATAAATTCTGTATGAGGAAGAAGTTACTATTTTTAATAGATATGATAACTTTATTTTTTTACAATACATAGCTTTTATTATTTTTGGTTACATTTATGATTGATCATTTATATAGCATTTACATAAGCAGTAGCAAAACAGACCATATTGACCAAAATAGCTACAGCAAAGGAACAAAGTGGCTGTGCTTTTAAAATAGAGGGTGACAACATGACAGTTTCTTGCGCTTGGGAACTCACCAGACTATTTCCTCCTTTAGGTATCGAGGCTGTGTCCCACGGCTAAACTTGTCTGTCACGTGGGAATTGCTTTTGTCAAGTGTGAAAGGGTAAACAATAGCATTTCCCCATAATGCCAGTTGCATGGAGCCTAAAATGCTTAGAAAACAATTGATAACCTGGAAGTTGTCAGAGTAAAAGAAAAGAATAATCATTTATATCTTGAAATGTCACCTATAGCCAGCTTGTATACAGTAGCTCTCTTGTTCATTATTAGTGTGATGGCTTCCAGAAACAATGTGTTCTTGCAAAGGGACCTGGATCTCTTTTTTTCCTAAAATATGCCTAAAAAGCAAGTGAAATCATTGGTGACTGCTTAAAAACAGGGCAAGTGCACTCTTTCACATTTGCGAGTCTCCAAAAGAATTACAATACAGAATCCCCTTTTTTATGAGGCTGTTTTGTGAGAAGACATTTGATGGCAAGGTGGGCGGTGATGACAGGACGTTATGAATTTCCCATGGCTTTGGGAGCTGGAGCGTGATGACTTGTAGCAGCCAGTTGCCAGGCAATATGAGTTTGGGTCAAAAAAAAAAAGAGATGGGGCAATTAGACTGTTCCTCTGTGAAATTTTTGTGAATTGCGATGATGTGTATCACTGCTGGGTGGACGTCCTGCCAGCCTGGTCTTGACCAGCGCTCAGAGGGCCACACTGCAAGGATGTCATAACATCCCAGTGTGGCTGCCCATGTTGGGAGGCACAGAGAAACCTCACTGGAAACGTTTGAGGAAAGCAGTTCTTGGTGGCCAGATAAAAACTACTGATGTCACTTTTGATGTCCTCAGATGACTGGAGAATCTCATCGGTTTGGGGAGTTTCTCTCTCTTCTGTTGTGTAATATATTATTTAGGGAGAAAGGTGTGAGTTATATTTCCTGGGGGGTTTTTAAGTGTTAAAATTAAAGCTTGTATTTATATTTTTGTACTGATTAATAAAAAATAAGTGAACAGACAACGTAACAAAGGGCAAAAATGGACGGAATGCAAAAATATACCCCAAAATGAACAAATTGTAATGTTTCCCCCCTGTTTGCCATTGTTTGCTTTTAGAAATGCAAATTTTCCCTCCTTTCCACCCCAGGTCGGCTGAGTGCTCTGACACCAGTGTCTTCTTCTCCTCTCGGTGACCCCCCATGTCGCTCCCCTGGGCCAAACTCTGCCTACAATGAAGTTCCTCAAGGGCACTGAGAGCAGAGTTTGGCCGGGCAGGGCAGCGTTTGCAGGCAGGCACGAGGGCTGGGGACGAGCCCGGGGGGGCTGCCCTGGCGCTGAGCCCTGCATCGCGCCTGCTTGCAGCCAGGGCAGCCCCTCAGCTTCGGGGTGAGAGGAGCGGGGTGTTGGAAACTCCTCCCCCAGCTTTACTGCAAAAATGAACAGGAGAAAACGGGTCATTTGCAAAAGCGAATAATCCTCAGGTTGACCAAGTCCTTGAAAAAACATCTGATGGCAGCAGAGAAATTATTGAAAGTATGTGAATGGTGACTGGATCTAAGTTTTAAGCAAAAAAGTTTTTCCTAATATGAAAACCCATCTTTAGTGTATGGCTATAAACAAATTAAAATTAATCACAAATAACTCACAGCATGTGTGATTTGCCTTTGTTGTGTCATCTTGTCCGCCTTCATTTTGGATGTCTGGGCTGGGGTGTCCATCAGGCACAGCTGATAAACGTGAAATGGGGAGCTCTTCTCAGTGTGCATATGTGGATGTGTGTCAGATGGTGCCTGTTCATAGACAGTGTTGTGAAAAATGAGAACTGTGCAAAAATCAAGGCAAGTTATCAATGAGAAGAGGGCAGTCTTCCTGGCTGCAAGGCAAATATTGTTGACCATGTTATTGTGTAGGTATTTGATGAAGAATTTACTTTACAGCCTCTCTCATGAGTATTACTGTTTGGAAAGAGATGATAAATTGCCTACTACACTGTAAAGAAAAAAATAGCATTGCCTGTGGAAATTACAGACTTGCAGCTCAGAAAAGCCCAAACTGGTCTTTGCAGAGTCGTGCCTATGCTGGAATTAATTTCAAGGGGTAAGAGCATAGCAAAGATAGCCTCTTTAAAAGTGCTTTTGCTGCTGTGGGTTTGTGCACACTGGTGGTACATAGGTGCTTAATTTTTCTGGAGAGATTTTATCTACAGCTTGTAACAGAATGATTGTGAAGATGGAAATGTCTGATAGTCAGTTTTTCTGAAAGGATAGAGAATAATCTTCCAAACACAGAATGTCAGAATTTCAGCTGGTGTTATACTGGAACTTGGTGTACTGGTATCTATTGCAGTCTAAAAGAAAGTACTTGCAAAGAGTTGGTTTCTGCTTTGTTTTGTTTTGTTTTATTTCATATTTTGTAATGTATGTCTTACTGTGTTAGTTACTGCTGATCCTGGCAGTGCCCTTGAAGGGAAAGATTGCAAATAATCAGTTCTTGCAAGACCAGGGAATTTGAGGGAATCTGCAGAGCATTTGCATCTGTGAGATTGCTCAGAAGCTCCTTGGATTCTCCATCACTGCTTTAAAGGGACCAAAATACCAAAAAAGGATGCTATGAGAGTTGCAAATGTGACAGAAAGATGTTGCCATATAATGTGCATAAATGTTGCAAATATCTTGATCTATGTCAGAACAGCCTTCGGCTCAGTATGAAATGGGGGAAAGAGTGGCAGGGTTGAAATGAGGATGAGAAAGATCTGTTGCTTTGCTTCTTTCAGGGATGACTTTAACATGATGTTTACAGAGTGTTTTTGAAATGCCCTTCAGGGAGGCCCTTGAGCAGACGCAGAACAGATGAGATGCGCTTCCAATATTCATTGACTGTCATGGAAATGTGTTTTATTACATTGCATTTGTATGAATGTCAGTAGATAGAAGTAAAATGGGAGCTGTGTTGCTATGCTGTGTGGGCTGCTAGCACTCAGCTTCGGCCCCTGCCATCAGGGTTTCCAGAGTCTGTGGCTGTCGGAGGACATGGGCGCATTTCTCACCAATGAAGTTTTGGCAGGCGGGCTGTGGTGTGGGTTGGCCAGTCCTTGTTGTGTTCAGCCAAATATGTGAAACACAAAAGTGGAAGAATTTATGAAGACTTTGGGACATGTAACACAACGCTTTTGTGCTTATGGTTTCTGGTTTGGGATGATGTGAGTTTACTGAATATGATTTGTAACTGTACTCTTTAAAGTAAGTAAATTATAAAAGTCACATTCACGGGTATTGTGGTGTACAGAGCTGCATGGTGCTATCAATGATGCAGAGATACTCTGCTACAGGAATGTCCTGCTAACTGTTAAAATCTTTGGTGTCACAGTTTGTTTCTCCTGATGATGCAAAAATAAGCTTTCATAGAAACTTGTTGCTTTCGATAAACAAATGTGGTTGGTAATGGAACTGAGGAAATCTTTTAAATGATGTCATCACTGGGTCTTCATTGGTCACCATAACCTGCTATCCCTGAGGGACAGGAGTGCGCTGTACACACCAGACGGTCTTAAGCAAACAGGAACGGTAAATAAAATCTGTGAATGATGAACTTGGCAGAACAGCCATAGCTGTTTACATCAGTAAAATGCTGGTAGGGAAGATAATTAAACCCCCACAGTCACGGGAATGTAAAACGGAGGTGGTGTTTTGTCTTGCAGCTCAAGAGGCACCAGCCCTGCTGCGGCACCTTATGGATCAGACAGTGAATACCAGTAACTCGGCCATGTTGGAGTGCCAGGTTCGTGGCATCCCCGAGCCCCAGATATCCTGGTTTAAAAACCATGAGGAAATACAGCAAGAATCAGGTGAGAACTCTGTGTGCTCACTTACCTTTTACAGCCTTTTTATTTACCCGTCTGCCTTAGGTAGCCATTTGCAGAGCCATTGGCATTGACACCCAGATGTAAGAAAGTATTGCCTGGGTGTTACAGGCAGGCAGCAGCACGGGTGCTCTGAGTTATTCCGTCTCACTCCAAAACCTCAGCCAGGCTGGAGGTGTAGACACAACAGGCCTGTATGGAGTCAGTGGAAAAAACATAGCTCTCAACTTGCATCTTAGAAGAGTCATCTCCAGAGAAACATATTTCTCTCCATTTACTATAGAGGGAGCCTAAGGATCAGGTGTCTTGGCCAGCGTATAGCTAGGCAGAAGAAAACCAAGCTTGAGTGATGTGCATAGGAGTACCGGTGGGAGTCTGTGGTCAGGCATGCAAAGCCTGTTCTAGGTTCACAGCCTAGCTGCCAGACTAATTCCATATCTGGGGTGTCCAAAACTGAAATGCATCTGCTAGCAGCCAGGGAATCCAGGTCTCATGCAGCAGAAAGAAACAGCTTCCCAGGTGGCGCGCTGCAGCTATGGGAAAACTTCGGGAGATATGTACTGCTGTGTCCAGAATGTGGCTGCAAAGATCAGTTAAGGCTACATGTCCAGCTCTGATGGCACCACAGTCACAGAAGTGTTCCTTGGACTTTGCAGGTGGAGCTGAATGATGAGGGGAAAAGGCAAAACCTTTCTCATGGGAGTTCATCCACATTTGAATGAGAAGCACACAACGAGCTAGTGTTACAGCCCAGCAAAAATGTTGAAGGAGGTTCGGTCTCTAGGAACTTGAATCCCAAGCGTAGTCTTCAATAACAACGTTTTAGAAAGTTTGTGTTTAAGGTTCTGTCCTGCATTATTGGAAATTACTATAGTATTAGTAAAGACAACTGCAAAAAACTGAGGATTTCTCCGAGTTATAAGCCTGTGCAGACTTGCAGCACAGACACTAAACTTAGTCTAGAGCCAGATTCCATGAAGCTTTACAGTGACCACATCGTTGTAATGTGCATTATTAACATATTATCTTCTAAAATGAGTGTTATGTGTCTAACTTGGGTGTAATGCAACACGAAGTTAGGAGCCAGGAACATGTCTCTAGAGAGTAGGTCAAAGCACTTTAGTTAGGTGCCTGAAATAGATGGTGGGAATACATTTTGATGGGACAGTAATTCTGATGGAACTCAACGCGCAAGTGTATACTTGACTGCACATTTCCTGGCTATACAGTACTTTAAAGGCAGCTCTGGGGCCTGCCTCTTCCTCGCTTGCTGGAATGTTGCCCAGGCTGGCTTCTGAGTTGACCCATCTAGAATAAACAAGGTGTTGAAAACTTCAGGTTACTCCTGTGTTTTAGGGTACACCTCATGGGAACCTCTCTTTGCACTAGCTGGGGTCTGTCTGAGAAGGGGCCCATCATTCCATGCCTCATGGGCAAGTGAGATTTGGAGTGAGTCTGCTGCCCGTAAGGCTGGTGTGGACGCATGGAGCTGGGTCTTGGATGTGCTCTAAGCTCGAGCTGCTTCTGGTGCAGACCTACACCTGTAAGTGCAGTCCTAAGTAATCAGACCACCCATTTTCCAAAACTTGGAGACATGCTGAAGAACTCACTTGCATGAAAGTCTACGTACAGTGCTAATCAATGTACATGATACCAAGTGCTCCCAAGATCATTCCCTTAGGCTGAGCTTTTTCACTCACACAAGTGCTTTGTAAACACTGATTTCCAAAAGATTCCCAAAACATCCAAGCACATTTGGCTTTTCTGCAGATAACATTGTGCTGTGCAGTCTGTGGCTCGGATTTCTTTTGAGAAGAACTTGCAGCAGATATTATTACACAAGGGCCTGTTTTTGTTTATATCCTGGCTCCCTCTCATTGCAAAATATTTCATTTCACAGGAATAATTTTAGGGCCTGGAAGCCGAATGCTGTTTATTGAAAGAGTAAAAGAGGAGGATGAAGGACTTTACCAGTGTATAGCCACCAACATAAAAGGGTCCGTGGAGAGTGCAGCATATGTGACGGTACAAGGTAAAGCATGATATCAAATGGGAAGAGCAAGCTTGCCAGGGTGATGTTCTTGCTCAGGCTGGGAAGGGGGGGGTATGACTTGGGGCTCAGGCAGTGATCTCTGAAGGCAGTGATTTGAAGGAAGTCCTAGCAAGGAGAGCATACCAGGTTGGAAAGGAAGCCTAGCAGGAAATGCTAACTCAGAGTGTGTTTACACTGACCTAAAAAGAAGAATTGCTTCAACCCAACAAAGATCGGGTCAGGATAGAAGAGCAATGTAAATTTAGTATCATCAAAACAAACAAAAAACAGAATAAGGAACACTTTCCTACTCCCTTATTTTCCCATTTCAGGTTAAATCCATAGAAATTCGAGGCCTGGGATATTTTCATTTGTTTATTTTCAATGTAAAGTGAACTGCCAAATTGGACTAGAAGATTTTAGCGTAGTGGCAACTACACATGCATTTTTTAAAGGTACTTGTTGTAAGAAGTAGGTATGATCTAGTTATTTCTGTAACCATTACTTGAGTCATTTTGCTGTTCATTTAAATGTCCAGCGTTGTTCTACCTTCTGCCAAGCTTGACTCAGGTCTGTGGCAGTGACTTCTGTCAAGTAATTTTACATTGTATAAAAATACAGTTTATCTAGTGACTTTTCAGTTTCATTGAATACCCTTTCGGTTCATGTACTATGAGATAAGAGAAGTAGGTTGACATTCTCCATATAAGTCAGTTCCATGTATAAATTGGATTTGACATAATCTATCTTACTGATCTCATGTGTTAAGTAAATAGTCCTAAATGCATTTAGTTTCTCTTTATAGAAGACAACTTGACTACCATCAGGTCTCTCAGGCAGGGATTATGTCTTTGTGGATGTTGTCATACGGTTGCTAAATGTATCTGAATACTACTGAGTATTTGGATACTACCCTACAGCAGAAGACAATTACAGCTAGTAAATTAGTATTGATTTTCTGCCATGGGTGTGTTAGTAGTCTTAGATAATGGCGATCGTTGATGATACAATGATGTTTTTGATTTAAAAGGTCAGGGATAAGTATATGTACATGTGGTCTGGCCTAACTGGTGTAATCAAGGAGTTAAAACCACCTACCACCTTATGAATAATGCTAAGGTTTTTACAGCTGCTATAATAGCTAAAAGAATAACTTGTGCCTGTTTGTTGTCCAATGCATCGTACTAATTGATAGTCCTGGACAATGTAATTCATTATTGTATTGATTTTTAATGTCATTGTAGCTTGGCTATTTATTGCAATCACAAGCGTTCTGTCAGATGGCTTCTAGGAAGTCATATCTCTTAGTCCATGATCCAGAGGAGCGGAAAGACAGCAGCTGGGAAGGCTTCTTCTGTGGTTACACATCCTGGGGGACCACTGGCAATGTTCTTGCCTGACTCCTATGGGAGCTCTTAGATAAGCAGGAGATGAAGTCTGCCATATTGTAAACCATAGCTTTGAGACTGGATGAGAAAAAGAGAGGTTTGTCTTATCTACTATGATCAAGGAAAATGCCTTTCCACCCTCTCTCCTCCTACCACTTGAAGGGACATCACTGCAGGTTTTCTCACTCATTCGTGTGCTGAACTGGAGTGTCTGTCCCTCTCCCAGGGAGCGGTGGCCTCTCACCCCATCCCTGAGCCTGGAGAGAGAAGATCAGGGCTTAAACGTGGGGCTCTTTCTAGGCTTTGCCGCTTGCTTGACTTTCTGAGAAATACAGACCCTGCGACTGCTGCTGTGAGTACCAAAACCTTCCCTCCATCCCAGTGGCTCTCGGCGCGCGGGGCTGCCGATCAAAGGGAGCAGAGCAACAAGACGGCCGTGTTTAGCAGATTGGAAGAGTAGTTTGTGAATGAGTCAGGAAGGAAACTGTCTGCTCTCTTTATTTCCTCTGAAAAAACGTTCTTAAACTCACAGATAAAACAATGTGTTATTTTTATATCCGAGATGGATGAACGGATGGTGAAATCCAAGGGCCATCTTTAAATAAGCGCAGCCTGTGTTTGGTTTGGAAGCTGTGCTTGCCAGGCTGTCTGAGGAGAAGCGGGGCTGCATTTGTGGACATGTCAGAGCAAGCTGAGGAACTGAGGAGGCGGCAAATCTGCAAGGAGCGAACGGGAAGAGCAAATTGCTGCCAGAGCACCCTGCAGGCAGAGGGGACTGTCCCCCTAAAAACCTGGGGACACAAGCTGCTGGGCACAGAGGGAACGCAGGCTATCTTGGGCAGCTTTCCTTCAGGGGGTCACCCGGCCACATGGTGTCTGCCCTGCTCGCGGAGTGGAAAACTTGCCATGAAAGCCTTGCTCTGCTTCTCCTCCTGGGGACCCTCACACCCCCTCTCAGCGGGAGCCAGAGGTACAGCTAGTTGCAGAGGTGCTGCACCATTTGAAGGGGATGAGTTGATGAAAGAAGGAGCATCTTTCACAGCTTGTGCACACTGAAATATGGATGTGTAACAAGCAAATGAATACAGCAACATGCCCTGTCTTACAGCTGATGCTTGATAACTTAATGTGATCCCTGCTGATGAAAAGGAAAGCATCACATTTATTAAGCATTCACAGAACTATTCCGACACTATGAAAATGCTGTTTGCTTTTTAAATAACTGTCTTGTTTACCTACCTTTCTGACTTTGTGTCTCAAAAAGTTGTTGTGCCTTTTGGGTCATACTGACTCTGAAGTCATCAGGAATGTTTCCATGAAGTTTAACTGGAATTCCCTCAGCTACTGAATGAGGCTCAGCCTGGGCTGTGTGGGTGACTGTAACAGAAAAGGTGAACATCAGGTGACACTTAGACTCCTGTTACCTCAGAGAACCACCAAAGGGGGTTGGAAGGAAGTCCTGGAGGTCTCTAGTTCAACCTCAGCTCAAACCAGGATCATCACCAACACTACATCCAGTCAGTGATGGCTTTGACTGGCCAGGTCATGACAACCTCCAAGGATGTAAATTCCTCATCATCTCTAAGCACCCAACCCAGTGCTGCACTGCTGTGATAATGGGATCACATGGACTAAGCAGGGTAGACTACATTGGTGTAAGAGTGAGGGACATTTTGGGTGCAGCAGAGTGCTGTTGGTGCCCCAGGCGCTGCTTTTTCCCTGGTTGACACATGATAGAGAGCTCCAGGGGCAGGAAGGGGGCTGCCGCTTGCTGCAGCGAGTTAGATGGGGCAGAGCTGCACACAGGGTAAAGTCTGTGTCTAATGAGGTAGCTGGTGGGTAAAGGTCTGGGGAGCCAGAAAGCTTGGGCTACCAGGCAGAGAGAGGGATTTGGTCCTGCTTAGAGCCCCTCCAAACTCTGCTAATCCTAAGCCCTGTGCCTCAAATCAAACCTTTTCCTACCCAGCTGAGAGGCACTCAGCCAGCTCTGCCTGCAAGGCTTTTAGCAGGACTGGGAATCTGGTGTTGATAACCCAGCCCAATCCCAGCCTGGAGAACTGCCTTCTGGTTGCCTAAATTTGCTCAAACATTTCAAAGACAGCACCCGCATGGCTCTGCACTAACTCCTGGGCAGCACACAGTAGTCGTTAGGAAGTTGCTGCCTTCCACCCCCAGCACTGGCTGTATCATGCCTCACAGGTTTATCTGAATCCTGCCATATGGAACAGTGGCAACAAATGAACCTTCATCCCCTCCAGGTTTTGCTGAATAAATGTCAGAAACTATTGCTTGCCATCTGCACGGCTGCTGCTCAGAAGCAAGGGGAGAATATCCTTATGTAAAAGGAAAGTCTGATGCCAGAGGATAGGCAAGCTGCATTAGGCTCTATCATTTATGCCATCATTATGAGCCTTATCTAAATAAAGCCTTTAAAAAATACTTGTGAAAAATTAACACTCTTGGCATTTTGGAGAAGTAGATACTTTATATCTCCATGTGTAGTTGCAGTCATATTTTTCTTCAGTGAGCTTTATTCTCAAAGCTCCAGAATGGACATGCTGGAGGAATCTTAGATATAGGACACAAACGCAAATCTGATTATCACCTTTAGAGAGGGAAGATATTATGCTAGTTAAGCCACAGTTACAGGAACCCCATAAACAAAGCTCTGTAGCCTTGCCTAAAACCAGGCAGCACATCCCTCTGGATTATCCAGTAAGCCCACCAGTGAGACATCAATCATCCCTTTTTTATATGTCAGGAGTAACACCGAGCTGCCCGGGGTCTGAAACTGCTGCAAGTGCAGTTGACAAAACCACTGTGAAATCATGTTCAGAATTACTCTCCCTTGGCCCCTCATTTTCTCTCTCTGGAGGGTGTACCAGAATAAGAGGCAGACCATAAGGTTGTGGTTTTTTTTTTTGCATTTGCTACCAATCAGATGGAAAACATATTGTGGGAAGTGTGGTATTTTGACACGATCACAGGATTTGCAAAACAGACTGCTCTGAAACCATTTTACGAGTCTCTAAGTAGCAGTCTGAAGTGAATTTTATTTTGGCTTTTTTTTAAGATCTGTCAGTGGGCTCTAATACTCTCCAGATTTCTAATGTTCATGTTTTCTTGCTGCTTCATTTTCAGTCATCGTTGTTTTTGTTTTTCCCTTTCTGTGCTTAATCTGTTCCCTGGTTTGGAGAGCTCTCCCAGCTCCCTGCCAGCTGGGCTCTGCGAGGTGCTGCTGGGTCCTGTGGAGGTGAGGGTCCCATGTCCCCTCAGGGACCCTGGCGCCGTGCTGCTGGCGTGAATGGCAGGAGACTTGGGGGCACAGAGCCTGCTCGGGGACCAGCAGGTTGGAGGGAGCGCTGGGTCCTAGACCACAGGTTTCTGGCCACACTTCTTGGTGAGGATTAGGATCAAGACCCCCGTGCCATGCTTTGCACAAGCTGAGCTCACCGGTGCCAGATTGGGTCGATCCAGACCATGCGAATGAGAGCTCATGGACTGCTGCCAGCTGCACTGTGAGCCTTCAAGTGAGCCCCCAGCTCGCCCCAGAGAGGTTTTTAGTGAGGACTGGTGGGTTTGCAGCACGGCTGGGATGGAGGTGCAGGCTGCAGGGCTCAGACATCAGCATGGAACAGCTCACCAAGCTGGGGCAGAGCAGGCGCAGTGCCCAAGGAAAGGCATCAAACGTCCTGGACAGCAAAATCCAAGAAGCAACACTGCAGCATGCCCTGGGTCACACCCGGGTTCACCGGTGTCTACACTAGCACAAGGCCTCCCTGGAGCTTCTGCTGAGCATTACCAGCAGCTCTTGCACCGCGGCGTTGCTCCCAGGGAAGGGTCAGCAGAGCCGTCCCCTCCATGCAGCTCCATCCACTCCCGAGGCTGTTGGGGACTGAGCGTTTCTGAGACCTCTGCTCCTCTCTCAGATGTGGGCTTGGCCAGATGGGTTTTGCTGTTGGGGGGGGGCGTGTGAAACTGCATGAGCAGGCACACACATGTTCTTACACAGAGAAAATTTGGCTAAAAATACCCTGCAGCTGAATTTCCACCTCAAAAAGAAATGATTTTCTGACTGGCCATTCTCATCCTGGTTTACTTCACCTCCTGCACCCCAAAGAAGAGCTGACTTTTTACTGAAAAAACTTACAGATGGACCAAATGCAGTTTTGCTGTGTTCAATACAACGGTTTTGCTGGGGAGACCATTTTTTTCCCAGGCTCTGTGAGCCAGTCCAAACAGAGATTAATACCCCATTGAAAAAAAGCTGGTCCCTTCCTGGTATTTTATTCTAATGGAAAAGAAACATGAAGTGCCTTTGCTTTGCAGGTCATTTTCTAAAATGTTTGCCTCTTGATTTTCCCAGGCATATCAGAGAGGTCAAACCTGGAGCTAATAACCCTGACCTGTACCTGCGTGGCTGCGACGCTCTTTTGGCTCCTGCTGACCCTCTTCATTCGCAAGCTGAAGAGGGTAAGAACAGATGGGGAGCTCCCGGTGGAATCTGCCTCTCCTTACCAGCCCTTTGCTTGTGTTAGAAAATCCTTCCCAGGCCACTGGGATTGCGTTGCTGAGTCTACCAAAAAAAATCTGATTCATTTACTGCTCACCTTTGTTCCCCGTGCAATCACCAGGCTGCTGATGGGTGCCCAGGGAACCGCGACTTGTAAGGCTGATGTATGAGTTAGCCCAGAAACAAAGCCTGGCTGGGGGCAAGGCTCTGAGTCTTGCAAGCATTTGGGTGCCTGACTCCCACCAAAGGCATCCCCATTCCCTTGAAAGCTGTGGGAGTTTGACATCTTAATGTCTCTGAAGATCTGAGTGAGTGGGAATGACAGATCTTCACAGAGCGTGCTGGGGTCTGGTTTGCACACAGTGTCTCGTATAATTACATCACTTGCAAAGTGATATTTTACTGAAGTGGTTTTGGTGGTGCAGCCTCCAGAGCAGATGATCCTGTATCAGCAGGATAATGTTAACTGCCCCTGCAGCTGACCCTCCTTCTTGTTCAAGGCTGACAGTGATAGTTTAAAGCCCCTCTTTGTTGATAGCACCATGTCTGCCTTGCATGATGTGTGCAGGTTAAACCACAACAGCTCTCGTAAGCAGACAATACAGTTCTTCGGTAGTGCAGAAAGATTAGAGTGCCCATCTATGTGCTCTTTGAAGGAAAATACGTTTCAAATGGGTGGGCTGCAGAAAACTTTGAGATTAGGTTCATCTTTCCTTACATTTCTCATGTGAAGTGGATAATCTGTTTGCTCAGTAGAAGCTGAACTTCTGGCAAGTTAATTTGAAATTATGTGTTTGAGTCTGGGTGTTCATTAATTCCTCCAAACTCAAATAATTTCAGTACATTTGTCAGAAAAGATACCAAAGAAATAAAGAATTCTGAAAGTTTGTAAACAGTTTCTGAAATGTATAATATCTAGTCTCCTGGCGACTAGTCTTGCACAACTTCTAACCACATATGACCTATGTTTGCTGGGTGTATGGAACAAATAAACACTGGCAGTTGAACTCCATCTGTTGCATATGGCCACTTCTTGCTTTGCACAATCATGAAGGAAAGTTATTTTTATCAGCAATGGTTAGTCACTTGCCGAAAATATTTCTCTTGACTGTGCAGAGGGTCTATATCATAACACCATACGTTAATACAGATCCACATGGATTTCATTGAAGAAACCAATGTCACATATGAGGAAAGCTAGAGGACAGAGTTTCTTTTACATAAAAAGTCTTGCAGTATTTAAAAAAGCCGAAGGTTGCTTAACCAAACCATCTATTGAACTGTGAAACACACAGCCCCTGGACAGAACTAACCTGAAACCCTTGATCCAAACAGGAAGATGCTGACAGATACCCTTATCCTCTTTTACATTTTGCCATGTTCTTTGTTTTCTAGCCTTATTCCTCTGAAATGAAGACCAACCATTACCTGTCAATCATAATGGATCCTGACGAAGTCCCCTTAGATGAGCAATGTGAACGTCTGCCTTATGATGCCAGCAAGTGGGAGATTGCAAGGGAAAGGCTTAAACTAGGTAAACTGGCATACTTCACGTTGGGTTTGCAGTGATTGAATGAGATGTACTTGTACAGGTAAAGAGGAGCCTTGTGTGTTTTAGACATGCAGCACAACGTAGTGCCAGGTTTGGTGTGAGCTATTCCATACCAAGTGCCCTGGTCAGTAACTAACTTATAGCAATTAGGACTGACTGGCTGACTGTGTCTACATGACTTGCCATATATATATTTTGACCCAGGTAGGAAAACTAAAATACAGACAATAATGCTGCACTCAGATAATTTTTTGCAGACTGATTTATTTAAAACACGACATAAAAGCAGGGCAACTGAAGGCTTCCCAATCAGACTGCTGACTTGGGTGCTTCTCTCTCTAGACTCGGGAGACTGACCTTTGGCATTTACTGTCATTTTCTTTTCTTCCCTTGTAACCTGGTTATGTGCTCATCTAGCAAAAAACCTGTGCAGAAATGGGTCCTTACACTCCACCTTGTACACCTCCCTGTTTCTCCCTTTCCTCTTCTCTCCAGCGTACGCTCCCTATTTTCCTTCTGTGCTGCAGATTTATAAACATTCTTGTCAGTGCACCATAAAGTGCAAGAATGTGACACATGAGTCCACACACAAATAAATAAATATCTATGGAAACTTTGAACCTGCAGCTAGCTCGCCTACCCATACCGCAGTGAAACACATGGCTTTGGGAGCGTTCCTTACTTGCTTAGCCTAGTGTGGGGCTGACGAGGAGGGCAGGAAGGTAGGGACCAGGTTTTGAAGTTGAGGAATCCCTCCAGAAACCACACAGATTTTAGCAAGAGGGTCAACATTAAAATATCAGTGATAAGCTCAGCCTGTTGCTATAGTGCTGTTTGTTCTTTCAGGCATGCGTTAGATTCATCCTACACAAAATCCCTGGATTGTAGCTGGATTTCAGGGACACACTTAATTCGCCTGCTAGAAGTCACAAGGCAACCAGATGTGGATAAGCAGAGCTGAAATATATTGCTAGCGATTTATAAGTGTCATACACAATTCTGGGAATGCTGAAACATAACATTGTGCTGGAGTGTCTTCAGTCTTCTAATAGTTTTCTTACAATGATGGACCACGAGCTTCATGTGTAGACAGTGTGATAGCTGTTTTATGTGATGCTTTATTTCTGTGTAAATCCCACGGAAAGAATCAAGCAGAAACGGAATGTAAACACCAAGGAAAAACCCACATCTTGCAGGGTTGGTGTTCGGAGTCTGGAGGTGAGGAATGATGACCAGAAAATGAGTTAAAAGTGGAAGAGCTGGTATAAACAAATAAAGAATGCTGACAATGAATGAGAACCAGATTCAGAGAAGTTGGGTATGTGCAGTATGCTAGATTAGCTCAGTGCAAGTCCTGCTTACGTGGCAGTTGGCTCAGTCTTTGAGTAACCTTGGCAGTCTCTGAGGATTAGTGTCTCACAAACACAAAATGTGCTTCTATGTTTTTTTAAAAATATTTTTCCTCAGAAATGCAACCCCTTCCAGCATCAGATATGTCTGTTTTTCTCTTTCCACCTACTTATCCTCTGGGATACGTATTTATTGTAACTTTTGCAAATAAGTCTCTCCTTTCAGCCCACGTCTCCTGTGCTGTGTCTTTCTCCAACACGCATACATACAGCCCACGGCTGTGATGCAGAGCTTGTATAACAGGACTCCCCCTTCATCTGTAAGAGCTACAGACATTACAGGAATTTTTGTATGGGCACCACTGAAGTCAGGGTAATTAACATGCAGTATAGATTAGTCTGACTGAGAACAAAATACCATCTTTTCATTAGGCAGAAAAATGCTGGTGCTATAAATCACTATCAGCGTGGTCAGCGATAACATTGCAGTCCAGCACAAGTGTTCGCTAAGCTAATATGCGTTTCTCACCTTACTCTTGGGCTTGACCTTTCTAATCTATGAGAGGTCACACACTGCTGATGCTGTGGTGCAGGACCCTGAGGGAGTGTTGCCACATAGCTCCAGTGCAATGTCAAACACGCCGGTGGTGGACAGCTTCCTGAGCCCTGCTCCCTCCTGTGCACTGCAAGCCCACGGTGCTGGCACCAAGCAGAGTGCTCTCCGTTCTTCTTCACGCGTGGAGCTGTTGTATGTAATGTAATGGAAAATATGAAACAGCATGTGGGGAAAACACAGATGACTCAAACTGCAGCAAAGGACCTGAGACACATACACACGTTTGAGCCTCTGCCTTCCCACAGACGTGGAGCACGGTGTCTGAAAGTGCTTTTTGCTGGTGCCCCAGTCCAGCAACTCCCATGCTTGAAGGACCTTGCTAAAATGGGACTGAAATGGAAACCTGATCCAAAACTCCTTGACTGAGGGGTATGTTCACTTTAATGTGTTCTGAGTTGCCCCAAGAAACCAAAGTCAAGTGCAGAAAATTTAAGTAGAGTATTTTGCTTCCTTGGTCTGGATGTAAATGGAGAGGAAGCTGGAGAGGGACTTTTTATAAGGGCATGGAGTGATAGGACAAGGAGTAATGGTTTTAAACTGAAGGAGGATAGATTTAGATGAGATATTAGGAAGAAATTCTTGACTGTGAGGGTGGTGAGGCACTGGAACAGGTTGCCCAGAGAAGCTGCGGATGCCCTCTTCCGGGCAGTGTTCAAGGCCAGGTAGGATGGGGCTTTGAGCAACCTGGTCTAGTGGAAGGTGTCCCTGCCTGTGGCAGGAGAGTTGGAACTAGATGATCTTTAAGATCCCTTCCAACCCAAACCATTCTATGATTCTATGATTCTAAAAGCTGCAACATTTCACACCTGAGCGTTACCCTGAACATGGCCAGTGTATCTGCTTGAAGTCTGTAACAAGTTGACTGCTCAGAGGGTTGGGCAACTTAATATTCCTCTGTTTAATTGCTCCATTTAATATTTTTGTAATTACTCTGTGTGTCAACATAAGGGGCTTTTGCAAGAGCAATCTGTTAGAGTCATAGACACAATCTACATACTAAACTGTGGAGTTCGATCTACACATTGAAAAGTTAAAGCAGCCCTATTCTGCACTAACATTTAGCCCGGTACCAACAATACCGGAGCAACAAAGACTAATACATCAAGTGTTATTACAGTTTCCCATTAAAGTGCAACTGTTGTTTAGAAAAGGAAGTGTTGTTTCCAGCGCTCATTCTCCTTTATGAAAGGTTAGCAATTCTGTGTAGCTTTATGAGATAACTGGTATGTTTTCCAAGTGGTGACTAAGTAAGTAGGCTATCTCGATGTGGGAAGTGATGGAAACAGATTAAAGCAATGGATTAAACAAAGGTAGATGGGTTTTATAGGACCTCAAACTGCACCTTCATCTTGTAGAAACCATGAACAGCAAATACATTAAGGACTGCCATCAATTCACCAAAAAAAACCTGAGACCTTAGTCTTAATGTTGCTTCCCTTATAAATCTGCTGAATAAAGAAGCTATATGCAGTGACTGAAAAAGGTGACTGTAGATTTTCAAAGGTATACACTGATTCACCTGTATTTGTGTGTCAAACTCTAAATCCTTCACAAACCAAGGCTCAGTCTGTTGATGCATTTCAGCCTTGTAGATTAAGTTCTTCATGGTTTTTATTTGCTCTTAAAAATGCAAACTTCTGCACATCTAGGGGGGGAATAAATTTCTGGGGATTTTTGGCTTAGCATTTTCCACTTCATGTTTCCATTGCTTTGATAACATATGCTATTTGCTTCTACGGACAGACATACTGAGAATTACAGCTTAGAAATGTGATACACATATAAAAGGTAGTATCTATTTAATTTAGAATTGACAGCAGCTCTTTTTCTCTGCTTCTGAGTGTATGGGTGGGATTCATCTCTCACCTAGACATCAACAAGGTAGATGTCCAAGTGAGAGCTAGTCAAACAGAGGTCCATCATAGGAAAAGGAAATTGTCCTATGGAGATGGCTATGTCACATGTGCATATCTGAGAAATAAATATATGACACATGTTATCCTTTGCTTTTATATGAAAAGCTGGCCTTTATTTTCTGTTCTTCTCCTCTACACCACAAAACCTGCTGCTATACTCTTGATAGCCACTTAGATGCCTGGGTTCTGCTGAAGGTGAAGCACAAATACGATCTGAAAATAGTTACTTGGAAATAAAATTTATTGCTAGCTGATATGCTGACAAGATGTCTCTCATCAAAACTCCGCCCGCCGCTTGAGAATGGCAGAGGCAGACAGCCCTGTCCACGTGAGCACAGTGTCAAAGAGGTAGTCAATACTCCCTGCTTCAAACACTAATAAATCATGAAGAAGGCTGTGAAGATCATAAGATTGGCATAAAATGTCATGAACTCCGGAAAAGTTATAACAGTACCCTTGGAGTCTTACTCAGTTCTGAACATGAAGGAAGAGGACCCTCAGTTTCTACTGCTGGAGAATTTTATTGATGCCCACTGATTTATCTCAAGGACCTCTGGGTGCTTCTCCTGGGGTCTGCTCAGTAGCAGCATGATGATGATACAGCACAAAAGCCTGCCTTTGGACACGTGGAAGCGTAGTACCCACCATAAGCAAACCCATCATTTGTCACTCCAAGGCCCTCTCACTGAATCCCCCCAGACTTCATTTTGCAAATGTAAAGGTCTCATTTGCACAGATTTGCAGCTTTTCACCACTCCATGATCTCAACCTACAAGGGCATGCTAGGGAAGAGCATCAGGGGGTTGTGCGTGTACTCCAGGGGCTGTGATGCAAAGTTGCTGCTGCCTCCCTGGAATGAAGATTGTTTTAAGGCACCTTGTTCGAGAAGGACGAATTTCATTTGTAAAAATTACCAAAGTCTGTGACAAGCTACATCATAGTGTGTGTGCAAGTTTAGACAGAGGCGCTGTGTTGTTGTGGACATAACTAGCAGTGTCACAGTCTGCTGCATGGTGCAGCGTGCTCGGGGGAAAGAGGAGCAAATCTTTCTCTGGCAGAGCTAGACTGAAAAAAATTGGGTCAGAAGCCAGCGTACCTACACTGAATGGTTGCATTCATTTAGCATCATTTTCAATCAAATCACTTATTCCCTCTCATGGCTCTGTCTCCTGGTTTGTCTGCTTACTCTTTAAAAAAAACCCACCAAACCAAAAAAACCCCCCGCAAAACCCCCAAAACACCAATATGTTGGAAATATACATGTGGGGCTCATTGTAAAGTACATTTTTCAATTCATTATCTATGAAGCCATTTGCTGACAAGATTCCTTTTTTACCAGAATGTGTCTCCCCAATTTATTTTTTTTACAGGAAAGTCTCTTGGACACGGAGCTTTTGGAAAGGTGGTACAAGCATCTGCTTTTGGAATTAAGAAATCACCAACATGCAGAATAGTTGCTGTGAAAATGCTGAAAGGTATCTTGCTGCAAAGCTGGGCTGGAAAAAACAATACCTTGTATAGTGTCCAACTTTTAATATGATTCTGTCAAAAGCAAGAGTGTGTGATGTTATCTCCCCACCAATAATTCTCTGAAGCCTCCAAAATGTATACTCCAAGTTTCAGGTCCACCACAAGTGAAATGGCAGAACTATGAAATAAAAATTGCATTCACAGTAAAAAGGGTGATAAATTGTCACGATATAGGAGAAAGTTTCAGATGCAGTGAGAACCTGATTGCCTAATTTTTTTGAAAATCTGGTTCCACTACTTCCAATGCCAGAAAGAATGAAAGAGTCACTTTTGTAGGATGAGAAGGGACAATTAGATTTCCTGCGTACCCTACGTTGTACCGTTATGCTAGACTGAACCTATACTGAACACCGTAAATGAAATTTAGCTGAAGCATGAGGCATCCACCTTGATGTGAAGACACTCGGATGGAAGCTTTTGCATTTTCCTTGATCATTAGTTCTGATGATTAATCACCTCATTGTTAAAAACAGGTGTCTTATGTCTAATTTGCATCTGTCTGACTTTCACTTATTCTAACCTGCTCCATTAGATTATATAATGATTTTTCTTCAGGAAGGCCCTTTTATTAAGCTAAACAGATTGAGCAGTTTAAATCTTGGAGCTGTTGTGCGGGTGTGTCACCTCACACGGTGCTTAGGATGCTGACACCCAGGTTGTGTAATGGATTTGCCAGCACTGTTCATATGCCAGCGCTCTTCCCAAAGTGAAATAATCTCCCAGCTATTCACTGCCACTTTTCTCATTGGAGCAGAAAGGACAAAGACCCTCATCAATTTGAAGAGGGCGCTTGGGAAGTTAGCAAGCAGGATGATATTCAGTCACAGCCCGCAGCAGCAGTGGCTGAATTCCTTAACCCAGAGTCCTGGTGGCATCCCTTCCGATGCATTTAGCTTTCCCTTGTTTGTATATGTAAGGATCATAGCAGGCTTTTTTTGCATTGCCCTGGGAGCTTATGCTGCATTGCTTATCTGTCTTAATCCCTGAATCCTTTTCAGTGTCATTGTCTACCAGGACACATCCCCTGTTCTGCCAGTAAGGCTTGGATCCCTGATGCTCTCAGTTGGCTCTGTTCAGGCATAGTTTGAATATGTCCCTCTTATCCAGTGGCTTCTAGATTCACAGCTGCTGACTTATCAGTTAGCAGGAGATCTGTACATGTTACTTCCAGCCCTTGGAGGGGCACGTGCGATACTTTCAGACCTACAGTCTGTCCCTGCAACACTCAACCTCAAATAGCTTCTGTTTCTTGCCAGCGATGACCTGACAGCTGTACCCTGTGTAGGGTACGCCCTTTTGATATTGTCCTCGACAGGCTTGTTCTGCAATATGACATCAAATGCTTTTGCAGGGGGTGGTACGTGCTACTGTGATATCCAGGATCATCCCCAAGAAGGGAATTTGCAGCTGAGAAGGTGGCCAACCTTCCTTCTATCTCTTGTTCCAGAAGCACAGAAATACCCTGTTGGCCAATGCCAAATGAACAACTACCCTGCAGCAAGCACGTCTGGAAAATGAGAGGAAGCTAAAGCTTTGGTCCCTGTCCAGACCTTCTGCAGCAGTGGGCCAATAGCCATCTGTGTCACTGGTTTTAGTGGATGGCCTGTCACCTGGGTCACCACCTGACCCCTGATTAACTGAGCCATTTTGCCAACATGCAGACATATGTGCTGGCAGAGTGGTCTGCCAGATTCAACATTTCTTCATGTACATCAGCAGGCTTCTTGTGCCAGCCAGCACCATCAAAGCAGCAGGGGTTGCTCCTGGAGTAGACGGGAGCAGACGACAGCTACAAGAAGTCTTCATGGTGGGATTCATGTGTGCATGTGCAGAGTAGATGCTTGTATCTGAGTCAGTCACTCAAATTCCCTTTATTGTCAGTGGTGAGAAACAACAGTTCATCCCATCCTAAGGCAGATCCTTGCACATGGTGAGCTGAGGGCTTGTTTAGCTCTGCTGACTATGAAGAGAGCCTGTGATGACTAGATCCTCTGTAGGTATCTTCACTACGGTCAGCAAAAGTTAGGGGAGATCTGCCCCATTCCTTGTGTCCTCACTAGATTATCCAGGAACTTTACAGTAATTCATGAGCTTTGTCCTCATAGAATTCCCATGAGGTGAAGTGTCACCAACTATACAGATGAATAGTGGGTCACTGGGTAGGTGACAAGATTTGTATGAAGCCACCAAGAAAATCTGTTTCCATTCAGATGTTGAAACCAAGCCCTCTAAGACCTAGGTCTAGGTTCTTTCCACTGGACTGCTCTTCTTACTCTTGGTGTCACTGAACTGAAAAAAGTCCTTTTGGGTCTACGCAAAGCAATATATTTTTTCTTGCTTTCTTACCGAAATAAAATTCTGCAGAAAAAAATTTGCTCAGGGGGAATTAAAAGTTTCACTCAACACTAAATAGAATCTTTTGGGATTAGTTGTGGGATTTCTTATCTCATTACTATTACTTTTATTATTAATATTGATCATAACTAGTAAGGGTGAAATACAGTCACCTAATTAACCAATTGAAATTTACTTCCCTGGTCTGTCTTAATACTCCAGGCTTCCTCTATAATGAACAGAACCAGACAAGCATCACCAAGGGGTGGTTCCTCTCTTCCCTATACAGATGGCTAAAGCTGATGGCTGCATCAGGCTCTGGAAATGCTTTGCTTTTGCCACTGACTCCTTGAGACGTTGATTAATTCAGGCTGGTACATAACCCTTAGACGGCTGAAGTCAGGTCACCTGAAACCTACTCTAGATAGAGTTAATTATAGTCTTGAAATCCCTTTTTATTTGTTCTTTCATTTTTTGACTGAAACAACAAAACTATTCATGTGAAAAAAATTTCTCTCAGTTCTAAATATAACAGAGCCTACTGGGAGGAAGTTGAGTGCCTAACACTTTTTACAGGTTTTATTGCGAGTAAGAGGATGCTGAGCAGGGAGGAATAGAAAAAGAACATCAACACATGAAGTACATCCAGTAATGGAGATTTTTTCAATGGAAAGTAACAATAAGTGGTAAAGCTCAGCAGGACCAGTTCTTTGCCATTTCACATTGACTTTATTTTGCATTTTCAGAAGGGGCTACAGCAAGTGAGTACAAAGCACTGATGACAGAGCTGAAAATCCTGATCCACATTGGTCATCACCTCAATATTGTGAATTTGTTGGGAGCTTGTACCAAAAATGGAGGTAAAAAAGTCTGCACTGCACTGAAAATGAGTTTGGATCATCTCCCAATAAGTCAGTTGGCTGTGTTGATTTTCATCCAGAGTTCAAGTTATTAACTTGAAATATTTGAGCTCGTCCTGGGGTTGGTGAAAAAAAGAAGAAGAAAAAAAAGAGATTTTTAGTCGTTTAATGAAGTGATAAAACATTTTCTCTACCTAAACTCTCTTTTAGTATTAACATGAGAAGTGTGAATTTAGAACTGTGCCACTTGTTGTCCTTTATCTCACTCATTTCACTGCTCAAGCTCAAGTTAAATATGATCTGGAAAGGCTGGGAACAAGGGATATCAGCTGCTGGCCCTGAACGATGAATCACAAGGCAACTGTTGTAAAATCCTTCATGATATTCCACTAAGAAAATTAAAGGGCCTGTATGAGTGATCGTTTGTTTTAGATGTCACCTATTTTAGTTCAGCAAGTGTGTGTGGGCTGCGGGACTCCAGTTTGAACGCAGACTGCCCGAAGAGGAAACAGAGGGTCCCTCAGGACTCAGGTTCATGACCCAGCTTTCAAAAATTAGGCCCTTCCCTAATTTCCAGAAACAGTATTGTTTTGGTAACATGACCAGTGTCCTTCAAGCAGCCTTCTACTTCATTAGGACATGTTGTTAGTTATTATGGACTCAAGTTACAGCTATGGGCATGAAAGACTTTTCTTCTTCTCAGAACTGACGCTGCCTTGTATTGCTTTATGCTGCTCAAAATGCACTATTCTTTTGCCCAGGGCCTCTGATGGTGGTTGTTGAATACTGCAAGTATGGGAATTTATCAAACTACCTGAAGAGCAAGAGGAATTTTTTCTGCCCTAACAAGGTGAGGAGGCAGGTGCCTCTGGTAGGGTTCATCTTACGTAACCTAAGTGTCGGTAATGTAGATGTCATCCTCTGAGCTAGTCTCCTTAGTCTCTCTTCTACCAAAGGAGAGAAATGGCTTTTGGGTGCAGTTTACCTGTCCTATTTTAATATTTGGTGTGGGATGTGTTGTGCCAAGAAAGGACTCATTTTTCTCCCCTGACTGTGCAAGGAGACTGATGTGAGTAATTCAGCTGGAGCCATCTACAGCGAGAGGAAGTGAATCCTATCCAAAGTGTCCCCACATGCTCTCACCCTGCTGCTGACGAACCCATTCCTGCTGAGCCTGGGGTCACTTCAGAGGCTGGTGTCAGCGAAGCTGAAGGAAGTGGTTTTGCCCACTGATTTCAGTGCCGCTGGGAACACAACCGAGATAATGCCATTTAAAGCTCATGTTCCAAGACACCCTAATGTTCAGAGATTTGCAAGTAATTTTATTATTGTGTGAGGAGAAGGGCTATCAAGAGGAAAAGAGATTAGAGTCTTGTCCTCACATCCCACAGCCCTCTGAATCAAATCTGTGGCATGTCTCTTATTACAAACCTGAACACAAATGTGCCAACTATATCCCTGCTTGTGCACTTTCAGCAAAAGCCCCCAAAGGCTTAAGGGCTCTGAAGTGGGATTTAGGAGCCTGGACCCAGAACAGCAGTCCTCAAAACCCCTGCTCAGCTGTGCCAAAACCTCAGCAGCATCTCAGGGTTTTTTCAGGAGGGCTCTGCAGGAGGGCACAATCAGGAGGACGTCCCCCTCCCAAGGGCTTTGGCTGAGTTTCTGTTCCCAAGGCTGTCCATGTTGGACTCTGCATGAAACACAGCAGCCACCTCCTCCAACATGCGGTTGTTGGCATAGGAGGCTCAGCAGGGAGCATGACCATGCGGGATCCACCCTGGGGGGAGTCACTCACATCCCCTACAGTGAGGCCCCTGCCCGGACTTTGTGCCCCGGCACCTTTGGGAAGGGCGCACGGGCAGGGGGGAGGGAGCCCAGGTCTGCACCAGCACACACAGGGGAGAGAGATGGTCGCAGGACAAGAGGAAAGGGCAGAGGGGACAAGAGCATGGCCAAGCAGCGAGGCTGCTCTCCAGGTAGTAGTGGGAAAGCATTTTCCAAACAGTGTTGCATGTGTCCCATTAAACCGTCATTGGTTTAAATGAAAACATTGGATAAAGGCATTGGGGAAGAGAGGAAGTCGCTTCCAACAGCGGCTCTATTTCAAACACGAAGTGCCCTTGCTCCTCGTTGGAAGGGCTTACAGCCCCACACCAAGCACTGTGCAGGGACATAGAGGCAGGTGCCTTAAGCAGCCTGGGACAAAAAGCTGCCGCTTTAGTTTGCAAGGGCTGGGACACCTGCACTGTGGGCACATCCTTCTCAACTCATCCCACTAGGCTTCTTCTCTGGCTACCAGAGAGAAACAAGCCCTTTCAGATGTCTCATTTCAGGCTGAAATGAGCCACAGGCCAGCAGACATGTCCATCCATGGACCCCGCAAATCCTCACCTCACCAGAGGCAGCCCACCACCCAGGGTGCCTCAAAATCATGTGCTGGTACTCCCAAGCCACCACATTTCTGCCCTCTGGGGATGGCAGCCTTGGTGGAGTGCAGCCCCACCACCAGCCCCTGACTGCTGTGGTGGTGCTGGACACCCGTGCCTGTGGGAGACGTGACCGCACATGCCACAGCCCAGCATTTTCTCCCAGCAGAAAGGTGAAAGAAGTCTGACTCGGTTCCTCTCCCACCCTCTACGTTGCTCTGATGTAGCACCTCTTCTCTGTTTGTTTGAAGGACTCCTCTCTGCAAGGAGAGCCAATGAATGAGAAAAAGGATATTCAGATGGTGGAAGGCAAAAAACAAAGACTGGACAGCGTCACCAGCAGTGAGAGCTTCGCAAGCTCTGGGTTCCAGGAAGATAAAAGTCTGAGTGATGTGGAGGAGGACGAGGAGGGTAGGTATTAATTCCTTCCTGCCCGTACACGGTCTGTGATATTTTTACAACATACTGTGCATCCCTGAAATTTTTTTCCTCATTTATCACCGTAATAAACATCCGTGGGAGACGCTCACAGGGTCATGTCCAGAGGGTAGAAGATTTAAAAAAAGATTATTTCCAGGGTTAGTAAATCTGACAGGAAAATGTGTGATTGTTTCTTCTGACTGCTCCTTATCTTTGGGGAAAACACAGCAGCATCTAAAGCGCGGGGTATAAAGTAAGCACTATTATTGTTTCCAGTGACAGTGAGTTAACCTTCGAATACTAGTCTACGAAGACTGACTTTATGGGAGTAATAGGATCAGTAAGAGGGAGGGCAAATAACTGCCTTGTGAGCGATCTTTGTAACAAACCACGTTTTCCACCTTTGCAGATGCTGATGATCTCTACAAGTTGCCCCTCACTATGGAGGACCTGATCTCCTACAGCTTTCAGGTGGCCAGAGGCATGGAGTTCCTCTCCTCCAGAAAGGTGAGTTTTGCACTGGGGATTTTTTCTTGCAGAAGGATGGGATTCAGAGGTGAAATCACGTCTATGTTTTAGTGACACCTTCCTTGGGAGAGTTCCCAAAGGAAGAGCCGTTTTCCTCTTGGCGTTATAAATATAACAGTGTGTTTATCCAAGTCTCCATAGTCCATAAACACAGGATCATGGCTGAAGGCAGTGGGTCAAGCTCATTCATTCAGGGAAGATCATTTGGGTGTGGTGGGTTTTTTTTCTTCATTTCAACATATATTAGGTAGGGAGCTCCAAATGAATCAGCGCTTTCCCTGCAAATGTCAAGGGGCTTAAAAATTTGCCACTTTCTGGATCTAGGAAGTTTGGATTTTTTTAAGAATTGCCACTGTTTACAGTAACTTCATGTAAACTGTAGTCAGCTTCCCTAAAAAAATATTAAATTGATCTCTCAAATAATAATTTTAAAAAGGATATGGGAGACAGTCAGGAAATTTGTGGGCAGGATTAAGGAAATGCAGTTTGATTGTGAAACTGTTTTATTATAGTGCATTCATCGTGACCTGGCAGCCAGAAACATCCTTTTATCTGAGAACAATGTCGTGAAGATCTGTGATTTTGGCCTCGCAAGAGATATTTATAAGAATCCTGATTATGTGAGAAAAGGAGATGTAAGTCAAGATGCTCTTTATTTACCCAAATGTTTATAACTTATCATTTCAAACTGTCCACCAAAATGGTCTGTAGACATTCACATTTCCTGAACTTAAAAGAGCTTGAAAGCTATCACAGTTTTTATGTGAAGATGAGCTATCCAGATGCATTGTAGATCTGGAAAGCATTTCTATCCTCAAGCGTAAGGCTTGGACATGCTAACTGTTTCACAGCTCTGCCCTGTTAATACTTCAGATGTGTTTTGGACATGTTTCTTGGCTAGCTCAGCATAACCCCCTTACTCAGTAAACTTCTTTCAAGGAAACCAGTCCCTCCAAAACAAGGTGTGTGTCCCCCCATGCACACACAACAAAGCCAAGCACCGCTCGTGGTGCCTCAAGCAGCTGAGCTGGACTCACTGCCTCCAGCACCTACTCGATTTTTTTTTTGCTTATGCTGCAGCTAGCAGGCAGTAAGCCCCTGCCAGGCCTTCTGTGATGGCTGAGACAGTAAACTGTGCCTGCACCCACTGATGCCATGGGAATTTGGTGTGGGCATTGGGGTCACACAGAGAGTCTCCTTCTGGAGGTCTCACCCACCTGCCAGCTATTCCCTCATCCATAAATAGCTTTCAGGACTTACAACATTACATATTAGCTGGGAAACGTCATTCACATAACTTGGGTTCTGCTCAGGAGACCCTAACAGGCTACACTGAGGGGCCTTCAAGGGTTGCTGGTATACTCCTGCAATTCAGGCTTTAAAAATTTCCCCAAGAAAATCTCCGACACCATCACAGAATGATTCGCGCTTGGACGTAGGGTTTTCTCTTCTGTCTCTCGGCTGCCAGCAAGAGACTTCTGTTTTTGCATACACCCACATCCCTGTAAAGAAAAGGCCTGGTCACTCTGGCCACAGGTTTCCAATGTCTCGTGTTTTGTGCCACACATATTATAAAACCAGCCTTTTACTCTGACAGTTTGTTAAGAAAGTGTCTGAATGAGTGTGGGTTTATCTTGACTGCCTGTAAGGAAATCCAACAGGTTGCTGTTTGAATGGTAATTATTTACATAACAATATATAGTTGATTCATCTATGATTAAATTCTTTTAGGCTTTGAAAATAATAGTCAGGTTTGTCCCTTTTACTCCAGGCTCGACTTCCTCTCAAGTGGATGGCTCCAGAATCCATATTTGATAAAATCTACAATACAAAAAGTGACGTGTGGTCCTATGGGGTCTTGCTGTGGGAGATATTTTCCTTGGGTATGTTAACTCTGCAAGCCCGGGAGCTGGACTCAGCGGAGGGGACTTCAGCCTGGGGAAAAACATCCATTACCCTCAACGAGCTTTTGCCAGATCTTTAATAAAGAAAGACCTAAATCAGGCAGAGGGGGGGTGTGAGAGTAGAGGGAAGAACTGTGTGTATCACGCCCCTGTGAACTGGAAATTTTGGTGCATGTGAGGGCACTGAAGGCTGACTTGCCAGGCTGAAAACCTTCATGGATAGCACAGCTAGCTCAGAACTTTACCACATATTTCTGCCATGGGCAAAACCTAAGCTTCCCTCTTTTCCCTGTAGAAACCCTCAGCAGACAGAGCAGTCACGGTGCTTTGTCTGACTGATGGCACAAACCAGGAAAATCGGGCAAATTTTAAAGTGTTTTTATTGAATGTGGAACCCTGTGGGATAACACAGAGCTGTGGGCCTGGGTCGGCAGCTGCCAGGCACCGAAGTATCACCCCCTGTGCCACAGATGATAGTATTCAAGACACCGAGTGCCATGGGCCGGGTGCTCCCTCAAAAGCTTCTTACACCTCTTGTGGGAGCAAGGGAGTTGAACACACACAGAGGTCTTTGCATGTCTCAGACTGTGTCACCCCCATTTCCAGCCTGAGACCAGGCAGTCACCCCCCAGCCCAGGAGAGACCCAGCACACCCCTCACCCGGGCAGCTGGACGCAGCAGGCGAACAAGCATCTGCACAGATGCCACACGATGAACTAGAGCATGCAATCCGAAATTAAAACCCAGCGAAGCTTTTTTTTCCCCCTTTCTTTCATATGGAAAAGGCAGGATACAAGATGTACACTGAGTGGGAACAACAATGACCGTCAGAATAGAAGAATCTTAATTGGGTTCAACATAGAGGCTGACAAAAGAGGTGAACAGCAGAGGAAACAATACTATACAATTCTCAGGACAATCAATCATTTATTAGTTTAAATATGTGTTGTTGCTCAGCCTGCCAACTCTTGTGATTTTATGGTCAGCCTCATAATACCTGCTATTTTTTTCTTAAAGCCCCAGCTCCTTGAACCTGGCGACTGTCTGACTCTCTGAAAGCTCTTTTTTTTTTTTCTTTCGTTTTCCCTTTTCCTGATTTATTTTTGTACAAGGAAAAAAGACCAACAGCATGATCAGGCTGCATCTTAAAAGCACAGAAGCTAGAAAAGTAATGCAAATGTACTGTGATCTGATTTAAAACCATGATTTTATTATTTTCAAAGTGCTTTTGAGCATTTGGGGTTTGTTAATACTCTTGCTTACTGGAATTTGAGGTGGTCCAAACCAATAGAGAGATCAGACTTGGCTTTTCTTGAGGGATGCTTTTCAAGACACATTCATGTGTACTTTTTGCATTCAGGCCAGGTAAGCACCATCCATCATGCTGGGTTTGATCCTGCCCCTTCCAATGACCAGGGCTTGGAGCAGCAGCAGCTCCCAGCTCGGCAAGCAGGTGCTGCACACCTCGAGTGTCTGAGGGGGATGCGTAGGGCCAAGGCTAGGTCACAGCTACCCAGCTCAAGGCATATACGACCCTCTTCTCCCAATGTCACCTCCAGGTGCTTCTCCTTACCCTGGAGTCCAAACAGATGAGGATTTCTGCAGCAGACTAAAGGAAGGCACAAGAATGCGAGCCCCCGAGCAAGCGACGGAGGAGATGTAAGATGCCTTTCTCTCCTTGCCTTGTGTACCGCTGCCCTCCTGGGCTGCCTTGCAGATGACATACAAGCCTCTGCAAAAAGTACCCTATGCCAACATAAGGAAAAACAACCTGATGCTGCCTTGTATCTTCTTGCTGTCACCAGCACCTTCTTGCATCCCCCACCCCACTTCACTCCCTGGCCCTCCCGTGGGGTAGGAGAAGGTGAGGAGGGACGTGGACTCAGCCCAGGGCACCACTGAGGCTGGGCTCTGAGGGGAGCTGAGCGAGCAGCCTGGAGGAGGAAGGTCATTCATTCCTCTCCAGGTTTAATATTTACCCATGTGCACACAGATAAGTGCTGGAGGAAAGTGACATTATTAATGTCGTCTTGACTTAGGAAGAAACAGTGGAGACTTCCTCGCAAATACTTGGGTGACGAGGGTCCACCCTTTCCCAGAGATGGTGTCTGATGGCAGAGGAAGGTGATAGGGACCCACAGCCTCCCAGCTCGTGTCACCTGTGAGGTTTGTCTGAGGCCCTCCACCACGACATCAGCTGCTGCTCCCTGGTCCCCTGCCTTCAGGTACAGCCTCCAGCTGCTGCTGCATGGCCAACACCTTTTTGGAGGCCTGGGGAGGCCCAAGTGAGACCCTGAGTTTGCAGCCCCTCTGCCCTGGGAGCGGGATGGGGTGCCCTGCCCAGGGAGGCACCTGCAGCATGCTGAACACACACCCTGTGGCACAAATCATTCAGGAGCATGAACGTACCCAGGGTATTTTACCTCTGGAGGCAAAATCAAGTATGTGTAGGTATCTTCGGGGCCTTTTTGAGTGCTACGTCATGACTCTAAATAGCAACACTTACCAAAAAACAGTTCTGGAAGAAGAAAAAGGATGCGAGCCAGCCATGCCTAGCTGGGAGTCTTACCCGTTGGCTAATTTTATTATCCTAGTGACAGTAGATAAGAGCTTTTTTTTTTCTTTTCCACATATTTTATTGCAGGAAGGAAAGCTCGACTCGACCAATATGAGGAAGTGACACATTCATATAAGTCATCTTAGGATGCCTTAACTTAAACATTGCCTGTTAATAGATGTTTAATACAAAGGTTTAATACTTAATTAGGAATAAAAAAAGAAAGTATGACTAGTTGGCTAAATTATTGTTTTGACGTGATCTTCCCGGTGTCTTGCGGGAAGAAGGTTTTTTCTTTATCTGTGGAAAGTTTACTCTTTTAGTAAGAGGCTTCGGTGGTGTTGGGGAGCATCTTTGTAAAATCAGGCGTGCTCAGGAGTTAACTTTATTGATGACAAGCTGTCAGAGACTGCTCTGCCTTGGATCAAAGCAAGCTGTAACCTCACCATGTGCTCTTTTTGCTTTTGTCCTCACAGCTACCAAATCATGCTGGACTGCTGGCGAAACAATCCCAGTGACAGACCAAGGTTCTCCGAGCTGGTGAAAAAACTGGGAGACCTGCTGCAAGCAAACGTCCAGCAGGTACTAATGTCACAACCGCGTGCTGTCACCGAGGCAGGGGGGACTGGCTGCATGGTTCCAGGAATAACGCATTTATTTCTTGTATGTGTTTAGGAAGGCAAAGACTACATACCCCTCAATACAATATTTACAACAGAGAGTGGGTTTCCCCCTGCATCTGATCCTTTGTGCAATGAAAATTTTTCTGTTACAAGCTCAAGTTGTGGAAGCACTGAAAACGTCAGGTGAGATAAGCAAGATTAAGACTTTGTTTGTTGGGTTTTGTAGCTTGCTGCATAGCCTGGTTTGGACCTGGGTGGGAGAAAACACACAGAGACAACCCACGTGACCTGTGTGTCCCACCAGCCACTGAGCCACCACCACCGGGATCCCATCGGGCTGGGACAGCCCGTCAGGGTGTCCCTGCCCAGGGAGACCATCAGACCACCACGCTTGGGCGCTGTGAGAGGGGCAGCTGTGTGTGCCCCAGGGCTGGGGAATGAGGTTTGGGTGGAGTCTGGTTAACAAGTCCCTTTTGTGTAAACTACCTTGATGACAGTTTGGCAACTGCTTAAAGAAACAGAGAAATACCCAGGGCTTCCTGCTTACGCACTTCACACTCTCACCAAAAATTGTCCTGCTTTTTTTATTGAACAGATACATAAACACTTTCAAAATAAAACCACCCCAGCGCATAAAGACATTTGAAGAGCTTCCCATCAAGGAAACGTTTGTGTTTAATGTAAGTGACTCTTGGGCCAAATGCTACACCATTTATTTCTTTTTATTGGTGTGGCAGATTTAGACAGAGAGAATCAGGAAGGGGTTTTACTACTTTGTCAGCTCTACTGATACAAGGTGCAATATTAGCTGTGCTTACAGCATGGTGTTATCCCATGTCCTACAAATGGGGAACCATAGATCCTTGCTGACCATGCAATGGGCTGCAAACACTCCTTCCCTGATAAGAAGTGGCCGATGCCTGTAGGCCTGCACGGTACGGCTGCCAGGGTCCCATCTGAATCTCCCCAATGTGGGAGAGCCACTTAAAATCCCTTAGATTTGTGTTTTCATCTGAATAGTGGTACACAAATGAGAATCGTGAGTCACATTTCCATCAGAGGTTCCTGGTATGAACAAGTCCTGTTATTGGGTGGACAAGCTGGAGAAATGCCTACTAAAGAGGCACACATAATGTCCTGGTGGGAGTGGGCATGAGTGAGAGGCTGGGGGAAGATTTTAGTGACCCAGCTGTATGCATCAAGCGGTGGGATGTGGGGAAAAGCATGATGGTGCTCTCAAGGCTGAACTAGTGGTTGGCCAGAACCTCACCTGGCATGTAGACACCTTTCTTTTAACGCTCTGTATCTGCATTAACGGCATGTGGCTGCTGCACCCCAAAGCAAGGACAGTTTGGAAAGGCACTGTTAAACACCTGGGCACTACGGCACCTCCAGCAGCATGCAGCATCTGTTTCCTAGTAAAAACAACCAAAACAATGCTGAAAATCAGACCGAAGAGTAATTAAGCCCATTGTAAAAGTAACTTTCTACAGTTAACACCGAATAGGGTTATATCTTTCTTTTTTCTTCAAGGATTACCAAGCAGACAGTGGGATGATGCTGGCTCCAGAAGAACTGAAATGCTTCACATGGACAGGCAGCAAGCAGAAACGGACGCTCTTTGGGTCTGTATTTTATGTTTCCTTCTTCTCCTTTACATTTTAGAGAGCAAAGGAGGATTCAAGGTCCTTGTGCTAAATCAGGCCTAGTGAAAATAGCTGAGGTGTCCCTAGTCCCTGCAAACACTCGCTGAGGTTTGACCTTTCAGTTGAGTCAGCAGTCAGTCAGCTCCCACACCTAACCCTCCCTACGCCTTTGAGGAAACAACACTCAACCTCTTTGGTGCACATGGCCAATATGATTTATTAGCACTCTATTGATCAGCCAGATCCTCAACTTAATGCCAGGCTGGACAAGTGAGTGCCAGAGAGCACCAAACCAAGGTAGCGGTAGCGAACTATAGGAAACGAGCCCTTGGCAGGGAGGGGAGGAGGAACGTGTGGCTACGAAGGATTTGCAGTTGTTTCTGCAAGTCCCCAAGGGCACCCCAGCTGGGACAAGGCTCCCCTGTGCTTGTTTTTGCCCTTCTTTTCCATGACTCAGCTAAGCACAGCCCATTTAACACCCATGGGCTCAGGATGCTAAAGTGGCAACTTTACAATAGATGGATGTGTGGCCTCACTTCTCTTCCTGTCTTTAAGCACTTTAATATATTGGCCACCTTCCTCCACCTAATTCCTGACAGCTGCCCAAGCAGGGAACTCAGGCTGCTCTAAGAAATGCGTTGCACTGACATGAACTCTCTGTAAATGGGAAATGTTTATTTTCTCAATGCCGGCAGTGTCTCAGTTCCCAGCCACCGCGAAGCTGGCAGCATCTGCAGCTGGTTTAGGCTCACCGCTCTCAGCCAGGCCAGGGACTGCTCAGACCCAACCCATCACTCATCTTATGCTGGCAGGAGGTCAGGGCCATCCCACCATCCTGCCTGTGCTGAACTTGTCAGCGACTTGCAGCTGGGCAGGCTGGGAGGTGTAGTATTGTCTCCATGAACAATTGGAGCTGGCTGAAATGTGCGGCCAAGGCAAAGAGGACTTGCTTCAAGAAAAATTCCAGTGACTAAGAGGGCGTTGGTTAAATGCATAGACATACATGTCCGAGAGCGTGCACACTTACACGGCCAAAATACACAGTGTGCGGGGCAAACGTGCTGCTGGCAGGAGTCTGCAATGGAGCACTGCTCATGCGTGGCAAAGCCGGGGTGATTCAAGCCACTCCAAACAAGTGCTGGAAAACCCTTTCTCCTGCCTTGACCATTCACATTTCAGAAAAGAGGCTTGTGAGCGATTTTATGGTACTTTGATTTTATTGAGGCAGTTTTCCGTACTCTTTTTTGAGGAGCCAGGTATTAGAGAGCTTGGAATGCATGCGGATATTAGAGGGCTCCAAAGGATGCAATGTTTCCTAGAAGTGGCTTAACACATTTTTGCTTTGTGTAAATGTGACATTTCTGAGGGCTGCTGCCAGCCGCAGAGACAACATGGCAACGTCCCCAAATCACAGAATCACAGAATCACAGAATCACAGAATGTTAGGGATTGGAAGGGACCTCGAAAGATCATCTAGTCCAATCCCCCTGCCGGGGCAGGATTGCCTAGACCATATCACACAGGAACGCGTCCAGGCGGGTTTTGAATGTCTCCAGAGAAGGAGACTCCACAACCTCTCTGGGCAGCCTGTTCCAGTGTTCAGTCACCCTTACAGTAAAGAAGTTTTTCCTCAAACTTAAGTGGAACCTCCTGTGCTCCAGCTTGCACCCATTGCCCCTTGTCCTGTCAAGGGATGTCACTGAGAAGAGCCTGGCTCCATCCTCTTGACACTTGCCCTTTACATATTTATAAACATTAATGAGGTCACCCCTCAGTCTCCTCTTCTCTAAGCTAAAGAGACCCAGCTCCCTCAGCCTCTCCTCATAAGGGAGATGTTCCACCCCCTTAATCATCTTCGTGGCTCTGCGCTGGACTCTCTCTAGCAGTTCCCTGTCCTTCTTGAACTGAGGGGCCCAGAACTGGACACAATATTCCAAATGCGGCCTCACCAGGGCAGAGTAGAGGGGGAGGAGAACCTCTCTCGACCTGCTGACCACACCCCTTCTAATACACCCCAGGATGCCATTGGCCTTCTTGGCCACAAGGGCACACTGCTGGCTCATGGTCATCCTGTTGTCCACTAGGACCCCCAGGTCCCTTTCCCCTACGCTGGTCTCCAACAGCTCTGTCCCCAACTTGTACTGGTACATGGGGTTGTTCTTGCCCAGATGCAGGACTCTACACTTGCCCTTGTTATATTTCATTAAATTTCTCCCCGCCCAACTCTCCAGCCTGTCCAGGTCTCTCTGAATGGCTGCGCAGCCTTCCGGCATCTCAGCCACTCCTCCCAGTTTTGTGTCATCAGCGAACTTGCTGACAGCGCACTCTAATCCCTCATCCAAGTCATTAATGAATATATTGAATAGAACTGGTCCCAGAACCGACCCTTGCAGAACTCCGCTAGACACAGACCTCCAACTGGACTCTGTCCCGCTGACCACTACTCTCTGGCTTCTTTCCTTCAGCCAGTTCACAATCCACCTCACTACCCGATCATCCAGACCACACTTCCTCAGTTTAGCTGCGAGGATGCTGTGGGAGACCGTGTCAAACGCTTTACTGAAATCGAGATAGACCACATCCACAGCTTTACCATCATCTATCCACCGGGTTACGTCCTCATAAAAGGCTATCAAGTTGGTTAAGCATGACTTCCCGTTGGTGAAGCCATGTTGACTGCCCCTAATGATCCCCCTATCCTTGATGTGCCTAGAGACAGCACCAAGAACAAGTTGCTCCATCACCTTTCCGGGGATGGAGGTGAGGCTGACCGGTCTATAGTTACCCGGGTCCTCCTTCCTGCCCTTTTTGAAGACTGGAGTGACATTCGCTTTCCTCCAGTCCTCAGGCACCTCTCCTGTTGCCCATGACTTAGCAAAGATGATGGAGAGTGGCCTAGCAATGACTTCCGCCAGCTCCCTCAGCACCCGCGGATGCATCCCATCAGGGCCCATGGATTTATGGACATCCAGGTTGCTTAATTGGTCCCTGACCCAGCCCTCATCAACCAAGACAGATTCCTCCTCTATCCTGACTTCTTCTGAGGCCGCAGGGGTCCAGGGCTCCTCAGGACAGCTTCCAACAGTATAGACAGAGGCAAAGAAGGCATTCAGTAACTCCGCCTTCTTTTTATCCGCTGTCTCCAGGACCCCCACCTCATTCATCAGTGGGCCTACATTGCCTCTAGTGTTGGCTTTACCTGCAATGTATTTGAAGAAGCCCTTTCTGAAATGTATGAAATACCTTTTTCTTTGCGTGGCACAGAATACATGGAATGTGCCCCAAGCATCCCTCCAGAACTGCTTTAAGGATCATTTTCAGCTGCAGAAGGAAAAGGAATGCTTGGATGGGAAAAAAAATTGAACTCAACAGTGGCTGCTAGAATGTAAATCCTCAGGGAAACAGAGCAGCTGGCTGAGAACATACAAGGTCATCTGGTCTGCAAGCTAAACAAGTGGTACTGTAGCGCTATGCCAGAAAGCACTCATGTATGTGAATGCACACAGTGACCCTTTAGTCTGCACACGTTCCTAAAAGCAGTGGCTTAGCTAAGTATCCTTTACTTAGGCTAAATTGTAGCAGTAAATAAATACACTTGAAAGTAGTAGTGGAAAGGTAGAGCCTGGAGGGGTTTGACACATGTAAGCTGATCTAACCAGATGCATAGTCCTGCTTCCTCCCTTGCATGTCAAGCATCCTTCTCTGTGGTCCTGCTCCCTCTCTTGTGCTGCCATTTCTGCTTGGCTTGCCTTGCAGAGAGCTGGTTCAGGTCACCAGATTATCAGAAGAACAGAATAGGTTCTGAGCGAGCAGCAGCAGCAGCTCAGCGTCAGGGCAGCTAGTGCCAGCCCCAGGATGAGGAAGGGGTCACCCCCGCTTAGCAGCAGCTTACAGTTAGATCACCTTCAGTGTAACCCCTAACTAGAGCACTTACCATCACACTGTAACCCTCAACACCACAGTTTAGGATACGGATACAAACGCACTCGCAGCAGCGGGTGGGTCCTGAGCCGGGGCCGAGGGTGCTGCGTGGCCGTGCCCTCGCTGCTCCCCACTCGCCTGCAGGCTGGGGCAGGCTGGCCCACCTGCCTTCCTCTGGGCTCCCGCACTTCCCTGCTGCCCAGGGCAGAACGATTGGGCTCGGTGTGGTTTTTCCTCAGTTCGAAGCATCCGAAATCGCATGTGAGCCAGCCAGGCGGGGTGATCCTTTCAGATCAGCACAAGGGCGTGTGCGTGCCCTGGAGCTTGGCACTAGAGGATTCAGACTTGGTGGGGCCACATCTGCCATGCCAGTGCTGAAGGATTGCGTAGGGTGGAAGGAGCCAAACCCAGCGCATCCTACCTGTCTCCAGAAGTGCACCCAGGGTTTGTTTCAGAGGAAATTAATCCGCTGACTCCAGGACAGAGCCAGAGCATGCACTGGTGCTTACTCAGCATGACCAACCCCAGAGCCAGGCCCTGGGGAAAACAAAGCGGGGAGCCAGCTTACCTGGCAGTGCAGGGGTACCCCACTGACCCAGGCAACTCCCCTCCCCTCAGGCTTCCACTGCTGTAGAGGGAAAGGCACCAACATGCAAAGCTCACCCTTGGTTTCACTGTAGGAAACAAGCATCACCCTGAACCCTGGGGAGCCCCTCAGGCCCAGGTGGTGGCCAGGAGCACAACAGAAATGGTTGCCACATGTCTTGGACTTGCTATTGCCATTGAGATGAAAATAAGTGATACCGTGAAGAGCATAAAGAGAGAGAAGTCTTTACTAATGTAAGGCCTCAGGTAACAAGATCCCAACAGAAAGGTTTGGGGGCAGACAAAGAACAAGCTTCTGAGCTCTGCTCCTTTGCAAGTGGAAAGGATCCCAGTTGCAACTCTCCTCTAGCTTTTCAGTATTGCTGAAAAAGTCCAACCCAAGTGAGCCAAAATCTTTGGGCTGGAGCAAACCTCTGAGACAAAGCAAATTGCTAAGCCAGAGAAATGGCCGAGAACTCTACCACTTGTGAGCTGGAACAAGCATCTCAAGAGCTGCAGCCAGACTCTAACCTCCCTCAGTTCTTGAATCTATCAGGAAAGCAGCAGCCATTTCCTCCAACAAATGATCCCAATTAAAAAACAGCTAGACATAGTTTACATTGCTAGAGTGGAAAGGAGATAGTCCACACCTAGAGAAGCCTTTACTGACTATAAGCTTAGTCTCAAAATGAAGCCTGATATGGATGCCAAAATCCCACATGCTCCCTCAAAGTTCTCGGTGGGAGTATATGCCCAGGCACAGCAGTGCACGCAGGGTAAAATTAATAGATGCAGCTCTACTGGTTTAAAGGTTTAGTAATTAAAATAGAAGACAAGTCTAGCTCACAAGAACATTCTCAGGATGCAGAAGCCTGATAATGAATGAAAGGATCAAAGAATGATGGTTTTAAGGCTCCTAACTTTGCATGCACACTCCACTTTTGCCATCCCACTGCTCCCTAATACTCGCAATTAATGTAAATCACAGAAGCGTTTCTCTTTAAACCCTTCACAAAATGCCCATTGAGTCTGTGACTAACCTTGTCACATGGTTACGTAATTTATCCCAAGGCAATTGTACATCTGCCAATAGATGAAATAAAAATGTGGGATGCATCTGCAATCCTCATCAGGAGGGCGCCTCCTCATGAACTCCATCCATCTACAAATAAAAGTAATGGGGTGGTCTTCTTGAGAGGACCCTCCAATTTCCTATAGTAGGACAGAAGACAGAGACCACACTCCTTAAAAAGCACACAGGTTTGTGAGTTAAAGGAGTCAAGAAAATGTGAAATCTGAGAAACTGTTACTTCTCTATTTCTTAATCAGGAAAGGGCCTGTGCTACCAGTTCTGTGCTTCACTTAAAGATCTAATAGTGCAAATTAAAAAGAAAAGCAAAACCCTGGGCTCTGAAAGCCTCAACAGATGTTCTGACTGTCTTCTCTGGAATTCAAGACTAGGGCTGCTAATGTTCCTGACCTTATAAATGGAGTGGGGTGGAGTGCCCATGAACTTATAAAAATACAGGGGAGGGAATCTAATCTTAGGCATTGTGGTCCAACATACGTTTACATTAGGATTTCACATGTAATCAATGATTGAAAATGCTCTGGCTTGTCCTTTGTCTACAGATAAATCTTTGGTATCTAAGTTCAATGGTGTGAAAATTATCTTTGCCTTAACTTTCTTCATAATTGAAAGCGCCCTTTTAAGCACTGTGCTCTCTGAACACGGGTGAGAAAGTGCTGTGAGGTGATCAGTGTCTTCAAGAGCGGCTCAGTTGAGAAGACATTAAACTCCTCTTGTAAAGGGCATCATATAAAAGGCAACCTACAGGATAACTGGTCCTTTGTGGGACAGGAAAACTCTAATTCAAACCAGCAGTTCACGTCTGCTGTTGAGAGAAGCCTGAGAGGAGATACCCAGACCTTGTGTCCTTCCTCACAAACATCTGCCATTTATCTTAAAAATTCATCCCAGCATTAGGCTTTGGGAACACCTACACTAGCAGCTTTCTGCTTTTGCCCGAAGGCTTGAGACGTTTCATTATTTCACTCCTCCTGCTCAAAAAAAACCCAGTTCCCTTCAGAAGAACATTTAAGTGTGGGGACCCTATGCGGATCCACAGCCCAGCGGCAGCACAGATGCCAGACACTGGACACTGCTTTGCCCTGCAATGCAGTTTCACTCTGTAGCACCTGGCACTAGTGAGCGCAACAGAGCTTAGGCTGAGCGATCAAATATTCCCTGTAAGCAGCAAGAAGCTTAATCCTTGAACACAAGCACTTCAATAGAGATGTTCAGTCACAGCATCTCTGTTCAGAAGGGGACTCGAGGGAGACACAGGAAGGCTCTTTCAGTCCTCCGTTCAGCTCTCCCATTGAGCAATCCCATCTGCATCGATGCCGTTGCCATCATCTGAGAATAAACAAAGCTGCTTCTTGTGATGTGGCTTTGCTCAAGTCATTAAAACAAATGCCCATACATGTTAAATATGCTAACAGTGATGCTGCTCTGTTACAGCGTGAAAGGTGCCAGCAGGAGCAAGGAGTCGGTGCTTTCTGGAATAACCAAGCCAAGAAGCTTCTGCAGTTTCAGTTGTGACCAGCTCAGCGACTCCAAGCGAAGATACACATATGGTAACACGGTGCTGGAGAAAATGAAAGCGTGCCATTCTCCCCCTCCCGACTACAACTCCGTGGTCCTTTATTCTCAGCCACCCGTTTGAGTACTTCTAGGCTGAGATTTAAATACGCATTTAATCCAAAAAGTTTCTTCTGAAACACTGTCAGTTTAAAAACTTTGACCCAAGTAATTTTAATTATCCTAAAATTTAAAAAGATATCACTGGCTTAATCTCAGTGATCTGCTTTTCTACAGACTGCAACAAGCATATACAAAATATAGCGAAATACTAATGCTTAGGCCTTGACTTTCCCAATGCTGAACATCAACAGCTGCTACTAAAACTGCCCACTGCTTCTGAAAGCCTGAATGGTCATCGTTACAGAGAAAACCAGTTTGCTGTTTGGTCCCTGGCAGCAGGATGGTATTCTCATGCTCCAGTCACCCAGCCTTTGCTCAGCCCCAGGTGTAGCATCTGTGTCCTAGTCAGGAGAGGTGGCTGGGAGCCCTCGGGAGCCCCCATGTCAGGCATTGGGTGAATTTGCAGCCTGTTGCAGGGGCCTGTATAGTGCTGGAAAATAAAAGACTCTCCAAGAAGAGGAAAACAAGAAACAGACCACGCTCTATGGTTTTTAGTGAAAACTCTACTTTGAGAAAGTTGAGGGAAGGCTAATGCTCCGGGGAAGCTGAATCAGCTAGCTGGGGACAGGGCACCATATGGCTCTTACTGCTCGGGATGGCAAATGCGGTAAGGAGTCTTGTGAGGCAAGAATTTCAATCATGTGTTGCAAAACACAATTGGCAAGGATAGAGGAGAACTAAGACCAGAGGCAGGGCTGCAACAACAGGGAATACAGAACAATTTGGTTTGGATAAGCCTGCTGAAATCAAGTTCATAAAGTTTTCAATTCATGAAGTTTTGCACTTTGTCAGTATGCCAACACACACACTGGAACCAAACCACAAAAGCTAGATATGTTAAAGCCAAGCTCTGTCCACGAAACCTCATGGACCTTCTAACACTGCACTGATTATATTTTATTTATGGGAATCTGTCTGAAAAGACAGGATGGCTACTAAACTGCATATACGTTAAATGAATTGGTCACTAGAGAGTTTGAAGAGGTTAGTTAGAAATGAGAAGACAATTTCCTTGCAAAGTTAGGGCAGCTTTTCCATGAAGACAGTTGAATTTCCAAGTTAGTTACCAGTATATATGTACAGGAATGAAAATGTATCATTCATTTGTAACAGACTTTTGTATAGCATCTCAGAAAGGGCATGAATGTTCTTTGCTTGAGAAAAGGATGCACCATCCCCTTTCATCTTTGAATGCAATATTAAAAAGAGTTGGCCATTTAACACAGTAGCACTGACATCTTCCAAATCAACAACTACTGCCCAATCTCAGCTTCTCATGGTCCAATAGAAATATATATTAACTAAAATGCTACATATAATATGGTTCTGAACTCTTAAAACTCAGCTTAGGAGCTGTGAATCTAACCCACTAACAGACTTGAAGGCAAATGACCTTTTGTGTATTTACAAAGAAAAATGTGCTTGGATATTCAAGTAAAAGAAATATGTACTGCTACTTCTATGCTAAGTATCAATTCTAGATCTTCTTGACCAAGAGATCATCAGTTTTGTATTGATTGCACTTGCTGGTGAGGTATATTTGATCTTGATCAAAACAAGAGGAAAGTTTAAGAAGTGTTTCTTAACTCCAAATGAGCAAAAATAGTTATGGGTTGATGCATCCCAAAGGAAATGTTTGCACAGTGTAAATATATAAATATGCTTTTTGTGCATAAATATTTAAAGAGAACTGGACTACAAAGATTACTTTTATATGAACTCCCTAAGTTTCTTCACATGTGAAGAACTCTTTTTTGTCTTGCATTTTCTGTCTTCATATAACATATTTGACTGCTGAATTGATATAATAAAGTTTGCTTTTGAAAGAATCCACAGAGAGAACTCTGCCAAATGAGTTAATCCAGGGTCAGAGACCGTGCAGCAGATGATTCAGCATCGGGCAGCACTAACACATCTGGCAAACAACCCATCCCATCGGCCAGTTTTGTGAGCAAAGGAGAACACAGAATAATTGCATGGAAGGCACACTTCTCACACAGCAAAACAGATACAGTGATGGACACTTGCACCGCTCCCTGTGTGAGTGACATCCCCTAGATTCAGCATATCTAAGAAGTACTTATTTCTGTCTAGAGGCAAAAAAATTCAACTCTGCCTCTGCAAGAGGCAAGGTTTCATAGTGGGGGAAGAAAAAGCAGCCCATTGACGAACATCCATTCAACTGCCCCCCACCCCCAGTTACTTCTGCAGCTAGAAGACCTGGTACGGACAAAAGCACAGCAATCAGAGCTAAGGTGTCCCCAACAAAGCCTGTTCTGAATCACCTGTGATGAGTTAGTACCTTAGGCCTGGTAGATGCTTTCTCTTCTTCAGGGAACCTCCATAACCCCACCTCATCCATCAGAAGCTGGGGATGCTGCCTCCACAGAGGTGTTGAGTGCTCTCTGCTATACAGCATTTTATTATTTGAGGGGATCTTCAAGCCACACTGCAGATAAACTACACATGAGTGCTGGAAGGCCCCACACTTCAAGAAAGATGTTGAGGTGTTAGAGCAAGTCCAGAGGAGGGCGACCAAGCTGGTGAAGGGTCTGGAGGGTATGACCTATGAGGAACAGCTGTGGGAGCTGGGGTTGTTTAGCCTGGAGAAGAGGAGGCTCAGAGGTGACCTTATTGCAGTCTACAACTACCTGAAGGGAGGTTGTAGTGAAGTGGGAGTCGGCCTCTTCTCCCAGGCAATTAGTGATAGGACAAGAGGACACAGCCTCAAGCTTCGCCAGGGGAGGTTCAGGTTGGACATTAGGAAGAATTTCTTTTCAGAAAGGGTTATTAGACATTGGAATGGGCTGCCCAGGGAGGTGGTGGAGTCACCATCTCTGGATGTGTTTAAGAAAAGACTGGACATGGCACTTAGTGCCATGGTCTAGTTGACAGGGTGGTGTCAGGGCAATGGTTGGACTCAATGATCCCAGAGGTCTCTTCCAACCTGTTTGATTCTGTGATTCTAAGATGAAACTTCCTCTAGGGAGGCAGAACATAACAGCATCACCTGCTGCCACAGGAGTTGTGTAGCTGTTGCTGTGCATTACTACGAAGGAAACTGGACACTAGATAGAGCAACAAAGCTGGTGAAGGGCCTGGAGAACAAGTCTGATGAGGAGTGGCTGAGGGAACTGGGGTTGTTTAGTCTAGAGAAAAGGAGACTGAGGGGAGACCTTAGGGCTGTCTACCAGTACCTGAAAGGAGGTTGTAGTGAGGTGGGTGTTGGTCTGTTCTCCCAGGTAACAAGCGATAGGACGAGAGGAAATGGCCTCAAGTTGTGCCAGGGGAGGTTTAGATTGAATATTGGGAAAAATTTCTTCACGGAAAGGGTTGTCAAGCACTGAAATAGGCTGCCCAGGGAAGTGGTGGAGTCACCAACCCTGGAGGTATTTAAAAGACAAGTAACTGTGGTGCTTAGGGATATGGTTTAGTGGTGGACGTGGTAGTGTTAAGGTTAATGGTTGGCCTCAATGATCTCAAAGGTCCTTTCCAACCAAAAGGATTCTATGATTCTATAAGTGCATCAATCACGCTTACTGCAGCTTATATAATAAAATTTCTAAACCATTCCAATTTAAGGGATAATGACTCCACGTTAAATGTATGCAGGGAGTATTGACAACTTCACATATATTGCATACAATTTTACACTACATGAGCATGGTTAGGATTGGATGGGCATAGGAGATTTTACCCCATCAGTAAATCATCTCACCTTTGCTGGTTAACAATACAGAAAAATAATTCTGTGAAATGAAGCTGTCATGACTTCACATGCAAATTCTCAGAGAAATTAATATACTTTGTTAGTGGGCCAAAAAGCTCAATAAACATGAAAGCAAGGGTACTTTAACAGTTTTCAAAATTAGGGCTTGTCTAGTAAAGCAGATTTGATCCAGCAGAAGCAGATGGGACTTGACTTGGGAGTTGAGCCGGGACTTTACCCGGCGGAAGAAGACCAAAATGGATGTGGGAACCCAGACAGAGCTCCCACGGAAGGAGGCGATGGTGCAGGTCAGAGGCTGCAGGGAATGCTTCAGTGTCTCTGTGGTGACAGGGGGCTGTGTGCGCTGTGAGCAAGTAGATGATCTGCTTGGCCGAGCGGCACAGCTGCAAAGCCAGGTTGAAAGGCTTCAAGCCAAAGTAGAAAGGCTTAGGAGCATTCGGGAGGCTGAAATGGAGATAGACTGGTGGAGCCAGGCTCTGCCTTCCCTGCAACAAAAATGGGAGCACCTGCCGGAGAGCTCCCAGGATCGAGGGACCCCTGTACTCTGCCCCTCTCAGGTGGAAAACAATAACCTGGAGGAGAGGAGTGAGTGGAGGCAAGTCGATGGCCGTGGCAAAAGGCGAGTGTCCTCCTTGCCTACCTTGCCTCCACAGGTGCCTCTGAGCAATAGATATGAAGCCCTAATGGAATACAGCCGGTCCAATGGGGATGTGGTGGAGAGGCAACCTATATCAGAGGTCCCACCACAGTCAGAAAAACCTGACAGGCGTATAGCTACCTCCTCCACAAGGAAGAAGAGAAGAGTTTTAGTGGTTGGAGACTCCTTCCTAAAGGGATCTGAGGGCCCAATATGCAGAGCTGACCCCCATCACAGGGAGGTCTGCAGCCTGCCTGGAGCCCGAATCAGGGATATCACCAGGAAACTCCCCAACCTGGTGAAGGCCACAGACTACTACCCCCTGCTGATCTTCCAGACAGGTGGGGAAGAAGCTGCATCCCGTAGTCTGAGGGGGATGAAGAAAGACTACAAGGCCCTAGGACGGTTGGTGAAAGAGTCTGGGGCACAAGTTGTTTTCTCCTCCCTCCTCCCATTTTCAGGTAATGATGTGGGATGGAATAGTAGGATTCTCTCTATTAATGCCTGGCTATGAGACTGGTGCTACAGGCAGGGCTTTGGGTTCTTTGATAATGCCTGGTTTTATAAGACACCAGGCGTGACTGTAATACATGGGAAAGGCTTATGTCGTAGGGGCAAAAGGGTTCTGGGACAGGAATTAGCAGGGCTCATTCAGAGAGCTTTAAACTAGATTCGAAGGGGGATGGGGTAGTAGCTGGGCTTGCACCACTGGGGCAATGCTCTAGTGTTGAGGCAGACCAGGAGGCCTCCCATCCCCCTGGGGTAAAATCGGTGTCCTCAGCTCGCTCCCTGAAATGCCTGTACACCAATGCACGCAGCATGGGGAATAAACAGGAGGAGTTGGAAATCCGTGTTCGGTCGGGGGGCTATGATTTAGTGGCAATTACAGAGACTTGGTGGGACGCCTCGCATGACTGGAATGTGGTCATGGATGGCTATGTCTTGTTCAGGAAAGACAGGCCGCTAAGGAGAGGTGGTGGAGTTGCTCTTTATGTGAGTGGGCAGCTAGAATGTATTGAGTTCTGTCCAGGGGCGGATCAGGAGTGAGTTGAGAGTTTGTGGGTGCGAATTAAGGGGCAGGCTGGCAGGGGTGATACTGTTGTGGGTGTCTATTACAGGCCACCAGATCAGGATGAGGAGGGTGATGAAGCCTTCTACAGGCAGCTGAGAGCAGTCTCGCAATTACAGGGCCTGGTTGTCATGGGGGATTTCAACTACCCTGATATTTGCTGGGAGGACTACTCAGCCAGCCATCCTCAGTCCAGGAGGTTCCTCCAGTGCATTGATGATAACTTTCTGATGCAAATGGTGGACGAGCCAACTAGGAGAGGAGCGTTGCTGGATCTTATCCTCACTAACAAGGAGGGTCTGGTTGAAGAGGTGAAGGTTGAGGGCAGCCTTGGTTGTAGTGACCATGAGATGGTAGAGTTCAGGATCTCATGTGGCAGGAACAGAATAGCTAGCAGAATCACAACCCTGGACTTCAGGAGGGCCAACTTTGGCCTTTTCAAGCAATTGCTAGGGGAAATCCCATGGAACAGGGTACTAGAAGGTAAGGGGGCCCAAGATAGTTGGTTAGCATTCAAGGACTGCTTCTTCCGAGCTCAAGATCAGAGCATCCCAGCAGGTAGGAAGTCAAGGAAGGGTACCAGGAGACCTACATGGTTAAACAGGGAACTGCTGGGCAAACTCAAGTGGAAGAAGAGGGTGTACAGATCATGGAAGGAGGGGCTGGCCACTTGGGAGGAATATAAGTCTGTTGTCAGAGGATGTAGGGAGGCAACTAGGAAAGCTAAGGCCTCCTTGGAATTAAACCTTGCAAGAGAGGTCAAGGACAGCAGAAAGGGCTTCTTCAAATACATTGCAGGTAAAGCCAACACTAGAGGCAATGTAGGCCCACTGATGAATGAGGTGGGAGCCCTGGAGACAGAGGATAAAAAGAAGGCGGAGCTACTGAATGCCTTCTTTGCCTCTGTCTATACTGCTGGAGGCTGTCCTGAGGAGCCCCAGACCCCTGAGGCCCCAGAAGAAGTCAGGATAGAGGAGGAATCTGTCTTGGTAGATGAGGGCTGGGTCAGGGATCAATTAAGCAATCTGGACTTCCATAAATCCATGGGCCCTGATGGGATGCACCTGCGGGTGCTGAGGGAGCTGGCGGAAGTCATTGCTAGGCCACTCTCCATCATCTTTGCTAAGTCGTGGGCAACGGGAGAGGTGCCTGAGGACTGGAGGAAAGCGAATGTCACTCCAGTCTTCAAAAAGGGCAAGAAGGAGGACCCGGGTAACTATAGACCGGTCAGCCTCACCTCCATCCCCGGAAAGGTGATGGAACAACTTGTTCTTGGTGCTGTCTCTAGGCACATCAAGGACAGGGGGATCATTAGGGGCACTCAGCATGGCTTCACCAAGGGAAAGTCATGCTTAACCAACTTGATAGCCTTTTATGAGGACGTAACCCGGTGGATAGATGACGGTAAAGCTGTGGATGTGGTCTAGCTTGATTTCAGTAAAGCGTTTGACACGGTCTCCCACAGCATCCTCGCAGCTAAACTGAGGAAGTGTGGTCTGGATGATCGGGTAGTGAGGTGGATTGTGAACTGGCTGAAGGAAAGAAGCCAGAGAGTGGTGGTCAATGGGACAGAGTCCACTTGGAGGTCTGTGTCTAGCGGAGTCCCGCAAGGGTCGGTACTGGGACCAGTTCTATTCAATATATTCATTAATGACTTGGATGAGGGAATAGAGTGCACTGTCAGCAAGTTCGCTGATGACACAAAACTGGGAGGAGTGGCTGAGATGCCGGAAGGCTGCGCAGCCATTCAGAGAGACCTGGACAGGCTGGAGAGTTGGGCGGGTAGAAAGTTAATGAAATATAACAAGGGCAAGTGTAGAGTCCTGCATCTGGGCAAGAACAACCCCATGTACCAGTACAAGTTGGGGACAGACCTGTTGGAGACCAGAGTACGGGAAAGGGACCTGGGGGTCCTAGTGGACAACAGGATGACCATGAGCCAGCAGTGTGCCCTTGTGGCCAAGAAGGCCAATGGCATCCTGGGCTGTATTAGAAGGGGTGTGGTTAGCAGGTCGAGAGAGGTTGTCCTCCCCCTCTACTCTGCCCTGGTGAGGCCGCATCTGGAATATTGTGTCCAGTTCTGGGCCCCTCAGTTCAAGAAGGACAGGGAACTGCTAGAGAGAGTCCAGTGCAGAGCCACGAAGATGATTAAGGGAGTGGAACATCTTCCTTATGAGGAGAGGCTGAGGGAGCTGGGTCTCTTTAGCTTAGGAGACTGACGGGTGACCTCATTAATGTTTATAAATATGGAAAGGGCAAGTGTCATGAGGATGGAGCCAGGCTCTTCTCAGTCACATCCATTGACAGGACAAGGGGCAATGGGTGCAAGCTGGAACACAGGAGGTTCCACATAAATATGAGGAAAAACTTCTTTACGGTGAGGGTGACCGAACACTGGAACAGGCTGCCCAGAGAGGTTGTGGAGTCTCCTTCTCTGGAGACATTCAAAACCCGCCTGGACGCGTTCCTGTGTGATATGGTCTAGGCAATCCTGCTCCAGCAGGGGGATTGGACTAGATGATCTTTCGAGGTCCCTTCTAATCCCTAACATTCTGTGATTCTGTGATTCTGTGGGAGTTAAGGAAATGTGTATTAGTACAATTCCAGTCAACAACTTCTGTAAGTTTTAGGACACCTGATACACTCTAAGTGGGAAGCACTAAATGTGCTTTGTGACTCATGATCGTTTAAACTCTGCATTGCAGACCGAGTGAATAGAAAAGAAGTACGATAGAATGAAATACAGTTCCAGCACCAAAGTTGAAAATCCCTGTATCCAACTTCAGAACTTCACATTGTCAAAATAAGGCCATGTTATTTCTGGTATTCTTTATTAAAAATACTGCTGTACACATGAAGAATGAAAACAGGATTAAACATGAGTAACACATATTGGGATCATGACATTAGAACTTAACATACTGGTGCTTTTTAGGGGAAGCAGTTGACACCTGAATTACTGAAACAAGGGCAAATCAAAAATACATAGGTACCCTCAACAAAATATTTACAATATAGTAAATACAGCAACAGAATTTAAAACAGGTACAAAAATTAAAATGACCAACATCAGGCAATTTCAAAGGTTGTCCCTTCTGTGCTTTTAGCTGTAAGAAATAGGAAGGTAAGAATTAAATTTCCCATCTGGTGCTCAGAGCACATCCTGGTGGCTCTTCTTTTTAAAGACAGGTACACAGTTCTTCCTATGAATGGATCAAACTACAGCTTTAGGACAACCTTCTAAATGGAATTAAAATGGGGTAGAAGGGCTCTCCCCAAAAAAACACCCAAGCTAAACTTCAGACTGTTCAAATCATTCCCAAACATGGACCAAATGAAATAAATAGAAAACAAAGCTCAACTTTTTTTTTTTTTTTTTTTTTTTAGGTATTACCTGACACCAAATATTTTCTGGCTGACACTATGTATGAAAACTTATTAGCTGTCTACCTTTTTATTTTTAAACCAAGTCCTGAGGTTACTAGGGGCTGAAGCAAACTGACATTATGCAAATACACACAGGTTTGCAATTTAGACATGTCTTGCAGAGGGTGGTTTGCTGGTCTAAAAAGGATGAGAATTCAAGCCCTATTTTACCCCTGCCTTAAACTTTCACAAAATATTGGTCCACAAATTAAATTTTCAAAGGTTCCCAAACCCCATAACTGAACAGATGATCCCCTTTCATTTTCAAAGAAAACAATACTGGAAAAAACCTCAGCCCGCTTATAAATTAAGCATTTCATATTTCTTCTAGAATACAAGTACTTCTTTTTTGTACAAAAGAATTACAATATGATTTGTCAAAAAACATATAAAAGACAGCTGCTCTTCCTCAAATACATGAGCTAATGATAAAAGACTGTTTTGCATGTTCACTTTTCAAAGTTCCTGTTCCTTTTGTATTAAAAAGAACATTCTGGCAACTGTTATCATTTGAATATTAAACATTATGTTCCTTTTAAAATTCATTCGATCAAATGCAACAATAATTGATTTTTAAACTCAACAACTGATGCTACCTAATGTGGATTCAACCACATTTTCTAAAATGTGTAAAGCATGTCCCTAGTCTTCAAAGCTTTCGATGTGAAGAGAGTTGCTTTTTTCTTGATGCAAGTCTCAAGGCGGAGAATCATTTTAAAGCTTATAAAAGTGGACAGAGAAATATTAAAAACTTCTCTGAAAACTACAAATATTGAGAATTATTAAAATTGATGTCAGTAACATCAGTTGCAAGTGCTTAGAGTCTGTCCTGACCTTTTGAGTTTCCACATTTTCTTCATGGTGAGCACCCAGTGCTATTAAAACATTCAGTGCTGGGAAAGGATAGATACAGTCTTCACTACTGCTTTAAGAAAGGAAATTCCTACATATTTGGCAGTCTTCAGTATCAAAGTGTAGGTGTTTAACTAGAAATCCCATAAATACACAAGTTTGGAGACAACTGCATGTCCAAATATTAGAAAGGTAATTGAGGAGGAAAATTCCAGACTTTTGAGACTGAATTACTTCAGGAATATTCATGTGTTGAGTATTATCAAAAGTAATATTACTTTGGGCTAAGCAGTGACTGCAAAGGCACAGCAGATCATTATCCCTCCAGATTCAGGCTGTAAAACTTGAAAAGCTCTTGATGCCAGACAACTGCTGTGTTTAGTTAATCTTCTTTTAACAGTGTCTTTGTATCTGTATCCAGTGTAGCGTACCATAATAAAGCTGTGGTTCAAAGAACAGAACTTTATACAAAAATTATACTGTAAATAACCTAAAGTAATACACTCCTGAAACTTCAGGCATTTAAACAATTTCTTTAAAAAAAATCTATTAAAAAAATTGCATAAATGTAAATGCTTCTGACTAGCAGGAAAAACGTACAAACAGTTTTTAAAAGGCGCTGGTTGTGTTTAGAGCAGGTTTGATATGCTCCTTAAATTATAGATGTTTCCCATTATGCTATTTTCATCACTTCGCTTAGACAAAGCTTAAATCAAATGACAGGGGACTTTCTTTCCTTTTTTTTTGGTCAATTCACCGATACTTCACTTGACCGGTTTTAAAAAGTTTCGTCTTCTCACATTTCTTTGAGCTAACAGTGGGTGGCATACAGAGCTTGCATACAACACTTTTACAGAGGTTACGAACTAAACGGTCATTAATAGAACACAATTTATATTAAATTATTTACCTGGTCCTTTATGCTATTCTGGGTGCAAATAATATCAAAAATGAATAAATTTTGCTATATCCTCAGTGACAAAAATGTATCCCAGAAATGTCCTTGCAAAGAGTTTCCCTTAAGTATACAATGTGGCAAAACTTCAGAGATCAGAAAAGTCTTAAAAAAATTAAAATTAGTGCATATACAAGTGGAAAAAATAAAAGCAGGAACATCATGCACCTGATGTGTTCCTTAATCTAAAATAAATTCTTCACAGATAAAGCCTCCAATGGCAGCCTTAGCTCTAGGATAAGTGAAACATTCTTCCCTTCAAGTAACAGTGTACCTGACTGAAGTGCAAGCAGCTTTGCTCATCTCCTGTTTGTTTCCCAAATGTGAAATGAGATGACAACAACAATTCAGCTGTAGTGCAATTTGCTATTGGTTAAGTTCCTCAGCAATGTCCTGCATGCTTTCAGCAAATACTACAACTGACCATCTGCGGCTGCAATCAGTTCTTGAAAAGTGTTTTCAAAGCAGCGTTTTAAATCGCTGTAAGTTACCACAAGTACACTCTTCTCATCTCTGGAAATGAGGCTTATTTTTTCTGGCACACCAGCATCTAACTGTAACAAGAATGCAAAAGATAAAATAAAAGAAGTGTGAAAGAAATGGCAAAACATTTCCCCAATAACAAAAGCAATCAATTTCTTGGCAAGTACGTTGTTGTGGTGCAGTTCAAATCTGCTAACACCACAGAAAGGAAGGATCTGAATTGCACCACAACAACGTACTTGCCAAAAAACCGAGACATTTTGGTCTTAACCTGATGGACATTCCAGACCTTTGGACTAGGTTACCACTGTTTTCTTCCCTTTCCATAAAGCATTAGCTAATCCTGCAATGCTCTCTTCCCCTGTGTAGAAAGCCTAGCAAAATTTCCATATAGCTCCTGATGAACAAAACCATGTTTGACATTACATTTGCACATAAGATCCACAAGCCTCCATGTAGGTAAATTACTTCTTGCACACTCTAAAATGAAATAATGGATGGACCAGCCCCAGGTAGTCTGAAAACCGGTAGAAACCCAAACATCACATTTTTGGCAGTACTGGAAACAAACTAGTTCCCAAGCTGTATGGTACATTTCATCCCTTACTCAAAAAAAAAAAAAAAAAAAAATTACCTAGTTATAATCCATAAACAATTAGATAATCTGCAGTTAAAGTCTGTTCCACAGTTGTTTTCATGTTTTGTTCTGACTTCCCAAATTCAATGTTACAAAACTGTAAGTTACGCTACGTACTTTAGAGATGTACACTAAATCCTAATTTGGAACAGCGGAATATCCTACTTTACATGCTGAAGTCCCTCCCAACACTATATCTTATGTTCTCCTCACTTTGCATGAAATGTTCATCAATGGAGAATTGCCAGACTCTCTTATAAAGCAAAACTTTTGTAGCTCTGTTTTAGTTGATATATTGATATTTCCGAATACTTGACACTACAAATTTTCTTGTTCCAATACAGAAGGTGGGGCAGAGACAAGTGGGATATGACACTATTGATTCAATCTTTGGAAATACAACCCCAGCAGGATTAAATAAATGTATTATAATGTTGTACTGAATAGCAGAAGAACAATTGTCACTGAGATGTTCCACTGGCTGCTGTCTGGAGCAACACAGCAAGTTGGAAATTTCTTGTATTTGTCTTCTAAAATAATGTTCTGAGCATAACCTTAAAAGCTGGAATCTCCCCAATTTAAAGTTCCTGCTTTGTGAATAGCTTCAGAAGGACAAAAGCAAGCCAATTAGCTTTTAATTCTTGTAGAGTAGGATAAAAACACCAGCCTCTTCCAACATCCATTACAAAATACTATCATGATTAAGGTGTTTATGAAATATTGTCTACTGTTCCCATTAGCATCATACAAGAAATCAGTGAATTACCTTAATGAATGTAGGATATGGAAGATCTGTATTAAGAAAGTCACACAGCTAACTAGAAACATCAATATTTATGGCTTGCTTTCTCTCCTCCTGTGGAGGTATAAATCAGTATCTCAGCTGAAAAGATCCCCAAAACGCCACATTGAAAAAAAGATATTTTTTTTTTTAAACAATAGGGTAATTTTCATTCAAAAGGAATGCTTTTGGACTGTAGCAGGAAAGCCTAAATAACCACTTCTACTAGTACACTCTACAGCTTCAAAAGTGTTTTTCAGAGTGTATTTCCAAAGTAGAGTTCTGTAAGCCTTACATTTTTTTGTGTGCTGAGCCCACAACCACAGAAGAGAAGAGCCTCTGTTTAAGAAGGTAAGCCATGAACATTTATAGAACAAGGCATTATTTGACACAGTCTCTTACCTGACCTACGAATTCAGGACTGTCCCCCTCTTGCTACAGTACTGTATGGGTCACTGCTTTCAAATCATGATGGCATTTCACTGCCTATTTGAATATCAACATGCTTTCTTTTTGATTTAGCCTCAATCCCTTTAATGTCCTTTTTAAAGTGATTACAGACACCAACCAGAAAGATAAAAAGGAGGTTAAAGAAACAAACAGCAGTGGTCGAATAGGCTGACAATTTAGAAGATTTAACTGTAGTAAAGTCAGTTGTTACATGTCAAAGGATCTGAATATACGCCATTTTTTCTGGAAGAGAAAGTTGGCTATCCTAATCCTAGAAAAGAAAATACTAGCCACTGAAACGGTATAGTCAGTGTCTGCATCACCAGTTCTCTATGGAGTGGAATGACCAAGCAGCTACCAAAAAAAAAGGAGCATCTTAGTCTCCTATGAATTACTGAAGTGTGGCAAAACAATGTAAAAGAAGTTGAAAGCTGATCTGCCAATAAAAAAAAAAAAAATCAGCTCACATACTTTTTTAATTTACGGAGCGAGACAAGTTCTACAGCTACTGAAGATCTTGTGGTCTCTCACACGTCCCCTGCTATTACTCACAAGAGTGCTCAGCTAAAATTTTGCTAGTGGTGCAGCTCTTGGAAAACTGCAAATAGCTTTTTTAAAATCAACCTTAGAAAACAAAGGGCTGGAGAGGCTAGGGAAGTTATCAGAAGTGGACTTAACATTTTAAGTCACAGAAATTTTCCAGCACTGTCCTAGATGGTAAGGATTTTGCACAAATTTCTACTGCAGTTTGCCTCCTGTCTCCTATTCTGGTCAGGAGAGTTTAGGAATGGATCCTCTTGCCTTATGACCATCCTCTGAGATAACTACATCAGCAGAAACCTCCCCCAGTTAACGGGGTTTTATGGATCCTTTATGCTGTGTTGAAAGACCAGAGTAGCATAAAGGGACCAGCATTGCTTATCCACAGTATTCAATGCATTCTAGGATGAAAAGTTAATACTGCATCTCATGCTGTATTACCGAATTCCAAGTTTTAATATTAATATACTAAGTTTATTTAAAATATCCATAAATATTTGAATATTAGCTTAGTGAATACATTGTTTTCATCCAAAACAGGGGGAAAATAACCACCATTTAAATCAACAAAATTAACCTGCCAATGCCAACTTGCTTTGAAGTGGAATATTATTTTAAAGAAAGTTAACCCAAACAAATTTTTAAAAGCTAACCCAAGTACAGTGTACCTTGTTAAGACATGAGATAATGTGACTGAGGTCAATCCAAGGAGTACCCGCTTCTGTCACCTGATGGAAAAGGTGATCTCGAAAGAGCTTTAGTAAATACCTGTCTCCAGTTTCTGACCACGTTGGGTCTTTCTGAAACCTGGTGTAAAACAAAGGCTCATATTAAAGCTCAGAAAGTTAAGAAAAAACAAAACCCACAGATATATGTAATTCTTCAGTCTGAACTGAGTAATCTTACTGCTCTAAGCCACCTTTATAATTTGCAATTTAAATTACAGTCTCCCTGCTGCCACAAACAGAAGATAACATATTCAAAGTTTCTCAGCTGCTGAAGTACCCAAAGCTAATGCCTACCAAGGGCCACAGAAAAGTCATGGAAGAGAGCAAGAGTTACCTTCAACAAGTTTAACATGTAAATGTTAGAAACCAGCATTACGAACACAACTCCAAGTCTATTCAATAGGATGGGAAAATGAACACTTCATTTTTATGTAGTAGTTGATAAAAAATAAGCTGAAAATTCACTAGCTTAAGACCAATATCTACAGGTAAAGCAAGCTATGGATTGCCTCAAAAACTATTGTCACTCAGAAGAGACTGCTAAGAGAAACCATACTAAAAAAATGAAGCAACTTTGGCATATCTATTTGTAGCCTTCTCTTTAAAATTTTGGTCAAAGTTGCTTATCTTATTTTTATCAAGGCTTCTTAAATGCTCATTTCTTCAGGGGAAAATATGGAGAAATGTTTAGCTTAAATTTATGAAGGAAGAAACCTCACATTGCAAACTGGGTTTTACATACTCTACACCATGAAAACAAGTATTTCTTACTCTGGCCTCTCATTGATTGTTCCCAGTTTTGCTAGAAGCCTAAACAACCTTCCATTTTGCACCTCCTAGAAAACAAGAAAGAGGTTATTAAAGTTTCTGAAACATAAAATGAAGACACTTACTTGCAAAAGATATACAGTAGTAATGCTGATGAAGCACTATTAATTACAATGATTTATTTAATCTAAGAAGAGGGGTGTAGTTTTTTCAGAAAGAGATTGAATGCATTATATTGTGCATCGGTAGCCCAATGATCATTTTAGTACTTCATATTTAAGTTATAAGGTGGGGATTTAACAACTAACAACACCTCGCTGCCCCAGCAGGAACTGGATGAGGCAACCTATTTCTTTGCAGAAACATAAGTCTAGTCTCTTGTCAGCCTATACTTACAGGTATGCTAAAATACAGTCAGTTAAACAAGAAGAATATGTTTATATATATACACATAGTTACCAAGATCTGTAGAAGTACATAGTATAATACCTTATTTCAGCTAAAGATGAGAAGAAACATAATCTACCACATTTGTTTTTCAGAAATGCTTTGTAGGCCATTAGTAGTAAATATTAAGCAAAAATAATATCAGACTAACATTCAAAGTACAATTGATTCCAAATATAATTTTGAGACAAGTTTTTCCAAAAAAGCTAGAATTTAAGTCTTAAAACAATATAAATTCTGCATCCATCAATGACAGAGATAAAGCAATGAGAATGACCTCACACACACAAGACATTAGAATTATAGATGCTTAGAATACATGCAATTGAAAAAAATTGATTTCATACATTTTTCCTCATCACTTAGGACATAGTAAAAAGAGTTACATCCTAGCTTACATTACACTGGATTAATCTTCTGTTTAAGTAAAAGCTGCTCAAAGGTGGCACGAAAAAGTTTCTCTCCTGATATTATTCATATTCTCCAATGGCCCAGCTCTCCAACATTATTTGTGCTAAGCTGCATCTCATTCCATGCATGATCATATTGATTTCAAATTAATTCAGTCTGGAGTGGATTACTGTGCATAGCTGGGTAAATAAAGTAGGTCAAGGTGATAAACAGCTTGACCTCAGACAACCTATGGGTTGCAAGACTTCTATTATTAGTCTAAAGAAAACATGCAGAATAGCTTGTACCACAATTGTAGCTACACTTAGAGATTGACAGGGAAGTCTTACCCTGTCCAGCTAGCAGAGGTCTATACAACCTCCAAATAATTTTTTGGTATGTGGTCAAATACACAAAAGCCAAAACCACATCTGTGTGAATGCCACTACCTTGCAGATTTCCAGTCAATGGTGACATAGCTGAGCAACAACACTGGCACTAAGTCTCCAGGTGGCCTCTCTGCAGGCTTGGTAGCCTGTAAGGCAGGGAGCTCTTCTACAGAGTAGATTAGAGGACTTGAAAATGTGGGGCTTTGAATGCTGTGACATATAGATGATGGGAATATTAAAATGAGGAAGGAAAGGGATAGTGTAATGGGGTCATTGCTGTATGAAACATGAGCTTACGGGAGTAACAAAATATTCATGGCTTCAAGAAAACAAAGTTATGAACTACATACAAACCACTTCCAGCATCAGAAGCCCCTAAGCTACAGATAACTGTGTGCTTGGAGAATACGAGGAAAAATATCATACATGCCAGTCTTGTTCTAATACTCTCCCCTAAGCATCTGCTTTAGAGCAATAATAAAGAGAGGGTACCAGACTAGACTTAAAAGGATACTGTAGCTCTGATGTTCCTGAGGATGTGGTAGCACAAACAAGTTACATTATAGGAGCTAATTAGCAATTGCTACTTATCACTGCCAGGCAAACAGCTATTGCCAAACTGGGGGCTATGCAACTTGGATTTCTAGTGCCTCTGCTCAACTGCTACAAACAACCTGACTGAAAATGTGGACTGCTTAATGCTGATTATAGGACAATCTCCATCTTTGTTATGGGAAGAGGTTCACTTGCCCAAATTTGTGCAGACACACTGGGTCACCTTAACAAGACACGATCTTAAACATCTTCAGAACAGGAGTAGTGGTTGACTCTGATAGAATGGGCACCCATCATTTACAGCTCTGCATCCAAAGCAGGTACCCACGTTGCTCTTCTACAGCTCTTTGCTTTAGATAGATTTCAGTATCTTTCACTAAGGAGGGAAAAACTGTTATCCAACAAGCCAATGGTGGAGAAACTAAGAGAACCAGTCCATCAGAATCCCAACCATTGGTCTACTGCCTTTTTAAAAAAAATTCTCAATAAGGGCATGTAATGGAAAGGAGTCATTTAATCAGGTCTTGATTAAATCCTTAAAAGCTTCATACTCTATCCCACATATATCTTCAGCATCATGAAAGCCTTCTGTAATATATCTCAGTCTTGTTAGAAAATCCTGTGAGCAGTGTCTTCTGACGAGCAGACACGCTTTCCTGTTGAACAAATACACACTAATATGGGACAAGGTACATATTTCCTTTGTGGCTAGCACTTGATAACCTTGACTGAACTAACCAGATAGACTAACCAGACCGCCACAGCAAGAGATGCACACTTCAGGGAAACTGAGGATGGCAGCCTTTACCTACAGCATTCATTTGGAAAGGAAAACATGAGATAAAGGGACACTGGAACCCAAATCCATCCAAGAATTCAGAGGCAACATTTGCTGCTGTATAACCTCTAGCACAAACTACATGACCTAGTGTGTGATGACATACATGGATTTATTTACGCAGAATACTACTTTTTAACCATTCTATAAACATCATCTTTTCCCCAAGACTCCTGGTTGGACATGAAGATGTTACTTTAGTTAAAGCCCAGCTGAGGACATCCTAAAACTAGTGGTTCTTGGAGTTTTTGTACTTTCAATACCTTTCTCAGAGTTCTCAAGTCTGCAGGCAGATTACTTATGTTGCTAAACAATCAAAAGGAAAAAACACAGTAGAAAACATTCTCCCTCAAGGTACAGCTGTAGGAATACTGACTATAGGTCTTCCTGTAGTAATTACTAAGTGATTTACCTTTGCAAGGTCTTCCTCTATAACATCATTTCGCATTTGAGCGGCATCCAACTGAGTATAGAATCGTGCACCAATCATAGGCATGATATCATTTACACTGCGAAGCCTGTTTTGGTCAGTCAGCAAATACCTGCCAAAATATCCCCACCCCAAAAAGATTACTTAAACATGCTGCAAATGCCAGAGAGATTGTCCTTTTATGATTTTATAACTATTTGACCCTGATGTCTATTTAATACACAAAGTTGACAATTGCAGCGTTTCTTGAAAAAGATATTAGCAGAGAACACGTGCGTTAACTTACATGTATATATCCAGTCAGTTATTTACATAAGATAGGAGTGTACTTTCATGGAACTGCGTAGTTCACCCACTCAAACAGCAAGAACATACTCAAAAAGAAAGAAGGGCTTCACTAAGGGCAAATTGTGACTGACAAATTTGGTGGCCTTCTACAATGGGGTTACAGCATTGATGGATAAGGGAAGAGTGACTGATGTAATCTACCTGGACTTCTACAAAGCATTTGACACTGTCCCGCACAACATCCTTGTCTCTAAATTGGAGAGACGTGGACTTGATAGATGGACCACTCGGTGGATAAGGAATTGGCTGGCTGGTCGCACTCAGAGTTGCAATCAGTGGCTCAATATCCAAGTGGAGACCAGTGACAAGTGGTGTTCCTCAGGGGTCGGTATTGGGACCGGTCCTGTTTAACATCTTTGTCAGCGACATGGACAGTGGGATTGAGTGCGCCCTTAGCAAGTTTGCCGATGACATTAAGCTGTGTGGTCGACATGCTGGAGGGAAGGGATGCCATCCAGAGGGACCTTGACAGGCTTGAGAGCTGGGCCTGTGCAAACCACGTGAAGTTCAACAAGGCCAAGTGCAAGCTCCGGCATGTGGGTCGGGGCAATCACAAGCATAAATACAGGCTGGGCAGAGAATGGATTGAGAGCAGCCCTGAAGAGAAGGCTCCAGGGAGACCTTATAGCAGCCTTCCAGTAGGTGAAGGGGGCCTACAGGAAAGCTGAAGAGGGACTTTTTACAAGGGTGTGTAGTGATAGGACGAGGGGTAACAGTTTTAAACTGAAAGAGGGCAGATTTAGATTAGATATGAGGAAGAAATTCTTTACTGTGAGGGTGGTGAGACACTGGAACAGGTTGCCCAGAGAAGTTGTGGACGTTTTTGTATGTGTAAAAAAAGTAGTAACTTCCTTTAAAAGATCTATTAAATCAAACTTACAAAATCAGATTCTTCAGATCAGAGGAATAGTTGATTGTCACCAGTTCCATTGCTTTCTGCAAATTCTCTCTCTGAATTCCTGATAAAGAATTGCAAGCCAAAGCCAACACAACTTTCCCCAGGGAGATCAGATCTGCTTGCTAACAGGGAAAACAAATATGATTCTTAGTATAGATAAATATTACCTATGGTACTAGATGGTGTTTAAAAAAAAAAAAGAGGCAGTTCTTCAATAACCTTAGAAGAATTTGAGCAACTAAAATAAGTGCTATTCAAATCATAGTTCAATACAACTGTCCAAGTTACAGTAGTTAAAATGTACAGAGGAAAATCTGTCCTGATATCTAGAGTTTTCCAGGTACTACATTTATCTTTTGAATGCTTAAAATTTACCTATTTTTAGCTTAAGGATAGTACCAGAGAGAACCCTTGTGTAGTGAGCAGAAGCTCTGCAAAGAGATTCTCTTAACCACCCACCTGCTCACTCCTGACAAGTCAAGGAGTTGGTGGCAAATACGGCAAGTCTTCTCAATACGAGATGCAGAAATACCCATCAAGGATTATTTGTTACAACAGAAACATCATTTACTGGACTCATACCTTTTCACACTGGCCATCCAGTGCGAATTCCACACTGAAATCCACACCAGATTCTAGCAAATGATGTTTTTGTTTTAACAAAGAGCTCAAAGACTTTCATCTCTGATGGCCAGTGTGAAAAGATATGAACTGCCTGAAATAATTAGACAGGAACAAGCCTGTACAGCTGACAAATTGAGCAGCATCCCATTTATGAAGAAATCCTTAGCATTACTAAACACTTTCCTTAAAGGTAGAACTGCTCTTAAAAGATGAATGCTGCATACAGGCTGCTTTGCCACAACAGAAAATTCTGCCCATTTTAACAGACAGCCACCAGAAATTATTTTGAAAAGCTATACCAGATTTCAAAGCCCACTCCTAAACAAAGGAGCCTGATTTAGTAGCCGACAATTACATTCATAGCAAAAGCTGATTCTTTCCATGGAAAGGCTTTCAGCTGTACACAACTTGGCCAAACTTGAAACACCTGCAGCTTTCCATGCTGGATACCTGCTTCAGACTGAATTTAAGAGTCATCTAGAGATACAAATTTAATATTTTCCTGATTTTTTTTTTCTAAGAAAATAAGATATTTTTGCAAAAGTAAAAAAGCAAAAGCTACTAATTATCAAGAATTTCGGCTCCATAGTCTGGAGCAAGGCTATGCCATTTAGCAGAGAACACAGTAATACAATGAATACATCTTGCGTCACTTCTGTAAGAAAGGCCAAAAATTTGGCAGCACTACAACACTGAAAGTTCTATTTAGAATCTGGCAGCTTTAGAAAACTGCTGTGATGATGAAAACGCCACAGCTCTTCCACCCAGAGGGATAACCATGTTTGCTGCCTCTAGCTGTAGTAGCTGAGCAGAGCTTTCCCTGCAGCCACATCTCCCAGATGTTGAGGGACAGAGTAAAGAAAACCTTTCCAGGTCTCTCAATGTCCCTGCTGTTTCCATACCAAGTATGATTAAGCAGCACAATTTAAACATGGATACGCAACATGGCAGAAATTAAAAAGCATAGTACTTTTGTAGCTAATGAAGACAGAAACAGGATGTGGAAAAAGAAATAAGAAGGACAAAGTGATGGAGAAGTAGATGGGACTGGTGTTTACTAAGCTCCATTTCCAAAGGAACCAGGAGCTCCTGAGTATCAGTATTCCTTTGTGCTTTGGTAAAGAGAAATGAACCAGAGCAACAAACCCCATTTTGGTGGGAACCTACTTGCTTCCACTACCAAGTAGCCAATTTGAGCAGCAGAGGACATTGCTATAGTACTAAACAGAGGAATCTTGCTGATACAGTATCTATACAGAGACATATGCCACCTGGCACAATGGCATTTTTATTATTATTTTTTCCTCTAAAAGACTTAAAAGAAATATGTAAGTATTTGTATTAACCACAATCTTTCTTCTTTCTGCAGTCCCCTACTTTACACTTAATACCTTTCAACTTTTAGTAATTCGTTAGGATGTATCCTGTATAAATTCTCTATCATCACACAGCCCTGAGATACTGAAAATATACAACTTCAGGCAAGACTATGAAAACGTAATCTTCCTTTACATAGGTGATTTCACAATACAAATTGCACCAGATTTTAAAAATAGTTGAGAAAACGTCTTACACTTACATCACCCAGGAAATTCCAAATTCAGGCTTTTGGTTTTTTGAGTGTTTGACTTGTAACCTTAATTTTTGTTTGTTTTGCAAATGATACCTAATAGAAAAACTGGCAGAGATGATACAACACTGCAATGCAGCCTCAAACACACACATTTCAAACTACAGTCAATGCTTAACTTGTTTGAGTTGCAAAAGTGGCTTGGATTCGTCCCACTAATTTTAGGAACTTCAAGCGATTCAGTTAACAGTCTGATTGACTTATGATATCTGTAATTCTGCAAGACAATTCAGATTTTGTGCAAGCTGAATTGCTCTCTGGAGGTGCCTCACTATTCACTGACAGCTGAAACCCTGGAGGAAGATGTTCTTTCAATGCCCAATGTTTAAGTGTTACAAGTGCACAAAGACAGGCAGTAATCCTGTGTGACAGGGGAGTCACAGAATATCTCTAATTGGAAGGGACCCATAAAGATCAGGATTTATGGAAGTCAGATTCCTATTTTAGAAGGGACAAAACTACCACCCACTGACCAACTCTATCCATGCGTACACAGTACACAACTTCCCAGAAGCTGGGCTACACCATCCGTTCTATAAGGAAGCACTCTACACATGCCTATTAAGCCCTAACCTCCCCTCTGAAAACGTCAACAAATCCAGCTCTTCCTGCTTCTAGGCAGAGAAAGGTTAAAGGAGGCCCACAAGAACTACTAGACCACTGTGGAGCAGGGACACCAGAAATAAATGCTGTATTCCCATAGTAGCCTTGCTAGTGCAAGGTACAGATTGACATTAGGTACAGTAATTTCCCTTTTTATATTCCATATCGTGCTTTGCACATATCGATGGATCACACCAGTTCCTTTTGCCACAGACCTGCCAGAAGACTTTTGCTATGGTAACTATCAACAGTGACTATTAAGTCATCCTAAGTCAATTCTCAGCTTCAAGGAAAAGCTTTACACCTTTTAAGTACAGGCTGCCTTTTGTTCAGAAATGTGCCTTGCATGCAACTAATGACCATTTAATTAGCAATTCAATTCACAACTGTAACCTGTACCAACTTATCTTTTTACCTCCTAAAAGCTTTGCTAGTAGAGATTTTATCACCATCACCTATTTCATTGATAGAAATATTAAATAGCATTAGACTAAAAACCAGCCCCTAGGAGATAAACTCAGAAACAGCCCTCTTCATTAATGTCTCCCTGTTATCAAATGAATTTCAAATACGTCAGTGAGCAATTTAAGTTAATTGAATAGGTACCCTTTCCCTTCTGCCTTTTTTTTTTTTTTAATATTAAAAAGGTATGTGCTACTATGTCAAATGCCCTGGAGATACCTCAGCATTTTATACACTTGGCTTTATCAGCCAGACATGTAAGCTAGTCAAACAAATCTTATTTTTGACAAGATCCATTTTCCATAAACTCTTTGAAACTGACATTACTTTTTTGTTTATTCTGTTCCACTGCTTTGCTTGGATCAATATCAGCTCATCCACTCTACAATTCTGTGGATGCACTTAATCCTTTTATGTTCCAGAATTGCACTTAGAAGTCCCTCCAAGTTCCTAGGGTTTTTTATTTTTTTTTTAAAGTCAACATTAATACTTCAGATGCCTCTTCAGCTAGTTTCTTTAAATTTGAGGAGGTATATATGAAAGTTACTTTTGTTTGCTAAATTAAAAATATTTACTTTGAGCAAATGTAACCTTATAGCCCTTGTTAAACCAATAAAACTTATGTTTTCTCTTCATTTTGTATGCAGAGGACTCACCTTCATTTTATTCCAAATACAGAAATAGTTATTAAATTTTTCTACTGTTTCCATTTAAAGTTTTCCCATCTGTATCTCATAACTGACTGACACAAGACTTAAGGATTGCGGGGTGGGAAGTGATGTGCTGGAATTTATATAGGTTTAACACCTTGTTTTTAATGCAAGCAGCCACTCACATTTGATTTACTTCTTTCTAGTTTCCCTTGTTGTTGCCTTTATTTAACTCTTAAATGCTCATATAAATTAATGTGTTTAACACAGATTGTAACGAACAACTGCATTCCTTTTACATAGCCCCTCACTGTTCTGGCCAAACTCTTTCCTATCTATGTTAACAATGGGAAATAGCCAGAAAGTGACAAATGCTAACAAAAAATACCTTTCTCCATTGAAGACAGAAACAAGGAAACGCATATTAGCTGGGCAGTAAACCAAGAGATAACCTACATTTTTAATAGTCACAGGAGTCCCAGAGGAATTCAGGAACTGGGTCATGGATTGAGAGGAAAAAGGACAAGCAGCAGCTGTTATTTTGTAATTTTATCTGGCTAGGGCAAACAAATGTAGAGAATGATAAATGACTCCTGAATTTCAAGGAATGAATTCAGTCCAGAATCTCTGAAGGACAAAATGGATAGTAAAAGCCTACCCCTTCTAGAGGAAGTGACAAAAAAAGAAGGCAATACTGTATTTTCTAACTCCGGCTTAGATCTTCCAAACTATGTATTTAAGAGTACTTCTTTTCTGGTTTAGCAGTGATACCTGAATAATTTGAATACTAACAATGTATTAAACATGAAAAAAACATTCCCCCTAAACAAAACTAGGCATTACCAAGCAAGTTAGTTGCCAAGTGTTAGGCTGCTACACTGGTAAATGCTTTTGACAGATCTGTGTACCTGCAAGTATTTTTAGATTTGTACCTCCAAGTACATTAAACATTTTGCTTTAAAATTACTTGAATGTCACAATATCTCAGGAGGATCTCTGTTCCAGCTGCAATTAAAATAAATTTAAAGAAGTATTTAGATTAAAAAAAAAAAATCTCATTACATTTTTAGGCATGGAATCTCTCACTTGCTTCTATTCCTATCTTCTCTCAGCTGTTTTCCACTAAACGATTACCAGAAGCCCATTGATATGTAGTTGGGCAGGAGGGAAATCCTTTGATGTACTCAAAGTACACTGAAAATTGCTTTACTGTATCACTAAAAAAAAAAAAGTTGCTGTGTTCTAGGACATGGTCTCCAATAAGCTAGTTTCTGCCTGGCCAAAGTTCAAACATTTCATTTATTACTGGAAGACTCTGAATGAGCCATTTTCTCACAGTGAATAAGCTCAATTAATGAAAATAAATTAAATCCAACTCCCTACTGTAGACTTTCACTCCCAGTACGGACAGAGTATGTGGTGACTGTTGAACAATGTACTTTACCCTGAGGGGAAGTTAGGGAAAGAGGCACTCCTGTACACAGTGATGCTCCAGATGATTGTGGAACAGTTTTTGTTAAGTTTAAAGGGATTCTTAATTCAGGAATTATGCAGAGTCCACACTTCAGAGAATGCCAGGAGAGCACAGGAAAAACTAGGAGCCTAAAATAAAGATACACTAGAATCTTTTAGGAGTGAGGCGAACACCTAAGTGCAGTTATTTAAAAGATCTCTTACTCCCCTGTGAACAGGTATTCAACACTTTTTTTGTTACAATAACAAAAGAGAAAGCAGAGCAAAAACTGTTACTGAACAATTATTTTTTTATCTCTAACACTAAATGTAAGATTTTTCTTCTCCTTCCTTTAGAAATTCATATTTCCAACCATTTCTGACTTAAGTATGTTAAATACTAATAGTTAAACCTGTCTGGTGAGTTTGCTGAAATTTTAGAAGCAGAAGATAGCAAAATGAGAATTTACTTTTCTAAATACAAGCAAATTTGAATAATGCATGGCAGAACCAAGATCAAATCAGGAAAGAAAAAAATACTGTTTTTTAGAGATAGATATACTGAACTACAGTTTAATTAAATACTTGTCTTCTGAAAGGAATCACACTGGTTTTCAGTACTTCCTGTGCCAAGTCACCAACCTAACTATGGCGCTGTTGTCTTACCTGAAACTGAGCCATTAATGCCAGTGGATTATTTTGACTGTTGTCAAATGTCAAAACATCAAAGATTCCAACACAATTAACTCGTAACCTTTAGGAACAAGAAGAGAAAAGGAAGTGTCATTAAACTTTGCTGGCTACTCAATTTTTCCTCTGGTATTCATTGAATGCTTTGATATGACAATGTCATCAGTACGCAGCAAATTACTATGAAGCAGAAAATACTAATTTTACTATTTGATAGAATGCAAGTCTTCAGTTTACAAATAAATCATCAAATTTCTAAATTGTCAGTAGTGGATCTGAACAGTACTTTGAGGATAATGTGTAAGTCTTCCCAAAATATGTTTAAAAAGAATTTTAAAAAAATTTACAAGTTTTAGGATGTATTTATTTTTAGTCTCATGCCAGTTAAAAGTAACAGAACTTTCTAGTTACACTGTTATTTCTGTAACAGGTACATGGTCAGGAGCTACCATGAACACAGATCACAACACACAGCGAGAATGAATGCTTTCATTACCTTGTTTTGCCTGTAACTAGAATCTTTGTTGGATCCATAACTCGGCACGCCAGTCCTGCTGTATGAATGGTCCGTAACGCAGAGCTGAGCTGCACAATATATGCCCATATCAAAGACTCTGGAAGCAATCCAGCATGCTGCCGTGGTAGAGGTCCATCATGCTGACCTAGAAGCAAAATGTTGTAAGCATCAATAAAAGGCTCCTACATAAAATTAAAGTTAGCACATTTTGAATTATGCAATTTATTCACATATTTATTTGTTTCAACTCCTAACAGTCCTCAAAAGACTTATATGTCGTGCTTTAATGGTTGGGTTGGGTTTTTTTTTGTTTGGGTTGGGTTTTTTTGTAAGGACATCAGATTTTAAAATGCTAACAATTCATTAGGCATTATTATTTTCACTCTCACATTCAGGAAAACTATGCTGATATTTAAAGTTTAGGATGAATAATCACTACAAAAAGAGCACCGGTTAGAAATTGCTGAAAGTAGCTGATACATCAAAATACACAGGTACTTCAGAAGTAAAAAGGCCGATATTCTGAAACAACAAGCACGTACCACAGTAGCTTCAACAGATACCATTTTACCTCCTTTACAGTAGAAAGGCTTACAAATTAAACATTCTCTATCATCTGATAAGACAAATTAACAAGCTAATTTCAAATTACATGGACAAATCAGACTGGAAGATTTGGTGGCTAAACATCACTGAACACTACTTCATGTATGTTCTGCTGTGACCCAGCTCCCCGACAAGTCATCACTGCACGATCCCTGGTCAATGGGCCATATGAAACTAATGCATCACTCCCCTTCTAAATGAACTTGTAGTCCTCCTTTCAAACATAAAACTAATTCTTTGCAAACATACACCCAAATGCTACATTGCAAACTGTTTCTGAGTAATACTGAGCCAGAGATGAAAAAACAAATATATAGATAACAAACGTTATTTTTAGCAAGATGCATGTAATACAAAGAAGATGCTACTGTTTGCATGGTACAAAGCTGAAGTAAAAGAAGAAAAAACATCCAGCATAAGACAGTGCATCTCAATTTTGCAAAACATGACAGGCATTTCATGAGGTTGCCTCAGTATTGATTCCGCTAATTTTGAGACCAGTAACGTCATCACTATTAAGTAAAATCATGTAAGCATATGATTAAGTTGTAGACTGACTGCACTCCTTTCCTCCAAACATTTGTTTCTTGGTTTGTTTGGTTTTTTTTATTGTTTGGGTTTGTTTTTTTTTTCCTCTGCCTACAGGAACATATCAACATCTTGCTCAGAATAAGTTTGTGTGTGTGCTTGCATGTGTACACACAAACATATATATGCAAGAGTTAAAAAGTGCAACAGATTACTAAAAAAACTTTTACTTTGAAATTTTACTGATTTTGGAGTGATGGGCTGGGAATGTCCCCAGCTTTCATTTCTGAGCTTTTGTTTGTTTTTAAACTTTAGTTCATTTTTCAGGTTTAAGGTGCTTTGGTTTAGATTATAAAGATGAAGACACTGACTCCTTTAAAGAGCAATAAGCCTGGCATGTCTACTGAAGGTTGAATATAATGAGATATTCTTTGTTTTTTCTGGCCTCCCAATGAATCATTATGCAAATCACTTCCCACAAACCAGCATACCAGAAGTCTCACGTAACACACTTTTCCCCCTCATGATTCTTCTTCAGCATGACAAAAATTATGATATAAAATGACTGAGCAGATAAAACCTCTTTTATTAGTTGAGGCTCTTTCTCTAGTTACTACTTGCTATAGAATACACTTTACATTTGGTAAACAGCAACGTGTGTGGTATGTTTAACAGCAACACATATGGACACTGAAAGACAGAGTTCCATCTGTACAAAATAAATATTTCCAGAAGAGAAATGTTGCTATAATATCCCAAAGAGAGAGAGAAGACAAAACTTGTGGGTTATTTTTCTGCACGCAACTTAAAAACAACAGCACTTGCCCTTTGATTTCCACATAACAGCAATATAACCAAGAGAATATTCAACGTATGCTGAAAAGCTGAAAGACCAGAGTTCAACACAGCTTCTCCCCATCTACCAGCAAATCTCAATGAAGCAACAACATTATTTTTGCTACTGGAAAGACTTGCTTGAGGCTACAGTCAAATCTAGGCTGCTGCTTTCTGACTGGTTGGCTGCATCCCACGTTCCCATACACTAAAGGTACAAGCTAGAACACTGGAGGAATCAGTTTTGAAATGCCCTCTTACATATCTATCTGTTCAAAACAAGTAAGATTAAAAGCAGTTCAGTTTGCTGCAATGCTGACTATGAAGTACGACCCATGAAGGCCCATCAGGCCTGCCACAGATAGCACTTGAACAAGGACTTACAGATGGGACCCAAAAGCTCACTCTTCAGGCAAAACACAAAATGCTTTGGAAAGCTTTCCAAAAACTACTGAACACAGTGAAAAAATGTAACAAGAATACAAGAAAACATTACCAAAATGACCAGAATTACTTTACACCAAGAAGTGGTATTTTTAGAGGTTTCTAGCTGATTTGAAAAAGGCATCCCACCACAGGCTGAATCCATAGCCACAACATGCAAAATTTCAGATTATGTTCTTCCCACCTACTGCAGGGCAGGCTCTCCCACTGCTTTCATCTGAGATGCAGAACATAGATACTAACGGAGAAGATTAAAAATTAAAGAACTGCCATTCCAAAACACAGGTTATCCATTGTTTTTCCTTGCTGCGTTAAAATAAACTCATTGTCAGCATTATTTATTTATTTTTAAGTTCTGTGGTATGATGTTCTCCACTGAGCAAGAAATGTCCCCTTTGCACTGGGGTGTGTGTGTATACTTCTTTTTTGTTTGTTAAAACAGCATTCAAATGAAATCCAGTTCCCCAGAGCAAGGATAAAGCCAGGGATAGTCCCAGGGTGGGAAGGAAGAGCTGGGACCACCGGCAGCAGGACCTGTTTTACACCATCAGGAACACTGTCAGAAAGCATGCTAACAAACAGCAATTCTCAGACAGTTATGAAAAAAAAAATATCAGAAGCCCAATAAAAGATTTAGCTGCTCACTAAACTGAACCTCTCAGGCCTGTAAATCAGTCTCTCACATTGAGAACTGTGAGTTGTTCAGTGTTTGCTTGGTGTTCCTGCGTTAAAGTACTGAAAGTAAGATAAATGCAGTAGCCTTCATTTCTCCTCCTTCTCCAGGGAAACCTGGGCTTTGGTTTTACATTTCCCCGTTTTCAATATACAGAAAGGTTCTGAACTACTAGTGAAGCACTACATTATGTAAAAAATCTGAAGATATTGAAAACCTGAATTTACTTTGAGGAAGTTGCAGCTTTTGGCAAAGGTATTTTAGGATAATTATTAGTCACACATTTTGTTCTCAACAACATCATGCTGACTTTCAATATTCATATATTCTTTCTTCTCATCACAGTCTAAGTACATAACTTATTCCTTTTTCAATGGAAGAGGTATTTTATGAAAAAACATTCAGCAGCTGGGGATGCAAAAACAATAAAGTCAGCAGAAAAATCCATTTTTGTGCATTAGATACTATTACTACTGTGTCCAAAGGAAAACAAGGTCCAGGAAATTTGCCTGTGTTCATTAGAAAGTATTTGTTTGCTGAAAAGCAGGATCTGTGGTGCTGAAAACTACTATGAACAGCATGTACACCAACATTTAATTACTCAGAGCATTTTTAACAAACAGACCAAAGGACATATCAAAGGCATGCTTATCTCTGCCAACCACAAAAACTCATCAGGACAAATTAAAAACCTTACTGGAAGCAGGAGAAAGAAAAAGCCTTACTGGAAGCGCGACAAAGAAAAAACCTTACTGGAAGCAGTGGATAGTTACTGCTAATTTGCCAGAATTTTCTAGCTGATAGTTTTAAAATATGTACATTCCAAATGCGGTTCACCATTTAATTACTGGAGTGTTAAGAACAACATTTCAGTACTTTTGGGTTAACTTGCTAATTTAAAGAGGACATAATTTCTGCAGAGATAAATGCACTAACATGTACTATAATCTGAAGTTGAGAAATACCAGAAAGGTGAAAGAAAACCATCAAGTTCCAGAACAACAGATTTAACGTTTAGACACTTTTGATAGAAATAAAAGTATATTGAGGAAATATGAGGTACGAGAATCAAACAAAAAGGAAATTTTCAAATCAATGTACTCTGAGTAGTAATTGACTGAAAAGTTAGACTTCTGATTTTAAAAGTTGTGAAAATTTAGTAAAATATGACAGAACAACATCAGATTATCACACTGTACCACCTGAAGAAAGAGGATATTTCATTGCATAAAGAACACAAGCAATAAATTCTATAGAATTCAAAAGTAACAAAGACATTAGCTTACAGTATAAAAATAAACATAAGCTGCTATTTTTTTTTCCACACCAAATCCCTTCCAAAGTAGTTCTGCAAAAAGGTCTGTAAATAACATGGCAAAAAGAAAAAACCCAAGACTGACCACACTGACACCAGTGACATGCAAGACAGCTATGTAAACCATAATCCTCATCTTTTAACTGTCAAAGTCTCATGTTGCCAACTGGAGTGTTCAACATAAATAAGGTTGCATACCTGAAATCAAATTCTGAGTTCACTGATCTGGTTCACAGTGTTGTGCCTCCTAAAACCTTTAAATGCAATTGTACTAATCTGGGCCTCATGCTGCAGAGTACCCAACTTCCATCCATTCCCCTGCTTCTCTTGGGAGTCTCCTCTAGGCAGGCAGACGGCCAAGAAACTCTGTGAGGGGATGGAGAAAGGATCTGTGAAGGCAGGCAATTCTGATAAATCAAGTTATAGGTATGCAATCTTATTTTTCTCTCTTAATTGCTCCTTCTACTGAGGACCAGACTAGAAAGCAGCAGTTACCAAAAAAGAAAGGCCAAAGCAAAGATGTGCAGAAAGATTTGGCAAAATTGGGGAATTTCAGGTGATTTTTTTCTAATTTATCTAATAAAAAGACTGGAAGAGCAGGTAATGAGAAGTGTCACAGGCAGGAGAGAGTTATCTTCCTTACATAACCTGTAAGTTCTGCCACAACAGTTCATTTTAATTAAATAATACTTTGGTTTGGCTGAACAGAAATTGATGTCTTATTTCCCGTTTCAAAGACCATCCCTGCCTATAGAAAGAAGTTGTAGTAGGTCAAATAAATGGTCCAGATAGCCCACTAGCCAGTTTCAAAGACACATACACTAAAATCAGAACAGTAGCTTGCAATAGATACCTGAGTGTATGAACACAAACAAACAGAATATTCTGCTAGCCTCCAATAATTTGCAGCTCAGAGAACTCCTGAGCTACAGATAGTGTCTTTGCAGTTAACAGTCCTTAAGTATTTCTCCTCCATGAGTAAGCTCACTTTCCCGCTGAACCCAGGCAAACATCCACAATAATCTGTCACTAAGTTCCATGGCTTAATTATCTTTACACAGATTTTGAATTTGCTGCCTGGCTAGTTTTATTTGTCAGCCTCTAGTTCTAGGCTGGAAGAAATATCAAACTATTGTTATTCATTTTTTCTTTATTCCTGATGATTTTTTAAAACACCTACTCTATTTCAGTCATTTTTAATCCCATCATATTCCTGTCCATTTTTAACAGCATGAAAAGTGCTATTCCACTTTGCTGTTCTTCATACAGAAGCTCTTCCATGCCTTTGGTCACCCCTGTCACCTCTTCTCAACTTCTTTGCTGGTCTTCTACACCCTTCAAAATGTGTAAGGAGGACCACAACTACAGATATGAGTCTATGATGCACCCACATCTTGAATACAATGTCTTCTGTTTCATTGTTCACTCTTTTCTTAATCTGCAACAATCCATTTCCTATTTACTGCTATTCAGCAACAGGACAATATTTTCCTTAATCTACTTAACTATAGCCCCAGATCTATTACTGAGTGGTAACAGACAGAGGCCATCATTTTATGTTTAAAGTTAGAGTTATGTTTTCCCTCAATCACATTGGTTTACATTACATCACCTGCTAGATTATTGCCAAGAATCCCCGTCTTGTAAGATCCTTCTGCAACCCATCACAATTGGCCTTTGTTTTTAACAATCCAAATAATTTTATATTAGCAGCAAACTTTGACAGACCATTATTTATCTTCAGTGCAAATAAGGGAATGTGTTAAGAAATACAACTCCCAGCACATATTCTTGTGATACTCCATCAGTGATCTCCCTTCACTGTGAAAATCGAATGTTCATTCTTACTCTCTTTCTTATCTTCTAACCAGTTACTAACTTAGATGAGGATTTTCTCTTATCTCATGGTCACTTAGTTTCTTCTAGAGATTCTGATGGACTTCATGGAAAACACAAGATCTTATCTACTGAATCTTCCTTCAAAGAACTTCAGTAAATTCATGAGACATGACTGCCCTTTATAGGAGAAAAACTTAATTTTTTTCCAGTGTGACAAAAGAATGTGTCCCCAGGAATTTTACTGTCACTTCTATTATTTTGTCCACAACAGATATTCTTCTATAATACTCTAGCAAGGTATAAAAACATAACAAGAACTGATTTACATGGAAATTGAAAACCACAGGTGGGAGACACTCAGAAGTATAGTCCTGCATGTAAGAGTCATTAACCTGGCAGTAGGTGTTCCAAGTTTATCCTACCAAATTAGTTTCACATCAGGCTCACTGAACTTGTAATTGCATTCTTTGACTTGCCATGGGATATGACAAGTCAACCTAGCGTTTCCTCTGAGATACTACCACCAAAACCAATGGTAGAACTCAAGTTCCAGCCTCACTCATACCAGTCAGCTCAGTGCAAAGCTAGTGAAAATTATTCAGTATATAAGGGATCTACAAGCCTTTGCATATATTCACACACTACCAATCCATTATACTCTGATCTGCTAGACAGCCAAGTAAAGTTTTCCATGTCAACCTTTGAAACAGATTGTATTCACAGCTAAAGGCTCTATTTCAAAAGGCACAAGAAAGAAGAAACCTTAGCTTCTGCTTGTCTTTATACAGTGGCAGCCTAAAGACATTTAGGCAACATCTACTCTAATAAAAGAAACAAGGCCAGTCATAGTCCTCTGGTCATCCCTACTGCTGGATCTAATTTCAGGGTTGGTCCTGCATCAAGCAGAAAGTTGAGACAAAAGCTCCGAGGGTACCTTCCTACTCTAAGTCTTTCTGTGATTCTATTCAGCTGTGACCATTTCTCTTTCTCAACGTGGCACTGGGCTCTGTTAATAACTTCAGCCTGTTGTGTTCCAGGCAACACCTGGATGCAGTTTGTGGGACTGCATGGGTCATGAACTGGTCCTGATAGGCAGTATGATTGGCAGCATACTGTTTTGGAGGGGAAAAGGCTTTGGCCATATGGATATCAACTCTGCTGGGCAACTTGCTGAGCCACAGACCATGCCGTGACAGGTATTATTTATGAATGTAGACATAGCTTTAGTGACTCCTTTGAAGCCATAGTATAAATCTGAAAAAAATCAGACCTATTATGTGAAGTTTGTGTCTGAAAAGAATACATGTTACAAAGATTTTTCAATCCATTTCTTAACTAGTACCTCATGTTTCAAAACATTAAATAAAACATTGTCAATTAGTCCTCATAACACTTTATGAGGAAAAAAAAATTATAAGTGGAGGGCACCTGAACAGCAAGCATCAAATTGACATTGCATATGTCTTATGATTTTGGAAACATCTCCAGTTTCCAAACACCAGTCAGGTGTCACCCAGTGACAGACCTGCAATAGGACCCTAGAGTTCTTGGCTCCCAATCCTGTTCAAACTTACTTCTCTGTCAAAGACCTGTAATTCCCTTACAAACAGACATCAATTTTGCAAATTAGTCGTAAGTCAAATGTGACCAGAAAAGTAAACTGTTCATTGTTAGAATTTTACCTTAACTTTTAACTCTAGTTATACTTTTCTGTTATTTCAAAAAAAAAATTTATTCAGAAATTTTACAAATAGAAAGCGATGAAGAGTTCTCTGATCCCAATTAGCTTATGATATGATAGAACCGATTAGCTAAAAAATTAAGTTGAATGACTGTTTCTGACCAGCTATTTACTGCTTAAGTATTGGAAATAGTTTACAGAAGTATTGTACAATAATGTATTTTCCTTACCCCATTTTCGTTTTGTGAAATAGGCATCAGCACTAGGGTCATTGAAGTGTCTGCTCATCATAGTCTCTCCTCCAGCATGAAAATCATATGCAAAGACAAGAGCTTAAAAATAGAAACATGTGACAATTACTAACTCAAGCATATTTGGAAAAAAGTCTCAACACATCAGTTGGGAAAAAAAAAACCTTACAATGTTCTCCAAATGCTTTAGTGGTAAACACTTCACGCAAGGTTACTATATTTGAGTGCTGAATTTTTTTCCACATGTCAACCAATACCATGCACTTTGTGTTAACAAGACGAAAACCTAGAAAAGAAAAACAACCATGTTTTAAAATGCAATGTTTTGGGGGAGAATTTTTTACTTTAACATTACTTCTGAAACTACTGAAAAGCAACCAGACATTGAAATATGACTAGCATGCTTAGGAATGCTAGTCCTATTGAGACAACTCAGTTTTTCTCACCATGTATCCTCCGAAGGCAATATGGTAGGTCATCTTTACTATTTACAGCTTTATAGCACGATGTAATGTACCCAAAGTTGCTTGTTTTCTGTATCCTATTGGGCGGTGGCAGTGGTTCTAAGGGAAAGAGACTGTGGTAGCTGTCCACTTCCGCAGGAACTGCTAAAATCAGTTTATACACAGAAACGTATTAGGTGTCAGTTGACTGAGAAAGTTATTACAGTAGCAGAGAAGATTAAAACGACTGTCATTAATATGTAAATTCTTTGCACCATCTTTTAGGTGCATGTAAAGTTAAAATTCACTATTTTTGCTTTAACACCGCTATATAGGTTCCCAGAAGAGATTCCACAGAGCTAACACAACTGTCTTCAGAAAAAGTTACACCAAATAAAAATTAACAGAATAGATTCACAGTTCCATCTGCCATTTTTTCATTTGCTTTAACAATTCACCTTTCTGAATGACCTTTCTTTGGTGTTCTTTTCCTGCAAAGATTCATAAATAAGTACCAGTTTCCATACAGACTGTAAGAACCCTGTTTCCATCACAAAAAAAAGCAAATCTGAATCTTACATGTTGTAACATACTGGTTTAGAAAACAGAGAGGGAAAGGGGTGCTGAAGGTTTCCAAACCAGATTAAGAGATTACCCTTGCAAGAAGAGATACACTTGTACTTCATCTGGATTAGTAAACTAAACTGCATTTTTTACTATATCATTATCATATTAAATACACATTTGAGAAGTAAGGACACTGCAACCAAAAAAAGAAATCTGTTTAAATCAAATTGAACAGAGTCAATTGTAAATTCTCCAAAAGCCAAATTATTACAAATAGTATACACTTCTCTTGCCTGACAACTAGTACAAAGCCTTTTCTGATATACCAGCCGATTCACTTTAAAACAAACTAGTTTGCTAGTTTATATACAGACTTTGAAAATATATGCATCCTTTAAAGGAATAGTTAAAACGTATGAAGTAATACAATACTGTTTTTCACGAGGCTTTATTGCCTTAATGTTTCTTCCTTTCTCAGCAATTTTAAGTTTCCAACCATTAAGGAGTTTCAAAACAGCAGAATTTTACAGAAGAAAAAGACAACAGAAGCAAGAAACAAATTTCATATTTCTGAAATACTTGGTATCTGGTTATCCACAGTCCAGACTCATGATTAAGGCTTCATGAAAAATTAAAAACAGGTGGTGTTTTTTGCAAGATGTTGTTAACATTGTTGAATATGCATGGGTGCCGAATGATACGATCACAGTTTAGTTCATAAGAAACACTTACCAGGAATATCAGCCTGATCTATCTGGGCCATTGTTATTAAGTGTCTGTTGATCAGTTCCTAAAGAACAAATTAAGTCAAGTTTTAAACATTATAATTCAGCTCATTATTTTTGATAAGTTAACAGTATACTGTCTTTGAGTACCAGCTACTTGTACTAAAATAGGGAGTCGATACAAATGTCTGGGGTGAGGCAGGGGCAGGAAGAAGGCCACTAGCTTGAATATGTTAATGACAAAATATATAAATTCTTGAAGGAAGGAGCTGCAGAAGACACATTAGCTATAGCTAGCATTGACACAGACACCTACTACAGTAAAGCTGAAATAAATAACAGTCACAGCCAGCCCTCAGAGAAGGGCTCTTCCACTAACACCTGCATATACTTTCATTCCAGTGAAAGACTTTAAAACTGGATAGGATTACAGCTTACAGGTATGCTACATAAATGAACCCATGCACACCAAAATAATACAGAAGTAAGAATGCCTAGCTGAACAGTAAATCATTGCATGCAGATTAGATTGCACTCACATACGTTGTAACCTGCCCCCACGCTCTGCTGTACTTCATCCATTACAGGACTTGATTTTTTCAATTTTCCACAGGGAAAACTGCACAGATTTTGAGTGGCTATTTCTCTTCTACTATTAGCAATCCTCTAATTTTTGCCAAGATATGAGATTTTGCTTTAAATTATCTATCTTACCTGTCTGAGCTCATCTGCCATGAAGAAGGAAGGTGCATTTGCTTTTGGCTGCATGTAAGCAACATGAGGTGCAGCTGGATGGTAAATGTGGTAGTTTGGAAATACCTGAAAACAAAACATTTTAAGAAGCAGTTTAAAATCCTTAAGGATAAGGAAAACAAAGAGTTTTGTCACCCTTTTAGTCTGAACTACTGAACTACGAAGTCTTCATGCACAGTACATGTTACAAATATATTGTCAGATATACTCCAGTTTCCTTATGTGATATTCACTACTAATGATTTCAAGAGGGTGTGTATATGTGTATGTAAATAGCTATTTTAATATTTAACTGCCTTTTCCCCTCCACTGTAAATGTAAGAGTTATTTAACATATCAGAAAAAAAAAAAAAATCAGAGTTTTTGAAGTTCTCATATGTATGTATCCACTGAGATATACATAACATGCTCTGTTTCTATTACTATATAAAAAAAATCAAAACTCTACAGAGAGGTAAATGAAAAATACATTTAAAAATTTCTGGTCCTTCAATTTCAGTGATTTTGGAGAACAATTACAACAATTAAAAGGCCAAATCTTCATACAGAATAAGGGTTTCACAGTGTTAAGAATATTCTCTGTACTATCAACCAATTCAGCATTTGGAAACTCCATACGCCTCTGTATCGAAAGCAACATACCATTCCTGTGAGAGGTGCTGGAGTTGTATCAGTGTAGAAGTATGTTGTTCCACCCACTGTTTCCTTCTGGATCACCTGGCCAGTAGATGGAGGCTGAGAGACAGCATTAACAACAGAAGCAGAGGCACTAGTAGGCACCATATAGTTTGCTGGGTTAGGAGTATGACTTCTTCTTCGAGGAGCAGGAGATGTATGAGGAGTTATTTTGGGGGAATGAAGAGGAGAAGATCCTGCTGACAGTGACATTCCTTAAAGAAACACAAGAAGATATTCTTGATCAAATCTGTCATCAAAAAACTTAGCAATTTGAAAAAAAAAAAAAACAGCCTTCACTAGCAATAATATTCTGAGCAGGTGAGTCGCTTAAGGATTGCCACATCTGTATGAAGAGTTAAGAGGTAAAACATTAAGAGCAAGACTGAACAGATACATTTTCCCAAAAATCTTTGCTTAGTTCAGAGGGAAAGGGCTTGGGAACTTACGATCTATGCATGAAGAAAGGGGGAGATTAAACAAATTAATGCTGTGTCTAGAAGAGTCTATTAAACTGCAAAAAGAAAATATTAATGACTATATAAGCAAATGTTTATGTAACAGTTACATGAGCAGTCAATGGGAATTGCCAAGCTGTAACTCACTTCACCTAATTACATGTGTACCTTTTACTAGAACCAACTTCACAGCTATGAATATTAGTTAGATCCCCAGTAACCACACCCCACAAATAAGCAATACACAATATGCTACTTCTAATAATTTCAGGGGAGAAATTACCTATTTTCCCATAATTATTATATTCAAAAATCATCCTCCAAAAGATCTATTTGGTATGTAAAGATAGGTAACTTCTCAGAATATGAAGTCTGTTAGGCTTTCATGCTGAGATTTGCAAATTTATTTAAAATTATTTTATTGACTGGTGTTCACCCTCAACATTAGACAGGCAACTCAACGGAAACTTGAGAAGCTCAGCTTTTAAACAAAGTGCATCAGTCGGGAAAAACAAGGGCAACTTTTTTTGCACACACGCTTTGTAGTTAACAAAAACTAGTTTAGTTATTTCAAGAGTCATTGTACACAGAACTCTCAGATATGCTTATTTATAAAAGTTTAGATGTCAAAGAAACCTTCCAGGGTGAGGAAGAGATTACCCTTCAGAAATCTCCTAGTATTACTAGTAGAATATCCTAGATATCTCGGTATTCAGATTAATACAAAGGAAAGCATCTAGGAACCTTATCGTTGCTCGGTTCAGATTAGGATATACTTTAACAGTCAGAATTATATTAGTCATACTAAATTCTTTTTTTGAAAGGATACAAGATACACAACTGTTACATTTAATGCTCTAAGGACAGCTGAGAATTCTTCTCCAATTAAGAATTCAGTTAGTTAGTACTCACACATTTGCTTAAATTACTTCCATTTACATATCTGGTAACCAGAAGTTATAAATGGAAGTAATTTAAGCAAATATCTGAGTAATAAAAACAAGAGCAACTTTTTTTTGCATACACACTTTTTAGTTACCAAAAGCTAGTTTAGTTACTTCAATCAAGAGTTATTGTATACAGAGTTCTCAATATGCATCATTGGTAACATGCAGGAGTGTTTTTACACTCATGTCTTGTCTCTACAGTAGTCGCATTCCTCCTACATTTTCTTTTTTCTTTTTTTAAACAAACCCCAAAAGCAAATAACAATTTTAGTATTAACAGTTTAATCACTAGTTGGGGAAAAACGATTTTGAAGCTAAATTATCCTAGTGATATTAACAGAATATTTGTAACCTTTCATTTAGCTTCATTTACTTTTTTGACATCTCAAAAACTATGCATATTAATTCAGCACAATTATTTCTTTTGTTCTTGAAAAGTGAATAGTTCCAACAAAATAACCACAATTTTTAACATAAACCATAAGAAAATCTTATGCCTTTCTCTTCAGTCATTCATTCTTTTTATAAAATATAAGAATATGAAAAATATTAAAGTGTAAAGTCTACACTTTTCTGGGCCAGAAGTTCTCTTTGTATTAATACATGTATGTGTGTATGTACACATACCTTACAAATGAGCAATACTGTGGAATAATTGCTTGCTGATTAGTGTATTAACAAAATGCAAATTATAATATGCACTTCTGAATGTTTAATTTTTAAACCACGTCTGAAGGGTATCATAAGCAGTCTCCTAAAAATGTTTACAAATCAACTGTATGACTGTAAAACATTACTCATTGTGATAGCACTGGCTTATGCTACAAAAGAACGGAAGTCCCATTAAGGTAAAAGTTGCCTTGAGTGACTGAGTAATACTTAATAACTGGCTTCAAGAAACTTTTTCAATAAAACATTCAACTGTAGGAACCAGGAAAAAAATAGCAGCCTCCATATATACTAATGAAAAATTAACTGCAGGCTTCTCTACTTTAAAATAAAAACTGTACGTACAAGACACAGTATACTGTAAATCTTATCTTAAAAATGAAAGTGATGACTTGCAACCTCACTAAAATTATATTGCGAACTTCTACTGAAAGTTTCTCAGGAAAAAAAAAAATCTATCACTAGCAGTTCTTACAGATACAATTTCAAACAGTTTCCACTGTAAGATTTACTTTTTAAAAATTTATTGCTGCCAAAGGTTAGTTACAAATATAAATCCTTAATGTCTTTGCTTGGGTATTAACGCAAGACTGAAAGAAAAAGACAAGAGTTACACAAAATCCTTTCAAACGCCTTTCCAGCCTCAGTTAGATCTGATTTTGGAAGGACATTTAGAATTCCATTAAAATCATCTGGTAGGCAGAACATACAGGCTTCTCATTTGCCAATATACATAGTAAGTTCAAGATACGAAAGAAGCTTGACTACCATTTGGGTTTATACTACGAGTTATAAGAAATTTGCTACTAGTGCTGCGGTGGGTACCAATAGGCCGAGGCAGTAAATATTGAAGGTGACAGGTTCTTCTGAGAGACCTGCATTAAATTCTGCAGCACCTAAATAAATAAGTAGTAATTATCAAAAGTCCAATATCAAAAAAAAAAAAAAGAAAAAATCTTTTCATACAGTGAAACTGATGCACAGCTAACTACTTACAGAAGCAAATAACTGGGTGCTCAAACTCAAGCAGATCTCACCAACTTCATTGGTATTTCAATCAGTTAAGACCTTACTAATATTAATATTTAACCACAACAAAATAGAATTAAGAGGAAAATAAAGGAAAATGGCTGTATTAAAAGGTGAACATATATTCCTACCGACTCATAATGAAGGAAAAAGACGGTACTGAACATATACAATGGTAACAATGTGGTGAATATGGAACAACCCCTCACAGAATTGTTAGACAATAGCAGTTGTTTTCAATAGCACACTTCATATAAACACTTATTCACTTAAGGGCCTAATAAAAAATGGGGCTTGAATAATCTAATTATATATATATAAATATATGAATATATCAAATAATACTAGTGATCCTGACCAAAAAAATAACATTTTTAAGCTTTCCCTATGAGACAGTTTAACATTTCCCTATACTAAAATTCAAATGCCAACAGGAGTACTAAGAAAAACACCAAAAAAGCTGCTTTAAATTGTCCTTCCTGAGACCTGTCTACTAGTAAAGGTGGCTCTCCATTCCTTGTTTCAGTGAATCTTAATATCCTTCACGAAGAAGTCAAATACTGTCTTGAAAGGTAAACTACAAGGAGAAAGGGCTTCTTTCACTTCACAATTATTTACACCTGAAAAACGGTATCATGATATATGGCTGTCACGGTATCATACCAACATGGAAATGGTTGCAGGATTCAAAAGTCTTTTCACAACATTCACAGTGACTGTACAGGCTACCTACGTGTATCTGGAGCTCCTGCTACTATTCTCATTTTAGGTAGAGAAAGAGATCATATCTACATATACCTCTATTGTTATATTTTCACTTCTTGCATTGTTTTTTCTTTCTGAAGTTTCATCGTGACTGAGGAAAGGGAAGTGGTAGACTTCAAAATTCATTTGAGACAGTGCTCAAAGATATTTTATGAGATTAAGGCTTCTAATAAAGCTTTGTAACATGCAACGTATTTGAATTAAAAATTAGGTTGTATTTTGAATCGGAGAATCCATACAGATAAACAGGATCAAAGTAAGGACATCAAGCATGAACTCTCATTAAGGACTCAGTGTCTATGGTTTTTTGGATTCATTGGAAGTTTACAATGTAATGAAGCAGGATTTCTTTAAGCTCATGTGTACACCAATCATCTGGCCTACAACACAAATACTTTTTAAAAAATAGAGGAATCTAATAGATGTTCTACACATACTTGACCTGATAGAGAGCCTATAATAAAAAGAAATATATAGTGAATTTAAGGATGCTGCTTGAAATAAGTTATTGAAATAGTCTGGTTTTATTATTTACTTCATTTAGTCATTCCTCAAAATGTACCTAGTAGTCTAGAGTATCTCTAAAGTACAAAACGTTAGAGTGATAAAATGGTAAATACTTAATTTTTGACATCTGAATGTGTTACAAGCCTTAGAGGCATAGGTATTTGGTTGTAGATGAGTAAATTTGTATGCAAAGGTAAGAAAGTATGTGTAGAATATCTATTAGATTCCTCTATTTTTTAAAAAGTATTTATGTTGCAGGCCAGCTGTGTATTTCTGAGTTAATTAAATCTGCTTAATTCCCTAAACAACTTCAGAGTCCTAAGTTCTTTCTCTTCAGTTTTATTTGGGATAAAATTAATTTTACTATCTCTTTGCCTTCATCCTCTCTTGTATTATTCTGGCATGATCGTGGAACTTCCTCAGCAGAACGGCTGCACCACACTTGATACGGGAGGTCGGAACAAGCTCTTGGTGCCTTAAGCCACTCAAGCCACCTCAGGTGAAAGTGCTTCATTTCCAACTGGGGTCATGAGCTCTGAGAACTACAATCTCACAGCCTTTCATGAACAGAGATGTGTCAACTGGACACAAGCACATCACCTTCACGCTCCTGGCTCCTAAACCTGCAGGTTCAGACTGGCAGCAGAAATGGGATTTCTTACATTCTGCATAAGCTCAGAGTCTGTCTTGGACTAAATACAGAAACAACAGCAATTTGCTGTCATTTCCATCAGTGACAAAGGCATCACTCTTCAGCTATAACACAGCTTAAGCAAATCGAAGCCAAAGATTTTATCTGCTGGGGGATATACATCTGTTCTCCCAAGTTTAACACAGCAATGATGTCTTATCATTTCAACGACTAACTTCTTTCATATGCTTTGTTGCATATTTTAATGGCGCTATTACTCTGAAACCACTACACTGGATAAGCTTGGTAGCAAAAGTACTATTTGAAGATTGACAACAACTCACTAAATTTCCCATACAAATGATAAACAGGATGTGTTTGCTAGCAAGGGAATGGAAGGAGCAAAAATAGGGTATTATCCAGGCAAGCTTGAGGAAAGAAAGTTTAGAAAGGGTGAAGGAGATCTGTTCAAAGCTCTTCAATAGGACAATTTTCTCCAGCTATTCGTGTAAGTCACATTTTATCTCACTGTTTTCATGTTCTATTAAAGGCTACTGAGATGAAGATTGACTCTGTGTTGAGATTATGCTAGAAAGCACTTATCTAAGTAAATACACATAAAAGTAGGAGTAACCTTCTTCCACGCTATGCCCTAATGGATATGTCAGGTGTAGATACAAGTTATCTGTTAGTATATTAGGCTTCAGTTGTCATTTTTTCCAGTATTTCTGCAATACTGTAGATAAGACAGGTGGAACACCTATTTTCCAGGGACGATCACTTTTGTGAACAGTTATCTATGAAATACTAGACGTCAAAAGTGGTTTTGACTTACACCTACCTTTGGGATTTCTTATTTAAGAGCCTAATCTTTTAGAAAGAGCACCTCCTAACTCACCTCAAGGTAAGAGCACACATCCACAAAAACTTCTGTTGACAGCTAAATCATTTAAATAAAAATAAATGTCTGAGTGTTATTTAGACAGGACATCTAGGTTCAGAGAATTCTGCACTCAGTGTAGAGAAAGAAGCTTCAACGTAAATTAAGAGCACCCAACCCAGATCCCTACTCTGAACTATATTCTCTTTTTAATTATACAGGAAGAGGAGGGAAACAAGCTAGCTTTGCCTGAAGTTAGCTCTTGTGAATCCTCCCCCATCCCTCTCACCCATAAACAACAGTAATTGAACCTATACAGTTTTCAGCATTGGCATCTATATTTCTAGAAGCTCAAATTCTTGTACGAACTTCTTTCATCAACAGCGTTACTTATCCTTTCAAGTATTACTTACAGATAGTAAAGAAATTGGACTGTGAAGGATCCCTCTGAGATCCCACTGGACACTTTCCAAAAGTAGATCATTTTACTGTATTCTATTTAATCCTTTATACACTTTTCAATCCAGGTGACAAGGCTGAGAGGCATATAAACACAACAGTTTTCCAATAAGACTGTACAGCACAATATAGTATGAATCAGACAGTACTGCAACATATTCATTTGGTCAGCAGAAGCATCACTTTTCTAGCCTGTTCCGATAGTTATAACATGTGAGCTAAGTGCTGGCTTCTTTCACATTGACACTGAGATTTACCCCCTGGCATCAGGAGAGACTGAAGTTCAGTTTAATAGATGGTAATTGCCAATACTGGTTCAAAAAACCCAAATATTTACAATACATGCCCCTCTGCCTTTTGGTAGCTAGCTAATGCTTCTTGTCCATCACAAGAGATTGCCAAAGGTTTAAGTACGTACAGAAACTTGCTAAAGGATCTGAGATGTGTAATATCCAGATCTGCTGATAGTTATATCTTAAAACTACTTAATTTTATTTTAAGAAAATTATTAGAATTAAGCTAACTTTTTAAAATCAGAATTCCAAAAGATGAATGAAGAGCTTGAACTTTTTAAGCGGGGGGGCAGAGGGGGAAGAAAAATCTTGTCACTCAGAATTGTGTGACTGCATGGAAAACACTTCGGTAAGAGTTTTATATGTGGGAAATAGTTATAAATTGGTCTTAAAAGTGAAATTACATATGACAGGTACAACAACAACACTACTTTTGCTAGGCAAATTATTTTAGAATAATCTTATCTTCTACTTTTTGTTTTTCATCGAGATTTTTAAGTCCTCATATGTACTCATTAACATTGAAAGTAATTACTTCTAGATTACATACTCTAGAAACAAAGCAAAAGAGCAGATCAGTGTGTGGTAATCAGAGCACATACTTGTAGACTGCAGTGCATTTCTAGACTACGGGTAGTTTAAAATCACCTTCAGGTACTGCTCTGGTAAGGACCGCATAGAGCACAGTATGTGATAACTCAGCACCCCTTTTCCCCAAAAAGGGCAGAGTAAATTAGGCTGAGTTAATTTCAGCACTGCTGTGGCTGAACAGATTTCAGAGCCTGCAGTGTGATTTCCATGCCACTGGAAGATAAATCCCAAATTCCTGCACTTTCATATGTTTGAAGACTGTCTTAAAATTAAGAGCTAAAGTAGGAGGTGGCTACATTTATACCCAATAAACCTGACCACTGCCTATACAGTGCTATGTTTGACATAACTAAGTTAAAAGAAGCAACTGTACTGCAAATCATTACTCTTAACTTACCTGGTGCTAGCCCAGCAGTAGCAGGACTTCCCATGGAGGGGTGAGAGAACAAGGCTTGAGAGAAGGCAGACATACTTGACTGGGATACATTACTCAGCCTGGAGGTTGATCCTCCTTTAGGAATAAACTCACTTGCAGAAGGATTTGGTGTCTGTTTAAAAACAAATGTAAATTAAATATTTATTTTAAATGTGAAGAGATGGACAGTGCCTATTTGGTAGAAAATACTTTCTAGGCAAGCCTACCAAGTGCAGGGGTTATTTAAGTTACATACAGCTTGCTGACAAGAACAGCAGATACTGGAAGCTGGTCTGCATGAACAAATTTAAATGTTTTTCTAGCTTACATCTGAAGTAGCACTAGCAAGCTTTCCGTATGAACAACTGATCTATGAGTTCATAGAAGAACTTTGCAAAAGGCTTTCCATAAGCATCACATTATAAAGTTGGAGAACAGACCTGACACTGAGAACGCCTTGCCACTGCTGCACAGACTGTTCCTACGTGACTTCAGAGATTCAATCTCAAACTAAGTAGCAGTTTCATATTAAAGCGGTAAAACTGATTCCTACTGAAGAAGTCATCCCTGCCTCTATTTCAAATAGGCCTATACATTCCTTTTTTGTAAAGTTAACTTCTATTTTAATTACCTATTCCATTTACGTAGCACCTTTAATAATGAGGTTTAATTTGGTACCACAGAAACAAATAGCAGCAGAGTGACCATCAAACATTCAGTATCTATTAGTACATAAAACATATCACACAACCAACTTTTAATTTCTATTAAAATCTGTGCACAGGGTTTTGTAGTTTTGAGGTGGGTTTTTTGTGTTGGGGTAGGGAGGGTTAGAAAAAGAAAATCCCAATTACAGCTCAAAAGGCAAAAAACTTATTATTGGACAGTCAATTACAAAAGACACTAGTGGAAGAAAAAAGAAATTAAGCCAACAAATAAAACCAATGAACACACTGAAAAGCTTGAAGATTATTAACTGTCAAAGTTAAGTTTAATAAGTAATCTTCAGAGTACCTCTCAAAAGTGTCTAATCAAGAGGTAAAATGAGAAGACAGTAATAAGTCCCAATAGACAAAGGATACTGTTAAGTTAATTCATAATGTTTTTTTAAAGCAAATTATATTGGATTGGTTTGGTTTTAGGCAGTTTTAAAATGACAAAATATATCAACTGTTAATTAAATTACCAATATTGACTATTAGCAAACAAGTGTGATTCCAAAACAGTAATTTAGACAGTGAAGAAAAGTATTTGAAAAGTATTCTTTTTTGGTGTTAATTCATTTTTAATATCTTTATTTGAATACTTCAGCCAAATTTCATTGTATTAATGTATTTCAAAGCACTGGAAAAGAAAGAGGATTCTAAAAGCTGTAAAATTAAAGAGGATACTCAGGTTTAAAAGTAAACAGTAAGAATATTCCACCTTTAATCACACGGTAAATTTTAACCGCTAACCACTTCATGATGTTACATATTAGTAATTCTACATGTGCATATGTCTGAATATCCAAAGAACAGCTATAACCAAATATGTAGACTGGTGAAGTAAAACACTTAGATTTACATAAGTAAAAAGCTCATAAGAATCTTAAAACTCTTCAATCACATTTAGTCAAGGAAAACTTGCTTGAGGTGTACACTAATGCAGAAAAACAAATAGTAAGCATTATACATACTGAAAACAAATAACTGATACATTTAAACTCAAAAAGTAATATTCTGTATTCATCTGAATTTTAGGTACAGGAATAACTAAGAGAATAGTGTTCCACTAGATAAAATTTGGCATGCACCAATTCAGCCAAATCTGCACTGAAACTGGAGAAAATGACAGAGGTGCTAAAGAGCCAAGTAGAATTTGTCCAAATAGTGATACAGCTGAAAAGTCATCAAACAAAACAACTGGGAGAGCAAGGGACAGAATTTGTAGCATCTTGCTAAAAGCACATAATTTCAAAGAACTACATGAGAGCCACGTTTTTCCACTGCTAAAACTAGCCATGAGACACCCACAGATCTACCACACCTAAATACTGTGGCAACTAGGCGACAAGGGCAGGACATGGCAAAAATGGGACGCATGCAAGTGGAGAGAAAGACATCTTCTGGAAGATAACCTCAGCCTTTCCTAGAGCAACTGAGTTCCCAAAATCCCATTCATATGATTCTGGCTATACTCTTACCACTTTCACCAACTGATTCAATTAATGCCTACAGAACAGGGCTGCCTTTTAGCTCGAAATGCATTCTGCAAGTGTTCATAGACCAGTTTTGGTCTCTAAAAGTTACTCATATATCCATCATCATTTTAAAATGCAGCTGCTCAGAGCTCCACTTTAACTGGTAGGTGTTTTAGTTTATCCAAGTGAAAGAGTCAAACCCAGACATCTGCTAGAGCAGTTTGAGCTTATGCTGTAGAATTATGAACAGCGGTGGGTCAAGCCTGATGGAAATTCAGTTTTCATTCTATTTTTTGGTGTCACAATTCCGGATCAGAATCAAAGCCTGATAAGATTAAGTTGTTTCTATATAACTTTGATAAAACTGTTTTATATGAGTAAACAGATTTGATTTGCACAGCTAGACCCTTTACTATAAAAGCCTGTTGTACTTATCTGGGATGTTACAAACATGAAGCTGTGATCCAGGACTTTCCCCAATGGTAAAAAAAGTGATTTAAATTTTGGTTCCAATTTTAAAAGACCCTTCAACATTCAAGCTGTTTTCTAAATACAGAAAAATACCTAAGCTCCGCAGTCAACAGCCAGAATAAACTGATCATAAACTAGTACAACAAAATTTAATAATTTGTGGTCAAAACTAGTTAATATTTTGTCAGAAAATTTGAAGCTTAAGCCCCAGGTCTCGTTTAAATACATTACATCTATGTGAAGTTGCAATTCTTAAGCTGTTTCCAAATGCATACAAGTTTTCATCTGAAGTAAAACACTAATTTTTCTGCATACACTTTGCTTCCAACAAAATAATGAAAAAAAATATATCCCAAACACTTTCACAGTATGTAGGCTAGAATAAGTGACTAGACTAAGTGAGGGAATGGAATATCACCATCAGTTCTTTAATATTTAATCTTTTCATTATTTTTCAAACTTTGCAGATAACCTATTCTGCACCAATGAGCACTCAAATATGCCAAAATTAGGAAGCCACATTCTTAATGGCCAATGATTCAAAAAATTATGTTCTTAGTCTGGAAAAATATCCTACTTTCACTCTGGCAACTCATAATACAAAGTGTAAATTCCCATGTTAATTTTATGTTTGGATCAATGGTAAGCTTGAAGGTCTGTCTAAAAGGGGACTATGCTTCAAAGTCCTACAGGACATTTTTACAGTTCTTTCTGATAGAATCTTACCAAACATCCCAAAACAAAGTGGAGCAAAAGAAATTTAAATGTTGATATGAATGAAAATAATCTATACCTAATTAGTGAAAAACATTTTCTTCATTCTGCATTATGTTTCAACTTCCCACAAGCACAGCTTTAAAACAAGTTTCACTTAATTAGTCATTAATTATTCATCTCAGAGTAAAGTAACTTATTCATGCTAGACCCGGCTTAAAATTTCAAGTCTAAGTAAATCAGGATTGGTAAAATTAGAGAGAAAACAGGTATTGAAGACTTCCATTAAATCTTGACAGTAATTAAAAGAATGGAGATGCAAGAAATACTTAGCAGACATGTAACGAATTATGCAATACTGTGATGTGAAAAATAAAAGCAGCAAATGCATTTTCTAAAGCCCAAACAAGAAACACAAAGCCTGCTAGCACTGCCTGAACTATGCAACAAGCTAAAGACTATTTTCAGTTTCAAATGTAAATGTCCTATACAAAGGCACATAGAAAATTATTTCAAAACATTAATTAACCTGTTTTCAACAAACAGCATTAAACAGAAAAAACTACAGCTGTGTCAGCTATGTTAAATTTTTCTAGCAACCCACCTAAAGCAACTTCTAACTCATACATTTGCTAAAATTACCACCATTCCTTTTTCCTCTCAACCTGGCCAGATTAAATCTCACTCCCCTTCTTCCAGTATATTCATAAAAATACTGACAAACTAAAGCAGGGAAGCAACTTCCCTAGAGATTATCTGAATTAATACCTGCATCACGCATTCTCACCAGAATGACTCCACAAAGAAATTTCAACAAAACACTATTTTCAGATTCTTTGTGCTCTCTCAAAGAGAGAAGAGCCTCTTTTCAGTCAGCTTTGCAAGGAAGCTTCCAAAGACAGACAACAAAACTGAGTCCATCCAGCTCCACATACAAAAACAATTTCTATACTTCTGTACATCAGAGGATGCAAAATGTTACAAAACACATACAAATACAGTCCAAATGAAGGCTGAATTTAGTCATGATGCAATTCGTAAGGATGGAACCACAAGGCAGGGAGGACTATAAAACAACTCATTTATGTCACCATTCAGCACAGAGTTTATCTGTCTGGTGGCTTTTATGCTTTTAAAGATATAAAAGGAAATACAATTAAAATACAGTGTGGAAGGGAAGAAACAAATATTTTGTGGGTACCACTGAAAAACAATTCAGAGCTCCTTAAAAGAAGGTGCAGATGAAAGTAAAGAGCAAGCCAAGGATCTCAGACGAAGACCATCACTGGGAGGACCACAGAGCAGCATGCAGCATTACTGTATCTTGAGGAGTTCCACATATCAACAGATTGCTATAGTCCAGAAGATGAAAATTCCTGTTTCATCAACTACCAATTTTCAATACATATGCTTTTTTCTCTATGCTCCTCAGTGATGAATTCCTAAGGCCCCACTGCTCCATTCATTCATAAGTAAATCCTTAAGCGCCATGGAGTACTGAAGTATGCTGTAACAGAGGGATGCACAAGTTATGGAGCCTTTGGAAGGTCATTCAGGGTGCCACGGGAGCACTCAAAACCACCCTTCTCTCATTTCCAGTTCAGTATCTGTCAACACAACAGAGATGTACAGCAGCAGCAGAGCTACCACCTCTGTTTCGGTGGCTGTAATACTACTTTGTTAGACCCGTTCTGCTCCCATATTCTACCAAAGCCCAAAGTCAGCTACCCAAGGCCAAGAAGTAGACTGATTTCATCTTATTTCGGAAGAATGTGCTAATGTACTTACCCTGCTAGAAACTGGATACAAGCCTTTTTGTTCTCTTTTTATGCTCTCCTTCACCTCCAGATTCATGCTGATCTGACATCCCAAATTGCATAATCCTGTAATGGTTACAGAAAAGCAGCGCTAAACTATACCCACGCTATAAGCAGGGTAGTCCTTTACCAGTCTATTCTTGGCATAGTTTTCAGAATATCTCTTCAGAATCCAAAAACATGCAAAAGTATTGCTTGCTTTTTATCTGTGGGGTTTTTTTTGTTGTTTTGGGGGTTTCTTTGTTGTTTTTAAATGGACAGATGTGCCATACAAGGAGCTTCACTTCATGTAGCGAGCATCCCCGCAACCCCTCTGTTTCCCAGACGATTCCTTGTTAACTATGACATCAGGGAAGGACACATTCTGGGATGTCAGAGCAGCCCAGCAGACACTGGAGGTCACCAAGGGCTTCAAAGCAAGTCTCTTTCCCTCCCACTATTGAATTTGTGCAACATGCTTTCTCATTGCAATTACTGTGACAAGTCGTCACATCACCCATACAATAAGCTCTAATAAATTTCAATTCATCAACATTATTAGCTGTATTGCTCTACTGCTCTTTCAGAAGAGCTAGAGACAATTTTAGAGACCATTTCATTAGAACTGGGTAAAATTTGTTGGCTGAAGACTTATTTTGAAACCAGAACACAGGCTCAGACAAATAAAACTACTAGCAAAGTTTTGTTACATTTTAGCAAATAGATCTCACTAAAAAGTAAACTTTTAAAGACACATAATATTTCCACATTTCTTGAACAAATTACTTCAAAGTACTGTAAAAACTACAAAGTCTTAAAAGTACATATTCTTGTTTCAAAATATTTGAAAAATTCATTTCTATGATTTTTTATTTTTGTTCAAGAAAGTTATTCATGGTGCTTAAGAACTGATCTGTATAAGAAAAAAAGTATCTATTCCTACCATTTTAAGCAGAATTGCCATTTGCTATTATAATATGTATCACACAGCGGTGTAGTAACTCAGGATATTTCCTAACATAGGGTAGTACATATCACTGTAGGGCAAACTTTGTGGGTTTGGTTGGTTGGTTGGTTTGGGGTTGGGTTGTTTTTTTTTTTTTCTTTTTTAATACACAACCCAGAATACAATTCACTCTGTGGACTCCACTTTTAATCATGGAAGTGTAACACAGGATTTAAACTAAATACATCTGAATTACGAATTCATAGCCATGCATGAGGAACAGTAATACTGTTTTGCAATGCATGTTGTAAACTGACTTGCTTTTTAAAACAGCCACTTTTTGGACGAAAATCTCTATTACACACCATGAAATAGTGTATTCCCACATCTTAAACCATACATTTGGAAAAGTGGAGATTCAAATAGACACATGAGCTTCAACTGCCCAGCACTGGAAGCCCTCAGCAATTTTGATGTAATTCTGCTTTCGCATCTTCAAACATAAATGAAACAAAGATAACCCTCAAACAGATGTGCCTCCATCATAATTTAACCTTTCTACTTATTGCTTAGCAGTCACCATCAGCCAGAATTTAGTTTGTATAACCTATATTCACACCTGCAAAAACCTCTAAACAACCTGTATTCCAAAATACTGAAGAGCAATGCTATCTGTGGATTATATACATACTGAAGTAGAAAACCAAGGTCAATCTCAGAAATCTCAGCATAAAACTACTCATTTTTAAGTAGCTTCACGTACCAAACTTCTCCAGTAATTTTTTTGTGCTTTTATAATTAAAATTTCCAATTTTTAGCAGTTTGAGCTTTGTTTTAGCTCTAACTTAGGAAATGTTCACACTACAATACAAAGACTTCCAATGATCAGAATGAAAACATCAAGATAAAATTCCGTTTCTCATCTGTGTAGAACTCTATATATCTTCATAATCTCCTCTGCAGCCTGTTTTTACACCTTTCCCCATTCACTCTCGCCAGACTCTACTGTTCTGTGCAATCCCTCCCCCTTCTTCTCCTATTTCCCATGGCTGGAACATCCTTCTGTTCTTATTTCCACCAGATATACGTATGCATGCTTTTCTGAAGTCCCACATCTCCATGGGAAGCTATGCAATTGCATTGTGTAATACAAAATCTTATGCTGTACACAGTTTAAGTCAATTATGTAGCTAGGATTCTGGCACAATAAAGGAGCTTGGAATTGCACCCTTCAAAAGCCACATGCTCTGCTGTCAATCCCAAGCTGTTGCCACTAACCTTGAGGGGACCTTGAGCTTCTCATTACCACACTTCCGACACAACTTTGGAGGGCATAGGTACTGAAAAAACAATTGCTCCTGGCCAGAAGCTCCAAGTCCCAGACTACTGGCTCTCTAGCCTCCAGAAACATTAAGTTTTAATGTTCTACTCTAAGTGGACTAGATCAACAACAAACCTTGCTGTGACACTGAACAGCAGAGAAAACAATGGAAGACATGAGTATAAACGGGGCTTTTCCTGCCCTTTAACATCCACCTGAAATTCAAAGACCAATTTTCTGTTTCTCTCTTCTCAGATCAACTGTCTACTAGTTACAGTTTACACTCCCATCGGATACTCACAATAAATTCAATCCGCCAATCTTCTCTCCCTTGAGAAAAGTAGTGCTTCACAGGCTCCAACCACACCTCTGCAACCTTACCTTCTACCAATGTTCCTTTATGCTCCCTCTTTACTGCCACAGTGGCTTTGCTGCTTCCCCCACAGCAAATGGGCCAAGATAGACTTAAGGCCAAAGGTCCCTACACAATGCAGCATCAGTTTGCCTGTATCACACTGCCCATGACTCACAATTTCAGTAATGCAAAGATGTCCAAACAGCGAGTAATGCAACACTAATATTGGTATGGAAAGGCTCCAGTATGAGCTTTATGTTGGCCCTTACATGGCAGAACTTTAGTGAACTGAAAGAAACTCTTATGGTGCCACAAATTTTAGTTTTAAGTTTATTGTCAATTTACCCATTTCACTCACTTAGAAGACATCAAAAAGAACATAACCCTCACAGAAAGACTAAAGTAGTGATGTCTGAAGAATCAAAAGCACCACACAAGTACAAAATAGTAGCAGTGTTGTAGTTATGACCACTATAATAATTTCCGTCTAAACTCCATCTTAAGGGACATAAAGCAGATTCCTCCCAGACTAGAATTATCCTTCATTATCATCCCAAGGATAACCTTCTACTTCTGTACAGAGATGCTCAAATCCAGCTGTACCTTACCCCTGTTAAGGAGATGAAGAAAATGCAGGAATAAAGTAAAGTAACAATAAAGTTTAACAAACAAGTTAAGAAATATAAACTATCCCAACATAAAAATTAAGAATTTACACTTTCTGATCATGGTGGTTGCACCTTCAAATTCTGTACCAAGGGAATTTATTTGCATTAAGTGTCAATCATTTAAACAAAGATCACTAACTTTACCAGTAGAAACCTTCCTCACATGAAAATTAATATAAAAGGTTGAGGTTTTTTTGCTTTTAGAATACATTTAATGATTACTTTTGCTCCTCCTCCACAGATTAGAATATAATCAAGCAAAGTACATAGCACAGCGGTGGGTAAAGAGAATAAAACATCTTTGAGTCACTCTCCTGGAGGGCCACTATGCCTACTTTATGAAATAAATATTTGATCTGATCTCAGCCCATATTTGGAGTAACTACTTCTAACATTTTCCAATATTTAAAATAAAGCATCCAAAATACTGAAAAAGTAACTAGTAAAAAATAATTTTACCTGTAAATTGTTTTCTGTGACTCTGTTCCACCAAACCATATTGATGGGTACTCCTGTTTTACACCTGTCAGCCAGACAGCCGATAGGGTTCTTTGTTTTTCTTGCTTTTGATCCCACCGGAACTATCCTCTCATCCAGCATCCCCAGTCGATACTTCCTGGGCTACGAAAAAGAAGGAGAGAAACCAGGCCACTCCTAACAACCCTCATCTAAAGCTACACTAAAATAGGTATTACACTGTGATATGATTTCTGGATTGGTGGAATAGGAAACAATTTGCAAGTAAAATTTATCTGAGACTGTTTCCTTTCAATCCTGACTATATGGTTACAATAAACAATACTTTTTAAAAAAAGGGAAAATAAACTTCAGGGACTACTAATTATTTGTAAGCAAAACTGTCCATCATAAGTCAGCACTGAAATATGAGTATAAATCAGGGAATTCTGTAAAAATGAGGAACTGTTAAAAAAAAAAAAATCCGTATTTCCTAAATAGATACCTTCAATCACATCATAACAATCAACACTCCCCTTGGGATTTCTATCAAACGAGAAATTAACATTGGCTTCTATATTCTGCTTTTTAAATTCCAATTTGCCAAGACTCATCTCCTGAAGACTTGCTTTTTAAAAATTAGGTAGAAGTGAGTAGCCAATTGCAGCAGAACTCAGTGATGAAAACATTTTGCTCAAGTTAATATTCAAGAGACTAACTTCAGCTACTGTCTTCAGTGGAAACAGACAAGAATTACCATGATAAATGCATTGGAAACCAACTTAAATTTGAGAAAATAAAACATGCTTGAGGAAGTGAACATGCAGGAGGGACTTGCACCTCAGTAAGAGTGACATTTCTATTACACATTGGCAATGTTCTCTACAAATGAAGCTATTTATAAAGCATGATATATGAACATTAAATTAAAAAAGCACACTGTAAAAAAAAGTTAAAGACTTCCAAACAGGTAAAGTACAGAAGTTCTCCAGATTTCTCTATGCTTTCAAACCTATGTGTACCTACCCAGATAGTAAATACCACTAAAAAAAATTTCAGCATCTGTGTGTATTTAGACCAGGACCTTTTATACTGATTATATCAACAATTGGACCAAATTGCAAAGGTTGGTCTGTCTTTTGCTGTGCTTTTTTTTTTTTTTAATGTGAAAATGCATCATCTGGATATAGACCACTTTAAGTAATCAAAGCTTAACTTACCTTTATTCAGGTATCTACTTCATCTGGCACCTTAGAAATCTTAGCAACATGTACCTTGATGTGCATTTTAAAAATTGTTCCTCAGGAAACAAGGTGAGAATCTAGTTGAAGAAGATTCCCCACTATACACACAAACAATTTGTAAAACACAGGACAAAACTACCATAAAATGGCTGCAAAAATAAAACCTAAACAGATTCCCTCCTCTACTTCCCTGAAAACTTTTAGGCTGAAAGCTTTAGAAAGAATTAAAACTGAGTAGGGTCACTAGTACCTCATTTGCCTAAAAAAAACCAAAACCAAACAAAAAAACCCCCCACCACACCAACAAAAAGCCCCCATGGATACCAACATTGACTATGAACTAGAAAAGCAATAAACTCCATGAAGATCAACTTAATCAACTTTAATAACAATGAACAAGACTGAATTTTGCCATACCAATTCGAAATTTGGTAAACTGTGTGATGGGTAGCACAAAGACCTCCTATAGTTCAGATGCAAACCTGATCATGGTAAATCTATATATTGGTTGTTTACTGGGAGAATCACTGAACTATTGGGCAACTTACCATCTTAGTATTTCAGAAGGACTACTAATATCATAAACTGCAAAGCTGTAATATCAGAGAAGCCAGACATACAAATAATGTTGGACTTCAGGGCAGGGTTTGAATGCAGTATGTGTTTTTCTTAGCCTGGCTATTGGAAATAATAATGTAATGAAGAGTAACAGTTTCCCTGGCAGCTTCCCCATCTCTCTCCATATTCTACCAAGTGCAGGGGCACAGCCTGCCTGAGGCTGCTGGACTACAACCCAGTGTCCAAACACATTCCTATTCATAAAGGGTTCTTTTAATCCCTCATAATAAAAGGTGATCTACAAATATTTTGAAAAGGAGAACCAAAACAAAAGAGGAACTGAGCCAATGTGGAGGGAGGCTACTTCGGTTACGATGGGATTCAGATTCCAGGCAACACAATGAAACTATATTTTAGGCTTTAAGAAGGACCATACTGGAGGGGCAGGGGGGCAAACAATGGTCATATGTTTGTGCCATAAAGCAACATAGACACAATATGAGATTCATATACCAGTAGTTCTTGGCCTACTGGTATGAAAATAATCAAACTAAAAAGTGGGCAAGGCTAAATTAAAATTTTACTTTCATTACCTACTATAAAACATCACCAGGGGATTACTAGGCCAGGATTTCATTGTTCAGACAGACATTAGAAGATGGAATATAAAATATTAACATTTAGAAATAAATTTCAGTCTATTTGCATCAAAATCATTCTAAATTACACTTGTTTTCAATAAGCAAAATGGCATCTGATTCAGAAATCCAGTCTGAGTTTACAGGAGACCAGAAAGCACAGGGAAAAGTGTCTGCCAAGAGGAGAGATTCAATAGAAAGGAAAGATCAAATAGATTGAGCAGTTTGAGTAAGTGTATCAACTTTGCTACATCCCTACCCTCTATCCAGAGCAGCAAATAAAGCAACAGAGACAGAACAGTGCATCTTGAAACTGGGCTGTGGATGTAGTCTATCTAGACTTCAGTAAGGCATGTGACACTGTCTCCCACAGCATCCTCCAAGACAAACTAGTTGCCTGGGGCTTGGATGGGTGGACTCTTCCATGGGTTAAAAACTGGCTGGATGGCCGAGCCCAGAGAGTGGTGGTGAATGGGGCAAAGTCCAACTGGCGGCCGGTCACTAGCAGTGTTCCCCAGGGCTCAGTTCTGGGGCCGGTGCTGTTCAATATCTTTCTAGATGATCTAGACGTAGGGACTGAGTGCACCCTCAGCAAATTTGCAGGTGACACCAAGCTGGGTGGAAGTGTCGATCTGCTGGAGGGTAGGAAGGCCCTACAGAGGGATCTGGACAGGTTAGATACATGGGCCGAGACCAACGGCATGAGGTTCAACAAGAACAACTGCCGGGTCTTACACTTCGGCCACAACAACCCCATGCAGCTCTACAGGCTGGGGGAAGAGTGGTTAGAAAGCAGCCCGGTGGAAAGAGACCTGGGGGTGCTGATCGACAGCCGGCTAAACATGAGCCAGCAGTGTGCCCAGGTGGCCAAGAAGGCCAATGGCATCCTGGCCTCTATTAAGAATAGTGTAGCCAGCCGGTCTAGGGAAGTGATCGTCCCTCTGTTCTTGGCACTGGTGAGGCCGCACCTTGAGTACTGTGTCCAGTTCTGGGCCCCGCACTTCAAGAAAGATGTTGAGGTGTTGGAGCGAGTCCAGAGGAGGGCGACCAAGCTGGTGAAGGGTCTGGAGGGTCTGACCTACGAGGAACAGCTGAGGGAGCTGGGGTTGTTTAGCCTGGAGAAGAGGTGACCTTATTGCAGTCTACAACTACCTGAAGGGAGGTTGTAGTGGAGTGGGAGTCAGCCTCTTCTCCTGGGCAACTAGCAATAGGACAAGAGGACACAGCCTCAAGCTTTGCCAGGGGAGGTTCAGGTTGGACATTAGGAAGAATTTCTTTTCAGAAAGGGTTATTAGACATTGGAACAGGCTGCCCAGGGAGGTGGTGGAGTCACCATCTCTGGATGTGTTTAAGAAAAGCCTGGACATGGCACTTAGTGCCATGGTGTAGTTGACATGGTGGTGTAAGGGCAATGGTTGGACTCGATAATCCCATAGGTCTCTTCCAACCTGATTGATTCTGTGATTCTGTGAAACAAGCAAGAACTCATCAACCACTGGTCGTTTCTGAACTAATTTAATATATCTACCTAAAACACAGAGGCATGACAATCTGGGCAAACAAACCCAACTTTGTGATATGGGGACAATTTCTCTTGGATGATTACAAAAGCAATTGCAATTTTGCCTTCCCTAGTCTTTCTGCAAGGTAAAAAAAAAACCCTGTTCAGCCATACAGATGAAAGGATAGTTCAATATACCAAGCTTTTTTTTTTGTGGGGAGGTGGCTAAAGCATTTAAATACTTCAGCAAGTATTTCTCAAACTAGGTTGCAGCTCCCAATATGGTTACGAGTTCCAAATGAGTTGTGAAAGGTCAAAAACATCACAGTTATTTTTAAATGGAAAAATAAGGTTAAACTGCAACAATTAAAATGAAATCTAAGAGAAAGAAAAAAAAAACAAACAACAAAACCAAATTATTACAAACCATTACTGGAAGAGTTCGGTTCCTCCAGGGCAAAGAAGTGAGAAGCAGCAGCAACTACTGGCTGCAAATGTTTACATGAGGCAGGGAACAGCTAACTATCTTTAATTGCTAGCAACAGCTTGGCTCCCCAGGGTGAGAAGGGTAAGCATTGTCAACCATAGCTAATAATTATAACCCTTGCTCTGTAGAAAGAAACTGCTGCCAGCAATTAATGATAGGAAGCTATTGGTTGGCATGATTAGAGGGAAGGTGTTATATTAGGAAAGATAAACCCCCAAAGACTGAGAAACATTACACTTCAACAGAAGAAATCCACTCTAAAATGAAAAAGGTCATTCCTGAGTAGCATCTTCACATCAGAACACTGCTACAGAGATGAGTAACTTAATTAGCCCACGCTAGAAAATATTCCTCAAGTCAGCTTATTTACTTGCTTCCCATTCATTCAACAAGAAGTCTGGGAACATGTTTAGCAAGTCTATTTTCTTCCCACTATTTGCTCTAACAGTGTCTTTGCCCCTAGTTCCTCCTGTTTCATGGACAGTCAGCAATGCCACATTTCCTCTTTGCAATTCATAGTCGGACATGCCACTGGTGTAAGATATTATGAGACTATCCTAGAGGAATAAACCTAAACAAGAAAAAGTTTATGAAGATTCAAACTGTAAAGGCTCCTCCTGTCTAGTAACTTCCTTGTAATATTTAAGTCTGGACAAGCTGGCAAATCAAACTACACAATTCCAAGGTTTTCTTCCACTGAAGATCTGCAATTGGATTCTTTCAGGATCACTCATGTTTACATTTACAATAGAAATTACATTTCTGTTCCTTAAAATGTACCTACCTCTGGTGGGCTTTGAATTTTAGATTTACAAGGCATTTTCTGTACCCAAAAATGCACAATTAAGTTTGGCATACAAACACATGAGCAGGCTATTGTGTTTTGAAGTATTGTGAATAATCTGAGCTACAGCAATGCTGTCTATGTGCATATACTACTGAACCAAATACCAGTGATCTTAAGCCTTCCCATCATAGGCTAAATGAAGCAGCATTACATTAAACTACCATAGCTAAAAGGTATCACAGTAGCATTAGCTAGGGCTCATCTGTTGTACAGTGAGTTGACTGTATCTGCATGTACAAACAGATGAAAATCAGTATTACATTGTCAGACAGGAAAAATCAGGTATACAATATCATATTTTCTTTGTACTGCTTATAATAAAGTTGCACAGAATCATAGAATCGTTTTGGTTGGAAAGGACCTTTAAGATCATCAAGTCCAACCATTAACCTAACACTGCCAAGTCCACCACTAAACCATATCCCTAAGCACCACATCTACACATCTTTTAAATACCTCCAGGGATGGTGACTCCACCACTTCCCTGGGCAGCCTGTTCCAATGCTTGATAACCCTTTTGGTGAAGAAATTTTTCCTGATATCCAATCTAAATCTCCCCTGGCACAACTTGAGGCTGTTTCCTCTCATCCTATCACTTGTTACCTGGGAGAAGAGACTGACCCCCACCTTGCTACAATCTCCTCATATTGCTTAATTTTAAGTTTCAATGTCGACCTGTCTTGTAAGACTTCCGTTTTTTAACAGAAGTTAGTGGCAAAGAGACCATTAGGAAAAAAGGTTACATTCAGCTAGGGAGCTAGTCTACTGAAAAAGAACCAACTTTTGTTGTATTATGTCTTGAAAACTAAAAGCTAACTACAAGCCATTGGTATCATCATTGCTATTTTCACCCAACAGCCATAACTAATTAGCTGGAATAATACAATACTTTAAACACCCAGCTATGGATATGAATTTCGATATGTTATTGAGAAAAAGCACAGTAGTCCAGGCAGAATCCCTATACAGGCACAATCAGCTAAGAAGCACCTTAATTGTGAATACAACTGTGTAACTGGATTTAGTAATAAGTTCTACAAGGTGTTACACCTGAATGCTAGGTGTAGTCGCCAGGAGTATCCCAACAGATTTGCAAGCTGGTAATAGGAAGAAGAGAAGTTGTCTTCTTGTTACTTTTTAAGCTTTGTGGCCAATAGAGCTACAAACCCCTTCATACGGTTTGGGTTTGTTGCTAACCAAGATACTCTCTCCTCTTCCTCTTTCATTACAAACTCTCACTGGTAGAAAGGCAGACAATACTAGTTTTCTGTATCTTAACTTCTGAAGGTTGGAACCAATTTTTTTACTTTGATATCCATAAAAAATGGAATAGGATTCTGGTCAACAGGTTAAAAATAATTAAGTGTGTGGTTGGTTGGTTGGTGTTTGTTGTTGGTTGGGTTTTTTTTCTTTTTTATGAAAAAAAAGGAAGAGCATGCTAACATTTATAATGTTTATAATTTTAAAGTTTATAATGTTATATATTGAGATTACATGCACTTACAGACTAGCCACCCTTCCATCTGGAACCTTTTTTTTTTAAATTGTTCGTGAAATCCTGGGTTTGGCTGGGGATAAAACTTTCACTAGTTGAAAAGTATCATACAGAGACAAACAAAAAAAGATTCTTCTACTCAAAGAAAACTAAAATGTGCAATTTGGCACAGAAATAGATCTTATTCCAGAGCAACATATTTCATCACTAAAAAAAAACCAGAACAAAACAATCCAACATTCTTGGTTCAATCAAATTTTAGAATGAAAGCTGCAACAGATCAGGCATTACAGCATGCATTTTAAACCATAGCTAAGGAAAACTTTTCAGGCGCACATACTAAAAAGTGTATTTCATGAATATCTATGCTGAAGACATGAAAAGCTTGAAGAGTTCAGAAGGAGCTAAGGAAAACTGACATCTTTAAGTCAAATCTTTTCCCACCAATTTTGCAGCCCAGCTAGGTCGGATGAGGTATGAATTACCACAACAGCTAAAACCTAGCATGGATGTAGTTATACTGACAAAGTTCTTTACTAAGAAACTAATACTACTTGCTGAATTGAAATAAGCTGGTGGAAAAGCAGGCTTTTTCCACCATCATTAGAGCAGACAGTTCTAAATGTGTAGTGAAGACTTGACAGAGTACCACCACCTCAAGATGTACTTTCAAAAACTCTGTTTCTAAATGAACACGCAGTGAACAAACTAAAGGTTTTTTAATGTTTAAAGGTCTCTTTTCTAGGAGGCCAGAAGTTTTTATATTACTTACAAAAACAGTGGAAAAATGATGCACAGTTAAGAACCAAAAATGTAGGTAAAAGAGGACTACAGACTGATGCAACTTCTACTCTGGTCTTTACTAAGCATATGATTTCTCAAAACCAGTCTCTTCTATCTGCTTTAAATATTTGTGTAGCGTCTTCAACAAATGTATGCATACGTTTCAAAAAATCTTTCAATTATTTTACTGCAAATCATTCTTAAAGACTACATACACCTTGGCACAGAAAGAATCAAACAAAGCTTGTAAATATAAGCAAAAGCATATTGCACTTTAAAGTTACATTTGTAGTTAAGTGCTTCAGCTTGTAAGCTGCATCTGACAAAGTCTAGGCAGCTGAGAAGTTATGCTTTAAAAATGGGGAGGGTAGCATTTAAAGTTTTATATGTCTGTGGGTCACATATCTGACCTGCTTAGATACAAAACCAAAACAAGCAAAGGTCTTTTTAATACAATTCTAAGGAAGTGCTGTGCTATGCAGTCATCTTATTCTGCTCCTTTCCTTCAAACATACAATAGGATGAGGCAACGAAAATATGATGACTCCTCATCAATGTAAAAATGTTACATATTTCTAAAAGGAAGTGCTTTAATAATTTGATTCCTTACATAACACAATGATCACTAATCCATGCACAAAAATGAATGTGAATAATATGTTCTCTCATGTCACACTTAAAAATGAAATATATCATACTATGTAGTAACTACTAAGATGGCAAGAGCACACAACCAAGGAACATTTCCAATAACTATTCCAAAGAAAAATGTAAAATAGGTTAGATGATATCATGCCCTTAAAATACATTTTAGACCAAAGCAAATATATCATACTACCTGCAAACATCTATTAGGTTGCTCTAGAAGCATAGTCTGTCTTTCTGCATTCCTGCAACAACTTTTTTTTGCATCACTTACAAACTGTAATGTTTTATTATTGCAGTAGAGCTGTATAATCCCAGAAGGAAAATTTCAGGTTTGAAATATAAATTTAGCCCAGGTACATTATAAAGTCTGTGCAGCCATAATTCTGCAGTTTACCACACAGACATGACGTGGTGTTTGGTAATGATCCCTCAACTTCTCAGAACATGATTCATGCTTCCAAGATGGTATTCAGGAGGCTATGAAACACGAAACAACTGTATCAGCACATTTTCACTAAAGGGAAATACAGCAAGACCAAACATGGCACACACAGCTTTTCAATGAACACCGCTGAACAATATAAAGATCAGGTATCAGAGGTGTCAGTATAGAGCTGGAGGCAGGAAGCTGGAGAGAAATATAGCTTCCCAACAGGTAACAAAACCAGATGGAGGACAGGACACTCAAAAATGAACTAGCAATAGTTTAGGTCTTAAGAATTCTGTTTCCACAGGACTTGAAGTTAGCTTTATTGTTTTCTTTTAACATGAGAGGGGAAATCACAGAAACTCTCCTTGTACTCATTAAAAAGCTTGCATTTATGCAGACTTGGCTTACAGGCAGTCTTTTGTTCCAAAATATTTTTCTCTGCATATTTATTAACACTAATCAAAGTAACAAATTAAAGAAGTCTGCTGTCCAGTCTCACTTGCTGTAGATCTCCATAGAGAACATCAAACAGCAGCACATTGTTCTGGGTGAACTTCAGTCCAAATAATCTCTCCTATACTTTCCATTCTAATCTAGTTTAGTCTTTTGGTCCTGGCTTTTAGTCACCTAAAACCAATGCAAGGAGTTCTAAAAAAAACATTTCTTCAGAAGCATTAAAATTGTACTGAAAGTTGTTCACTACAGCAGTTGGTTCACTCCTTGCAGCCTGTGGACTAATAGGGGTTCTCATCTTAATGGCCCTCCTCTAGGTGTGACTGAACAATTAGAAAAATGAAATGGAAATAAACCAATGTTAGGAACTTTTCAGAACAGTTCAGTTTCCATGAGGATTGAAGGTATGAAAAAACAAAGTAAAATGTAAAAGCAATGCTTTTAACTATCCTGTAAGGCTGACCAGTGACAAGTAGGGGAACCCTTTAGCCTGGATTAGTGGCAACAGTCTCAGAACAAATTTAAACAAAAGTTTCATCATAGATTTTCTTTTTAGTGCATTAAGCTGTCATTCCCTTGGCAACAGATTCTGATCAGTTATGTTGGCACATGTTTTTATGAACTGTTTACCAGAACCACCAAAATGAATGCAAGGAGTTTTCCAGCCAGATCAGTTCAGGGTTTAGAGAGGAGCATTTTTCTAGGTAATGGCTAAGCCAATTTATGAAAAAACCCAAGAAGTTCAAGTTCAGAATGCCACCCTATTTTTAAAAAGCATAACATGTATTTAAAGAAAAAATAAAGTAAGTGTGACATCATTATTATTCTCAGGAAAGAGGGTTAGTCTATTACTAACTCTAGCTTTTGTTCCATGCTTCACAAATCCTATTTGTGCATTGTAGGTTAATACTTACCTGAAAATGTCTTATAGGAAATTCACTTTAAGGTTGCTTGTCTTACTGCATGTGGAGTTACAACAACCGGACAGTAAATCCAGAAGGTTTTACAGTTGACAGAACCTCCACCAAGGCTCCATCTACAGAAATACTTAGCTCCTTTGATTTCATTTTAAGTATCCTATAAAAATGTCTTTAAATAGTAATCTTAGCTTTCTTGAAATCTAAAATTGAAATGCAGTTTAATAATTTCTAAACAGAGAAAATAAACTCAAGAACGTTCATAAAAATTCAAGGACTATGTTTACTTTTTAAACAAAGAGTAGAATGTCTTTAAACATCAAAACCATCATAAGCTACTTAAATAGCCCAGTCACACTAATTAGTTTCAAAAAAGCTGTCTAATTAAAAACCAAGGATATTCAGAATTACAATCATCAAGTCTTATCTTTAATATTTTATTGATATCAAATATTTAGATCCATATGGCTTGCCCATTGTTAAAGGGCTGCCAGGATAACATGATCAGCAATATCCAGAGACAATAAAGATTAATAAACTTAACTTCCTTGGTTAACACAGCTACATATTACATGCTTTTACAGAAACTATTCATGGTTTTACACAACACAAACATGCATGTTTTGCACAGTTGCAAATAACTTTATAGTTCTAAATATTTAAAATATCACAATTCTAATTTGTAAAGGAAAGCAATTGCTCTTTATTTACTTACCAAGACAGTACTGTATCTGTTGTCCTCCAAGTCATTGATAAAGGAAGGAAACGCTGGTTTTGCCAGCTAGTTCAGAACAAATAAAACCTTAGTCCTGGGCTCTTAGCAAGAAAATCTAAAGTTTTTTTCAAATAGTAGATGTTGTAAACACCTACACTTGAGCTAGTCACCAAGGCTCCCTTTAGAGTCAATGAACAGAAGAACGCACTTCTAGAAGGCTATCTTGTGTTACAGGAGGCATCAAGCACTGGCCTAACAAATAGCATCGCTCAAGCTCTAAATAAACCCCAGTTACTGGGGTGGGGGGAAAAAAAAAAAAAAAAAAAAAATCACACGTTCTTAAATACCTGGCACTCAAGCATTTAGTGCTTTTGTGGAAATCATTTAATGCAATTTGAATATTCTACTCAAAAAATACTAAAAATATTAAGTAACTACATCCACTACTATTCGCAATGTACTGTCTGGTAGTAAAAGTCAGTCAGTCACAAAAGTGTGATTAATTTCACACAACTTTAGCCATCAATTTTTATCCACTTCAAGCAGTCACTGACATCTAGTCTTTCCCAAAATACTTTTCTCAATGGGAACTGAATGTTCCTTTAATCTGCTCATCTCTCTCTGCTGACTATAGAGGGAGCCTGTATGCCTAGATTTTAGACAGCTCAAGTAATATTAGATGAAAACTTGCCCATTACTAGTATTATTTAACAATCTTTTATACAAACATACATTACAAAGTAGTCATAATAAACAATAAATTATTAATATGCAAAGCAAAACACAAACCTCTTAATTAATACCAGTTATGTCCGAAATATTAATTGGAAAAAATCCATCAGTTTCACAGAAAAATATTTCTCTTGATATTATTTTAGCAGCAAGTGGCTTAATTTGCTGATTTTTTTTTTTCTTGGGGAAAAAAGGGACCAAGTCAGAAAAAACTCTACATTAGTATTTGAGCTTTACACTCAAGCATTAATTGTTTTGTTTTCATTTTGTACTGTTTAACTAACTTTGAAGTAATCTTTAGAGGCAGTGGTCACTCTGGCAGTACTTCTGTATGATAGTTAATTTTCTTCAGTGAATGTGGTTTATATACACAAGTATACACACTCACACACGTGTCCATACATACACACGTGTGTGTACATATATAATGCTTGCAGACTGGAATGCATGCTTATTTTCATTCTTACTACACTCAGTAAGTGGATAAACAACACATTTCTAGTTGTTTACGTCCAATTTCCAGTGCGCTATTGTGGCAAGTACAATTCAGAGATCCCATGTAGTTTGGATACCTCTCTACAACATTTCATTTCAAGGAACGTTAGTCTGATGGGCCAGCTATGGTAATTATCTTTAAGCTCAATCTTCACCTGCAGGAATGATACAGAGTTCCCAATTGCCAACACACAAATGAAGCTCTGTGAAAAGTCACAAGCATGCTGATGTAGCTTGCTTTCAAGACAATGCCTTATCGACTATAGGAAAGTTCAGGATCACGTGGCTAATAAGAAAAGTAGTAAAACATGGAAGTCATCCATGAAAGTAAAATTTGATAACTTGTTGGGACAAGATAGTGTCTTTTTTGATAAGCCACAGTTCACAAAAATGAGAAGGAACTTTGGTGCAACCAAACTTTTGTCTCTTATTCCAGCCACTGTTTGAAAGCATATAATTGGAAAACACCACAACCTGTGTTGGCGCAGGTCAAAGGTGTTTGAAGATGCTGTCTAGCCCTCAGCAAAAGAAAGATTTCTCAATATAGATTAGAGGGGAAAAAAAAAAATCAAACTGTAGCTTCCCAATAATATCACAGAGTGTCCGTCAAACTAAATGCATTTCAAACTGTAAGAATTACTTTCAAATCATGTACAAATAAATGAGGCAGTGATTCTTAATGTATTTAGAACTTGTTGCCATGAAGGCTTGCAGGTGCCTTGTGCCTCAGCACAATAAAAATAATTTGTTTTCAAATTCAATGGGCTATATCCTAATTTTCATATTCAAAGCATTCTTATAAACTTCAGTTTACAAGTACTTGGAATATTTTTAATAGCAGCAGCAGTCTGATCTGGTGTAGCAAAAATGAAGCAGTAAGATCTTATTTATATCAGCAGCAACATATTAAAATAAATCTAGTAACATTAGAAGAATCATCCTTATTTCACCTAGCATTTCAAGTTATTCCAGACCTTCTTCCCTGTCAACTCATATACAAATATACTACTTAAGATTCAGTTGTTGCTTACCTTCCTCCTTTGAGACACGCTGAGGGCAGCAAAGTCATTAAACAAGGATGAATTTGGTGAAGTTAGTGGATCTGTAAAAAGAACATAAACCAACATGTTATATATCTCTAATATTAAAAAGAAATTTTACATTTTTAAACTTATTTCTGTATGGAAAAAATCCTTTTCACAAAACTGAGTTTAGCAACCACACTGCTAAAAACCACAGCATTTATTAGATTCTGTGCAACTGGTCAACTGAAATAGTGCTCATTAGCGGAATTTAGTAAGTTTAATTGCTGCTGACACTATTTAATGTCCATCGAACATTTCAAAGCCTTCATCTCCAGCTATCTGAAATTAGTAATCTTCTGCATATCATAGTCTTACAAATAATGATGTGGATCTTACTTGTCCTGTCACTGTTCCACACAAATTTAAATCAGAACTAAGGGCAGCAAAAGTCTATATTCCGTTAGTAGCTTTTTATTGCTTTTTCTTTGTCCCTATGCATCCTTTCCAGAGTTGAAGCACCAAAAACTGAATAACAATCACAGATGCAACTTAAAACTCCAAACCGCATGGGTAGAGCTGTCAAATTAGCAGATGACTGCCAGCTGTAAACATTGGTGTTTTGATGAAACACTTTCTTCAACATTAATCAATACTCCTTAAAAGGGTAATTCTACACTTGAAGCACAGCTTGGTGGGACAGGGTGGGGATGAAAAGGACACAAGACACAACAGAATTTAAGCTGGTTTCCAAAAGTCAGTCTGGTTTCTCTCCTTCGCATGCATCACCATCACTATTTGGCCCATCACAGTCAAGCTCTGACTGCATTTAAAACCAGAGACCTCCACTGCCTTGAATAGTTAATTGTTCGGTGGGACAAAAGCAGCAGAATTAATCACAAAACCTACTGGAAACGAACCAGGACGAAGAAAAAAAAAATACAAATTTCAACATTCAAGCAAGTTAATTTTATAGTAGTTTGTATCATGCTTAAAAAATTATAACCCTAGTAAGTAGACTAGCTGCAGGGTCAGACATGCAAATAGAGTTCTAGAACATCATTTACACAGCAATTTTCAGAGCAGAAATTATTTTAAATGTATGCCCTTGCCATAAGGGAGTAGTACCCTCTTCTTTAAAGAACTTAGTTTGACAGCTACAGCTGAAATAACTGCAGTGATTCTGAAAAGCGCGTTACAGAAGTTCAATACACCCTCCACAATAATTTAGTGAGTCTGAAGGCCTGCACTAGAGAGACATTTTGTTCAGTTGAAAACCATGTTTCCTGCAGCAGGGAAAATATATTATAAGAGGTAAAGTACTGCTTACAGGACAAAACTTAAGAGCTACTAAAAATGATCAGTTATGTGATAAATTTCACAAAACCCATACATTCTAAATTTAAGAATAAAACCCTGTACATTCATTTCACACAATAACTTACTTGAAAAGCACAATAAAAATGGATACTATTGAGAAGCAACATAAATGCTTAAGCTATCAGTGCTTTACACTGGATATCCAAACTAGCACTTCACTTGAAGTGACAAAACCAATAATGACTTTTTTTAGTTTTTTCCCACTGGAGCAAAGAGAAAGCTGAAAATTTGTGAGTTCAGTAGCACTTCAGCTTTGTATTAAAAGTAATCACACAACACACAGCTGTTAAAGTTCTACTGCATCTCAAATCAAATCAGAGGACAAAACCAAACTCCCTCAAGTCTCAGTTTTGCAAAAGCAAATCTCTTAAATTTCCAAACATACTTTTGTATGTATTACTTTAAAAGTACTTACCATGGCCTGCATACTGCTTGGCACTGTCATTGAGAAGGCTAGGGGAGCTGCTGCTATTTGACATCCTCTGTAAAAATAAAAGACAAAAGTGTATATGTAAAATAAAGCTACAAAAGACTAAGCGAGGGCATTGGGAATGACATTTCAAAAGTTTTAAGACTGTGAAACCTCTGCTCATTCCCCATTTAATAAACACTCTAAGCAGACAGTAGTTTGTAGATGACGGAAATGTTTAGTTAAAAAAACACATTTCGCATGAGAGCAACACACACCAAAAATGACTGTATATTAAAAGAAAACACTATCTTCGTTAATTTCTTCTAACTTGGGAGGGTCTACCAAACCTATGGTTCTCTTCCAATATGTTTTCAAACTGTTAGATAAGCCAATTACTTATCTCCTTTAAACATTCTTTCACACTGTACTCCTGAAACAACTCCTCCCTTTATTATACACCACCATCACAACCTGAAACTTTTCCAAGGCAAAAATACTCAAATTAGTATAGCATTTGATAGATTCTTTTTAAAAACAAAAGAACCTTTTGAGAACTTTCAGTAAAATCATGCGATTCTTGTAAGCCAGCAGGACATCTGAAACCCTCTCAACATTCCTCCTAGGCTCCACCTGCTTCTCCTGCACTCCTCTGGAGATACAGGCTAGCAATAAACTGGACTAAGTGAGGCAGTGCTGCTCTAAGAGCTACCACTGCTTTGACAGAGAAGTTTAAAAGTGTCTCCTCTTACTCCTGCTTATTATTTTCTTTGACCAGACTCCCAACAGGAAGAAAAAGTGTAAGAAAAGCAAAGCAAGGTCAGGAAGTGTTCTCCATCACTGAGATGGACGACCAGTAATTTGTTAGAATATTCCCTGGCATGCTTTTGGCCCACATCAACCAGGAGTCTTCCAGCCAATTTCCAGGCACTATTCAGCAGTGAAAAGGTTTGAGATCCCTCCAAATAAACAGTTTGCATGCAGCCTCTGCTTTACCGGGTGAGCATACACCAGCACAAACAGACCCTTTTGTGCCAGCTGGCCCTAAGCATCAAAGAGAGTTTCCAGGCATGTTTAATTTAGTAGTCTACACACAGAGTAAGACTCAAAACTGGTCCCTGGAGTTGCTCTTTATGCTTACATTTTTCCACGGCCAATTTCAATGTTGGTGGCAGAGGGCAAGAAGCTTACTACATTATACTTCAATGACATTTCATCTGATTCTTGACCAGAAAGATCAATATTCCGGAGTTAATTTGGTAAGAACAGAGGAGAACCAACAGAAGCTGGACTGTTATCCAGTTATGGTAGAACCGTAAACCTACTGCAATTCATTTCTCAACATTTGCGGTTTTCATACTACCACTGCTTTCACCAGAAGCTGCAGCTTTTAATACTTGTATCTAAAAGAACAAATAGATTGTGTAAAGTAGTTTTTATATGGAAAGCAAGTCATAAAAGAAAAAAAAAAAAGCGTTCACTATTAGAAAAGTAACTTGAAGAAAGTTTTAGTAAAATTTAGGTACTTTAGGAGGTATCTTCAAACATGACCCTCTCAACAATATGTTCAATCCCTCAATGCTTTATTCTCCCATGTATTATTTCCATCATCTGTGCTCCATTGCTTCAGCAAGCTTTCTACAACCGTTCAGACTGCTCTGATACAACTCTTCAGTCAGTACAAGTACATAGTTCTATATGAAGCAGAACTATAGTACATGCAGATGTCCTAGGACAATATGTACAATACATGTACACATGTAAATACTATGTAAACCTCCAGCTTTTTCAAGACTTAAACGAAGAAAGCTGTTTGCTATATGCTCTTTTCTTATTTTCATGCCACGTTGTCTCATGACACAATGTAACTCTCACTAAAAGGTTAGTGTTCAACAATTAATTCTTTACACAAAAGGGATGCCCTTAGTGAAACAAAGTTTACTTATTTCTACAAAACAAGGTAACACTTTGGGAGACCCACACTAAGTTAATAATCTTGCCCAAGTTCAGGGATGCTCATCCTACTGTCCACCATAATCAAAATGAGAATATATCAAAATAAATAATTTCTGGATTATAGCAGCTCAATTATTCATGTCATACTCATTTCCTGACTAAGCAATGGAAAATAGTTCAATAGTGTTTCACAAATATTTGAAAAGCATGCCTATTATGCATCTTTTCTTGGCATTTGATACATCCACACTGATCCTTATAAGATGAAGTGGTTTAGGAAGAAACTTCCTGAAGTGAACCATTCAGATTTGCACAAAATTTATCCATGTGTAGATAAAAATTGTGTTAATGTCTATTTATAAGACTCAGATTTTCACAATAATTTCAATGCGAAAGGTAATGGTCTGTCAGAATGGGGCTAAATATATTGAGATCTGGGTTGGTATCAAAGATGGTTAAGCATACGGCTTAAACTTGGAATCAAGCACTTTTATGCCATCAATACTCTACCTCTTCAAGTACAGGAGTTAAACATTCAGTCAAACACACTTGCAATGTGAAACAGGTGACTGCGATGATGAAAATCAGTGCTGATATGATTACTAAAAGTATATAGTGCGCTCAAGACATTGCAACAGGACACATTGTTCAGGATTCTGAAAGCACAGTGCAAACAAAGCATATAAACATCAACTGTGCTTTTACAAAAAAAAGTCTTGTTCAAGGTGCAAATGTGTTTTACATAAACCAGGATTCTGAAAAACCAAAGCTTCTCTCACTGATCTTGGGCAGCTCTTGCTTTAACAACTGCTTGTAAGCTGTACCTTGAATGAGGTTAAAAACCTCCACTTCACCACTCTCTTTCATGAACTTTTCATTTTGCTCACTTTTACTACACACGCACAAGCTTCTTATTTTAACACTATTCATAGAAGACCTGCATGTAATCAGTAAAGGATTTTTAAACTGTTTTAATAGTAAAATTTCTACCACACCCAGAAACATTTAGTCTTAATGAAGGTTATTCCTGTATCTGATTTTTACCAAGTCAGGCTGAAAATGTCTTGAAAGAAAAAAAAAAAAAGAAAAAAAACCTCAAGTATTCTTATTTGTGTTTTCCAGAAAGCAGTTTTGATTTTAAATAACACTTCTCAATCTCTTCTAATGGTGTTGAACTATTTTTCATACAAATTCAATTTGAAGAAGAATGCAATCGCAAGAACCTCAAGCCCAAAGGATAAAAGCTCCAGGAAGGTAAGAGCAACCATTAACAGGAGAAGAAAACGAACTATTCATTCCTCTTAAGCCTGCCAGGCAAGGCAAGCATGCACATGAGAGCTTCAGACTTTTTCAGTACATCATGACTTTCACCATATGGAAGTTAATATAGAACGATAACTTTGTCATAAACAAGCGCCACACCAATGTCACTCAGTTCCATATAAACTCCTTTTCTTTGCCTGTCTATTGTTATGATTTATTGAGGTTCTTTAAGCACTAGTTAAAATTCAACTAGGCTGACTTGCACACATCCTGCCCCTCTCCCTTTAAAGGAATTAAAAAGTTGTTTCTGTTCACATCTCAAAAGCAAGCTACTGCAGAACAAAACTGTCACATTCATCCCTGTCCAAGGATTTAACCTGAGGCTTCAGCTTAAAGTTCTTTCACTGTTGAACCTTTCACCAGTAACAAAATACAGACTCTTTAATTTCACAGAAAAAAAATGAGAAATATAGTTTTTCAGAATACTGTGTCAATTCCTGAATATTCAAGCAATTAAGTTACAGGATGGGAATATGCTTGTTCAGAAGTTTTTACTCTTTCTTCAAGCACCAGGATTAATCAAAGTAACTCATCTCCTCTCAGGAAAAGACTGTGTGAGAAGGTACTATGTCAAAAATAAAGCTTTTGTCAAAGTGAACCATGATCTTACCTAGATGTAAGATAGCCTATTGTGTACTAACGTTTCCTATTCAGAACCGCTGCAATAATGCTTTTTTAAAAAGTATTATTTTCACACAGACTCTAAGACAACACTGACAGCAGATCAACAGCATTACTGTAAAAGTAACTTCCATATGAGGTTGCTATTTTAATAATAGTTTTGAGGATTAGATACTGTTCACAGACTCAGAGGGGTTGAGGCAGGAAGGGATCTCTGGAGGCCAACTGGTCCAGTCCTCCTGCTCAAGCAGGTCCACCTAGAGCTGGTTGCCCAGGACCATGACCAGACAGCTTTTGAATATCTCCAAGGATGGAGACTCCACCAGTTCCCTGGGCAGCCTGTGCCAGTGCTCAGTCACCCTCACATTGAAAGTGTTTCCTGATGTTCAGAGGGAACCTCCTGTGTCTCAGAGGACCATTGCCTCTGGTCCTCTCACTAGGCACCACTGAAGAGAGCCTGGGCTCCATCCTCTTTGCACCCTCCCTTCAGGTATTTACGTACATGGATGACATCTCCCTGAGCCTTCTCTTCTCCAGGCTGAAGAGTCCCAGCTCTCTCAGCCTTTCCTCACAGGAGAGATGCTCCAGTCCCCTCATCATCCTTGTGGCCTTTTGCTGGACTGTCTCCAGTATGTCCATGTCTCTCTTGTGCTGAGAATTCCAGCACTCCAGGTGTGACTTTACAAGTGCTGAGCAGAGGGGAAGGATCAACTCCCTTGATCTGTTAGCAATGCTTTACCTAATGCAGCCCAGTACACCATTCATCTTCTTTTTAACACTTCCTTGGTGCAATATGCTAGGAAGTGTTACAAGAAATACTTCCACCTTCTAAAGGTATACACCACCTTGCCTCCACCCTTCATTACTCAGTAGCAAAACCCAAAATTATAGCTGCACTTAAGACAAGTTTGCTTTGCTTTCATCTCCCTCCACTAAAGTATACAGTTACAAAATTCTCATCAAGATACAGGATGAATAAAGTTTTGCTGCAGAGAATTAGATCTAGTTTTACATAGCTTATGTTACAAGACTTAAGTAGGGGGTTTTGCTTTCTTCTCCACCATTTCTTTTCCCCAAAATACATAAGAGATGGCATTTGTTCCCCTCTGTCTCCATGCTCCCTGCTCCAACCCTGAGAAAACAAGCACTTTCCTCATATTCATTACTGTGCTAAGTATGTTACCTCAAAATATTTTGTAGTATGTCACAAGCTATTCTCTTCATCTTAATATTGTTCTACTGGAACTATATTTCAGAGTATTTCTTTGTAATTTTTAGAATAATGTTAATTGGACTTGAAAGAAGTCATCCTGCAAAAGAATGAGATTGTCACAACCAAAGAAATCATTGTTTAGTTGTCAGATTCTGTGACCTACAAAGGGTGATATCTTTTGCTTTCCTTTCTAAACAATCCAAAACTTGTCTTCGACAGTTAGCATATTTGGCACCATCTACAGCATGTCCCACTCACAACTGTTTGAACTAAAGCAACTGGATTTCTTCAGAAAGCATTATGTAAACAACTGCATAATTTTATATTTAAAATAGCATGTCTGTAGCTCCACTCAGTTCTCAACAGTTAAAAATTGAAGACATTTACAAGCTTCTGTACTATAAGGAGAGTTTTATTACTCGACTCTTGGCAGATGCAGCAATGGGAACAAAGGTCTTTGTGTTTATTCAGCTGCAAGGCTTTGAAGTGAGCATGGTCTCTACTTCTCAGGCTTTTGAAGAACACTTAGTATACCAACATTAGTATGGTGAAAGCAAGCAAGACCCATTCTTCTCCATTGCTTGGCCTTGCCAACTTTAATCCTGAAGACTGTTAGATCCTTTTTTGTTTTGATTAATTAATTGAAAAGTTGTGATTCTTACTTTCTACATAACCTGCAGTCCAATGGAAGCCATGTAGTTATAAATCTCATCCTACCAAAATAAGGAAAACTGGATTTCTATGAAGTAACATACATGAAGACACCTTCTACGGTTTTATGGTCTTACAACCAAATTCCTCAACTCTAATATGATAATAGAAGTTTTAACATCAAGGTGCTCCTCTGCCTCATTCTGCTATAAATTCCCACAGATTATTCACACATCCTTTTACTAGCCCAACACAATACTGCTAAAGCTCCTTCCTACACCACCTGTATCTTTGATCAAGCCACGCGTTAGTCAAGGGGCAGCACTAATGCCAGAGGAACACAGACACCAGCCAGCCAAGTGGCACACGCAGAGTGACTGAGCAAGCAGCCAAGCATCAGAGGCATCCTGGCCAGCCAGCTCCTGCCTCCTCACTGCTGAGAAAGCCAAAAGCAACGAGCTGCTTCTTGAACCACACCTCGGACTGTCTCTTGGCTGTTGTTGCTATGCCAAAAAGAAAAAGAACAGCTTCGAGGACAGCATGCAGCCTGTGGGCCATGTGCTGTGCAGGCCTGCTCTGTTATTAGTTAGAGAAGGGGAAAACAGAAAATATATGCTTTGATAAGCTGGAAGCCAATACTGTTAATGTAGTATATGAAAGCACATGCAGATTCAGGGAAGAAAAGGTACATGAAACAAAACTGTATTATGGGAAAATGCAAACCAATGAGGACAGGAGACTATTAATCAATAGGAAACTAGTTAGTAACAACAGAAGAGGCCAACCAGGGGCACTGAAAGGTTGGCTAAGAGCAAAGACCTTTGAGGCAGGAGGAGCAGAAGGATGAGCAAAAGAGATTTTTCAGAAAGGAAGAAAGAAGAATTAGAGCCATGGCCACTTCAAAAATCCTGCCTCTTCCGAACTGCAACAAGGATTTTTACTCTTTTTTTTCCACTGCAACCTGAGCATTGCCATTAATTGCGTCTTCACCACTAATCTAACCCTAATGAGATGTTCTAGATCTCGTAAAATATTCTTCCACACATACAAATGAAATCTCGAAGTCAGAAATATCTGTTCTGCAGAAATATTGACCACTAGTCACCTACACTATGATCAAAGCAGCACATCCCCTCCCCAGTTCATCATGACACAATCCACTTTCACTTTCCTTCCTTCTGCTGCTTACTTAACACTAACACAGATTATGCACTGCACACAAAAACATGATTATTGCAAAGTTTGGATATAGCTTTGCTTGAGGCAATTTGGCTCCATTGTGTATGTGTTATGATAACCCCAATATACACAATCACATACTCTTCAACAAACCTCGGTTTTATTTGCTGCACGTGACAAATACGTTCTGGAGATTAACTACGAATAGTCAAGAAGACTTGTCTATTGAATCCCTGATGATTATGTTGAAGGCATCTAGTGAATAAAGCATGGACTACAGAAAGATTATCTCATAGTAAAAGAAAATTAGCATTACCCATAAGAGACTGACTCTATTATTATCTTTGCTAGATTGAGGCCAGTTCAGCAACTTGAACAAAGCTTTCTACAGGTGGCCACTAACTCCAGTCCTCATCTTCCAGCTGTACAAGTTAATTTCAAAAATTCTGGTCTCTCTAGTTTGCCAGCACTGTTGGGGGAGTTTTTTGTTTGTTTAATTGCCATCCTTTTTCTACCCATGCCTCTATAAAATGCAGACTACTTTCTTCATTCATAAGGAAAGCATTCTGCAAAGTTGGATGCAATAACTGTAACCTGCACAGGAAAGCACACTGCCAACTAACAGTCTTCAGGAGAATGATGTGAACAGCATGCAGGAGCAAGGCATAGAAACATAAGATGAACACTTAATTGACTATGAAATGGATGCTCATTACACATGCACCACGCATCTTGTGTCCTGAATAAGTCCCACTTATAATTTTCCCACTGAAAAAATTATACAATGTTATGAGGAATACATTTCAATGTATAACCTCGAGGCTGCACTGACAACCTAAACTTAACATTTCTTAACATCTAACCGTATATCTTACTAGTGTTTTTCTAGCAGTGTGTTTATTTGCACACTCGTGCAATTCCCCAGTTTTAAAAAACAAGCTGAAAAAGTTTCACTATATTGCATCACTGATGCATCTATTCGTGAACTGCACAGATCAACCAGAGATAACTAAGTAACTCATAGATGGAACTGATGTTTTCATCTGCAAAAGCAAAACTGAGAGGCTAATGAGATATTTTACAGAAGACTTCTGATGTTTCATCAATGGCAGAACACTGAATTTTCAGCATCTTTAGTTTGATTCAAGGACTTGGAGAGAAATAGGCACACCAATTTGTTCTCTCCACCCTACTTTGCATTATGCCAACTTGTTTCTTTGTCCCAATTTCTGTGTATTTCCCTTGTTCAATTCCAGTCCCCATTCTGTATGTCCCACCAACATCATCTCTCAGCTTCAGTCCCTTTGCTCAGTCTTTTCCAGTTCCCACTTATCTTCAGATCAGTTTCTCTAAGCCCACAGCGTCTCTTTTCCCTTACACACCCCTCTGCTCCAATTAACACAGATTCAGCTCTCTTCTTCATTAAATACATATCCACTTCCATGCTGCTTCAGTCTGAATCAGAAGAAAAGGAACGAGGGAAACAAAGCAGATCAGCATTCCTGCTCAGAGTTCAGGCAAGGCCTAGATTAGGCCAGTGCTGTAACTGCTGGAATGTACTCACGTTGGAACATGCCAACACAGACAACATCTTTGGGAAATTATCTAACATCTAGGAAGTCTCCAGTGGGTCTATGTAAGCCAGTTTTGCAAAGGTTTAATCAAGTGACAAGATCTGGGCAAATTTTCACAGAGCACAAAAGGTATATCCTTGACACAACCACTAATCTATCAGATTGGAAGTCTCTGTTCCAAACCATAAAGCACTAAAAGTTATATGATCTCAGTGATACCAAAATTTGTAACTTACAGCTTCACTAGTACACTTTGGGATCAGAGGTTAAAATTTTTCTTTTTAAATCATGCATCACTGTCAGTAATAAACATTTCCATAGTTTTGAAATTCTGCTGAATGAGAAAATCCAGCCTTCTTGAAAACATGCAGTAAAAAAAAAAAAAAGGGAACACACCTAATTATTTCCCACCTTTTGTTGAGTTATTTTTCAATCCATAATACAGCCACAAATGAGATCAAAGTAAGCTCATAAGGAGAGTTTCCTTGATATAAAAGAAGATAGTTGTTGTCAGGACTCAGTGCGAACTGTTTGACTTGTGCGCTCTTTCATTTACCAGAAACTGGTTTGTTAAACCTTTGAGTACAGAGAGAGATCATCATCTTTTCAGCTTTTAAAAAGTCTAACAGTTTGAGGGATTTATAATAGTACTTCATGTGTTAATTCAATAGATACCCATTTAGGGTTTAAATATGACAGTCTTTTGATGTAAATTTTGCATAATACTACCTACACAATAAATTGCACCTCATGGGAGTTCCTATGCCAACATCTACAGAACACTATAAATACAAGAAAACATTTCAGAAGATTTAATTGTGAATTCAACATCACCGAATGCCACCAGAGACTGAGTTTACAAATTCTGAAATTTTTGCCTAGTAATTTACAGGTTTGACAGTTCACATTTTGCTTCAGTGACTTTTGATCTTTGAAATGTTTCAAAATCTGATTTTTATATATTTAGTAAAAGGCTATCAAAATAAGCTATGAGCCTAAAAAGAAATCTAGGAACGCAGATTTAATATATGTGGCAAAGCCCAACGCAACAGCTCACATAAATGCCAACAAAACAAGACTAATTTTAAAGCAATTATATTGTTTCATTTCCATTTGCAAGATTAAAGCGAGTATATACTGTGTATACCCTGCAAAATGACACATAACAGAAGGCTCCATTTTTCCTGCCTCTTGAACAGTTTTCTGTTCTTGGTGTAATGCCAGCCAGAACTAATGAAACACTACACAAATCACTGCTATTACCTGCATCATGGGATACTTTGTTTCAGCGGGATTTCCAAATCCATTAACGCCAATGAAGCTGGTGCTAAAGTAGGAATCTGTGAGACTAGCATCAGCTAACCCACCGCCATCTATTCCGGGAACTAAAAGAAAAAAAAGAAAAATGTTTCAGAAAAAATATAGTTTATCATGGGTTTATTTTCCAATACATCTTATATATTTTTTTGGCAGAGGGGTAGAATAGGAAAAGATTGGTAATACTGTATTTCAAACCTATCTTCTCAGCAAAACAACTAAAAGCATATTAGTGCATAGAATGAAAAAGAAACTTTACAAAAGAGGTTGCTAAATGACAGCATATGCAGCATGAAGTTACAGCACAAATACAGAAAGAGGCAGAAAAGAGAAAACGTTTGACAGAGATGATGAGGAGTTTGAACTTTAGAAATGAGAATAACAAGGAAAGTAATGATATCAGAAAGAAAATAAATCAACAAAAAAACCCAGAAGGCAAGCTTATTTTAAGAAAACCTATATTCTTGCATACCCATCTTGGAAATACATCTGTCAGGTAGAGTTTTTACCTGGATGTACTGGTTCTTTCAAAGGGAAACACAAAAAAAAAGTACATTTAAAAATATCTCAAGTCCTTTCACACAAAGCACAAACATTTTAAAAGCTTCCTTAAGAACATAAGACTATTTTTACTATCTCATACTTCATAAAAGTGGCAACAATTTTATGAACTGTGGCCAAAAAACTCTTTTGGACTGAAAGCAAGCGTGAACAATGTAAGAAGAAATTAATCCCGTCTAGAAACAAGGGCCTTTACATACAAGCACAGTACTTCAACCACAAATAAATTAATTCAATACTATGAGACTAGAGCGAACAACAAGCAGCAGTCATAATTAACACAAAACACTCAAGCAGGTATTACTTCGATGACAAAAATGTTTACAAGCTGCAGTTCAAATTAAGCTTCTGCAAAAATATCCACAGCAAATTATAAAGACACTAATCAGTATGGCCAGGCCACTGCGCGCCAACAGGCATGAGTAATTGGTAGCTCCAAGGTAGGAAGGCACACATCCAACTCAGAAGAACATCCTGTACCAAACTATCCAACTTTAACTTCTGAGAGGACTCGCAGCCAGCCAGTGACACCCAGAAAAAAACTTCCTGATCCTAATCCTCAAAGAAAATAAAATGCAACTTTGTGGCAGAGCTAAAGGAATGCAGATTATAACCCCCCAAATTTCATCTGAATGGGAATTTTCCCTCCAAAAGAGACTACGTAACTTGGTAAGCCATTTCCATGCTGTAGGCACAGAAAACAGCAACAGAAGTACAGCTGGATGAAATCACAGGAAGGGCTCGAAGAGGAGAATAACTAGCAGCACCCATACTACAGACAGATGGAAACACTGCCCAGCTGCACTCACTGAGACTGGAGCTGTATGAACTAGCCAACCAGGGGTAACACCAACAGCACCTCAGATGAAGAGCTGTATGTGGAGAGAGATCAAATAAACCAAATGCTTCAGTGGCAATACAGATCAGCTTTGCAAGCGAAAAAAGATTCTTAAAGTATTGCTGCCAAATCTAGAACATTATTTGTATACTCTGCAGGTCTGAGGGAGACCCCTAAGGATTTTAAAGATGCTATTTACTAATGAATTGCAACATTTTTAGTTTTAAAAGTTAGCTAAGAGAATAGGAAAATAAAACTCCCTCCACTATCCATGCCCTAGATCCTCCTTCATAATTTCAAAGGAGCAGCCACATAGAAACTTCATAAGTCCTCTTGCTACAGCCCTAAAAAAGACAAAGCTTTTTGGATTTGTCTTTTAAGCATCTGTCCCTCTTTTGCCTTCATTTGGGAAACTTACATCTAAAAGTCTAGGAAAAGTATTTTATGGTTGAACTATTGTATCAGGGAAAACATTAATGTCTGCAGTAATGCCAGTTACTGTCTCATCCTACCTGCTACGGCCAGTCCCTAACTCGCACTGTGAAGGCTAGCATTTTAACACAGTGGTTTGCCGGCATCATGAAAAATACTAGGACTCATTCATACAAGAAAATGAAAAGACAGCAAACCCATGTTTAATTATGAGTGGCTTCAGTCTAGTTTGCCCATAAATTATTCAGGGTTCACACTGTGTTTTTATTTATTTTTAAAATGCATTTCCAATATAGCTTTCTCTGCCTGCATTTCAGTCATTATCAAAAACTGCTGCAGCTTTCATGCTACATTTTGACTGTAAAAGACCAAGAAAAAAATGTTTAACTTCCAGGAATAACTGTCATTTCAAGGTACACTATATAACTTCAGCAGTATGTCTGCTATTTCGTCTCATACTTCTGACAGAAACTCCAGATTCTACCCAATTTTTAACAAACTAGCAAGTGACTCCCTCAGATTACACCATTAGCTTTACAGATCTTTCAGTCTCTGTTGAAGAATGAAGAAACAGACGATTCTTTCCACTTCTCCCACTGCTCTTCACTATGCTAGAGTCAACATGAGAACCCACGTACCTTCATTCTCTGTTGGGACACATACAGTTAATGCACAAAATCCTTAAAACTGGAAAGAAGCAAGTGAAAGCATTCAAGTTTCGCCACATTCAGCAGCAAGGCATACAAAGAGCCCCCTGTGCCTGAAGAAACCCCAGAGCTGATCTCCAATAACTCAAGACAGCTGGTACAGCTGCAGTTACCCAAAGAACTGGAGCTGGTGCAGGCAGCCTTGCTAGGGCACAAATACAGCACCAGGTTCTCTGGTCCTAGTCTGGCTGAAGCATCCTCAGCATCAGGGAGCTCAAGCTGCAAGCAGGAGAAGGCTTCAGGCAGCAAACCCAGAGCTGAGCAAGGCTGAGGACACTGCTGGGAATCATATAGTTGATCTTTGACACTGCTCAACTGCTGCTGCCTTTCCACTGCTACTATTTGCTATGCTAGCCAATCCAAACCACTTAAAGCTGCTCAAAGCTACAATTTAGGCCTTCTATTGCCACACCAATAACTCACTGAGCACTCCAGATTGCAAAAGGTACTCCAGAACATTTTCTTTTATCTAGCTGTGTGAAGATTATCTCTCTGCTGAAGTGCAATAGTTTGGCCGTGCTGATCAGCCTCCTCATGGGGCTACCACAAATTGCTGTACTCCAGTGCTAATCCACCATCATACCACTGAATTCTACTCGTGTTCCACCTGCTGCATTAACCATAGCCATTTCAGGGTGGCTTTCAACTGTGAGGCTTTCTATTGTCCTCTTCCAAACAGGCTAAAAAACCCCACACCTCTAGCTAAAGGACCAAGACCACAAGAAAACATACTCTCCACAGGAACAATCAAAAGAAAACCATCAGAAGGTAAGCTCACTGGAGCAGAGAGCAGTTTTCTCGGCAGTAGCTCATCCTTAGAACAGAATGCTCTAGGAGTGGTAAGTACAACTACTGCCTTCAAGAGAAAACTCAACACCAGCTTCCTTAAACTAACTTCCCTAGGGTAACAAATAAGAAAATTAAGACTAGCAGAGAAAAGATGCAGCTCACATAGGTATAAAGAAAAAAGTAATTCCTGCATTTCCTATAGAACCACAAAAAGTGTGTTCACTACATACTCCATTTTCTGTTCAAAGAATGGACGTTCAGTTGTTACAGTGATGAAAGCTCAGCAAATACCTAAACAGTCAAGGAAGTTTTACTGTATTTGGCACCTGGCCTTCTCCATGAGAAGTAGAAGGCTTTTATCCTCCTTTTGCCAAACATTTGGCAAATCATAAATTCTCACTTGCTTCTGGAAGACCACAGTAGCTCAGAGCACGAAAAAAGAAAAGTGATTTATTATAAGCAATCCACAGGAGAAAGTCTTCAGAAGTGGGCACACTTCACCACACAAGCAGTGTGGTATTAAAAAACAGAAGTGCAAACTGGAAAGAGACAGAAGACCTTAGTCCTTATAAAGTTTTTATTCTCATGTGTTTCATAATTTACATCAGACCCTGCATTCGATTTGTCTGTCCAGATCTTTCCTACATAATGATTGTGAGCACGCACTTTCAAAAGCTCTGCACATAGAGCTATTAGAATGACAAATAGAAAACTCCTTCTGAGGTTTACATCTTTTCTGTTTTAAAGCACTGATTATAACTTTAGTAAGTAAATTTTGACAATAATTTTAGGAAAGTCTTGAACTGGCTATTTTTGTCAAAGGAACATGCCTTTCTGGTTCGTAACTGTACTACTATCCATGCATTTAAGTTTACATTTTCAATAGATTCTTCCTTGGAAAGAAGCTACAACTTCCTTCTAAAAGTAGAAGGGTTGACTAGGCAGGTCTGAAGAAAAGATGGATATGCGAGGGAACATCTAGGAATCTAGTGGGGTAAAAAAAATGCTAACATGTTATGTAAGCACATATGTGAAAACAAGAAGAAATTTCTAAATTCCATCGATATCAAAGCCAGAAGTTACATCCTGGCAATTCTGGAAAGAATTAAATGAAACATCTTGAGAAATTCAGAAGACATTTTCTACTTTTCATACACATCTAACAATTTTTTGCTTGGTGAGTAACACTGCAGCTTAAGGTGACAACTGCAATTAAAAATAAATATCTTATATAATTCTTCTCCCACAGAACTTTAGCAGAAAGTAGGCTTCCCGTCAGATGCAGGCACCAGAGAGAAAAAAAGCCAGATAGTTATTTTTGCCTTACTTATTACAAAGACACTTTTCACGAACAAAGGATCTTGTCACTGCTTAAGTGCTTGAGTACTACTGTGATGAAATCAACACACATGCTTCAACAGAATCAGTGGGTTTTGGTTGGTTGGAGTTTAATGCTCGTCCTGTCTAACACTAGCACTATCTGAATACTATTACTAACACTATCTGAAAAGATGGTGTTTCTGATCTTTTCATTCTAACATTTTACTAACCAGTAAACAAATACTGTAATACCCTATACTGCTTCTTTTATGAACTTCGTATCAGCACTGATCATCTCAGAAACTGTTCTTAATATAAAAAAAGGATCCTTTAAACTAATGTGATATATTGCCCCAAAAATGAATGGGATAAAGTAAAATCACAACAGATTTTTTGGACATATTTTTCAAAATAACAATTATAGATTTCCAGTGAGGCAATAGATTGAAATAATTAATTTTGCTATTATCACTGCTTTAAAAAAAACCCTGTAATACAGTTATTTTTATGCTGGGAAAAAACTTTATATATAAAGGTAACCTTGATTTAAACTCCTAGCACTGCTACAGTGCAGGCACTTTTCACCTCAACACAGCTTGGTAAACTGTATCATGAGCTCATTGCATACAAAGGACAAGGTGTTATCTCTGGTAGATATAAAGCAGTGAAAACTACAGTGCCGTATCTCCGGTGGAATTTTACAGAGATAGCTATCCTAATATTGAGACAAGAACAACAAAACTTTTATACAAAGCCTATCTATGGCAAGTCATTTAAGACTTGTGTCCTTTTAGTCTCCTAGAAGAACCAAGGTGTCAGAGAAGCTTATGCTTGTCCTACTTTGTTTTGTACTGACACGTTTGTATCAAGAAATAATAATGTGCTTGGGGTACTAGCCTCACTTGTACACCTCTGTAACAGTTCACAAGCACTATACATACTAGTATGTGCATTTCAGCACTACTTTCTATACAGTGGCACCACTGGTGCAACTTGCTAGGGAAAGTGGATTCTCTGGTGTTTTTACGCCTCTCTCATTCAATGCAATGTTTTTGAAACGCAGACTAGGAATCACTGAAATAGAGACAACAGACAAAGAAAGTGAACTACACCCCCAGGCATGAGGAGCAAAAGTAAAAGCACACGCCTGGGTTAGGATGCGTGAGGGAGAGTGCAGTTGGAGGGCAGACAGCACAAACGAACCAAGCTGGCTGAAAGGCAGACAGGAAGCAAAACAGTTCGGGAAAAGCTGCCTTATTTACAAACACTCCCACTAGGCGATGAGATATTCACGGGCAAGCAAAGGAAAACAGCAATCTTTACCATAATATTAAATGACTGGGCTGTCTTTTTTTTCTTTTTAATTTATCTTGCATATCATAGAAGCATCTGATAAAGACTGAAAAAAGGATAGGTGCCATCCTTCTTTGCTGTAAAAATCTCAGTACAGAGTCTAAAGCAGCAGGACTCCTCGTCATGGACCAAGTCCAAAAGCACACTGATAATACAAATTAAAACTGATACTTTTTCAAAAGAGTCATCAGAACTACTCTGTTATCAGAAATAGCAATTCAAAGTACTGCAATTACTTAATATCATAGCTTTCAGCGCTAACCCTCTCCAAAAGCTTTCACAGTTCCTAATATATTGCATCAAATTATTCAATAAACTGCATCAAATTTTTCAAAGCACACATATTTAAGCTTTGGTTTTTAATAGCCTCCCTGTACCTAAGACTCAACTTTTTTTTTTTATAAACAGTTGTACAAAATGCGTGCAGATATCCTGAACAGAACATTAGGACATTTTTCACAGCAGTGGGGGAGAACGCATAAAAGAAAGGAAAGGTCTTCCTGCCAGTTGCATCAGCATTAGACCAACTGAAGTTGAGGGGAGTCTACCCACAGACTACAGGAATTGCGTATCGCATAACCATCCCGACAACAGCTTGTACAATACATGTCTCTACTCTCACTTTTGTGTATCTGTACTTTATTTCTAAATCGTTATTTGCAAATTAAAAAAAAAGGTCAGGAGTAAAAGGAAGCAAATTAAAAAATACAAACAAATTCTAAGCACAAAATATATTTGAAGATCAAACAAAACAATCACAAAATCTGAACTTTTTTTAACTCCTGAAAACTCATAGAACGAACACACGTGCGCGCACACACACACAGAGCCTGATCTACTCCAGCTCATCTCCAATACGCAGTGATTCACCACACCATTTTTCTGGTGGTGTAATGCATTATGTCTTTACTAGAAAGCAACAGATCAGGAAAACATCAACCACATCAGCTTACTAACTAAATCCCTCCACTGACCCCCTTTTCATCAGCTGCCTCACAACCAAGATTATTTTTTCTGCTTTTGAGGTTCTACAGAACTCCTTCTGCCTGTGTTTATCACCCCACCCTCACTTACCATTTGTCCACTTTTCCCGCAGCAGTCTAAATTTGCTTCTAGGTGGTTCCTTACACATGGAACTCTTTCTGAGCTGGTCCCCAAGGTCACTATTTTCTGGGCATTCAAATCCTTCCTGAAGGCCCACTCCTACAGTGATACCTACAAAAAATCAGTTATCTAATACCTGCTAGATAGAAACTAAATGGGGATGCTCTGTATCTTAAAAAACATTAACAAAACTTCAAATTATTAAGATACAGCATGTAGAGTATGCTTACATAATGTAACTAACCCCCCCCCGCCCCCGACTCCTTTTCATCTTTGTCTTTGAAGCAGAAAAAGTTACAATGGTAATAGTGCTTTCTTTACATTATTCAATACCCAACATGGGGTAGGTACTACCAGAAACAAATAATTACCAGTACTCCTCAGGTATCTGTAATTCCTGTGGAACATCTGGACTTTGAATGATTTCCCATACAATACGGAAAACCCACAAAGTATATAAACAGATGCAATCAGTTTCAAAGCCAATCAAGTGTATTTTTTTTTTAAGTTTCATACGCTAAAACTGCCCCTCAAAATCCACATAACTTTGCAGATTGAGAAACTTTCCCTTCCCTCCTTTCTTTTTCCTTAGCTCCCCCCAATAATTTTCCTCCCCATTTATTTTCCACATGAAACATGTAAAAGCAGAAAGAAAATCTATGTCTATAATTTCTCGATTTCTGGAGTTGACATATGGGACAAAAAGTGATTAAGTGAAATCAGTAATTTTCATTTTCTCCCATGCATCTCTAACTGGTTATTGTTTTTACTCTTCAATTCTCAATTGTCTCTAACCATCTCCAAATGTCCCAAAGGTCTCTTCAATTCTCAGAACTGTCTCCCCATTTCTTAAAAATATTCAGAGTAAAACAAGATGAAAATTGTATCATCTATCAGCTCCCGGAAAAGGCACCAGGAAAATTAAAAGGGGAAATATCTCTCTAAAAAGAAAACTGAAGTGTACAAAAACTAATACAGCATCACTTGCAAAAAAGTACAAAAGGTTTGGAAAAAGAATTCTCAGCCATACACCTTTACCATAACAGCTATTTTCTGTATACAAGCAAAGAAGAAACAAACCCAGGGAAAAGTGACTAGTATGTGACATACCACAACTATATTTATATTTAAAATTTGAGATAACTGTCTGTTTCTAAATACTTCAAGCTGTAAATACTGAAATGCTACCAAAGATAAGAAAAATCCGTATTTAAGAATAATCCTGACCATTGTTTCACTGCATAAAGTGTAATCCAACAGATCACCTTTAGTATCTGTTTTGCCAAACAGCTTATCTTTCCATTTTTTCTATATCCACTGCTTCTTTTTGTTTAAAAAGGAATGGATTAGCAAAGACTTTAACACCTTTTAGAAAGCAGAAAATATACAAACATATAGGTCTTTCCACTCCAAGCCTAGTGGATTTATGGATTTCACAAAACCTAAGCTGTAATGCTCACTCAGCTAACCACCAAGCGATTGCATACAGAGTTGCTACAGCGGTGGCCCCTATCCAACTACTGCTATGACCTGCTGCATAACACGCAGGTGGTGGGCTGCAAAACCAGCCATAAAGCTTTTATTAGGCTAATCCAACGCAACCCAAGCCTTGATGCCCCTTTCCACCTTCTCAAGGGATGGCAACAAAGTCTATTCACAGACAGGTTTTCTCAGCAGCCGTGGAGACGCACAGAACAAGGCCACTTGGGAAATAGCATGGGCACCTCGTGGAAACACAGACCCATGTTTCAACTACAGACTTCCTAGGAGGATTTTGAGAAACACTTTCTGGTAGAGAACCAGATTAAAACAAGGAGAGGGTGAGCTAACCTCTGGCATGGGGATCTGGGGCAGCAGCAGCACTGCTGCCGTGGCCAGCTCCTCTGCCGGCAGCTCTGCGGACAGCAGCACCCACCCACTGCTGCTGCTGCCACCAGGTCCGGGTAGCACCTGGAACTTCTAGCTCAGCACCTCTGTGTTTTGGTCATATTTATGAAAGAGTGAGAGCTGTGTACCAGGTACTTTATGGCAAAAAGCAGGGTGGAAGTTAGCAAATGTTTAGAGCCATACCTCAGCTCCTATCTATTAATACATAACATGAGGTATACATGCAAAAGAATATTACAACTGTTAAACTACTCAACAGCTAACAAATACAACTGCAACTGCCTGTGCAACTCTAACTTGTCCAACTCATCCACAGACATGATACATTTTAGTACCACGATGACATTTTTCTCTGGACGTTCCCTCACACAGCATCAAGAAGGGACAGTGCCTTAGGAACAAGCCAGCAGCCTGCAGCAACACAGGCTGCTGGTTCGCTTGTTACAGAAGTTGGAAAGTGACACAGAGAACAGATACAAGAGAAGAAATTTTTCATGCTATTATGCCCCCTACCCATCCTTCCCTGGGCTGTTCCTTAAACCCTACTAATCAATCCTATCTTTTGCCCTAAATGCCAAGCAACAGTCATTTTCCCAGCTTTCTCAGATTAGGTACTGCTGCCACTGCTGCTCACTGGGCTGACAAGTGGGACATATGTCTATTAGAAAAGCACCACGTGCAGATTTTGGCAGCTAACAAACCTGAAGGAAACTTTTTTCTATTTTTTTCCTTCCCCCCTCATTTTTTTTTTTGTTACAGAAGTCCTATGTGAAAAGGATTATTTTTTTTTTTTAATCAAACTTTAGACAGGTAATATCAACTATGTTTCCTATTTTGTAGACAGTCAGCTGGCCACCTTACATATGGAAGGTGAACCACACAGAAGGCTGAGCACTCAGCTCTGGGGGAAGAAGGAGGAACAGTGCTTTGAACACATGTGCTCCAAATGTCAAGTAGTCTGGGGGCCAGGGACAGCAGTGCTAGCTTCTGAGAGCAGGCAGAGCTCATCGGCATAGTCAGTCTCATTTCCCAAGAACCTAAGAAGCCACAGTCGAGCCAAAGCCACATTTAGCCCACTGCCTCATATCTGACACTGGACGGCAGCAGATACGTGGACAAAACCATAAGCATGAGGCAAGGATAAAGCAGGATTTCCCAGCAGGCTCTCAGACATATGTAGGGGAAGATGAGTCTGATCCAGAGATGATTTTTTTCACATTTAATAATCTCAAGCTGAGTTTTCTTCCAAGTATATCTGATCACTTTTGGAATCCCTGTCAGATGTTAGTATCCAAAATACCTACGGCACTGAATAGCTTAACCACACGTTGTGCGAGAAACTTCTCCTGGTTAGCTCTGAGGATGTCACCTGCTCATTCCACTTCACACCCTCATATTGAAATACTCCTTCACTGGAGTATTTCTTGTATTTTCACTGTTCATCTTCTCCTTATCACACCATGTTCCTATCACCTATGTTGTGAAAATAAGTCAGTATTTTGGGAGCCTTTGTGATTACCACAGAAACACCTGTAAGTAAATTAATAATCCTGTCCTCAAAGCAGGATTAGAGTAACGCGCATGTTAGAATGAGGCACTGACCCACTTTTAACAATAAACAGGACTACACAGTTAATTAGCCAATGAGCATTATCTGCTCTGTGCACTGAATGAGTCTGGGGTCCAGTGAAGAAGAAGAACGATAAGGTGGCATCCACAGCCATGTAACTGAAGACTACCAAATACTTTTGAATTAGGGAATACAGTCCGTGAGACTGTACAGCCAGGTGATTTTTGGCAATTCCCAATTTCATGTTCTTAACCTCAGAACTTTATTATTTAATACAACTTTGTGTATTACCTCCTACATCCATAAAAATAAAACTTTCATTCCATCCATTTGGAAATCATACTGTTAACACCATGCGTCATCAGCAAGGTAAGGATTTTAGATATTAGCTTGTCAATACCTGTACAGATCAACTCCAGATTTTGAACACTATTCTCCTCATTTGTTTCACAAAAGTATACTGAAGCAAGGAAGCTTAGAAGTGAGACTAGGCCCACTCCCTGGCTCTTCAACTTAAATTTCTCTCTCCTTCCTTTCCTTACTCTTTTTTCCTAGTTAGGCTTGTTCCTGTCAGATCTTCTTCTACCAGTCCAAGCTTTTGGCTTCTATAACTTCAAGTGAGGTGGCTTTCCCAGCAGGTGATCAACAGTAACACCGGAGTGGGTTTGTCCATTCTTGGTGCCCTCACTCCTCGCAATGGGTGCAACTGCAGAGAGCTCTATGTAGTTTTAAACCTCTGACATATTCAATAGAAGCAAGTTTTTCAAGTAATTTAACTGCTCAGCAGTATCAACCTCTGAGCATACACAAATTCTGAGGTTTTTTTCTTAGATTTAGGGCTTGGGCAAATTTTGGAACTCATTCTTACAAGAACAGCCTTCATAGAGAAGCTTTTACCTCCAAAGACAAATTATGCACCCTCTCCCCAAGCCTGAATCCCCTAGTTTAACAGATTTTAGCAATTTCCTTTTGCATAGGGAAAAAGTATACTTTGTGCCTAACTCTGTTCAAAAGAAAAATGAACAAAGAGAGACTTATCGCTGCTGAATCTCTACAAGGCATTTCTACTTGTAAAAAAAAAAGGCACAAAAGACTTCAGCTTGAACAACTGAAGTTTAAGAAAATTATTAAAATCTGAAAATAGTGCCTTTTAATAGAAAGCATTAAGCCATTCCATATTATAGGCTCCTCCTGCAAGGGTAGGCATGACAGTGCTGGGTTAATGTAAGACACTGACAAGCTACCAACTACAGAGATAATACTGCTCAGTGGCACAAGCTCACCACACCTGGCAAAATAGCAGTTGCAGGTTCCAGAAACATGTATCAAGCACTAAAACCCTACATACAGGATGTTCAGCATGGTTGCATCTTTATTTCAGAAAAAATATGGTTGTGACTATTTAGTAGTTGAGTCATTTAATGTAACCAAACACCAGGTTTATGACAGAAATCAATAATGCAACCAAGCTTAATATACTCATTTGAAAGGGCACAACTTTTCTGAAGGAGCATCTTTTCCTAGCTGCCAAGTGCTGCTTTACCTATAAAACAAATGGTTATTAAAATCACTTTACTGCACACACCATCTAACTATTAGACTGCACGTCAGGAAGATGCATAACCGACCAGTAACAGCAACGCCGCTCTGCATGGCATACAGGCAATCTGAACTCTCACCATTTGAGAAGGGGCTGCGTATGACGGCTAAAGAAGCCTTGGGAAAAAAAAATTTAGAAGCGATTTCTGCTCACAGCAGCAGATAATGTAGATATATACAGTTTTTTATAGGGGTTTTTTATGTAGTATTTCAGCTGGAACATTTAGAATTTCCAAGAGCTGAAGCTCAGCATAGATTGTTTGGAGGAGCCCATCCAAGGGTACTACTCCAGAAAGCGCTGCCTCCCTGCTACTACCTTCCTCCCAGCCTGACTTTGGGCACGGAGGTCCAGTGAACCTGCACCGAGCCTAGCGCTGAAGTGACCGATGGGCAGCTGCCCGGGTGCCCCCCAAAGCCAACCGGGGGGAGCCCCTGCCCACACACACCTGCCCGCTCCTTCCCATCAGTACCGGCCGGGTCCCCTCTACGTGCCTCAGGGGGGACGGTACAGCCCCGTCCCGCCCGCCTGGGACCACCACGGCGCCCAGCACCGGCGAAACCCGGGGGCAAAGCAGCGGCCCGGGGACCCCCGCCACCACCATGGCTGTTGTTATTTGTTTCCGGTAGCACCACAGCGTGTCGGGGAGCAGGAACACCGCGCCGCCCGCCGCCCCCCTGGCCTGCCCCACCCCACCCCCGGGCCGCCCCGCCGCACTCACTCGCCAGCCGCGGGCCATCCAGCCCCCCGCCGCCGCCTCCGCCTCCCGCCCCCAACTCGGCTTTCTTAGGCCCCACCACCGCCGCCGCCGCCGGGCCCGGGCTGGCCCCGTGAGACGGGTAGCCAGGCCCGGCGGCGGCGGCGGCGGCCGGGGGGATGCCGAGCGGGAGCCCGCCGAGGGGGGCGGCGGGCCCCGGGCCGGTGGGGGCGGCGCCGGGCTCCTCATGCAGGAACTGGCACTCCTCGCCGTAGAAGCAGGTCTTGTCCTTGGCGTAGTAACGGCAGAACTTCAGCTTCACGGCGCCGCCGCCACAGCCGGCCCCCGCCCCGCCGGCCGCCGGCCCCGCCACGCCGACCCCCGCCGGCGACGGCCCCACCACCGGCGACGGCGACGAGCAGGGCAGGCCGCTGCTGTTCATGGCAACCGCCCCGCCGCCGCCGCCGGGGTCGGCACCATGGGGAAAGAGGGCGGGAGGGAGGGGGCGGGGAGGGGGAAGGGGCGCGGGAACCGCCGTCACCCCGGGCCGCGGCTCCGGAAGGGGGAGGAGGGGGCGACTCCGCGCCTCTTAAAGGGGCCGCGCGGCCCGCGGCGGGGGCGGCGGCGCCTCCTCAGTGGTCCCGGCGCTCGGGGTTGTTTATGCCATTTTCCTCTTCCTGAGCGGCCGCTCGGGCGCGCCTGCGCTGGCGCGGGGCACGCTGGGTAACGCCGCTGGCCGTGGGACCGAATGAAGCCGCCCGCCGGGGCCGGGGACGGGGCAGGGGCAGGGGCAGGGGCAGGGGCAGGGGCAGGGGCCGGGGCTGGGGCCGGGGCCGGGGCTGGGGCTGAGGAGGGGCTGCTGGCCGCTGCGGGCGGTGAGCGGTCGGAAGAGGGGGCGGGCGGCAGCCGCGGTGCCTCAGGCTGTCAAGCGCGGTGTCCGGCGAGGCGAGGGAGGCCAGGGGCCGGCGCGGAGCAAGGCGGCTGTCCAGCCGCCTTGGCTGGGTTGGTGCGGGAGGGCGTTAACCGCCCGGCGCGGTGCCAGCCGGCCCTTCGGCGAGCCGCGGGCGTTAGTGGCCGTTTCGGGGGGGCGCAAACGGCAGGTGCGGGTGACCCCCTGCCTCCCGCTGGTGCCCTCGGGCCGGGACAAGGCAGAACCCCAGCCCGGGGCCGCTCGGGTCCCGTGCGGCCTGTCAGGCCGCTTCTCATGCCGTTTCCCCCTCTCGGGGTGGAAGTCAGGGTGGCGGCACTCCCAGCAGGATTTCAACCGATTTCCCCCAAAAAAGTCATGTACCTTTCTCCTGCTGAAAACCACACGGCAGCGCGTTGGCTTTTCCCTGCCTGCTGGCATACCCGGAACGCAGCCTGAGGGATTCTCCCGCTCCAGGAGTCGAATCAGTGGGCTGGCTGTTTTTAGGGGGATGCTTGAAGCATTTTCCTTTAGGCATGGGGAATTTTGTTATGTGACTTCCTTGCTAAGCTACTCAAGATTTTTTTTTTAATTTTCCTCTATCAAATTGTTGGCACAGCTTGTGGTGCAATCACTGAAATTATGTATATATAGTGGAAAAATCGTGGTATGTTAAAGCGCAGTTGACATTATTTTGGTAAGAAAAAGGTTTACTGTAGAATTAAGGTTGCTTATTGTCTATCATAGTCTTCTCTTACTAAAACCAAAAAGAAAATCAGGGCCTGCCTCCAAGATAGTTTGACAGTTTGTGCAAAAAGAAATTTAAAAAAAAAATGAGCTTTTAAATGTCATGTTGGAACAAATCAAAATCTTTCTTCCTCAGATAAAGTCTTTAAAGACTTCAAGAAGTAAGTGTGCCTTAAACTGAAATCTCAAGATCACCATTTTTGCAGTGAGAAGCATGGCTTCTCCAAGGTTAAGAACCTGCTGAGGAAAAAAGGTAGTTGCCCTGCAAAAAAAGGTGGGACAGAAAACTAGAGAAGAGCAAGGCTACAGGAGTCAGGTCTCCAGTTCTAGCCTGGTATCTCAAGAAAACAAGATTAACGATATCATCTCTCTTGTCATTCCCCAACAATTTTCAGCCTTTTACTTCCTTTCAACTGTATGGCAGATAGCTCACAGCTTCTATATTTCTGCAAGTTTAGAAAAATAGGCAAAAGGGTGGAAAGACCCTGTTTGTTTCTGAGTTAAAATCTCTGAGTAGGAGCTCAAACACAGAACCCTGTTTGTTTCTGCATTAAAATCTCGAGTAGGAGCTCAGACACAAACTGCAGCAGACTCCACAGGGAAGAGAGCCCTCAGAAATACCTTGACCATTGGAAATGTTTCAGTCCCAGCTTGCACCTTCTTAGATAACCAAAATCAGTTTAGTACATGGATCAGAGGTGGTCCCAGCTGCTTTAGCTGAGGTGCCCACAGCGCTACTTAGCTGTGTATCACTCAGCCCCCTGGCATTGGTGTTATGCCTCTGAGGAGTGAAACGAAGGACTTGCACTGTGAGCTGTTGCAGATACACAGAGGTGCCCACGGGTGAAACTGCTGCAGTGGGGAAAGCGAGAGCCTGGGAGTGCATTGTTTCTCTCCCTCTATCCTGCTTATCCATGCCCTGGGAAGATGCCAGCACAGGGCAGAGATCAAAGACAGATGGGGCCTTTGGGGTGCCTGGGTTCACAGAGGGGAATGGGAGGTAGAAGATGATGTGTTGAGGTAACGCCAGGTGTAGGGGTAGAAAGGAACCCAATATCGCCTTCTGCTGGAGTCCAGTTATCACCCCTTATTCCTGGTGTGATGTCCCCTGGAAAAACATCCCTTCCCTCCAGAAAGGTCAGAATGAGTGGACAAGTTTTATGTGTGTGTGAGGAGGTTGGAAGGGGCTGCAGGAAAAATGTTAATAAAGGGAGAAGAAAAATCTCAGCTTTCACCCAGATGTTTCCCAGGTTCTGTGGATCTTTTATCCAGAGCTTTAGTACTGTGGATTTAATGGTATCAAGTTATCTTACAAGAGATTTCATGATACACATAGGGAAATACCTTTTCTTGGTAAACTGGTTGAACATGAAATGAATTCTTCCAAGCAAAGACTTCAATTGTGTAACCACTCCCATTGCTGAAGTGTATTCTTACCTGTGTTTTCAACCTTGTGAATCTGCTTTTCCCACAGCTCTTTTGCTGATCCATGCATATGTCTAATGTTACATATACACAGTGAGGTTAGGAACAAGGACACAAACGGGCTTGTGTATACACGACCCACATTTTTTCTGTCTGCATGGTGTAGCTCGGGTTGAAAACATTCCCACTGGATGCAGGAAGAGCTGAGATAGCAGACTGGGCAGTAGTGCATGATCCTGCTAGCCAGAGTGCCCTGATAGCAATGAGATGTGCGGTATGGTGCCAAGGGTGTTTGAGTTCTCCCCCACCAAAGTCAGTGTAAGTGCTGTACCTGAGACACTGAGCATCAAATCAGCTTGGAAGCATCCCTCATCTTTTCTGTGTTCTCTTGGCCAGCAGAGCAGAGCCAATAACAGGAAGAGGCTCAAGATGGCATGAGCCTCTTTTTGTGGCTCTGTCAAGCTCTCACCATTCCTGTCTCTTCATTTCTGTTAACAATATATAAGGATTTGGCCTGAAAACTGCAGCTACTGAGTGTCCATATGGGAGCCTGACACTTTCTCATTAATCCTAACTGAGTGTTCCCCTCCAGAATTTTATTTTTATTCCCTATTCCTGCTGGTCAGCCAGAGCGCTGAGGAGTCCAGCCAGCCATTCACTGTCTGCTTCAACTTGCTCTGCTGCCTTGTGCAGTGCACAGAGATTTACTGGGCATTCCTGCAGAGTAGTGATTGATGATGTTATCTTTTTCTTTTTTTCCCGCAAAACTAGGTCCCCTGTTAATTGAAGCTGGCACCTATATGGAGAGTGCTGCTGTTCCTCTCCTGGGCACATACCCAGATTTACTTTGCATGAGATCCAGGGAGCAAGACAAAGGAGAAACAGATAGATACCCCTGGGTCTTGTCCCACTTTGTAGTTAAGTCATAACTGCGGTGTGCTTTTTGACCCAGAAATGAGGAAATACTCCTGTATGCATGCATGCAGCCATAGCCAAGTGACAGAGTTTTTGTTAGCTCTGACAGAAAGGCAGAACCAAAGATTACGAGATGAAAAATAAGGTGGGGGGGAATCCTTGGGAAGGGAAGCCCGGCCAAGAGCTCTTTTCTCCAGCCAAATGAGGTCGCAAGTGCCAAATAGCTCTCCCCTAACATTCGAACCAGTGTTGAGAAAGCCATGTCTGCTATTGAGAGTGACAGTTTCTCTTTGTGTTGACCCAAAATTAACATGTTTAATAAAGCATGTGGAAACAGATCCTGAAGTGCGAGCTGGCATCAGATAATGCAAATGAATAACAATACTTTTTGAGGGATAGAGTTATTGTAGCTGTGATTTTTTTTAAGGCATAGGCAAGACAAGTTTTGTAGGTAGGAATCTTGTTAAACCAACCAAGTAGCTGGAAAAAGTAATGCCTGAACTCTGTTTTTCTCAACAGTACCAGTTGGTCTATTAAAAGAAATTATCTCTACTTACAAAACTGGCCTTGCTTAATATTATTGAAACAGATCAAAGGAAATACTTCTAAAAAAAGTTTTCACATAATCTAAATTTAACCTTTATAGACTGTCATTATAGTATATCATTAAGAAAAAAAAAGTTAGCAAGATTTACAAAAATACAAGCATGATTAGTGTCCACAGTAATGTTAGACAAGAATTTAGCTTTTGTTCATTTATTTTTGAAGGAAGAGTAGTAAAGCCTGATAGTTCAGGATATACACCAGCTGCTGTCTGAAATATAAAGGAAATTGCCACTCTTGAGGAGATTATTCCACAAAATTAGGGTTTTTTTAATCTTCCTTTGAAGTGTTTGAGAATGACTAATAGGGCAGCCAAGATATTGGATTTCATGGATCAACCTGCTGTGGCAATACCCGTGGGTCCCTAACTAGGCGGTTGTATCTGGAAGAAACCAAATGTTGCTCCTAACCAGACTCCCATTCACATGCAAAAAGAAATTCATCCTGACTTGGTGAAATTTTGAATTCAAATGAAGTAGCAAGTCAGGAGTTGACCCTGAAGTGCTCCTGCAAACATCTACTTTAATAATGTATGCTAACACCTATGTTAATAATGTATGGGGGGAGGTCTAGCCCTAGGCTAGAGTTCATATTAGTACAAGCACTAAAGTGTAAGTCTAGTTTCACTGTGCTGGTAATTCAGTGGTATGATTTAGCTACAGAGTTTCTTACTGTGTGGCTACTCCCACTGGAGATGGCTTTATCTGACTGTTGCAGTGAAGGCCAACCATGACATGACATAACTTGGATAAAATACTTGGTAACTGAAGCCATTCTCCCATGGGGGAAAAAACTCTACTCACTCAGAAGAATGCTTTACTGTCATATACATGTATACGACACATTTGTTGAACCCCCTCCACCCTCTGTCCAGCATCTTTAGGAATAAATTAATATGCCAGATTTTATGTGTTTATTTTGGCTTCATCCAGTAGATATGAATTGTCCTAGCTGATGGCATCTTTCACAGAAGCTTTCAAGCTGAAAACATCACATGTACGTTAAGACTACTGATACCAGATCAGCTGAATCACCAGCAACAGATTCTCATACTTATGATTAAGAAAGTTAATGTTATTTTTTCCTTGTCTGAACCACAAAAAGGCAAAATATCTTCAATGAAATCCCAGCAGCTTCCAGTGCTGAATGCATCAGGTGGAAGAGAAAACAAAGCGATCTGCTCACTTGCCAATTTTAAATCAAAGGACTGAAAGGATAAGCATCCACTCTTTTAGCATATATGTAAGTGTTTGGACAGGTCATTGCCATGCCACCCAACTGCCCACGAGCAGTAAGTGACTGGGGTAGATTTCTGGTGGTTTCAGAACAGAAGCACAAACTGTCTGCACCCTGGTTTCTGAGGGCAAAACTTGTGTGTAGGTGTGGTGTTGAAAGGGATACCAGAAAGTACAAGACAGACATGGACTTACTGGAGTGAGTCCAGTGAAGAGTCATGAAGATGATAAGGGATTAGGGTATCTGACATACAAGGAGGGGGTGAAAGGGCTGGGACTGTTCAGCCTGGAGAAGAGAAGGCTTGGGGGGGATCTTATCAATGTGTATAAGTATCTGATGGGGGAGCCAAACTCCTTTCTGTGATACCCAGTGGCAGGACCAGAAGCAGTAGGCACAAACTGAAACACAGGAAGTTCCCTCTGAACGTCAGGAAACACTTTTTAATTGTGAGGGTGGCTGAGCATTGAATATATTGCCTGGAGAAGTTGTGAAGTCTCCATCCTTGGAGATATTTAAAACCTTACTGGATGTTGTCTGGGGCAACCTGTGCTAGCTGATCATGCTTTGAGCACGAGGCTGGACTAGGCGATCTCCAGAGGTGTCTTCCAACCTCATCCATGCTGGGACTGTGTACCAGTGAGGGCTGTGGGAAAAAAAAAAGGCAACCTGCCTGACAGGAAAGCTTGTTTCCAGCACAGCATTTCCCTGTTTGCAATGATTTCTCTAAGACCTGTGGAATCCTACACTTCCTTTCATGGTTTTTGCATCCTTGCAAATATGTACCTCTGTAGTTTTCATATCATTTCCACTCCTTCCTTTGCACACTGCATCACATACAAACTTGTCTTCAGCACCAGAGTACAATCCTATTGCCTCAGTCTGTATTTCTGAGGTAGTTTTGTGAAAGGTCATGCGCTCACCTTCACTAACAATGCTGGCCTTAATGCCATTTCCCCCATGGCCCCTGCAATTACCTCTGGGACATTTTCTGTGTCTCCTTTTACCTGTGATATGTCTGTCTAGTTCTGGTCTATCTACATTTTTATTTAATATCTTCCCTAATGCAAAAGAAGCTATTTACCAGGTATCAAATAAAAAAAAAAAATCTAGATATCATCTCTGGCAGGTTTCTGAGAACACCTTACTGATGTTGAATTTGTTTGCTTAGGGATTCTTTTTATCCAGGTTCTGTACAATTGCAGAATGAATGCTTAGTCCCTAGCAAGTAAAAATATAACAGCTGAATGAATAATAAAAATCCCCCAGCATATCCTGGGGGTTATGATCCAGCTTATCCCTTAGAACTGGATCCACTTTCTGCCTGGGGGCTGCAACACACACCCGTGGGAGCTGGGGAGATCTGCTTGCTCCTCTGCAGTGTCCTGTCCTGGTACAAACCAGGGAGCCTCGGTGGGGCAAGCAAATTCAGCCATGGGCCGGCTAGTTTGACCCTTTACACACGAGCGACCAGGAGGCGATGAGGAGGCAGGTCCTGGAGTGCTACGCTCCAAGGGAGGTGGCGAGTGGGGACAGGCTGAGGGCAGACGGACCGTGTCCCTAGAGGCTCACATCTGAGGGCAACCCTGGAGACCTTTGTTTTTATCCCCCAGACAAATCATCTGCGAAACAACTTCAGAGCAGCTGTAGCTCGGTTTGAACCTTCCTGCCAACAGTGCTAGTTCCCTGTTCCCCCTCGAGTAAACACAGCCCCACGCTGCAAACCCGCTCCCCGCCCAGGTGGCAGCCCCCAGGCGCTCGGAGGTGGCCGCAGCAGGTCCTCTGTCACCAGCAGGCCAAGCGCTGACCGGCGCGGGAAACCTCCCTCGGCCCACGACGACAGATGTGGCAGGGTATTCCCATGGCGTCGCACAAACTTCACTTGGATTTTTTTTTGAGCTTGCCTCTTCAGCTTGGCAGCGCCGCTGGCTGTTCCCCTCATTGATACCCAGAGAAATTATGCAGGCTGCCAGTGCGTGAAAGCAGCAACTGTAACTGCTTCGAAAAGAAGAATTGAGGTGAGGGAGCAAAAAGTCAGATGTGCTGAATTTACCCGAGAAAAAATATTTTTGTAGAAGTGTGAGCAAAGGGCTGAAGAACCAGGCGAGGACCGAGCAGCCGGAGCACTGGCAGCTGCTCGGCTTGGCGGAGGCACCCTCCGACAGAAGGAGGATGCTCCCGGACCCCCAGAGAGGCCCCCCCTTCTCCTCATCCCACAGCCGTTTCCTTCAGGCCCAGGTCTCGGGCCCTCACTTTTAAAGAAGTGGTTTCACTGTGGGCAGTGACGTGCACTCTTAAGGCAACCACCTGCGTGGCTGGGTTTCACTCACCCGGGCCGGCGGTCGGCAGGGCACCGCCAGCCATGGCACCGCCGGCCATGGCACTGGGCTGGCCCCGCGGCCACCCCGCTGGCAGGCCCTTTCAGCTAGCAGGTAAGGTTGCCTCACGCCATTCCTCAGAACATTTCCTCCCCATTTCCCAGTCTCTCACTGCATCCCTTCACATCTTCCCTTCCTTTCTCTTTTGACTTCTTATCCGTTCATCTTCTCCCGCATCTTTTATTTTCTGTCCCACCTTTCTTCCCTCTTCTGGGGGATGCTCTTCTCCCTCCCATCACCCTGGTCTCTCCCAGCCCAGCCTGGCTTTTGCTCTCACTGCACCTGATACATTTCATGCTCAAGGCAAAAAGTATTTAAATACTTTTTTTTGTTTTCTTTTTCCTGATGTAAACGTGTTTCTTTGTGTTAATGCTAGCTTGCCCTGATCACTTTAAACAATCTATCTGCAATTTCCCAGGTAAATAATCTGTGAATCAGATACCTTGGTAGAGTGAAATATAACGATGCATTTATACCTTACCAGGCTTTGTTGTTGTTGTTCAGTGACCTAAATAGAAGAAGGCATGATATTAATGTCTAGAAAGTGCCTTTGTTTTGTTAGAGTTTTGGATTTTAAAGCTTGATTTCCTCTACTGAAAATCATCCCAACATTTAACTGTTAAGAGAAAACGAAATCGCATTTGCTTCCATATCAAATGCCTGAAACTGTTTAGCTCAAAAACAAATGGCTTGTTCCTATCAAACGTGAAAATCCAGGACTGAAACAAAAAGAGAGTGTGTTTTTTCCTGATTGATGCAGTTCTGATGCCTTCCTGGAAAAGTTATTTAACAATCTGCGGTCCATTTTCAGCTCCATATACAGGGATAATAATATTTACTTCAAAGAGCAATTGTTAGATATTATTCATTCATGGTTGAAAGTCTACAGGAGCTATTTGAAGAGAAGGTGGAGTAAAAATGAAAATGAGTATTTTATGATCTACTGCTTTGCATGACTGCTGATACTACTACTAAGCAAACCCTGTCAAAGAGGGGTTTCGGTGTTTTCTTCTTGACTGAGCTTTGCTGGTGTTGCAGGCTGCATAACAAAGTAGATGATAAAAGTTATTAGCATGTGGGATCTGATGGTGCCCAAAGGCTGCTGCGAGGGATAGACTTCAGTGCAGCTACGAGAGAGTTCTGCAGAGAGAGAGCAAAAGGCAGGGGAGCCCCAGGGTGTGATTATCCTCCGTGAGGACTGGTGTTCTTTCTGTTGAGATATTATTTAGTCAAGGCGAGGTATATAGGGAGGCAGTGTAACTTCTTGTAAGGCCAGCTGATATAGGTAAAAAAAGCAAATGCTTTTGGACATTCATACCAGCTAGGATTTGAAGGATCAGTGGCATAGCTGACAGCAGAAATCCTGAGAACTGCTAGCTCCATACGTCTCTGTCTAGCAGATCACTCTTTAAAAGCAATTTTGATGTAAAAAATGTGAAACATTTAATGAATTATAAGTAATTTGTGAAAAACGCATGTGTTCCCTTTAAGAATCTGTCTTGTCTGGGCATAAGACCTAGTAATAAGTTGTGCAGATGCACGGACGGTAACCATATGATGAACTAGAATCATCAGAAACTTCAGCACTTAACCAGCAAAGAAAAGCTAAACTATAATAACACCTAGAGGAGAATCTCCACAATATCTGTTGACTTAAGGCACCAGGTCTGTCATTAAATTATAGACAAAAGTTGCAGGAAAGAAAAAGCATCTTCCCTGTGTTATTTGCTGGAAATGCTCCCCAGCAGCAAGGAATGTAATCCCAAGAACTTTAGAAAACAATATATACAATACAATATGTATGTAAATACAGCTATATATATTAAAAGCACTGTTCCAGTTCCTCATCTTCTTAACTTTTTCTGGTCATCCTAAGCAAGAGCTTGTGGTTAAAGAGAACATTATCTAGTGTAAAATCAGTCTTGCTGAAGTGGATGAGGTGGGAGGGTGGATGGGGCCTAGGAACTGAGGCAGGAGTATAGTTTTGTGTTTTACAAATTGGAGAATTTTGTGATGAACAGAGACTTTCGGTGACCTTTCTCATCAGGGGAAGTTTTCCATTAACAACCTCTCTTCCTCCATTTGGTCTTGTTACACCCACAGTTTCAGGGCACTTGAGAGAAATGCAGCTGTGCGATGCTGAGTGAGATCTCCATGTGGCTGGCAAATGAGAGGAAATTTTATATGAGCAAGGACTGCAAACTCAGGCCCTAGCAAGCTCTGGATTAGATTGTGGTGTGTCTGATTGCACAAAAACTATAGGACAATACTGTTGAACAGCCCCTCACAGGACACACAGGTGTCCATTGCATTCCTGTAGCGGAGACCCAGGAAAAAATGAGATGGGCCAGCACACTTCTGCTTTTTAAGGAGAACCCCAGAAATGCATGGGACCCAGCCACCTGCAGGGTCTGTCCATGTCCCAGCAATACACCCGTTTCTCTCTGACAAATCAGCTGACAAACATTCCAGAGCAAGTTCAGGCACTGAGCCCTGCCACTGGCAGGAAGGTGAAATCAATGAGCACCCCAGGGGGAATCAAGTTTGATCCTGACTACAGTCTCTTCCCCAAAACATGCAAAAACCTGGGTGCAAGCTGGCTGTGAATGCTGGATAAGGCCAGTACATGGTCTGCTTACTCAGGGAAACAGTCATGCCTAGCAGAATATATGTTCATGGTCATCCATCACCATGTATTTCATAGATCAGAAGATAAGATATCACTTCTGAAATGAAGATTCCTGAAGGTGAAAGGATTGTGCAGGAAAAGGATTGTTTTCCAATGGAAGTAAACGCAACTTAAAACTATGGGTGTTTCATTTCTTTTGAGGTTTGGCCCCATTTGCTTTTTCTCTTTTCTCCAGAAGATTCCTCAGATTACCTGTATTTCAAGCTCCTGTGAAGCTGGAAGATGCCCAGAGCACAGCCTGACTGCCAGGGCCACCCCCACATCTCTGCCCAGCGGTGTGTGGGTGCATGCTGCCGTGACTGCTCAGCGGTGGCAGGTTTGTCCACAGAGTAGAGCTGTGGGTATCCTGTCCTTCTGCAGCATCCCCTTTGAGAGCCGTTCCTATAGTGACCCCAAAATAATACAGCATAGAGCACCTCTTGTTCACGGGTTTCAGAAAATGTATCTTTCAAAAGATCTGAAACTTCATGGCGTAAACTCACACAGGTTTATGCGCTGTTAGCTGAGAAGCTGTTTTAGGTCATTGGGTTGAGTTAGGTGATCTGAAAATCTTCATGGAGATGTTCACTGTGAAAGGCAGGGATGAAAAAGTCCAGCAAACAGCAGTGGGAATGAAACTGGAGAGTAAAACATTTACAAAGAAAAAATGTGGAAGAGCAGGAGTGGATGACCAAGGAAGGCAGAAAGCAATTTCAGGTTTTTATAATAACACTAGAAAAGGACAAGGACTGTTTTATCCCAGTGATCACACACTTTTAAAAGGAAAATAGGGACCAAAAAAAAAATCAGTCCAGAGCCAACAAACAGCAGCATTTCTCAGAAGGGCAGGAAGACCTTGTTTCCCATATGGCTTAACCCTGTTGCTGTTAATAGAAATACATTTAAGATGATGCTATAGGACTCTCAACTGAAACATGATGCAAAATGCTTCCTCAAGGAATCTGTAACCCTTCAAACACAGATAATATCCTAAAAATTGCTGGTGTGTTTGAAGGATAGACTCTTCTTTTCTCCTCTGTATTTCGTGAGAAATAAGATTCTAACAAAGCTAGACAGATAGCTGGATAAATGTTGTGTGCCTATTTCTCATCCAAAGGAAGGAACGGCTCCCTAATTTTTCTAAGGTGTTTCCTTAAAAACTGCTGAAAAAACTGAACAGGGTAAACAGACAGAACAGCTAGCTTATCGCCTGGATGTTTAGCTCTGTTACTGTTGTAAAAGTAAGACATTATTTACTCCTCTCTTTGTAGTCTAGGCTTAATTGTGTAGATAAGATTTCTAATGGGTGAGATACAAGGGCTGGTTTAAGAAGTGTTTTATTGTTACAACTTGCTCTTTAAGGTGTACATTGGATTTTACATTGTACAACTGCTTGGGAATTGCAATTGTTTTTTTACCCTAACCTTATAATGATACAAATAAGAACAACTAGTATTTATTTTTTGATCATTTTTACCAAATTTGTTGCCAAATGCCAACTACCATTTTTATCAAGCACCTTGGATTCATTTTTATCTTTTCATATTTTGTAGCAAACCCGTTCTCTCCCACTCTCCCTCTTTCTGTCCATCCTTCCTTCATACACCATTCAGGCCTTCTGTGTTGCCTCCTCACCCCCTTTTCCAGGAATGGAAGGACAACATACTATAGTCAGTTGTGAAAACCATTGTTTTTATTTAAAAGAGAAGTTTTACAATACTAGGATGAGAAGTAGTATCATTTCATTATCTGTCATCTTCTGTTTTCACTTCTTTTTCGGGCAGATCCTTTTCCCCTTGTTGATGAGGTGCCAGGAATCTCATACCTTTACCTTTAGGTACTTAAATAAAGTAGCCCTTGCTTGCAAGAAGTTAGTAATTCCACTAATGTCAGTAGAAGTGCTAGAGTGTGTCAGCTAATGAGACTGGAGTACTTAAACACAGAGCAGGTTAAAAAAAGAAAAAGAGTTAAAGCAAACTTACTAATGTCATTAGATGAGATGTATCTGTTTGCTTTGCTTCAGGGTTGTCTATCCAGCTTTTTAATGGCACAAATGTGCCATCCCCATGAGCAAACATCCTTTAGAGGACAGTGAAGAACAAGGACAGCCCAATGCCACTTTCTGATTAGTGAGAGATTTCTGTGGTGGCATCACACCAGTGCTTCTTTACCCACAGAATTATCCCTTTGTTCACAGAATCACAGAGGGGTTGAGGTGGGAAGAGACCACTGGAGGTCATCTGGTCCAACCACCTTGCTCAAGCAGGGCCACCTAGAGCCCTGGTCCTGCCCAGGACCCTGTCCAGATGACTTTTGAATATCTCTGAGGATGGAGACCACCAGCATTCTGGGCAACCTGTGCCAGTGCTCGGTCACCCACATGGTGAAAAAGTTTGTGCCCATTGCCTCTGGCCCTGTCATTGGGCACCATTGAAAACAGCTTGGCTCCATTCTCTTTACACCCTCCCTTCAGGTATTTATGCACATTGATAAGATCTCCCTGAGCCTTCTCCTCCTCTCCTACCTCTCTCAGCCTTTCCTCATAGGAGAGATGCTCCGGTCTCTTAGTCATTTTTATGACCATTTTTATTGGACTCTCTCCATTATGTCCACGTCTCTCTTGTACTGAGGAGCCCAGAACTGGACACAACACTCCAGGTGTGGCCTCACCAGTGGTGAGCAGAGGGGAAGGACCTCGACCTGCTGCCAATACTCCTAACGCAGCCCAGGATACCATTGTTCACTATACTTAGTGGGGCGGAAAGGTCTGGGTGATGTGGGAGCCAAAGAGAATCTCCCCTGAGAGGACAGAAGATGTGGGCAAGAAGCAGAAGACGAACCAGCCACAAAGTAGGCTCTTCCTCAGAAAGGGAGGTTGCCATGGTAGCTGAGATTCACTGCCTTTTCAGCCACTTTTCAGCCACTTCCCAAAAAAGGGGTGTCCTCAGCGGTCCCAGTTATTCTTTGTTAACTGGATCACAAGTGGCTGGAATGCCACAAACTCTGGGTAGAGCAGCAAGGATTTCAGTGAGCTCCTTGTGAGCAGCAGCCCGAACAGAGAAGTCACCATGGGATCACGGTCCAGGAGACCTGTGGAAGGGCTGTCGTTAATTCAGCTAGTGCCATGCAAAGCAGACAAAATGCACAGTAACAAGCAAAATAACAGTTCAGCTGTTTGAGCAGTGCCTTTATCTCGGACTCACAGGGAAGGCAGATGGAAAGTCATCAGTGAAACGAAAGGCAAATAAGGGTTTGAATACGACCCTGCAGACCTTCCTCACCCAAGCCCAGGCAAACAAAACCCAGAAGAGGCAGGATAGAGAGATAAACTTAAGATAAATATCTTGCTTGCTTCAGCCTTTTGCATTTGCTTCATGCTAAGGAGATAATATTTTTTTCAGATAAAAACCATGAGTTACTGGCATAGACTGAGAACTCAAAAAGGTGATTTCAAAGCAAGTCTATAAATTAAGGAGCAACACGGTGCTTGGGCCTGTTCATATTTAGCAAAGCAGCCTGCAACAAATAAAGGGATTGGGCTGCTCATAAACATACACAATCCCTCGCTAACAGCAACTCATTCCTGAAGGAAGAGCAAAGCTCATGTACTCAGGTATATGATCAGAAAGTCTGAAAAATCATGGAAATATATAAATAAGTCAAACTGGATGGTTATTCGTCCAGGCTTAAATGAATGCTGAAATCACAATATGAATCACAGAGCATGATTTGGCTGTCAGCCTGCAATAAAGTCAATGGCAAAAGTCGTCAATATAGTTGCATATGTAATAGTATCATGTGAAGAATGTGCCTGCACTTTGTGTCATCATTAGTTTATTTTTACTACATAAGGCACTGAAGCAAACATATCTGTAAGTAATCAGTAAAAAAGCAGGAGTAGCTCTGCTGACTCCCAGCTACCTGTTCTGCTGGAGAAGGTTTTGTTTTATTGTCTGATGGAGGAGTATAAAATACATCCCCAGTGTGATTCCTGATTTGAAATCTTCAGCCATCTCAATTATTCTGTCTTAAAATCTCTATGTAATTTGTAAGCTGCCTGCAATGAGCTGTAGACAGGGATGTTGACTGTCCTCCTCTAAGAAGAAAGGTACTAGCATTGAAAGGCATATTTTATCCAAAATATTAAGTTTGCTGAAATCTGTACCAAAAATATGTTAGGACATAACAAGACAGAGAACAAGTTCTTGGCAATGGTGGCCAAGTCATTAGATATTAAAAAAAAAAAAGTGGAAGAGTAAATTCCTTGCAGCTGTTTTCATCTGGGACCTGAAAATGGAGGGTTGAGGAAAAGATGAGGAAAATGAAAAATATAGAAAATTAATTTGTGGACAGAGTCTTCCCTGCTGCAAACTGTTGGAGTAGGCGGGTCTTGGCAGTGATGTTCCTGAGGCAGATCGAACAAATTTCTTTCTTTCTCTTCTTGAAAGGAGAGCGTTTAGATTCAGGCGTAGATTAAATTTGGAAGGACTAGTGAAGCGAACTTCTTAGGGAGAGGCAATGTAGAAAAACTGCAGAAGCTGACATAAAGTGAATAAGTTATCAAGCAGCAGAAGCCTTTGCTGGCACTTGCACTGGATGAATTACAAATGGTTATTCACTGTGACAAGTAGTTCTGGTTTAATATCTCTTCAGAATAAACACTTTAGAGACCACTATGATAAACAGGGGCACAACCTCCTTGAAGATGTTCTGCTGAGCAGGAAGTTTTTACTGTATATGCATGAGTTGTTCTTGCACAAAAAATTCCTTTTTTAAAAATTTTTTTTCAAAATGATAGAACTGAGTCAGAATCCTGTCAGAGCCATGCAAGGATAGCCCGGGGATCTCCCCAGAAAGGGTCATGATTTTTAAGCTTTCTGTCTTTTAATAGAAAATCAGAAAATGTTTGCTGGAGACCCTGTGGAAGAAAAGAAGGAAAAAAAATCAGTTATCCGTCACCAATGATTTAATTAATGTATGCAAGAATTTACAAGGATTTTTTGTTTCACGTTTCGTTTCCTAAGACTAAAAACCCTCAGGGCAGCTCCTCCGCCAGCAAACGGGACCCAAACCGGCGGCGTTAGTGACCGGCGGGAGGGCCGAGCGTCCCTTCAGCGCTGCCTCTGCTCCGCCGGAGCACCGAGCCACGGGCCCCCGCGGGGAGGTCGCCGGGCTGCGCGGGGCTGCGCGGGGCCGCAGCGCCCCCTGACGGCCGCCGCCTGCCCGCCCCCGCGGCCTCCCCGCCGGTGCGTTGATGTTGGCAGGTCTCGGTCCCTCTGCAGGGAGACTCCTCTCTCGGGCACGAGAGCCCTGGGAAGAAAGAGGGTGCGATGCCGCAGCCTGAGCGGCTTCATGGGGTAAAAGAGGTGGGAGGGGGGGGTGGCGTCAGATCCAGGTGGAAAAATAATTGCGCGCACGTGCCCGAGGGGGGTTGCTGGCGATGACAAACGAGACTGGCAGGTGACAGCAGCATTCCAGGACACGGTATAATATCAGTGTTGTTTCTCATTATTAGTTTTTGAGTCAGTACACAGAGCCTAACTGAGCACTTTCTGAAACCGCATGGCCTCCCCTATACCCCTCTCCTCACTGCTTTCCTGCTCAGTGATTTCAAGTGTAGAGATTCTCTAGAATCTGTGGACAAGGGGCAATGGGCACAAACTGAAACACGGGAAGTTCCATCTGAAAATGAGGAAAACCTTCTTTATTTTGAGGGTGGCAGAGCACTGGAACAGGCTGCCCAGGGAGGTTGTGGAGTCTCCTTCTCTGGGGATACTCAAAACCCGCCTGGACAAGACCCTGTGCAACGTGCTCTAGGGGAACCTGCTTTGGCAGGGGGTTGGGCTTGATGATCTCCACAGGTCCCTTCCAACCCAAAACCATTCTGTGATTCTGTGATTCTTGGTCCCCTTCCACTAAACCCTCCTGAAGAGCTACCACACTCTATAGGCTTTTTTTTCCATCTCAAATCTCAATCATGCTTGAACATGTCTATAAATAATTAAATCAGTTCATGTGATGTTTGTTGTAATTAACTGGTAAGACCAGATAAATGACTAGTCCTGACCTAGATGTTCCCCATCCAGTGTTACAACAACTACTCACAATTAGCATGAGCTGCAACAGAGGCATCTCGTCACCCACCTTGTTTGTTAAACCTTGTTCTAACAAACACAGTTATTATTGTGCAACACAGAGCAACACCTTTGGCCCCATCATCATGTGAGAATAAACTCACAGGTTGCATTGTTTTGGAAGCTGGGAGTTATTTAAGCTGAAAGGGTGAAGACACCAAGGAAGGAAGGTGTTCTAAAAGATGAGGAAGGAGAAAAGTTAAGTTTGATGAGGGAGAAATAAGATATGGGTAAAAGGCAGGGATTCATTTAAGATCAGCTCTTGCAGCATATCCTGCCTCCCTCTGATTTTTGTCGTATTTGTATTGAATAAAACTCTCTCTTCAGGATCCACCTCTTTGGGGGTGATTTGAGAAAAGGGCAGCCACATGCAAAGGTGTGGGGTTTTCAGGGTTAATGCATGAGTATGAGGCTCATCAATGTCACTACTTTTACAGATTCTTAGTAATTTTTTTTGAAAGCTTACATTTCTGGCAGCACATGACTGTGGGAGAACTATAGCTTTCCTAGAAAAAAGGGTCCTTCTACCTTCCCCGATCGTGAATAGAATTTTGGAAAGTTGATCTGGAGAGTCTCACCCAGAGAAAAGAGTGAGAAGCCAAATAAGACACAAAACATAGTTTGCTCTGTGTAAGTCTCCTGAGCTGAAAAGCAGAGTGGAAGATTGTTCTATGTCTAGGAAAGGTCTGACTGCTATTTAAAATACTAAGCACCCTGCGCTGAACACAAACACAAGATGCATCCCTTGGTGTGAAGAGAAAGGTTTTCTCTCCGTCCTTCACAGTGCTCCAGCTCCTCAGCTGTTCCCTTTCTGATAAACTCAGACTTTCAACATATTTTGGAGTGGCTTTCCCAGTTTCTCAAAGGCTACTTTAGTCATCCCCCATTTGAAAATAAAATTTCATAAGTAGTTCCATTAGGTCAACCATCTGATAGCTGAACTAGCTTAAACATAGCTTCTTGCTTTGATATCTCTCCAGGAAATTCAGGCCTTTCTTCTCAGCACTGTTACATCTAAGCCCACTTTTTGACTTGTACAGGCATTTTCCCATGTATGTGCCTACACGTCTTGATGAAATCCTGATCCTGACTCAGTTTATGGCAACTAGAGGTTTGTCTGACTTCAGTGAGAACAAGATTTCTCCTATTGCATTCATTTTTGTGCAACCTATAAAAAGATAATGAAGATGGAAAACAGGCGTAAACATTGTTCAGAGCTAGCAATTTATTTCCATTCCAGCTTCACTACTGTTCAGCAATACACAATATGATTATTCACGCTACATATTTGCTATTCCTTACCCAGTGCTTTCGCTCTCTACAGTTCTTACTTTGGGCTTTTGGGAGGATGGCTGACGTGCAGACCATAACAGCAGTCTCTGAACATGCCAGTGTCTGAACGTGCCAGCAGCTGAAAGATCAAGATGGTGAATCAGAGCATTGCCATTTTCCTAATATTTCTTTCCTCAAATCTGCTTCTGCTGAAAGGCTCATTCATGCTCTTATTTTCTATTTTGTCCATGTAATGTATTTCTCAAAGACTTATGCAAGTTTAGGCCACCTCATCTCATCTCATGTAAATACTTCTGACTAGCATATCACTCGTTTTTTCTCACGGTAAAGCAGTTGGAATCATCTCAGGTTCAAAATATCCTTCCTTACCCTAAAAACCTTCCTGGATTTCACAAGAATAAAGGCAGAGGACAGTAGTGACAAGCTCTAGCAATCAATGCGACAAGGAGCCCCAATTTTTCCTATACATAAGCGTGTCAGGGCGCTCACTACTCCCTCTTCCAGCATCTACTCCCACATACTGTCCTTTACAGATGCAGTTCCAGTTCATCAGACGCCTTGTTTGCATGTCTTGCTCACAGTCTGTTTGCTACATCTGTCTGCTTCTGCCTAAGTCTTAGCTGCAAATCTTTTCCCTGTTGGTGTTTAAATACATCTTTCCCTTTCCGACTGTGGCGTTAGGCATCCTGCTAACAAAGCGATGTGAGCGAAGTGGAGTAAAGCCAGGGATAAATTGGCTCAGCTGTATAATCAGAAGCTAAAACTATTTGCAGATCAGAAAGCTGAAGCAAGGGAATGCTCAATCACAGAATCATACAGAATCACAGAATGGTTACGGTTGGAAAGGACCTCTGGAGATCATCTAGTCCAACCCCCTGCCAAAGCAGGTTCCCCTAGAGCATGTTATACAGGGTCACATCCAGGTGGATTTTGAATATCTCCAGAGAAGGAGACTCCACAACCCCCCTGGGCAGCCTGTTCCAAGTGCTCTGTCACCCTCAAAGTGAAGAAGGTTTTCCTCATTTTCAGATGGAACTTCCCGTGTTTCAGTTTGTGCCTATTGCCCCTTGTCCTATTGCCGGGCACCACTGAGAAGAGTCTGGCCCCATCCTCTTGATGCCTGCCCCTAAGGTGTTTGTAAGCATTGAGAATATGGGCCAAATGAGTTGAACTCTTGAGGTCATGGTTTCAGGTGGTTTCAGCTGGTGTGTCTTGGAAATCAGTGAGCATAGGTGGGTTTCCATCAGCTAAGCTCCTGGCTGTGAGCCTGTCAGATGGTCTCTGGTTTGAAAAGGGTGAAAGATAAAGTGACAAACAGAAGTGGAGAAAGCTGAGCAGAGAAGGATTTGGTGAAAGGCTAGTGAGAGGGGTGGAAAACTGGGTTGCATCAATGGGGAGAAATTCAGCACACTCAGTGTGGATACTTAATGCATACCTGCCTTTCAGCTACCCTCTGGCACTCACTGTGTCAAGAAGTGCCAACATTATCTTTATAGCCAATGGAGGGAGATACATGTCTCCAGAAAGAAGTCCTGTTCACCTTTCTTAGCAATCTCAGACAAACAAACAGGATCTTCCTCAGAAGTCTGCAAAAGCAGACCATTGCCTGTGTATACTGTGGAAAGGTGGCACCCAAAATGAAGTGTATGTTAGGTGCCTGACTGAGAAGGACTCAGTCTGAATCCACATTTGCCAAGAGGGCTGAGAAGGTGTTGTCGAAGTGTTGCCAGCTTAGAGCTCAGGCAGCTCCAGAAGGCACAAACGTCAAAGAAGAGATGGCAGCGACTCTTACTCATTTCTTCTTTCTTCCAGTTTTGCTCTTGCTGTCACCTGCAGAAACAGTCTCATTACTTTCATCCTTCAGTGCTTCTTGATATATTTACCTTTTTTTCTTCTTTCAACTCTGCACCTTGCTTTATGTCCAATCATCTCAGGAGCTGAGGAGAAAAAAAAAGAAAAACAAAACAAGCACTGAGAGCAGAAATTTTCCAGGTCACCAGGAGACAGATGTTATTTTATGATTCAGTGCTTATTTGTACTGTTGAGGGCTGGCTTTAGGGACTTAGTGGAAATCAGACACATTTCACCCAGCCAGTTGTGCAGTCTTACTTCTGTTTTTCTTGTTTGTGTGCAATGGTGGGGGCATGGTTACTGTATAGCTCTTTTAAGGCTAAAAGGTGACTTTTCAAGGTGCAGTCCCTACAGAAAGGTTCATATGAAGCATTCCAGAGAGATGATTACTTTGAGGCACCAGAAGCTTTCCCACACTGCTCCTTGTGCATAAGGAGAATGACGTTCACTCCTTCTGTCAGGGCTGGGAGCTGGTAAATGAGCTGCCCTGGCTGTATAGGCTCCTGGGGCATGGCAGAGCCAGGGAGGTTTGGAGGAGGGAGAGGGCAGGAGAAAGCCCTGGGCTTACTCTTCCTCGCCCTCCACTTTCAGCATCTGCTTTCCTCAAAAGAGTGGGAATTGCTGCCTTGTTTGCTTCCCGGAGGGGAAAGAGCACAAGGCTGTGAATGGCAGCTCAAGGGAAGAAGCATCTAACCTGGCCCTCGTTGTGAGCTGCTGGGATGTAAAAATCCACATCAGGAAGGCTCAGGAGAGTCTCCAGTGAGTGTGCCAGATAAAATACAGCCTGTCCTGGAGAGAAGGGAAAGGGAAGACTAGGTCTTGGGTCCTTGGGTGAGCTGAGTGTGGGCTCTAAATGCAAGTTGGAGGACTTTATTTTGCTATTGCTCTGGGCAGGAGCGAGGAGTGCTTGGGGAGGGTTTCTGACATGGATATCTCCTTAGTGCCGATGGGAGGGATAGTGCATGACCATCCTCCAGCTCACAACGGGCAAATGCTGGTCTGCAGCTGCAGCGTTTGGTACTGCAGGGCCCTTTCAGAGACACTGATGCAGAAATGGGTTGCAAGAGGGAGCCTATGTTTTGTAATGTGGTTTCTAAAGAAGCCTTCATAACACATAGAGGCTTTTGTCTTTAGACATTTTCTGCAATATTATGGGACATGCTTATAATGTGTGATGTATCTGTGCTTTTTAAAGTTTCTTTGAATAGTGCTTTCACTCACTTCCCATACACAAGTACAGAGTTTGCAAATGCACGTTATATCTGCATATTCCTTTTGCTTTTTTTAAAAAAGTTGTAATCTTTCTACAGTTTTGGTCTATTTTATTTTTATTAAAATTATTATCTCTGACCAGAGAGATAGATATGATTAGATTTTTTTCTATTTCTCTTTTACAGTTCTTGTTATGACAGCAGTTACTTTTACTTCTGCAGTGAATCAAAATACATCTCAGATTACGTGCACGTTTATCAGCCAGAAGAATGATGGTTCAGGAACACTGGAGGCATCGGTATCTCCTAAGGTAATCTAACAGAGAACAAGTTGTGTATAAAATACTCCTGGCTGTTCCAGAAATACCTTCCCAGAAGCTTACAACACCCTAAACCTTTAGGCGGTGAGGATGTCACAGTCAAAATAACAAGGGTTAGGCCAAATATGAGAACAGAAGTTTAGAGGGAAATGCATATCACAATTCATACTTTGAAACTATAAATAGATAAGCAGTAGTTTTCTCTAAAACTGTTTTTTTTAATTGCTGCTTTGATGCTGTCTCACATCAGCATGCCTGAATATTGCTGAATATTGCTGGAACTGTATCAATGTAAAAGGCTACATGCCCTTAAGGGGGTTGACAAGGCTGTGATGTGAACCAGTGGCCAGACACAGCCAGAGCTGCCATGGAGTGTGTGTATTACAGCTGCTGGGACTGATGGGGAAGCTGCATCGCCCTCTATTCCCACCACCAAAGCCCATAAATCCCTGCCTGGTCTAAAGTTTGACTGAGATGCCAAAGCTGGATGGGGAGTCAAATATGAATTTTTTTTTGCTTCTCTTCTGACTCCAAGTCTTGAAATGGCAGAGTTGGTGTAACTAAATTATAAAGAACCTGAGACCTGCAATTAAAATATTTCCTGAGGATTCTTGTTTCAAGACAGTCTTATGAAATCTTTTTCACTCCTGGACTAATAAATCAATAATTCGCGGAACAAATGAGGGTATACCAGTCAAAGCTGTGCTGTCATTGTATCGGACAAAGCAGAATATGGCTGTTTTCTCTAGATACTTCTCAGATCAAGGGAATGGATAAAGAAGGAGCAAGGAATGAGAAGAAACAGCTGGCCAAGCACAGTGTGGGACAGAGGATGCAATGAACTTGTCCTTTCATAAACTTACACCGGATAAATTTCACCCACCAAAATAAGGGAGACATTTAGGGCTGCTCTTCAGATGGAGCCTTTTTACTTGCTACCTTTTGCTGCAGCTAAGCTTAGATGCTCATTAATCCATCAGTGGCTTTCAGAATGACTGTGGAATATTCTCTTTCTGTTTGCGATTCTCCTTTAGCTGTACGCAATGGTGAGGAAATGAAAGGTGTGAACGTGCCCAGCCCAAATGTTTTCTACCTAGTAAAGCCCCCAAGGAGCTGAGGAGCAGTCTAGTCAGATGCTGCAATGACAAGCAGTGGGATGCTAAAAAACCCCTGTTCTGGCCCTGGCTTTGCCTTGAGCTTGCAAACAGAAAGGTTGTATTATAGTTCTCTGTCTTCGTATGGTTCTACGTGAAAGGAAGCAAAAATCAGAGTAAAGAATAGCCTATATCACTAAGGGAAATTATGCTGTTTCTGGCTAAAATTGTTCTGTGGTGTCTGTCTAGAGAACAGAATTAACTAATTCAACAGGAATCCTATAGCGTTTCCTCATGCGGTAGAATTCAACATATTTATGAATAAGTTCGGCAGTAGGAATGAAAAAAAACAAACCCAAAAACAAACAAAATGAAGGTATGATGAAAGTGTTATTTCAGCATAATTTGTACTCATATTTGGGCACTACGAGGCATTATTAATTTATGAAAGCTTTTCCAGAAGAGCATCCCTTAAAAATATTTGAATGCAAAAAAAGCAAATAAAGCTAATTGCTAATAAATACATAACAATCTGTCCTCTTGCATTGCAGGTTTCTAACATTTTGGAAGATCTTGGGTGTTATTTGAATTCTCAAGGAACAGAGAACATCTATGAACCAACTAAAAATGTGGAAGTCAATGTGCTTGAAGATATTGAATTAAGAGTGACAATGAACATTTCAGAGATCATTTCATGCTTTTGGTTCTTTAAGGAGAGCAGAGCCTGTAAACCTTCATTGGACTCAGAGAATCAGTAAGTCAAGGGATGTACTGGATCAAAGAACCTTTAAGAGATCATTCCTTTTAGGATGCAAATGGAATATTTTCTGTGTCTGTGTTTGCATTTAATTTCATGCTATGCATTATCTTTTAAAATCTTCTAATTTTTCTTAACTGTTGTCACCCGGCAGCACACTGCTGATTGTCATTTAGACACATATACACATATGATCTTAAAGCCGAGAATAGTTTGAAATCAGCTCGTTCTTTTAATTTGTATAGCATCATGCATGAGGGTCTCCAACGACTTTCTGACATTGACCAATTTGAGCTTTGCAGTGCTCATGTGAGGCAAATATCATGATTTTATAGCGAAAGAAACTGAGGCATGGAGAATTACGTGACTTGTTATGGTCACACTGCAGATCAGGAAAAGCACCAGCAACAGCACCTTCATTCTCCCAGTCAAACCTGGGCTGGAACCTGAGGCTGGATTGTTGCCTCCCCCTGCAAAACATGTGGGATGGGACTATAGGTAAAGCATTTCCCTGTGGACCTCCCCAGCTGTCCTAAGCTCAGGAAGTCCATCCTTCCCTATACTCGGTGTTAAGCGTAAGTTCCTACGCTGCTTGTGGCTGTAAGTTCCTACGTGCTGCTTGTGTAGGAAGATACATGATGAAAACACTTCGGGTTGAAGGGAACGATGTAAATAATGAATGCTAATATCTCTGAAGTGTTTTTGCAAGAGGTAAAGAGCTAATGTTTTATTGAGTCTGCTGCATATGACCTTCTAGATAACAAATACAGCTTTATTTTCTGTTTTATAGGTACATTACATCTGTGGCTTTTTCCCAAATAAAAGAAACACAAGCTGGAAAATACACCCTCTCAGTCATAAGTAAAACTGGCAATTACACAGTAGCTGTGCCTGTTCTCATCCGAAGTAAGTGTGTCTCAGATGAAAGGGGTCACTCCATTGATAGGTTCAAGGGGAGAGGCTCAAATTCAGTCAAAGTAATGAAGCTCTCACGTGCTGCGTTTCAAGCATCTTCCTAGATTTGCATACGACTTGGGGCTGTCTTCAGAGACCGAAGTCAAAACCACAGACTGTGTGAGAGTTGGCTTTCACTAGTCAATAAGCCATGCAAATGAACAAATAAAGATGTAAATGCGTGGCAGCCCTCTTCTCCCCTATGAGATGTTGCCCTCTGTGCCAAGTGGGACAAATCAAGGATGGCTTTTGGGTCCTCTCAAAGCTCATGCGCTAGATTTGTTTGCTTGCTTTTTAACCTATTTAGTCTCGGTGTTGCTGGCTGGGCTGTTATCTGGACCAGATCAGGACGTCCCTTTTATATTCTGGTCTCTGGCGCTCCAAAGTCACGCCTTGTCCCACTCTGCCACTTCTCCGCCTGTGCCTGCCCACTGGGTCTCTGCAGTTCTCATGCAGCTTTTCCTTTTGCAATTCTGTGGGCAGCAAGAGGCACCACTGAGGGAACGGGAAAGACAAGGTCCTCTGCTCAGTGCCAGCCTTTACTTTTATTGGGTTTTAGGGTAAAATGCATCAGTACTGCAGCTGCTCAGCACAAAGGTACCTGAGAATCTGAGGTTTTAACTGCTGTTAAATGCTGATGACAGAGCACGTGTGAGGTGCGACTTTTTGAAAGGCTCACAGTGGGAGCAGATTTCATTGAATTTTCTCAAGGACCACACAGGAGACATCTCTGATGGAAAGGCGTCTGCCTTCAAGCTTCTATTTCTAAGTAGAGTTGTCCAAGAACATCTTAAAAAAAAAAAAAGACCCACATTGACAGATTTTTTTTAACAGAAGAGAAATACCGTATTATTTTGTCTGGAAAGGACCAAATTTAAAGATAAAATTAAAAAATGTAAAAGAAAATTCAAAGAAAATAAAGCAAAACATCAATCCAAACAGCTAAGACTGGCAAAGTTAGGACCAAACCCTTCTAGAGACAGGTTTAATAACACACATTACTTGCCTTGTTTTTAATAAACTGTGATTAATCAACATTTTTTATTCCTTTTTTATTTGTTTTTAAAGTATTTTTTCTGTTTGATTTTTTCTCTCTCAGGTGTCAGAAGTTTCAGCTCTAGTCTGTCCATGTTTTATTTGAAAGCCTATTGCATGTCTCAGTTAATAATTTTAACAGCTTCATTGAGGGGACAGGGTATTAAACCTTTAATTAAAAATTACCTTCTCTACTATATCAATTAGGCTTTAGAGTAAAAAATGTTATTACATGTGCAAGCAAGAGTAGTTCCAAACAGTCTCGATAAAGATCTTTTCCATATCAATTGCTTGGATTGCATTCTCTTTGCTCCTGTGAATCTAATATCATAATTACATCTCTCATAAAGTCCTTCAGGCTAGATGTGAACCCTTCAACTGAGATGTGAATCTCTATAGGTGAAAAAAAACCTTCTAGGTGCAGCTTATAAGAGATAAATGAAGAAAGAAATTAAAAAGCCAGAAGTATTAGTTTTACCTTAGCATGTCACCTTGCAGGCAATGGAGGTATGACTCTAAAGAAAATGTCGCTCTTCTGTGTGGAAGCTGTAATTTCATCGCAAGATGACCTAAAACCAGACTCAGTGCTTTTTCATTTTGAGTCAAATCATTAGCAGTTTTAATACACTAAATTTTTGTGCTTAGTCCAAGTCTGCGCCTGATGAGTTCAGGGGACTGGGAGTTGTTTAGGAACCTTTTCCCCCCTCAGGTTACAGATGTAGGATAGAGAAGTCTGCTGGTTATCAGAAGTCATTATCACCCGTTGTTTTTCCATCATGTATCTGATCTGAGTAGTATGCAACGACCTCATTTTGTGTAGAGACTTTGTAGTCTCAACAGATACTCCACCAAAGGCCACCGGGCTTGGGATGTGATTTCGAAAGGTATCTGTCCTCCTGCCCATGAAATGAATAGTAACTGTGGCAAATTAATGCCTTTGAGTATCAGTCTCAGGATTATCCTCTGGTGTATAGAGGCAGGCCTTTGATACGGGGGAAGCTGTGCATTTAGCAATCAAGGCTGAAAAGCTCATGAGACCAACCCACAATATCCCTAGGGCAGAATCATGTTCTATTCCCTCAGTGTTGAAACCACCTGAAACAAATTACAGCTCTGTAACTTCATGTACTATGAAATGAGCAAAACACTGTTTCAAAATTATTTCAGCATTCCTAAATATTTGCATGATTTTTAACAGATAAACCAGGCAAACCCTATTTCAGGAAGAGGGAAAAATCGGATGCTATCGAGTGCATATCTGAGGGCTACCCCCAGCCCTCTGTGGAGTGGATATTTTGCAAAACACCTGAAAAGAGGTATGGTGTATGTTTATGTGCATGTTGAATCTCTAGGCTGAAAGTTTACCATCTTGTGAAGAAGGAAGGGGAGGCTTTGTACTGCTTAGTGTGCCTAGTGAGCTGGGCAGATAACTGAAGAAGAGCTTTTGGGTCAGAATTTTTGGAGACGGGCCCTGCCATGTTGCACTCCCACATGCTGGTTGAAAACCTGTGGCTGCATGATCCACTTTTGGAGTGCTGCAGCACATTATTCTTAGAAATTTTGGCTCTTTTGTTCTGCTCTTTTGGAAACGTTCAGCTCTTGGCTCGAAAAAACTTATTCCATATTCTAGTATTTTGATGTCAGAGCAAATCAAAGGTATCTCATTTCCCTCTAGTTTTTCACATTTTTTTTGAAATGTGAATGCATTAGAGCTGGGAAGATGTTACAAGAAATCATAATTTTCCAAGCTAAATGTTTTTTTTTTCCATTCTATTAACATAGAAAATTGATTCTATTAACAGCAGGAATAATGCCTTTCTCTGCAGCGTGGCAGTTTGGGAACTGAGTCTTATAATGGCCTCTGGGTTTGCATCAGCTCCTGCCACCAGGAATTCAGAGATGTGGTGTGAAAGCTCAACCTCTATGATTTCATTCTTCTCCAGATTTTAGTCACAGCATTACCTGTCTATGAGTCAGTTTGAGCATATTCAGGTCATTTCAGCTCATATTTCTGCCTAAGCTGTGACATTTTTATTTTCTTATCTTTACCTTTCCAAGTTCCTTTTTACTCTGCTATGTCAGATCCAGTTTTCCCACTATTGTTTGTATATTCTCATGGCTTGGAGATTTATCAGATTTATTTGCTTGAGGTTAACCAAATGAGTCAATGAATAATTGTGCTTGTAATTGCAGTTGCCCTGATAAAATGCATGAAGAAACTGGGGAAATAGATGGCATACAGAAAGTACAACATGAATTATTTCAAACTTATATATGGTGCTGTGCAGCTAATGACCTGGGCAGAAAATGCACCAGCCTCTTTACAATAGGTAACTTCCCTCTAAGATTTACTTACATGCAAGCTGGATGCTGCCGCTGAAGTTAGTTGCGTTACTCATCTGAGTACACTTTCTGGGTTAAGCTACTTGTTTGTAATCACTGGAACAAATCTAACAGTGCATATGATTGCTCTGTCTCACGTTTAAACCCTAGATTCTAATAGCTATTTGTGGTCTCCGTAAAAAATGTCTTGCCCTTCTACATTTGCTAAACATCTGTTAACTTTTTCTTCATGCTTTTAGGACTGTGTTGCAGGGGTATGTTCTTCGAAGTATTCTCAAATACATACATTTACAAATAATCACAAAATAATATATAAATTCACATTTATTTGTCTGTTTTTTTAAATAAACCTGATCTGAGCTAAGCTCTGTGCTGAACTGTGCCCTGTAGATATCTTTTAAATTATGACAACATTTGATCTGAGACATCTAAATCCATCAAATTTACTAATTTCATGATTAATGAGTAATTTTCCCAAATTCTAATTATCATTACAATGTAATAATGGATGTCTATACAGCATTAGAAGAAAAAATGTTGATCTAACTGAGCATTTTTCCAGGCAAAGTGACAGTTGTTTCAGTGACTATGTTTTGATTTTGTAGATTTAAATGAAAGACAATCAACACCTTTACCTGAATTACTTCTTAAAGTCGGGGAACCATTGCTGATCAGATGCAGAGCTGTTCACCGCAATTATAAATTCAGAATAAAATTATCTTTTGAAAACAAAGATGTTGAGAAGGTAAGAAGATAGGCCATATTTTAAAATAGGTAATATTGGGCACTATCAACTGATTAAACGGGAATCTCTGTTGAAAACTAGGACCGCCGGTTTGAAGGATTAGAATATCAAACAGATCACTCAGCAATTCGGATCCAGTATGCGTTTGCGTCAGCGGCAGGAAGAAGTGATAGTGGACATTATACCTGTTCTTCTACTGTTCATCCGAATCAAACTGCTTTGGTTACAGTTTTAGGTAATTCCAACCCCTGGTGTTAATTTTGTCCCTCAGTTGCTTGTTTTGCTTTGTTTTCCATGTGGCAGTTCTTTGCTTGCAGGTATGCAGCATATGTTTATAGTTCCTTTTCTGAGAAAAAAAAGTCTGTTTGCACTTACAGGCAGTCTGGGAGAGCCAAGAGATTAATCTGAACTGAGTCATTCTAGTACCTGAAGATAATCAACCTTTTCTTTATACTGCTTTTCAAATAATTCCCCTTAAAAGACAGTGCTTTTAGAAGTGAAATGGAATGGTTCTGTTTAGAGATCTAGTCTACATGATTGTTTCAAAGGTATCTCTAGAAACACAGGCTGGGACTCAGCTCATGTTATTGTAGGTGACTCTCAGCCAGTGTGATGCATAGTGGCTTTTTGTGGGGACACAAAGCTATAGGGTCCCCAGGGGCTATGCCTTGGACTTTCTGGGCAGGAGGGAGTACTGCAGTTGTGTAGCCCTTCTCTGTGCCACCAACTCAGATGTAGGCAGCTGCAGAGCAGATACAAACAACTAGAGGTAAAGCACCACAGAAAACACTGTTCTGGAGCTGCTTGAGAATATAAAATTCATGACCTGCCCCACGTGTTCAGCTATTCATGCTCCATGTATTAGTTTGGCCAGAGTTTGGAATGACCAGTGGCTGGTCTCAACTAATGTGAGACAGAAATGTCCTGCTGTGACTCCAGTACGGGTTTTGAAGAGCTGCAGCCATGGCCTCAGCCTCCTCCTCGCCACTGGCTCCCACTGCATCTCCCTTCACTCACATAGGGCACCTCCACCCCACCTTTGCTCCACCATCAGAGTGAGGGAGGTAAGGCAGAGGTTCTCATGGCCTCTGCTCTGCTGTTTTGTTCAGGTGCTCCTTGCTCTTATACAGAAAATAGCAAATCAAAAGTCTGTACCAGGCCTGACCTGGCTCCACCAGAAAGGAACTGAACAGTTGGAAGGTTCTTGGTGGTGGGCTTTCCCGCTCAAAACCCAGAGCAAATGAGAAATGACCATTTCCTCTTATGGCAAGGGAGTGACTGACAAGTGGCCATTTGAGTTTGCCAATTTTTTTTATGGGAAAATAAATCTGGGGAACAATTTTAGCTCCAAAACCTGTGGAACAGGTAGCAGAAAAGAAATTAAAACTTTTGTGTTAATGGAGAATGTAAGCCTAGAGAGATGGTGAATAGCAAGTGCTGAAAGAGCTGGCAAACTTCCCCGCAGAAGTGCTGCTGCAGCTGTGATGGACCTGAAGGAAAACCTGAAACTAGAGAGACAACTACTCCAGCATTATTGTTTGTTCTGAACATCTGCTTTCCAGGCACTGAAGGGAACCATCCTCCTAACACCAAGCTACACAAGGCCTGAAAATTTAAAAAAAAATGAAAGCATACCAAAGGAAACCTCATTCTATTTAAGCAACATGTTGATTTAAAAGCCAGTGGTGTTGAAGTTAGTCCAGAAGAGCCTCAACTGCAAACTTTGTTTCTCAGATGGAAATAATATACAAATAGGCTTAAGTCTGGAAATAAGGTGTAAAAAGGAAAGCTGTAGTTAGGACTGTGCTGTTGGAGTATGCACCAGAAGTGGTTTTCTGACTGATGTGCCTGGAGTTGGAGTCTGTAGCCCTGAGAACAAGGCTCTCTGAAGCACTCACCACACATTTGACTTTAGATGTAGTTGCTCTCAGAGTTTACAACACCTAGGCTAGGAATGGTAGGAAGTGAGAATACTTACCCCAGACTCTTCAGAAATTACTTTCCCAGTGCAATATCCTCTTTTCAGCTTCTGCCTACCACTGAGCAGGAAGTTCTGTCATGATTTACAATAACAGAGTACGATACATGAGCATTTTTACTACACACATCTTCTTAGTAAACAGGAAGGTAGGGGTGAGGGAGTAGTATAGAGGTAGGGCAAGATCCTCTTCTTTCTCAGTACTTGTGCCCAGTTCAGAAATAGTGTCTGCTTGGATCCATAAACTATCAGGTGTGAGTATGTGTCACATTAACAGGGGATATTTGAGTCCATGTCCCTGGAAGGCTGTATTTCTGAGTGGGGTGGTTTTTGACTGGGGTACGCCAAACTACAATGATTGTATGTACCCTCCTTAATACCCCTTATGCCAACAAAACTTCTGAGGGCTCATTGGCTTTGATGATTTAAAAAACAGTTTACTTACATGGTGGATTAAAGTGGGGGGATGTTGTCACACCTAGCTAACAGACATGCTTCTTTCTCCAGGGTTATACAGGGACATCCTGTGCTTCTCGTCCACCCCAGCTTTTAGCGTAATGTATTAATGACAACCATCATTAGTATGAATATGTGCTAGCATCCCAGGTTCAGTTTCAGCAGTGATTAGACACAGATTTCACTCAGTTGTCCATGTCATAGAGTAGCAGTTTCTGAAATGATCCATGACCTACCTTTAAACCATCACTGTGCCTGAGTCAGCACCCATAGCTATGCTGGGAATGGTCATGATGTAACTTAACCAAGAGAAAACTGATTTGGTTGGCACATACTGCATTGCCTGGGGAGCCTGGCTAGCATGACTACATTGATGGGTGGTCTTCTAATCTCTAATAACATCTTGCAGCCAAACAGCTCTGGTTTGCTTTTTGCTAATTGATACTTCACCAACTTATCCCATCTTATGTAGCTGGTCAGGTCAGGCAGGGTGATTAGGCCACTTTAAAGCCCAACAGAAATCATGCCAACTGCTGCAGCTGCAAGGGCTCTTTGTTTCTGCAGTTCTGATGCTCAGTTTCCACATCCATTCAGTGTTGAATAACGAATTTTTAGTGCTACACACTCTTTATTCAGGAATATGCAAGCTGTTTTGTAACACATGTTAGGTTTAAAGCAACAAATAAATAAATACAATAAATACAGAGACCTGAAAGCTTTGATTCCAGTCTCGAGAATTTAATCTCACCTCTCTGTCATTACTAAATAATCACGTTCACTTTTTCTCTGGCAGAAATACAGTGAAACCTGCCAAAAAATTATAAGCCAAGCAATAATGTGCTATTTTCTTTCTCCTTCAAGAAAGAAACTACTTTTTCTGAGTTCTTTTCCAGAAAAATGACATATGCTGCTCCAAGGTCCCTCTGTGCACTCTGGAGAAAGCCTTTACTCTTGGCTGGTTGTGTTGTTAACAGTACACACAGAGATGACCTTTTGCCTGGAAGGATGAGATCCAAAAGATCATTCACAGCATGAAGGTCCAATTTATAAAACCAATAAGCCTTTAATATCAAAAAGTAGGAGAACAGTCATGAAAGGAATTGCTTCTTGTTTTGAAATACTGAAATTTTTGTGGTTTATATGGGAGTTTCCAGATAGTATTTTTTAAATTAGTAAGCTAGACAGAGATAAAACATGCCAAGCAGAATATAGAGTTACAACCAGAAGAAAAAAACACTCAAAAGGAAGAACCCAGTCCAGCAATATTTCTGAAGTGCAGTTTTTTACCATGTGGCTGATTAAACACTAGCACGAGTTTCCCAGAGGTTGTAGAGTCTACTTCCTTGTAGATACCCAAAATCAGCTGGACGTAGCTCTGAGCAACCTCATCTAGTTAGACCTGCTCTGAGCAGGTATTGGACTAGACATCTCCAGAGATCTCTTCCAATGTATATGATTCCATGATTTTTACAGAGCTGATCCTAGCCCCACTGATGCCTTTAGGACAGCCTCCTCCACATGTGTCTGCTGTTCAGTCTCTTTGGGTGGGAATCATTTCACTTCATGAGACATCTAGCCCCAGCAATGACTTCAGTTCCTTCAACGGTCAGTGTCAAGAAACAGATATTTCCAGAAGCAGTTCAGTACATCTTTGTTATCTTCTATTTTAGAATGGGATACATCTAGATATGCCTGTCTCATTCCACTGAGTTTATCAGAGGTGCAAACAAGTAGCTTAGGTGGGTCACTGAACTTCAGACTGCTCCATTAGGTAAAACTAATCCCACCCTATCAGGGCAAGTACCAGCAGCTCATGGTTCATGTACATCTTCAAAATACTTTTTCATGTTGCTGTTGTCTTGCATCAAGTATGTCTAATTCAGATGGAAAAAGAAAGGAGCCGTTACAAGGCTCATTTGCAGAACCCTCAGCTCATTTCAGGGAAGGCGAAACAACTACTATCAACATCTGATTATGCTGATGGTGCCACCTGGTTTTGTTCCCTGTTAGAGGAAAGCTAGGAGATGCAGCTGTTAACACCTGGAACACACACTGAAAACAAACCAAATAAATAATGGCCTTGTTGGCACTGTGACTCTGTAGGGCAGATGGGAGAGAAATGTCAGACCATTTTGGAAGGGCTCTGGTCTGACCAAATATGCAGCTTCCACAGGCTCAGATCATTTGTCTGCAGCTAAACACAGTAACATCATTTCAATACTATTTTGAAGCATTATCTTATTTTGATTAACAGGATGCCTTTTGTAACATGGTGCTTTTTTTTGCTTGTGATAACCAAGATGAAAAACATACAGGTGTCAAAATTCCTTCATTAAGCAGCCCAGCCTTTGTAACACAATATTTTTTTTTTTCCAGAAAAGGGATTTATAAATATAACTGACTCTAAAGAAAATTTTGAAATTGGTGAGGAAGAGTTTTGCTTTGAAGTTAACTTTACAGCATATCCACCAGTTAGATGTATGTGGCTATTTTCCCAAAAAACGTTTCCATGTAAACAAAGTTACAGTGTGGACGGACGCAGGTATGTGAATATTTTGGAATAGTTTGATATAGTAATGTTTCCTCTCTATATCTCATTTGGACTGCTTACTGTCCATGTTTTGTACTCTCTGTGTTTTTAAAACATGGATGGGCCACGTGATGAAGCCATGTTAACAAAAGGCACTCAAACATTATTTTGGCTTTCAACAGCAGTTCATGTAGAGGCCTTCTAGAATCACTTTATTCTCCATGTTATAATAAACCCTTTGGTAAGTTGTGCATCTAACAACCCTTTAGTTCATATGCATTTTGGCATTCCTTTTCTCTCTGACATAATTTCTCAGTTACAGATCTGTTGCAATTTTCATACTGGATCACAAGTTCTACATGTTCCCCTTTTGTCATCCTGTTCTTGATGATGTTCCCAGTGTCTTTCAAACTGCTCAAATCAAATCCAGGGCCCCATAGTTTCCCAGGCTGCCATTAGATCTGTTCATCTCTGCCTGTGCCACAGAAACATACCGTTCTGCTCATTACCCAGGACATGTATTCTTCTGCTGCTGCAAAACATGTTTTGAATAAACCTGTTAGTTATCTACCTTTTCTTTTATTTCCTACAGTGAAGTTCTGGCATGAATCCTGTTTAAGGCTAATGTTTTCTCCATTCCCTAGGCTTTCTAATTTCTTGATAACATTATCTAATTTCCTTCAGAGTTTCTTTCAGAATAGTCCCATGGCTTTCAAGGTAACAGCTCTTATTCACTTAAAAGAAAATAAAGCCAAGCTGCTCTTTTAAAGTTTTAGCTTTAAAACCAAGCAGGACTTAGGCAGGAGTTAATATGCCTGCACTGATTTCTTCTCATATTCTTAAAATCTCTCTTAACATCTGCATAAAACTGTGTCACAGCCTTGATTACACTTTTTATGATTTCTTTCCTTAGTATTTTGGTACACTTGATTTTATCTGCTAGCTTGTCAAGTCGTCTTTGCAACAGACTAGCCTTTTCATCTGCATCCGATGGTGTATTGGAGTCAGACCTTCACAAGGTTCAGAGACAGCTCAGTTCAGATTAGTAAATTGTCATCTCCTGGCAATGGCCACAGGAACTCTGTCCCTGCTGATAAAGTGAGGGCTGTCAGCAAAGTTTGATAGCATTAGGTGGGTGACTAATCTGCAATGCCTGACATAGACTAGGCAGATCTGTTCTTTGTGGTCAAGACTGATTTTGGAATGAGGTCTCAGGGGATGGCCATGAGCATTTGCTCATCCTTGTCCAATAGGTACCTTCCTCTTGCTGATAATGCTGAGCTGATTTGCTTTGCAGCTGCTATGGACCTCTTCTCACTGCTTGTAAGAGCAGGACTCAGTTTTGCTTGGATGATTGACAGCTGGTGTAAATTCAATCCAGATAAGAAGGTGCTATGGACAGAGCCAACAATAACAATTTTGAGAACTCTTGAAATAACTTAGGTAACCCTCATTAATCAGTAAGGTGCAGCTGCTGGTGGCCTGGCATTTATGAGTCATTTCACATAGCCTTTGCAGCACAGAAACGGCGGTTGCTGAGTGCTGACCACCACCTGCTGCATGAGGGAATGTCCAGCCTGCGTCGCTGGAGCAGCGCATCCTGAGCTAGCTCAGCCACAGCCAGCCCTGTGCCAGCCACAGCCATGGCCATGACCATGCCTCACCGCCACAGGCATCGCTGGAGATTGGTCTGGAGGCTGCTTCAGATAACTCAGCCATCCATCTGACTGTGCTCTTGATTAAATACTTTTTGATTTAGTGTTCATTTCAGGTAGTTACACTTTGAATTTATTTAGCGTTCTATTTATTTTATGAAACATATAATGGAGGGGAAAATACATGAATTGGGTGATTATTTCGTCTGACAAGTACATTCTTCTGTACAAACATCCCCCATAGCTACCCAGTTTTGGTTGAATACTAGCATTGGATAGACATGTCTCACCTGAGGGTAAAGAGTAGGGACAGATATTTCATTCAGTTTGAAGTCTCCAGAAGCAGCAAGGGGTAGGGAGGTCAGGCGATTCTGCCTACAAGCTGTAGCACTGCAGGTTTCAATGTGATTTTAAAGCAGAAGGTTTCTTGAAACAAACAAAAAAGGTCATCACATACTTTATCGTATTGTGAGCCTAACTTTGCATATTTTAGTCGACTTCTGTGTAATCCCATCTCCCAACACTTCTACTTTATTCCTTTCATATCCTTTTTCATTTCCTGTTTTTCTCTTTTTTTGATTTCTGCCATTTCCTTATCAAATTGTTCATCCTGATTATAGATCATATTAAATTTTATTAATTAAGTCTGTCCCCTTCTCTAGCTTTTAATTTCAAGTCCCAAGGATTCATCTCTCCTGTCAGTGCCCTTAGTGTTTTCAGAGATTCCTTCAGAATTTCCATTTTCTATTTGCTTTTGTTGTCTCTCTTTTAGCACACTGCTAATTTTCACTTCCCTCCTAAGAGCAAATGAGTTTTCATACACAGAATGATCTCTGTTAAAGTTATAATATTTATCTCACATCTCCTTATATTTTCAGGTATCAATGACACTTTTTAAATGACTTTCTCATTATTTCATTAGGATTTAATCCTTCAGACCTAGGATTTCAAAAGCAACAAATGATTTGTGGTTTCTTCTGCCTTCAGTATCCATTTTGAGACAGATTAAAAGGGGTCTGATTTTAAAAAGTCCCTGAGTTCAGGGACATCTTTAAGGCCATTTCAGATGGATACATTCAAAAGTCAATAACTCTAGGGAGGTGTTGCCTTAGTCAGAAGGCAAAATTGCCAGTGGCTTCAATGTGAGTTTTCCTGGTTTAGAATTGCAAGGTGATACTTAGTTCATTTGTATGTATCTTGCTTAATGAGAAATACCTTGGTTTTAGTTCTCTAGATTTCAAGCTCATTACTGCTTTCTCTTACTTTGCAAATTGCTGGCATGGGCTGTCTTTTTTCTGTCTGCTTCAAAATCCCTGATATGCCTGCTTGCCTTTACCACTAAAATTTAGCTGAGGGCCTCCTACCTGGTTATACTTGAGCAATCAGCCAAAACATCTGCCCCCAAAAAGCCAGCAACTAAACCTAAGAAGATATTTTCTTAAGTGCTTCTCTAACGTCGGTGAACTGCAATAGCTGCCTTTTAAATATGAAAATCATCCTGACACCAATAACTTAGTCAAAAGGACAGAAATAGAATGCCATCTTTGTAAGATAATATATTCCCTTCTCCCTGCCTCTTCGCATGTCCCATAGACCAGTGATTCAAAAGGTCATTCATGCAGGAATCTTTAAGTCTTCGCAGTCCTCTGTTGTTAGGTCCTGCCCAGGGACTTGTTAGAGCCCTCCCTCACCAATTCCACTGTCTCAAGCTGTTTTCTGCATGGTTTGGGTCTTGGTTTGCTGCCATCCATTGGGCCAAAGGCCATAGAGATTAGTAGAAGGCTGCCCTTCCTCCTGCAGAAATATCTTGATAGTTGGTGCTTTGTCTCATTGACATTGAACTTCTCATGGTGATCTTATTTGTGAGTTTCCATCAGATCTTTCAATTCTGAGAGGTTTATCTCATATGATCCTACTTGTCTCATTGTTATTTCCTAATACTGTTTATTGTATCAACTAGAAACTCCCATCAAAACCCTTTGGAGCGTAGAGAGCTTGATCCTTTGCTGGTCTTAGTATCTGTGCCAGGATGTGTTATATACCTTGTCTTCCAACAGACTGGTAACAAAATCACAGCCTGACAGCCCAGATGCATTCTAGGAACTATGAGGAAAACTGCAGAATGAAATCAATACTGCAGGAAAAAAATATCCTCTTATCAAAACAGTTACATTCTGGGGTTCATATTCTCTAATGAAAAATAATTTAGTCTGGGTTCCTCATTAGAAGATGTTGAATTGTTTCAGACATATATATGTATCTCGACTATGTTTAAAATATTTTTCAAGTTGGTCTTTTGTCCTTTTCTGTCTTTTCTTTGCTCCACAGCATTTTGTCAAAGTTCTGCAACCATCAGCACCAGTCTGGGATATATGTATTTTATGCTGAAAATGATGATACGGTCATGACAAAAAAATTCACTCTGTACGTGAGAAGTAAGTGAGAAAATGATCCCTGTGAAGATTTGGCAAAGTCTGGGATTTTGCCACTGATATAAATGGAGCTAATATGTTGCTTTCCCCTTGGTATTCCCCATTTCATTTACACAGATTTATTGTTTAAAATGGAGGAGCACAAGGCAAAAATGTGATTCTCTTCACACTGCACTGCACTATTGAAATCCAGGCACTGGGTCGGAGAAGGATGCCAGCTGCTTGTGGGTCATGTTTCTTGTGTTGGTCCGGGATAGAGAATAGAGGAAGGAGAAGGAAGTTATTAATTTTTTTCTCTTCCCTTTAGTCTACCATAAGCAGACAGGACAGAATAGGAGAAATTAGTCATATATTGAGAAAATTAATACTTCTTAAGAAAACCACAAAGCCTGGGAGCTCTGTAAAATACAGTGACTGTATTCTAACTCTAAAGAGCCAGAATCTATGACTGCTGTAGAGACCACATGGGATAGACAGTGAGAGGAAACGCTTATCCTCGTTAAGTGTTAGCTTTCTATGGCGTGTTTATGTCATTTTTTTCCTAATGGCATTTGTGAGTTAATGCAGTTAGTCTGGAGACCCTTTGGTGTGTGACACGTATGTTAGGGCTGCACTGCCTCCTACGCCCCTGCCGACGATTCGCACACTCACACAGTCTTGCCTGGTGCTCTCAGTTATCTCAGTTCTGCCACGTGACTGCAGCATCTCACCCTTGCTCTAGGTTAGCGATCATTATTTATTATATATTATTTATACAAGGATCCTCTGTGCACATTTTGTACAAGCCGGACACCCAGAACTGAGGTGTCAGTGGAGTCCTAAGCCCAGCTGCTTGCTCTGAGTCAGAAAAGCAGAAGTCAAGACTTCTAATTTCGGCTCTGCCACTGTTTTGGTCTGGCCGTGCCTGTACAGAGAAGTGGCTGCTCCCCTTGCCTTGCCCACAGTGCCATCCCACAGAACCGAGGCATGGGGCTGGAGGAAGGAGGAGGACTGAGGGCTGCACCCAGCTCTCACAGTGACACGCGGGTGGGTTATTTTGAAAACACAGAAACCGATCTTGGTCTTGGCAGATGTAGCATTGCCACATAAACACAAAGATTTTGGTCACTGAAGTGCTGACAGAAATTATCTTGTGTTATCTTGTTGCAGGAAAGCCTGAAGTAACGATGCAGTTGTTGTTCAAGCAGATCTCCTGCGTCGCTGACAGTTACCCTGCCTCATCCTGGGTTTGGAGGAACTGTCCTGAACTGAACTCATCCAAGTAAATAATTTTCCCTCTTTTTGATTCATTGCAAAGACCATATCTGAGCTATCCTTGGTTAAATGAAGACTGGCCTGTAAGAAACTAAGTGTAAAATGCACCCTCGACCATTTTGTACAAGGGGACATGGTGGCCCAATCCAGGGGAACCAGCTCACCAAAACTAGAGAAAGTTTCCAATTTTTTTGTTGGCATCAAATGAAGTCTGTAAAGATTTGTATTTCAGGCTCTTTACACTGAAATAAAACCCACTGGGTTTATATCAACAGTTTATATCAACAAAGTCCAATCTAAGTTTTTCTCTTGGCCTCTCAAACTTAGAGGGCATCCAGGGACTGCATTGGTTAATATGGGCTTGATTGGTTAAGCTTCAGTTAATACAGCTGTTACGGTGGCCTGTTACCAAAGCCAGTAAAGTCAGTGAGAGTGTTTCCAGTAAAGCTAGTGAGAGTGTTTCCATTTCCTTTATTTATTTAGGGTGATGAGTCAGGCCCTAAAATTTCAAGAGATGCTGAAACAGCTTTGAGCTGTGTTATGTACTCTGCAGTTTTTATTTTAGATGTGCCAAAAAACTAATAATCCCACGGTGCAGAAGAGTACTAGGTCAAATTATCTTTTGGAAGACTGTGGATAAAGCTCTAAGTATTTCAACTAGATATAAAAAAAAAAATCTAGACCATTTTCTCACCCATACCTCTGAAAAGGCTTCCTAACATCAATCTGTTTGTGCAGAAACGGAAGAGGAAAGAAAAAAACATCCAGCTAGTGAGTTTAAAATACTCCTTAAAACAGCTTTCTGGAAAGAAAATGCTGTGACATTTCTTTTCTTGGGAACTTCCACATGTAGAAGCTGGTACTATGTGTAGAGCTGAATACATTTGATTTATTTACTTACCTCCTCATTTATTTATGTGGACAGTAAATTAGGCAGTGAGTTGATGAATGATAGAAAAGCTAAAAGTCAAAATTATCTCTGCGTGGGCTTCATTCCCTTTCAGGATAATGTTCCCTCTTTCTACATGTCAGGTCTTAAATCAGTCATGAATACAGGGTGGATGCTCTCCATCTTGAGTGAGAGAAACTTCGTAGTTGAAATCACATACCTTCAGGGAAAAGAGTTAGAACTTTTACTGTGGGTTCATTTTGTATTTATTGTTTTAGTAGGGGCTCATTTGGAGATGCTCAGTGGTTTGAGCATTTGAGGTAAAGGTGAAACCAGTGGGAATAGATGCGGTAGAGGGAGGGTCGTGTCAGCTGTGAAATTGGTGGAGGTCCTGAAGGTGAGGGGCTGCAGGTGCCCTGCCGTGGAGAGTGGGAGTGAGCCCGCTGTAGGAGGTAGGGAGCCCAGTTCACCCTCCGCTGACCTTGCCATGTTCATCACCAAAAAATGAGACTGGCGACTGCTCTGAAGCCTCACTCTAACAGTAACAAATAAAAAACAAGCCCATCTATCCCTCCCTCCCTTCCAACGCAGACGTAAGACATGTTTTGAAACATCCCACATTCTCACTTGGAAAATGCCACTGTGAGCCAAAAATCAGAACTGGTCTCCTTTCTTTTTCAGCTGTACAGAAGAAATCACTGAGGGAATTCACAGCTTCTTGCCAGAGAGGAGATCTCTGGGGTCATGGATTTCAAGCAGTACTTTAGACGTAAAGGAGACAACAACCACCTTCTCCATTGAGTGCTGTGCAAACAATTCTGCTGGTTCAGCCTGTGAAAAGAGCTTCATTAACCTATCAGGTACCCTAAGCCAGTGCTTTAGCACAGGTTTTTTCAATTAAAGCTATCATGGTAGAACTTACAGTATTTTTTATCTGGCTAAATGGCTGACCATTCAATGGCATTGCAGGTAAAACACAAGCACTGTGTGTATACAGTGTGGGAAATGGTGGGTGAATGGCAGACACATGTCTCTTTTCTCTGGTCCCAAAGTGGGAGCCTCCCTCATTAAAGTGAGCATAAATTTCACATGAATAGGAGGTGCAGGATGGAGCCATGGCAATGTTGGGGTCTGGTTTTTTATTTCCTTTTAGTAATCTCTACCTGAAACCTGGAGGCATCAACTTTGGGAAGAGCTGAAGCCACTTTGGTAGCTGCTGGCAGGTGTTGGCTCTTGTTCCTCTCCTGGAGGTCACTGTGGTGCTGCCAGAAATGCCCATGGGAGCTCTCCTCACTGCATGGAGGTTATTGCATGCCTGAGCAAGAGCATGACTGAGCCAACAGACCTACTCAAGGGTCAGTCCCTGCCTGGGAAGCAGGAGCGAGTACCGGGATAGAGGCGTTCTTAAACTGCTGTAGGCAGGTGGCAGAAGGCTAAGCCCTGGTTTAAGAACCACTGTACAGTCTCTCTTCTTGTAGGGGACACGAGAGATTCTTTCCATGGTGAACAAGAAAATCAATAAGGTTATTTGCCCATTCACTTTGTACTTGTAATACCATATACACCCCATAAGGCAAAATATTTCAGTTACAGGGAACATGCTGTGGCACCTGGGAAGTGTTTTGAGGCATTCAGATATTTGCAGTACAGAGATTTCCTTTGTCATGGATAAACAAGCTGTTTGGTGCTTTTGACTACAGCTGGCAGAAGCTGTGACCTCTGATAGAGTTTGAGCGTTTATGTTGAAATTACAATAGAAAGTAAGCATAATACTTATGCTCTTAGAAACTACCAGAATATGAGCACAGGTCTCATGTAACACTTGCCTACCCGCCAACACCTTATAGTATGGCCTTGACTTGTTAAGAGAGTTCCTGGCTGAGCAGCAGAGCAATGCTTCGATTAGGTTGGGTACAGTCCATCCACTTCGAGCAGGTTTCGTACAGTCCATCTGCTGATAACTGGTGCTTGAGTACCTAATGTACATTGCCTGGGGGAAGGCACAGGGTGAGAGAAGGGAGACCTGATGAGAAAAGGAATTGCTTATTCCTGTTTATGCTCACGAAGTCCAATCCATGGATCATACCAACACCTCTGTGCACCTAGATTTATTAAATGGAGTAGAATTTTTTGGAAATGAAAACAAATGTCAGAATTACCCAGCACTTAACACCTCCTGCCCAGCTCCTTGCTTTGCATGTGGCTCCATCTCATTCCTCGTGCAGAGGAGGCTCAGGCAAAGTGGCAGAACTGACCAAGCCGCTGCGGGTTCTCCTTGCACCTTTAGCTGTACACACAAACTCTGATTCAGTAGTAATATGTGTCTCTTAAAGTTGCAGGAGCTGTTTCTTCCCCCCCGGACAATGCTGCATTCCATGTCTCTGTTGGATTTTTCTTCCTATTGATCGCTTTTTTGTTTGTATTCATTTTTCATAAATACAAAAAGGTAAAAGCAAACATAAATACCTACCTCTTCTTCTTTTCTTTCTACCAGGCTGTTTCTTCTTCTCTAAGATTTATTCCACTTTTATTTTTTTCTTCCAAAGCAATTTAGATATGAAAGCCAGTTGCAAATGATACAGATGATAGGCCCATCGGATAACGAGTACATCTACATCGACTTCAGAGAATTCGAATATGATCTCAAATGGGAATTTCCCAGGGAAAATCTGGAATTTGGTGAGCAGTCCACAAGGCAAATCACAGTGCTGGAGTAGTCGCCTGTGCTGTACCAGCTGCAAATAATATTGTCATATCATGTCTTGTAGGACAGGTCCTTGGTTCTGGGGCTTTTGGGAAAGTGGTGAATGCGACAGCTTATGGAATTAGCAATGCAGGAGATTCAGTCCAGGTCGCAGTCAAAATGCTAAAAGGTATGATAAACTCTGGGTGCCTTTCGCAAGCAGTGATGTATTCTGGCAGCTCCGAAGCAGAAGCGGTGTTGGAAGAAATTCCTTTTATATACAGAGTTTTAGCAGCTGCACCTCACAAATGCTTGATTTCAAAGTCCTTTCAAAATGCTTTCGGAATCCTGTCTCAGTTTGGAGAGGTATTGCTGAAGCGCCTTCTTCCTGCAGCATGTTGCATTTTGTCCTACACACCATAGATCTGTGTTGTGTGGGGAAGGATGGAGCTGCTCTGCTCTAAAGAGGATGAATGCAAATTCCTAGTGCAGATTAGCCTGCTGGTCACATTGGTGACTCTGTGGACTTTGGAGTAAGGTCTCTTTTTCTTCTAGTGCTGTCTGGCTGTTGCTTTCCCCTCGCCTCCTGCATCTGAGATAGCTTGTTTTCAAAACTTCCAGCACATCTTCCTGTAGTCTTTTCTTCTTGATGACACAAAGCAATTTCTTTCTATCCCTCCTTATGGGTCAGGCTTCTTAAACCTCTAATCCTCCTTGCTGCTTTGCTCTGACCTCTCTCCAAACTGGCTTGACCCCTCATAAAAGCAGTGTCCAGAAGTGAGCCTCCCTGGCAGCAAGCAGGAGGAGGGCTGCCTCACTGGGTCCTAGGTACAACCCTGTTGATACATAACGGGATGAGCTTCACATCAGCAGCAGCACCAGCACCCTGCTCACCTGTGTGCCCACACAGTCCTTTCCTGTCAGCGCTGCCATCCACCTCTTCATCTCCTATTTGCACATGTGCATCAGCTTTATGCTTCCTTGGCCCACTCCTTGCAGTTGTCTTTGTGGAAGTTCATCTTGATCATTTTGGTTCACATCCCTAGTTCACTGAGATCAGGAGGACCAAATGCTTGCTGGAAAACAGCCTAAAGCTATTACTGAAACACAGGGTGGCCTTCTTAGCTATTGGGTTGCAACTGGTTGCTGTTAAGGCTTTTTTTCTCTTAGCATTTCTCTCTGCTGTTTTTTCTGCCATTTTTTCTGTGCTTGTGAACACCTTAATACACTGCTGTCATTCCTTGCCAGCACCAGAATGACAAATATTAACATTTTATGACTGCTTTCCCAAACATTCAAATGATCCACACTCACACACATATTTATTTTCCACCTTTGGCTAAATCTTTTTATACCGTACAACAATTTTTTAGGATATTCCCAAATGTACTGTCAGTCCAATTAATGTGAAATGAAGACTTGCATGTGACAAAGCATCACAACCATTTTACGTTTTTATTTCTTTGCTGGAGATTTCGAAATCTGTATTATTACTTTTACAGAAAAACCTGATGCTTCAGAAAAAGATGCTCTAATGTCTGAGCTGAAAATGATGACTCACATCGGAAGCCATGAAAATATTGTGAACCTACTAGGAGCTTGTACTGTGTCAGGTAACTTGAATTGTGGAAAGGTGCCAATTAAAACCTCCAGACTAACGTGGACTCCTGAACAGAAAAGAAGTATCAAAAATTGATCACTGAAAACAGTATTAAAAGCATCCAAACCATAATTAATCACCTATTCCTCAGGCTGCTGTTCCCCTCTTCACCCCTGAATCCAGTCTTTGGCCAACCGATTTTGCTGTTCTGCTTGCCCAAAATAAGATGAAGATTAAATGAAAGCAAAGTTAAGGCCATGCATGTGTACAGAAATGGGTCCTTTTTAATTGTACTTGCATGAAGTGATGCAACAGCCCTTCTATAGAAGAGGTTTTCCTGTTACAGTGGTGATGGCACTGATACGGGCCAGTTTATTAAGCGGAAAAGAAAAACTTACCTGGTGTAAAATACTTTTGTATCCACGTGATTCTGTTCACATAAAAAAAAAAGAGAAATTTATTTATTTTTTTCAATCACATTGCTCACCAAACAGTGAAGTTGTAGAAAGAAGTGGGAAAATTACCTAAAGCTAGACAGGAAAGAAAATAAACTGAAAAAGAGCAGGTGGAAGGGGAAGAAAGAAGAGGAGAAAAGACAATAATGAAACGAGAGACAAGAAGATGGGAAGAACTACTCAAAGATGGTCTAAGGTGAAAGTGGCAAGATATTATCACTAATTAATTATTGTGTGACTTATGATATAGTTGAGGCAATGTACATGGATATTCCTGTCCCAAGAACTCCCTCTCTGGCCAGTCCAGCAGTGAACGGGAGCGGGTGGAGAGAGATTAAAGAACAGATCATCTCGGGGGGAAGGGCAGGGGTTTACCCTGTGTTTGCCCATATCATGAATTGTAACAGCTGCCACTGAAAAACTTGACAGATTTTCTGCCACGAATATTTATTAAGTCAGAAAGACGAAAAATAACAGTTAATTCTTGTTTCCTAGGTTGCATCAACAACAATAGTGTCATGCAAAGACATTTGAGGCATAAGAGGAAAGCAATAGATCAATGTTGGTGGCATTAGCTGATTTGAAACTATATAGGCTGCCACTGCCTTCTGGAAAAGTTGGCAAGATGTGATGGTGTAGGCAGGAGAGCTGCAGGGAAGACCTGCTTAGTCTGGCTGGGTAGGGCAGGGACACTTCCAGCCTTACCCAAGTCCCGTGTTCAGAAGCATTTACATGGCTCTCAAGAGTTTCACATCCATGTTCTTAGAGACTTTACAGGCTTTTCCCAGTGTGCCCTACTTTGCTTGACAGGGGCCTTCTGTCAGAAACGTCCACAAATTCGTATTGAGTCTTTCTGAGCCAGAAGTGGTGACGCCAGTGTATGACTTGGCAGGGGTGATGTGTGACCACTCTGAGCTCTCCCTGGGCCATTCGCTCTGTTCCTCCTGGCTTGTCATGGCTTTTCTTTGAGCCTGCCTGGTCAGGAATTGGAAGTATTTTTCCTTTCTTGAGAAAGTGGCTGGACCAGTGCTCCACTCAGACACATCCCCTTGCAAGGTCTTTCCCTCCTGTAGGTCCTCTCAGCAAGCAGACTTGGGTTTCAGGTGGCCTTCGTGGAAAAAAAAAGGATATTTCTAGAGCATGAAGGTAGTGCAGGTAAATGAAAGGGTGTAGGTCAAAGGATACCAATTCACACCATCAAGATAATTAGCAGGGGTCATCTTTTGCTTGAATCATGTATGGTTTAGACAATATGTTGCATCAGTGCTGTCTTCCCCCAGTGCCATTGGTATGGGGAAGGATGTTTGTGCCTTCATAGGGATTTGCAAATCCACCCTGGGAGATGCACCACAGGGAAAAATCAGCTACACAGACTTTCCAAAGGGACATTACAGTCAGTAATTGCAGTCTGTAAGCATTACGTGCCCATCAGTACAGGTTATCTAGCTGGGAAGGGAAGATGCTTGGGGCGTTTAAAACAGATTAGTCCTGGGAGAAGGTGAGGCATCATTAGGGCTTTAATGGGGAGAGTGCTATAGATAGCAGGAGGCATTTACATTTCCAACTATTTCAGGACCAATCTATTTGATATTTGAATACTGTTGCTATGGTGACCTTCTGAACTACTTGAGAAGCAAGAGAGAAAAGTTTCACTGGACATTAACAGATATTTTTAAACAGCACAACTTCAGCTTTTACCACAATATCCATTTGGACCAAAATTCCAGGTAAAGCATTCAGCAACAGTTAAATACTTTCTAAAGCTACTGTCTCTTTTTAAGCTGCATTCTCAGCTGTTCTGTAAACTGGTGAAATTATTGAATTCTTGAGAATGTGCCTTCACGTACTTTAATGAGCAACGCCTTGGGAAGAACTGAGATTTGATTCTGCTTATGATGTTCTTCGCACTGGACTGCAAAAAACAAGCAATTTCTTGTTTCGTTTTCCAGTTTTGAGAAGACTCATGTCTGCACCCAGATTTTTAATAGCAGTAACTGATCATGCTTTTTCACTGCAAAGCAGTTTATGTGTAGAAGATTGTGATCCACTGTGTGTAACCTTTGAAAGTGTGTCATCCACTCCAGGAAGGGAACTCACCTGAAGTACGGTGTGAATACGACTCTGTGCAGAGAGGATGAATTTGAAATCACACAAAGAAATCAAAACATGAATGTGACATCTAGATCAAATGGGATTGTGCTGTATTGTGAGGAAGGTAAGAGATTAATTGCTTTTATCTCTAGTAATTCTGTTATTGTTATATTTATTACATTATTGATTCAACTAGACTAGATTCAGTGACACAGGAGGCCCCTTTCTATCATATGTTTCTCTTTCCCCCTGGCAGAAATTTTGCTGGAGAAGCATTCAACAACACTTAAGGCCAGAGGCTTATGTTTCTTGTCATGCTATACATAGTATTTGAGTATGAAAATACTCTTTCCTTTGTTTTGTGTCTGAGCAAAGGATGCAAAAGATTGATGCTCTTTGTGATATTGTTCTTGGTAGCAGCCTGTGAAAATCCTTGTAACAATCAGTAGAATTAATCAGAGTGAGGAAGCCCATGGAAAACTCATACTCCTGGTTATTTTTTACAGATAAAATTAAGGATACAAGCAGACAGATGGATGAAGAAGAGGTTTTTAATGTGCTCACTTTTGAAGACCTTCTTTGCTTCTCTTATCAAGTTGCCAAAGGAATGGAGTTTCTTGAGTCCAAATCGGTATGGTGAAGAGTAGCAAATCGTTCAGACAGAAAAGACAGTAAAAATAGGTCAGTCTATGACAGGCAGACTGAAGAACAGAGCCACACAGTGGCAGACTTGAACTATACCTCCTTCCCTGGCTTTACAGCAAAGACTGGATTGCAGTTTTAGGCATGACCCTGAGTAAGAAGTGGCTGCACACTTCTGGCCCTGTCCCCTTGTACAAGCAGCTGGGGAATGTCCACTTACTCATTCTCCAAACTGTTTAAGTGGAAGAAGGCACCAATTCAGAGAGCTCTGTGTGAGACAAGGGAACTAGCTCCTTCTGATACCAAATGCTGCAGAGCATTAACTCTTCCTTTCCTTCTAAGTGCATTCACAGAGATCTCGCTGCCCGGAATATATTAGTGACCCATGGAAAAGTGGTGAAAATATGTGACTTTGGCCTTGCCAGAGATGTAGTGAACGACTCCAATTACATCATCAGGGGCAGTGTAAGTTCCTGAATGCTCTCTATTTTTCATAACATCGTAAGAATGATAAGGAATCAAGAAAATTAAGCTTTGCATTTTCAAATTCCTTGTTAGCTTTATCGATATCTGTACAGACAGTGCAGAAATCTCACTTTTTCCTGCCTTTATAATTAACAATATCTAAGTGGCGATAGCACTGTAAATGAGATGATACCCATGTCCTTTCTAAAGCACACTGAAATCCATTGATAGAAGTGCTGGGAATTGTTTACTGTTATGGACAATAATAGTATAGGGGCAATAGCATATGTGTGGAGTATAGCAGATCCTCCAGCTAGTCGAAGAAGTACAGGGTGGACATCTCCATCTGGGCTATTCGCTCTGGAAGTCAGAGGAGGGAAGAAGGCTCTTCCAAGGCTGAGCTCATTTTCTCCTTAAATAGTAATCTAAAATGGCTCCTTAGAAGTGCCTATTTCTCTCTATAAGGGAAATTAAAGGGACTACTAAGAGAGGCACAGCTTTTCACATAGCAAATGTGAATTGATCCTCCTCAAGCAATGAGAACTACAGTGAGTTATCTAGAAAGCCTGTGTCACAGCATGACTTGGTCTCCTTTCCCCCTGTCTCTACAGGCTCGTTTACCAGTTAAATGGATGGCTCCTGAAAGCTTATTCGAGAGGACGTACACAATGAAGAGTGATGTCTGGTCTTATGGAATATTACTATGGGAAATATTCTCTTTGGGTATGTTCTGCAACATAACAAAAGAGCACTGCTTGGTTTTGGCAGCTTCTGAATTAACACGTATTCTCCAATATTTTCCACAGGTGTAAATCCCTACCCTGGTATTCAGGTTGATACAAACTTCTACAAATTAATACAAAGTGGATTTAAAATGGACCGACCATATTATGCTACAAAAGATGTGTAAGTGTATTTTCTGAGTGATGCACAGCATGTGAATTTCTATTTACTAGGTCACTGTTGGTATGACCTTTTAGTTATTGTACACTGTACCTTGCTCAAAAAAAGTTGCAAAAGGTGAGATCTTCCTCTAACTCTGAAAAAGGCTGCTTAATCATGTAGGTTTTGTCCTAAAGCAGAAATGATCAACACTAAAGGTTATGTGTGTTTGAAAGGACTAATTTGTTGTCTTTATTTAATTGTGCCTTCATTTCCCAGAGAACTTCTTGTTCTCAGATCACAGACTATTTTTTTTTTGCAAAAGCAATGCTATACCATATTCATTTTGGCTATTCACTAAATCTTTGGTGATTTTTTCTGAACTTTTTTTTCAATTGAGCTTTAGCATGTTTAATGCAGTTCCAGGAGGCTAGGGATCCTTTTAGAGAAAAACCCTGCTAAGGAGGAGTTGGTGGGAACTATTCCTGTGCTCTCAGCACATGATTTTCAGTCTGTGCCTCTGTGCCTGGATGGACTCTGCCTAGAGGTGGATCCCAGGGGATGAGAAAAGAGAAGGTGATGGGGAGCTACAAGATCTGGAGCATGGAGGAAAGGGAAGGACTTCGATTGTCTGAGGTTTTTTTCTGGCAGACATTTCATAGATGGTCTAGGGACTCAGTGCCTTGCTATGACACAATGCTGTTCTCATCCTCTCCAGTAAAGACTGTAATGGCATTAAAGGTACAGGTGAATCTCAGAGATTGACCCATGAAAGATTGCTGTGGGGCTTATAAATATCAGGGAACCTATTGACCCGGTAAGTTTGCAAAGGACTTTAGCAGATAGGTGCTGCACTGGTCCCTGATGAAACTGAAAAATCTCCAAGGTGGCATTTAAAATTCAGAAAGATTTTTGTGATGGCAAATCACATAAAAAGGCTTGCTGTGAAAAGTGTCCTCAAGACTACAGAGTACACAAGGAGCAGGTTCAGCCCCAGAGACAGACAGGAATTGTCTTCCTACCACTTTCTGTATGGAAAACAAGGTTAGCATGCCAGTATGTGCCAGCCAGGGTGAAGTCCTGGCCCTCAATCCTATGAGGAGGATTTTGCTGAGGACTCTGGTAAAGCCATGTTCTTCATTTCACACTTTGTCCTTATATTTCTATATCTTTTCCTCTGATGCAACATGCTCAAATCTGGCCTCATTCTACAAAATTGTCCTGGTGCCCCATGATTGCCATCCACATTCTGCACTTCTGTGTAGTCACTTACAGAGACTCCAACAGCTCATATGTTTTCTATGTCACCTCTTCTCTTCTGCAGCTATCACGTGATGCAGTCCTGTTGGGCCCTTGACTACAGAAAAAGACCCTCTTTTTCTTGGCTGGTTTCCTCTCTTGCCTGTCAGCTGGCTGAGGCAGAAGGAGCAGTAAGTAAACACAGAAAGAAGAAAAATGGTTTTGGTTCATTTTTTTTTGTAGCCCCATATAAGCTGAGTAATAGTCTTCTGGTTTCTATTCAAGTGTGTTATGGAGCTATTCCCCAGGGATCTGCGTAGAGTTTGGGGAAGTTTTTTCTCCCATCAGAAGGAATCCTGACCTCCCTGATGAGGATTTCTTTCCGCCAACTGCCTGCACCAGGACTCTGGAAGGCTGAAATCTCTCAGCCTGTGCTATGGGAATGTTTTTCCCTTGTGCAGGAGCCAGCACAGTTGGCTTTGGTGATGCTGATGGCTGCCATGGGAGGGGAGCTGAGTCCAGGCCACCCTCCAGGGATCTCATGGGGGACCACCATAGGTATGTGCTGCCACGTCCTCACAGACGTAGGGCAGTATGTCATTCTAAAAGGTCAAAATAATAAACAGGATCTGAGGAAGCCATATTCCATCCTTACCAGACTGTGATCTCTTCCTCAGGGAGGATAAGCAACTCCTTTCAAAACTACCGATTCCTACCTGGGTACCCACTCTGGGCTAGACACTGTTTCCCAGTGCAGTGTCCTTGCGAATCTTTTGTGATATGGGGAGCTGTGAATGACTCTTGCCTTTGCAGCCTTGAGCCTCTCTGCAGGCTATTAGCTGCCAAACGTAGAGGCAAACTGATGAGCAACTTCAAAGCACTGTGGCTAGAAAAAAATCCCCATTATTTGCAGTCCAGTGCCCTTCCTCAACCCAGCTCTTTTTGGCTAGATAAGATCCTTCTCACTTAGGCAGTTGTCTGTACTCCCTTTGGAGTCAGTGCGAAGTAACAGGCAGAACTGAGTGTGATTCTCCCTCAAGAGGAGGGGGGCTGTACCTTCCAAGTGCCTGCTTCACAGGGAGAAAAGCAGTTATCCAAGTACAATAAGTAATAACAGAAAAGATATTTTATTTCCCCATCCCAATTCTAGGTTTACCAGAATATGAAGAAAAATGTTTCTACACACAATTCCAGCATCAAAACTAAACCACATGTAAGCCGGGATGAGGAACCTCTGCTATCCCTGACTGTGCTACAACATGAAGACTCTCAGGTTGAAAAATAATCTGGGTTCTAGATTTGATCTCAGTATTTTCATAAATTCTGTGTAGCATAAATGTTTTCTATCACCACTAAGAAACGAAAATGTTACCAACTGCTGCTCTGTTCACATTTCTTATGGGCCAGTCCATATTTATGTTATTTTGAGGAGAAGACACAATTCATTTCTTTGAATTCAGCAAACATGTCTATCACAAGAGAGAAGCAATGGTCTTTTTGCTGTCTCTCTACAACTGGATCTCTTATCCTGGTTTTATGTAAACAGTGTCTAATCAATGCATTGAATTCAAACTGTTCTTGTCATATTGCAAGCAAACACAAGAAAATCCATGGTTTCTTAGTCAATGATTACAAGCACAGACTATGCGTCTAAAGAGAACTGCTGTGATTTCCAGAAGTGCTACTCACATCTTCATCTCCAGATGTCAGCGAGTGTTGGAAAATCAGCCTTGTTTTACAAGGAACTATAAATTTGAGTGTGTACGGCTGTCTTATCCTGAACATCTCAACTGCTGTGAAGTTCCCGATAGGTGTACAGTTCAGGTGAGTTCATTTCATCAAGGTTTAGTGATCCAGGCTACATTCTGCACCTGCTGATGAGAGCTAGGCACTTAAAGTGAGTGATTCTTTTCCACCTAAAATAAGCATCTAAAACAAACAGGAGGAGTGATATTTGGAGATGACCTTCTGCCTCCCTGGTCTAGAAAATCCAGATGGCAGTCTCCAAATGAAAGTCTCACTTCAACTAAGTTATAGCTAATTCCACTCTTTGGGCTTTGTGTGTTTCAATATCAAAAAAAAGAGTTTAATTTTAAAGAAATCGTCTTCTGTAGCAATTTAGGAGTGTAACGTCATCACTCCCAATTCACAGAAGTCAGCCTGGGTGTATGAACCCTCCTACAATAAAATGAGAGTATGTCTCTCTAACTTTCTCCCAGACTCCCAGGACAATAACCAGAGGCTTGATGTTTTTTTAATATAGCTAAAAAGACACATTATTTTCATTATGAGGTTTGGAGATTCGTAAACGCAGCTTTCATAATGACGAATGGGATGCATTTGTCTACATCCCAGTGAATCAAGATGAGAATATACTCGTTAATAGTTTTCTTCTCTTTTACATTTTACAAGATGCTAACTGCAGTTAGGATTTCCAGTGGTGAGTGTTGTAAATGAATAACTGTTTGGATAGAATATGCTATCACACGAATTGAGCTGCTCTTTACTAACACTGTCCGAAAATAATTAATGTTGTAATACGGTGATTATGATTTGTATATTTTTGTTAACATTGTTGAATTAGTAAGCAATCATTGATTTTTAATCAGATATAAACTGCTAAAGAATAATATGGAAATATAAAGTTAGAAATAAAACTTTAACATTGCATTTTCTGGAAAATATATATGACTTTTAACATACTCAAGTAACACAATTTCAAAGTGCTCAGCAACAAGATGTCACTGTTCAGCACCGTTAACACACAGCCTGCACCAGCTGGAAAGTGAGAGTTGAGTGTCTTGTGCAGACAGTTTTCAGCCTTCAGAGCTAGAGGAGCTTAACACTGAACTGGTTGCATCCAAGCCTAGCTGGCTCAGGAAGCTAAGCAGATGTGAACTTGGCTCACAGAGGAGCAGATGGGAATCCCATGTGCTTTAAAACATGCCAGGGAGTTGTGTCCAATGTTTTTCCACAAGATTAAAAAAGAAGTGGACAGAGGTCATCTGGCCCCATCATCACTACTGAGCTGAGACTCGGGAAAGTAAAGGCACTTAGAGAACCTTGGAGCTAACACAAACTCCTTGTGATATACACATGAAAAGCAGCTCAGGCAACACTGCACCCTGTGAGGAAGTACAAAGAGAAGAAACACCCTCCTGTAAAGGCTGGACATGTGGACGGTTGTGTATCTGCTTCTCCACAGACCAGAGGGAGATGGAACAAAGCTACAGGAGGCATTGAGTGAAAAATAATATCTTTTAGGAGCACATTTCGTTTCTAAGATGCTTCCAACACACATTAGCAAAGTGCTAGTCCATTCCCGAGGTTTGTGCAGAGCCACAGCCAGTACTGTTTAAGGAGCAGTTTCATGATTCTTGAATAAAAATGCCCACATTTTCTCTTGTTAGGATCCAGACCCCTAATCTGTGCCTCCAGGAGAAGGTTCTCTGGAGAAAGTGCTAAATTCCCCCTGTAGTGAATGGGGAGAGTTAAGCTTGTTTGAAGACCTCCAGCAGAGATGCCATTAGTCTAAGTTAGGTGCATTGTTAGGCAGAGACAGACAAAGATTCAGTGATCATTAAGCTGGGAAGAAGAGGAACAGAAGGGAATGAAATCAGTTAAAAATGCTGAAAGGCAAAGGACACCACACTCTGCTTGTTAGCGATAACAGAAAGAAAGAATCATAGATTCATAGAATAGTTTGGGTTGGAAGGGACCTTAAAGATCATCTAGTTCCAACCCCCCTGCCATGGGCAGGGACACCTTTCCACTAGACCAGGTTGCTCAAAGCCCCATCCAACCCGGCCTTGAACACTGCCAGGGAGGGGGCATCCACAGCTTCTCTGGGCAACCTGTGCCAGTGTCTCACCACCCTCACAGTAAAGAATTTCTTCCTCATATCTAATCTAAATCTACCCTCTTTCGTTTTAAAACCATTACTTCTCGTCCTGTCACTACATGCCCTTGTAAAAAGTCCCTCTCCCGCTTTCCTGTAGGCCCCCTTCAAGTACTGGAAGGCTGCTAGAAGGTCTCCCCGGAGCCTTCTGTTCTCCAGGCTGAACAGCCCCAAAACAAGAACAAGAAATAAATATTTGACAGCCAAACTGAAAGACCAGACACGTTGAGGAATGGGTCCTAATTGTCTTTCCCTTTTCCCTACCGAAGCACAGCGCGGAGCCTGCAGTCCGGTCCCGCGGAGACCTCCCCGGGGGCTGTCCCCGAGCTGTCCCGGGGGCCTCGCTCCCCGTCCCGCTGCCGCAGCCGGCAGCAGGTGGAGCTCGGGCACCGCGCTGCGCCGCACGTCCCGGCCGGCGGGCAGGCAGCGCCGGGGCGGCGGGTGGAGGAGGGACAAGGAGCCGGGCTGGTGCTGAGCAGCAGGGCCTGGGCCAGCCGCGGTGTCTGGACCGGAGCTACAGCAGACCTGGGGCACCAGGGCTGGGGTGGTGGTGCCGGACTTCAGCGCATCTGGCTGTCAAAGGGAATCCACAGCTAAAACCTGGTAGCACTGGTGGGATGAGCCAGGTACCAGTGCGAACCAGTCAGTGCATTTGCCCAGATAACCATGCCTGTATGTCACAGGTAGCAGACGCTAAAAAAATACGCTAAAAAAACCCGCCCTTTTCCATCCTGCTCAAGAGATTCTTGATTCTTGGCTATTCTCCAACACAAGTCTCGCTGTCAGGTTTGGGATATCTGGGATGGGCTCTCTGAGAAGAAGGGGCTAATCATGTGTTGAACCAGAAGGGGGCAGCAGAAGTGACAGCAGCTAGCAGTGGCTTTCAGTCCACATGTTCATAGAGACATGCGAAAGGTCATGGAGAAATCCAAGGTCATATTTGTTACAGAGCCGTTTGCAGATACGTCATTTTTAAGAGTCCACACTTCCACTGGGAAATATTTTGGGGGTGCAGAAATCAAAGCAGGCTGAAGATTTGACTTGCAGCGTGCAGCATTTGCCATGCAGCTGGGCACACCAGATCTCAGCCACCTCCTCCCAGGCACTGAACTAGGTGAACTACTCAGTGGCACAGGGCTCCTTCTTCCCAGGTAAATGCACTGCTGCACTAGTGAGTCGCTGCCTCCTTCCCTCCTCCATCAATGGCTAATTAATTAGACCATGCAAAGTAAAACAGCTTTAAAAAGAGGCACAAGAAGACCCACCCAGAGCTGTGGTTCAGGAGGCCACAAATCTCTTCAGGAAGAGGTGGGACCTGAGCCCAGCTCCTTCTCACCCTTGGTGAGCATCCCGATGCTGGGCTGCGGTGAGGTGGGGCAGCAGTGCATTCCAGTCAGGTTGTCTGAGATCCAAGCCAAATTCATGTTTCCCGACACGCTTCCTGTGGACAAGATAAAACAGGGGGGCTGCTCAGGTCAGGGATCCTGCCTTACAGGTCACTGCCACATTAAAATTTAGGTGATTACAGCTGCACTGGAGAACTGGTAGAGCAACACTCCTGGAAGAAGTGTGGGAGCCTTGGGGCCTTGGGTATGGTATGGATCAGATATCAGCTGAGGAGGGTTTCTGAAGACCTGTATTCTTGTAGAGATGTGCTCACCATGGAAAAGTGGTGGTTCTTCTGTGGCCACCTCCACAGAGGCACATGCAGAGTGGGGTGGGATTCAGTTCATTTAGTTGTGATGGAAACCCATGGGAGATCCTGACAGTGACCCGCTTCTCCTGTCACAGGCTGCCTACACCCACTCACGATCCATTGCACTGCTAAGCTTTGGCACTTAGCTGTAGCTGCCCATATGTGCCCAGAGGTGCCTCTTCCTGGCTGCACTAGAGTTCCCCTCCCTCCGTGCCCTATGCCATGGGGACATCACTGTCTTCCAGCTGAAGAAAGCCTGGATGTTACATCTAATCACAGTCCTCCAGTCCCACCAGTGCCATCCCTTCAGATCCTAAAAAGGAGATGCCTGTATCTGGTTTCCACCATATTTCTCCTGGAGAAATGACTACCTACCTGATGTGGACTGGGATGTCCTTTGGAACAGCCTCCTGTGGCAGGGGAAGCAGGCTGGGGGGGTCCTCGATGCAGAGGGGCTGTGGAGCTTAACCCAGGCAGAGTCCCCAGGCTGGTCCCCAGGAGCTGAGCCGCGAAGGGAGTGGCCAGAGGATGGCAGTGTGGGCCACAGCCAGGAGCCTGGCTCTGAGATCTGGTCCTGGACCTACCTTTCACTCCTTTTGAGGCCTCTTTTCAGACCAGAAAAAAATGGGGTGAGACTCCTCTTCCCTCCCAGGAACTAGAAGAAGACAGTTGGGAGCAAATTGGAGGTGGTGGAGAGCAGTCAGGCACGAGTTTCTCCTTGGAGACAAGGGGACTGAGGTTTTTTTGTTTGTTTTAGAAGGAACAGGATTGCCCATGGAGGAAGAAGAGTCTTCTCCTTCCTTTTACAGCCCCAGAATAAAGAAAGGTCCCATGTGGGAGCCTCAGCCTGCTCCCTGCCAGGCCAAGGAAGCGCTTGGCACCTCCCTGCCTTGGAGTCCCACATTGCCTTGCATGAAATATTATCCACAAAACACCACAGCCCTGCAGGGATGTGTGCAGTTATGGCCTTTGAAACCTTCGACCTCACAAACAACAAACCATCCACACGGGCCAGAGGTACCCCGTGCTTTTGCTGACTGAACAGGTTTGCTGGACTGGGCCTGCTATGAAACACGGGCTGAGGGAGATGGTGGTATGGGGCAGCCACCCCATAGCATCATGCCGTGGAAGGCCCTTAGGGGGATAAATCGGCAGGACGAGCAGTGCCGAGACGTGTGGGAGGGCACGGCCACGGGGCGTGCATCACCTCCCCGCGAAGGTTACATTTCAAAGCTGGGAGATATAGGAAATGAATCAGTGAGCAAGGCAATGAGAACATCAGCCTCTATATCGCCCCTGGGGCGTGGAGGGGACAGCCCGGGGGCTCGCTGGTGGCAAACGTGTGCAAACCATTTTGCAGCTGCAGTTTGATGTTTTGCTTGGCGTGGGAGTCAACACGCTTGTTACTGGCACCGTCCCACTCCCGGGCTCGGGAGTGGTGTGGCTCTGGGCGAGGGCTGGGGAGCCGGGGGACACCCCTGCCTCGGGATCCCCAGACCGTCCCGGCTGTGCCTTGCTGCAAAGCCGAAAACGTGCGGCTGGGGAGCGCTGTGATTCCCTCCACGTTTCCCCCGCCGGGCGCCGCCGGGGCCGGGCTTCGAGCCGGGGCAGATAACAGCGGCCCTGCGTGCTCCGGGGAGCGTCCGTGCGGGGAGGGGGGGTGTCCTCGGGGGGCAGGGGCCGATAACAGCCGAGCCCTGGGCTCCCTCCCCGGGAGCGGGTCCGCCGCCGCCCCCGCACACCGCCCGCCGGGGCCGGGGCCGCGCCATCGGGGCCGCTCCGCGGGTGCGCACTGCCGGGTGACTCACGGCTCCCGTGACCGGATCAGGCCCCGGCCTTCCCGGGCGGGACGTGACAGCAGGGTCCGGGCACAAGCGAGAAAGGCGGCCGGGGCGTGCACCGCGGCTCGGGGCGCGCTGGTGCGGCGTTCCCTCCCCTCGCCATTTAAAAAAGATACTTAAAAAAAAAAATAATAAAAATAAAAAAAACCTAGCCCAGGCTGGATTTCGCCGGCCAGCAGAGGTGTCCCGGAGGGGCTCCGGTCACAGTGTACTTCTAAGGGAGCAGAGCAACGTCCAGCCCGTGTAAACAGGGCCAGGGAACATGACTGGGATCAGCCTTTGGTCCTCCCCCCGGATACACCGAGCGTCTCTCCGGGAGGGTCTGGCCGCTGGACCCGAGCGGCTGGTGACACTCCACCGGCCTGTGGCTGCACGAAGCCTCTGGTGCATAACTTGGCTTTTCTTTCCCACTTCTCTCCTTACATTCCTGTTTCTCGGAGGGGAGCGGGGCGATGCGAGCTCAGGCCCGGCAGCACCTGTGCGAAGAGGCAGGGCTGGCCGGGGCAGCGGGGGTGGCCCGCGGCGAGTGCCGGTGCGGGACGGCGGAGCCGGGGCTCGCAGGGCGGCGGGGCCCCAGCCTGGCACAAGGTGCCACCCCCCGCCCCCCCGTCTCTGCTTCCTTCCCAGCAACGCGAATCCGTTCGGGAGCGATCGTTTAGCGTCTAACCCGCTCCTAGAAGCATGTGCTTAAACAGGCCGAGTATCAACCCCACGATAAAAGTATTGGGTTATTCTGCAACGTAATCTACATCAAAGCCTCGGGGGCTGCCGGCTTGAAAAGATCCAAGATGTTTTCTGAGTTCTTATCATGTCTGTGCTTAGGGGGAGTCATAAATTCCACAGGTCGGACTAACTAACACACGATTCCTCCTTGCGTTCTCTCTCCTCGGCCACCAAAGGGCTTTCAAGCAGGCTTTTTTTTTTCCTAACCTTGCAAACAAAGCTCCCTGTTCCGTGTCGTTAAGGTGGAGGGAGAGGGAAGAATCCCCCCCCCACCCCCCCGCTTCTCCTAAGTGACAGAAAAATAAGTTCTTTAAAAACGAAAACTATTAGAAATAAAGAAGAAGGTGAATCCTCATCCCGGGAAGGGTCCCGGCAAGCGAGAGCAGTCGGTGGAGGAGGGATCGCGGGGGCTGCGCGGCACTCGGCCCTTTCCGGGGCTTAAGGGGAGGTCTCTGTCCCGGGACGGGGGTCCCCGGACTGTGATGCCCGCCCCAGTCCGCCCCAGCCCCGGAGCCCGACGCAACGATGAGCGTCGGGTCCGACGTGAGGTGTCCGCTCCAGAGCCGGGCACCGGTCGCCGCCTCCCCGGGAGCCGAGAGCCCGGCAGCAGGCAGCGCAGGCAGCAGGCAGCGTAGGCAGCGGGCAGCGGGCAGCGGGCAGCGGGCAGGGGTGTCATGTCCCCGGAGTTTCTCACGCACTCATGCTGCTGACCTGACTCCCCCCGGGGCAGGCAGATCCCCTCGAAAATACTTATTTCAGATCAAAATGTAAGGCTGGGGCTGAAGGAGGGAGGCGGGGAGCCAGGCGGGTGCCCGGGCCAGAGCCTCGGGTGAAACAGCCCTTCGGTGAAAATACAAGGATCAGGATGGAGGAAGAAAAAGAAAAACGGTAAAGAAAAGCTACGTCTGCAGACGGTAGCGCCGACGAGGCACTTGTCAGCTTGAGAGGCGTTGGTTCGCATTTCCCCGCTCAGGATCTAACGAAATAGGATAAAAACGAAGGAAGCAAGGAGGGAGAGATCAGTGACTCGCCCGCGCTCCCATCTCGGGGTCCGGTCCCGGGGTCCCCGCTCCTCTCCCGGGACCGCGGCTCTGGGCCGGGGCTGGCGGGAAGCCCAGAGGCACGGAAGGAGCGGGCAGCTGCCAGGGCCGGCTCAGGAAACCTCCCGTCTTGGTCGCCGCTTCCAGGACCGCAGGGAGAAAAGAGGCGAAACCCAGCTGAAAGAGATACCCCCTCTCCCCAATCGCCTCGGGAAGCCCCTATCGCTGGGGGCGAGAGGGGGGGACAAATCCTGCTCCAGTCGCAACGAAAAGAAGCCCGGCCAGCCCCATGGCACGTAGGCTCGGGGTGTATGGAGCTCGGGATCCCTCTTATTTTAAGACAAGAGGGTCCCGGGGCACAGAGTCCCCCGCCACAGCAGCTGGGCAGGTCGCTGAGGCGGGCCGGGAGCGGGGGACGGCTGTGCGGCGGGGGATGCTCCGAAGCATCAGTCCGCGGGGGCCCGGGCCCTGGGGGACGGCTGGCAGGGCCCGGTCTCTCCAGTCCTCCCCGTACTCGGAGGGCAGCTGGGATCACTGTCCGACGGGTAAAGACAGAGCCAGGCCGGGGGAGAGCGGAGCGGTGCGCTCGCTGCGAGGCCGGGCGAGAGCGGTGCTGCCCCGGAGCCTTGTCCAGCTCTTCCGCCGAAGCCCCGGGGCTCTCATCCGTCCCCGCGGCCGGCGGTCCCCAGCCCCACCAGCTCAGGCTGGCGCGGGTCTCACCCCAAAGCGCTGCCAGCTGCCTGCCGGGGATTCGTGGATGAAGCCTTAGACACCGAACCGGACTGGTTCGGGGTTTTTCAGGGTTTTGTTGCGTTTTAATACAATACGTTCAGAGTTTTGTCATTTTAATGGCCCCTTCCTCCGTTTATGGCATCATCAAATTCACATCCGCATAGATCGGTTGTGTCGGTGCTTATCGGGAGAGGCGATTACACTGAAGGGACGCAGCATTTCTTTTCCAGAGTTACATTTCAGTCTCCTGCGGCAGAGAGCGATGGGGGCTGCAAGCCCCGCTTCCTCTCCCCGTTACCCCACAGGCGGGGCTGGGGTCAGGCGTGATGGTGGGAATGGGCAGCAGAGCGAGAAATTTCCCCTGGAGAAGGCGGCTGGCAGGCGTCCCCGCATCCCTGCTGTTGTGCTGCTCTTAGTGTCGGGTCGCAACCGCGACCGTCAGCGACAGTCTGCGAACGACAAGTGACGGTGCGGGTGCAGGCATTGCATTACCGGCTGTGTGCAGGGTGGGGGTACCCCGGTCTTCGCAGCCGGGGTACCCACGGCCGTTCCGAGGAGGCCGCCCGTGATCTCTTCCCCGGGAGCGATGCTCCCTCCTTCTCCCCTTGAGCGCCCCGGTCCCCCCAGGGCCACGGGGTCCTCCCGGATGCTTTGGGAGTCTTCGCTGAATTAGTCCCACTCGTGTTAAAGCATAGCTCCGCGGCAGCCCCACACTCAGCACGAAAGGGTGCTATGGAAGTGGGCAGAAGGAGAGGGAGATTTTCAGCGAGTGCGGATCGGGAGATCTGCCTCTGCAGAGCTGAAATCCGCCCTCAGCTGCAAAACGCCCCATTACAGGGACCTAGGGAGGGACGCTCCTCGGTCTGCAGAACAGTCACCCCTGGAGAAGGAAAAATTCCCTTGGGACACGGGCACCCGGATGGCCCCACGAGAGACGTGGGACACGCGGAGACGGATAGTGCGGCGCCCGTGGGGGAGCCCCGGCAGGACCCAGCCACACCCGCCCCAAAGAGCCCGGGAGAGCCGGGGGGGGCGACCGGTGCTGCGCTGCTCCCGCGACCCGTGCTGGGAAAACGGGGGGACGCTCCCGCCCCCATCCATTTTTTCTCGGCGGGTGAAATGTTTCCTCGCTGTGTCATGGGAAAAGATGCGAATATGCAAACGTCGTCTGGCATTGTCCCCGCTCAGGGTGAAAAGTTAAAGCATAAAAGCGGCGGGGGGAAGCTGAGAGGGGGGTCACCTCTTCAAAGGGGGTGGCTGGGCCGGGGGAGCCGGCTGCCGCTCGCCCGGGAGCCGCCCTTCCAGAGCCAGCATTGCCAGCGGGTTTCCAGGGCGTCGGGGTGGGAAAAAGCCCATGTGCGTAGAGGGGCAAGTCGCCGGTTTTCCCGTGGGCTCGGCCGCGCTACAGCGAGGGAATCGCCCCCCGGGGTGGCGGGCTCCGGGCAGAGGCGGATGGATCCCTCCGTGGGTGCCCCCGCACCCAGGCCCCTGCGGTCGGAGGGATGCTCCTGCCTCTCTCCAGCGGAGGGTACGAGGGCAGCGGGTGTTTTAGGAGAAGGCATCCCCAGTCCTCGTCTCCTCCCGGCACCGGGGCCCAGGGTAGGACGGGGAAGGTGCGCAGCGCCTGGCCTCGAAGCTCTGCAGGCACACGGCAGGGGGAGGAGGCAGCGCCCTCGGAGGGGGGGATTTCTCCTCTTACCTCTCCTTCATCGCCCGTGACCAAGTGGGAGCAGGAGCGGGTGGGAAGCGCGTTAGAAAAAGCAGTAGGCCGTCGCAGTGGGGTTTGTTGCTTAAAACAACCATGACAAAATGGCTTTGTGGATTTTTAATCAAAACTCTCTCCTCCTCCTCCACCCCTTCCCCCCCAGCCCCAAGCACGGAGAAGAGTTGGTTAAAGTGCTGCCTACAGATCAGCCGCGATACACGGTTCCCATATTCCCACCCTCGCCCTTAGATCTCCCTCTCTGTCTTTTGCAAGTCTCTTGATTTCATCCTTTGAACCTGTGATTGGAGGTTAAAGTGCACCAGGTTGCAATGGAAGGAGGAAGCTCTTAAACAATAAAGGCTTGAATATTTAGCTGTGATCAGGTCGCTGCCCTCTCCTTATCTTTTTAAATGCAAATCGTCTTTTAGGGGTAGTAGCTATATACCCAGCGCCTCTCCACGTCACCTGCCTTTGGTGTGTCTGGGCCATTACTAATAGAGCCTTGTAAACAATCGTTAATCATGTAAGTGCTGCCGGCCATTGGATTCGGACCGGGAGCCGGGAGCGCGGAGCGCAGCGCGGGGCCGCGGCCCCTCCGCCTGCCCCCTCCCCGCCCCGGGCAGCCCGTCCCCAGGCAGCAGGCGCGTCGCTGCGGGAGCCCCGAGCAGCATGCGGAGAGCCGCCGCCGGGGCCCCGCCAGCATGTACGTGAGCTACCTCCTGGAGAAGGACGGGCCCATGTACCCCGGCCCGGTGAGACACTCGGGGGGACTCAACCTGGCGGCGCAGAACTTCGTGGGCGCCCCGCAGTACGCGGACTACGGCGGCTACCATGTGAACCTCGACAGCGCCCAGTCGCCCGGCCCGGCCTGGCCCGCGCCCTACGCCGCCCCGCTCCGCGATGACTGGGGCGCCTACGGCCAAGGGGCGCCGCCGGCCGCCGGCGCCGTCCACGGCCTCAACGGCAGCTCCCCCGCCGCCGCCATGGCCTACAACCCCGCCGACTACCACCACCACCACCACCCGCACGCCCACCACCACGCCGGCCCCGCGCCCCACTGCTCCGCCGGGGTCATGCAGCCCCTCAACGCCGCCAACGCCGCCGCCCCGGAGCCGCTTTCCCCCGGCGGGCAGCGCCGCGGCCTCTGCGAGTGGATGAGGAAGCCGGCGCAGCCCCCGCTCAGCAGCCAGGGTAAGTGCGGGCCGGGGGGAGGCGGCGGGCGGGGGTCTGCCCCGCCGACCGCTCTCCCGGGGCGCCGCCGGCCCCCCGGGTCACCGTGCGCGGCGGCAGAGGGGAAAGCACCCCGAAACAAACCCGCTCGAGGGCCGGTCCTCGGCAGAAGGGAAGCTGCCGGGCTCAGCCGACCGCCTCTCCGCGCTGCGGAGCACGGCCTCGCCGCGGCGCCGGACAGGCAGCGGCAGGAGCGGCTCTGCGCCGGGGAGCAGCCGCTGCCGGACCCGCAGGGCCGGTGCCTCGGGGTGCGCTCGGGCAGAGCCAGGCAGAATGGCCCGGGATCCCGAGGAAACGCTCGCTCTTCCTCCCGCTGCTCCGCTCGTCCGCTTATAGCCACTGAGAAGAATTTTATAACTAATTATAGTCATATAAATCATCGGCCGGTGTCGCTCCGCATTTGTTTCTGAGTCACTGGGCGCCTACCCTTTATTAAGGGCTCCGTGCGGCTGCAGCGGCTGGCCGCCGACCCCAGCGGGCTGTGCCTCCGGCCGGGTCGGGCCAGTGGGGCCGGGAGGTGCGAGGGCGTGCCCCCCCACACCCCCCCGGTCCCCCGGGCAGGACGGGTCAGGTGGTGACCGGCATGATGTTAATACCCCGCAGACCCTCTCTTTTACTCTTCCCCGCTTTGATATACGCTTTCCACGGTTGCTGTCTCCTTTTTTTCCTTTATTCTTTTATATTTTGGTCTTTTTTTTTTACTATTTGCATATAGTGGCTGAAAAAAAAAGGGTGGCGACTTTCGCAGTAAATAACGACTTCTGGCATTCCTCCCTCATCCCCTGCCTTGCGCGACGGACGGCAGGGCCGGCGGGGTCTCCCCGGGCGGCCTGGGGTGGGGGTCCCGGCCAGGCCCGCGGCCGCCACGCCTCGGGGGAAGCCCTGGTGCCCCGGTGCCGGCCGCTGGCACCGGCTACGCCCCGGGTGGCGATGGCGGTGGAGCTCTCCCAGGCCCGTCGCGCTTCCCACAGCAGCCCGTGGTGTTCCCACAGTTTAGGCTTGTTGCGGTGGTGGCCGGTCCCTTGTCTCCATTCAAATTCTGCCTTTGGAGCCAGTGTTTATGTTAATATGCGGGGCTGGGGGGGATGAAAGCGCCTGCCGCCATTTGTTCAGTAGTGGTAATTCAAACAGAATGTGGCTGTCATTAAGGCTTTGAGAAGGGTTTTTCTTTGATAAGATCTCCTTGTCCTGCATTGTTTGGGATTGTGTTCCCTATTCACTGGCTCTGGGGAGTTTTCTCTGATCAGGCTTGTATCTTTACAGGGTGCTTTTGTTGTGGTTTGCAGAGAGTTTACCTGAACAAAGTCAGCCTGCTAGCCATTAAGCACCTTGGGGGCAGAGACTCCCCGCCTCGGCTCCCTGGGGAACGGCAGGGCCGGGGACACAACCAGTTAAACAAGAAACCCTCGGGAGAAAGGAGGTCAGCGACTGCGGCGATGAACACTCGCCGGCCGCTCGTTGGCATTCGCCTTCGGACTTCGTTAGATTTGGTTTTTCGGGTTTGGTGGGTTTTTTTGGGTTTTTTTTTTTTTGAGCGCTGAAGCTGCACTTCGCACTTCCAGGGTTTCCGAGAAATCACTTTAGTCGTTGCTCCAACGCCGGGGGAGAAGCAGGGGGATCCGGGCCACACCCCGACGGCCGTTCCGTGTTCTCCGCGTTTATATCGGCGTTTCTCGTTTAGAAACGAAGCCGCCGTGCCCTGAACCGGGCTTTTCTTTCTCTTCCTTTTCCCTTCTCTTTGTAAAAAGCATGTTCTCGGTAGGGAAGGCAAAACAAAACCGAAAGCCAACACCAAGTGCACAATAAAGGTGTCCCAAGAGCAATGCACGGGCGTGCGGCGGGGCTGGGGCTGGCAGCCGGGGCCGAGAGCCCGGGCTCGGCTTGCCCGTACAGCTGGCATGCCTGGGGTTCCCGCCCCATGTCCCCAAGGAGCTGTGGAACTGCTCCTCTCTCCTCTGTTTGCTGGGCTCAGTAACGCCCCGGGCAGGGAGAGGCGAGCAGGAAGCCGGGGAGGCCTCATCCTGCTCGCCCTGCACCCGCAGAGGGGAGAGCCGTGCTCCACCCAGGCCCTTTGGCTTTGGCTTTCCCAACCCCGGCTTTGTTCTCCGCAGTTAAAACCAGGACGAAAGACAAGTACCGCGTCGTGTACACCGACCACCAGCGGCTGGAGCTGGAGAAGGAGTTTCACTACAGCCGCTACATCACCATCAGGAGGAAAGCGGAGCTGGCCTCCAACCTGGGGCTGTCGGAGAGGCAGGTCTGTCCCGCGAGTGGCGTTCCCTACGCCTGCCACCGGCGCCCTGGGTGCGCAGGGCCGGGATGCGCGGGGCAAGGATGCGAGGGGCAAGGATGCGCGAGGATGGGATGCGCAGGGCCGGGATACGCGGGGCAGGGATGCGCGAGGATGGGATGTGCAGGGCCGGGATACGCGGGGCAAGGATACGTGGGGACAGGATGTGCAGGGCCGGGATGCGCGGGGCAGGGGTGCGCGGGGCCGGGATGCGCAGGGCCGGGATGCACAGGGCCGGGGTGCGCGGGGCAAGGATGTGCGGGCTGGGATGCGCAGAGCCAGGATGTGCGGGGCAGGGATGCGCGGGGCCAGGATGCGCAGGGCCGGGATACGCGGGGCAAGGATACGTGGGGACAGGATGTGCAGGGCCGGGATGTGCGGGGCAGGGGTGCGCGGGGCTGGGATGCGTTCCCGGTGCGGCTCCCCCCGGAGGAAGAAGGCCGCAGTGAACCACCCCCCTCACTCCCCTCTTCCCCTCCCTCCCCCGGCAGGTGAAAATCTGGTTCCAGAACAGGCGGGCGAAAGAGAGGAAGATCAACAAGAAGAAGCTGCAGCAGGCGCAGCCCGGCGGCGCGGAGCCGCTCAGCCCCGGCGCCCCGCTGCAGGGTCCCGCGGTGGGGGCGGCCCCCGCCGGTCTGGGCCCCGCCGTCCCCCAGTGACAGCGGCCGGGGGACCGCGGCGCAGGGACTGCTGGAGGGGGCGGCCGCGGCGGGGCCGGGCCGGGGCCGGGGGGGCGCGGTGGGAGCGCCCTCGCCCCGCCTATGCACTACACCGCCCCGCGGGGCCGGCCGTGTGTACAGATGTACAGTGTATGTATCTCGTCGTCCGGGGGAAGCGTGGCCATCGCTTCGTTATTATTATTATTATTATTATGTTTGGGTGGGGTTTTTTACCCTGGAGTTTGTTAGATAAAAAGGGGCACTGCCTGCCAGTCGGCCCCCGGTGAATCTCAGGGATTGGTCCCAAAGACCTTAGAAATGTTATTGGGCTAATGATGAATTTTAACAGGGAAAAAAAATTAAAGCACATTTTTTTTATTTTATATTTTATTTTATTTTTTTTCTTGTAACCATAAATGTGCAAAACGTTTATCCTGCCCTAAGGGCCAGAGCAGACAAGATAAGGCACTGTTTAAACGTTCAGAAGTGAATTGCTTAATGTTAGACACTTGTAAAAGAGCCCATAAATCTGGTGCTGATAGTCATCCAGCCAGATTTATTAGCTGCAGCGCAGAGAAATTGGAAGAATGAAGTCTCCTCTGAAAAAGGTGTGCTGTCATGCTGGAGTGAGGAGCCTTTCTTGTGTGTGCAGACTAATACTGCAGAGTGTCTGGTGCCATTTTGGAATGTCCCGTCAGTTAAATTACGTGCTGTTTCCCACCTTCTCACAATTTTTGGCTTGTCTGGATTTTTTTTTCCAGTTAGTTTTCCAAAGTCTCCTTGTTTTTACCAGCTTTACTAGGCTTCATCACAGCCCCACCAGGAGCAGAAAGCCTTGAAAAAGCACTGTGCTGTACCAGAGCCCACCTTGCACAGGCTGTGGCCCGTTTCCACATACTGGTTAGATGATGGGGACCAGGATAGAGATGCCAAACAACTCACCTAGCCAGAGATGAAAACAAGAAAAGTCCAGCTGACTTGGCCAAATCACCATGGCCATTTGTTGTGTGTATTTCTTACTTAGGGCTGGGAGAAAGCCCACTGAGAAGTGAGGCCGTGCAGCTGGGCTACAGCCAGTGCCTGGGTCTGGGTGTGGGGGACAAGCTCGTGTGGGCCTGGGACCCAGCAGGGATGGGAGCACTGTCCAGCCCCAAACATGTCATGCAGGTTTCTGACTTCTCCAGCATCTGGCCCCATGATGTTCCCTTTTTCTCATCGAGTTTATTTAAAATATTCAATTTGCCTTCTTTGGAGCACTTTGTTTTTCTCCTTCCTGACCCTGTTCTCATCTTTTTGCTGAAAGCCAAGACCGAAGTCCAGCAGGATCTGCAGGACTGCACAGGGAGGATTGGTTTGCCAGGGCCTCGCCCCATGGACAAGGTAGCTCTCTCTCTGCCTGGGAGACCTTGGGGAAGTGGTGAGCACTGGCCCCAAAGCCTCCAAGCTGAATTTTGGCCTCGTGTAGCTCCATGACTTGCTGGACCAGGCGCTGGATGCTGGCTGGAGGGTGACAGTGGACATGTGGCCCTGCAAACCTCATCCAGGGCTCCTGTGCCTGGGGGAAGACCATGGCGGGACACAGCACCTCCAGTGCAGGGAACCTGCTTGATTTTCTGCCTTATGCGTAGTCTCTGAAGCGGGTCTGGCCAGGAGACATGGGTGCAGCACCCAGGCAGATATGCTCATTGCGCATGGGCTTGACACACACCATGTCCTGCTGGGTCCAATGTCCATGGTTCACTCTGGACCAGAGGGAGGTAGGAGATAGATCCATCCTTCTTTGGGTCCCTGGATCTTCCTGGAGGAGCTGCTTCCCTGGGGACACCTAAAGCTGAGCACACCCAAACTGAGGGGCTCGGCTCTGCAGTACCAGCCTTAAACCACAGGACACCAGTTGCACTAGGGCTGGCCGAGTTAAAAGGGCTTTGCGGGCACCATGACCCACTCCTTCCTCTACGCTCTCGTCAAGGGAGCACAATGGCTCTCGAGGGGCAGGAGCCATGCTGGCAACCAGGGCGTGGGCAGTCGCAGGCGTTGCCATCCCTTCGAGGATGCCCTCCTGCGCCCGGGGCCGCCCCTGCAGCATTGATCCCTGGCCCGGCTGCTGCCTGAGTTGCTACGTGTTGCTACGATACGCCTGTCAATAAACCCTGTTTGGATTGTGGAGCAGAGCGCAAGGTTTGTTTGTTTAGTGGTTAGAGGTTCAAAAGTCTGCATTGTCCCACTGCAAACGAGCACAAGTTTTTTCTCCCTAAGGAAAAGCTGGCTGTGGCAAGAGGGAGGGAGTGATATCGGTGGGCCCTTTTATTTGCTTCCACGAATAATTAATGGCAGCACGAAAAAAGATGACCACAGAGTTATGAAAGGCCATCAATAAGTAAGTTAATCACGAAGGATCTGGGGGTGTAAGAGGTGCTGCTTGGCATGGTTTTGCTGGCATTTCTCCATGCCTGTGGGGCTGGGGTGGCATGGGGCTAGCAGATCTCAGGGCTCCCCACTGCAATGGCAGCACACAGCTGCCCCCAGCACTAGCCTGGGCACAGCAACATTTGGGACAGCTCCTGTAACCTTTCATCTGTGTGCTCCTGGTTGTCTTTAATGACGAAGGTATCAGGCTTTCCATCTCTTGCCTGTAGGACTTTTGGGAAAGAGCATTGCCCCCCTTGAGGTGAACTGCTTGACGTCCACAAAGGTTTCATGTCTCCAAAAAATTCATTAGAGACATATAAACAAGCCCAACACATTTTAAACATCCCCGTTACAGATCTCTTCCCCTCTTTGCTAGCAAATATTCATTTTCTGAGCTCTTCTCAAATTCTTGATGATGGCAATGCAGAACTTGAATTTCTTGGTGTGAAAAGGAACTGACCAAAAAAATTATATCCACACCCAATTTCAAACATTTCCCCCTCCCATCCCCAAACAAATAAACCACCAACCTTCTGTCTTCCTTTATATTCCTAGTGTACCATAAAAGACTGTAAAAAGGCACAAACTGGATATCTTTTTTATTTGGGGGGATATTTACAGGCACCTGGATCAGTCCAGTGGCTGGACCGCAACACTGAACCATAAGCATTGTTTGGGAGAGGAGAGATGATTGTGGTGACGCCCCACCTAACCCACAAGTGTTTTCATCCCTCACAGATGTTCCCAGAATTAGATAGGTTTTCTATTATAGATAGATAGATTACGTTAGATATTACAATATGTTAGGTATTATTATAATTAGAGGAAATTAGGAACAAGAGGAAAATTATTCCTGTTACCTGCCATCTTGCCAATGGTTGATTGGACTGGGGCCTTTGCTCCAGCTGAGCTCCTCGGTGGAGCAGGGTATTGCCCCTCTCTTGCTGATGGGGAGGAGCTGCTTCCTTCTCACCTGCATGTTCTGTTGTGCTGTGACTCAGGTGAACACAGGCAGTTTCTTCTAATTAATGTCTCAGCTTCTACAATGACCCCAATTTCATTCTCAGATTTTGGTTCTTTCAGAAGTCAAACTTACCTTCCTTGAAAGACAGGGACAGACACTCGCTTGCAAAGGGACAGGAAAGATTTGAGCTATTCACTAAAACAAATAGTTTGTTGCCAGAAGACTGGAGTCAGAGACTTGGGAATGCCTTTCTAGCCGTGTATTTCTAAACTGAAGTATCATCTGTTTTGGGATGACACCCACTGTATCCCCCTGGAGATGCTTTCAAAGTATAGGAAGTACAGGAAATGAGAGGATGAAAACTCATGGAAGATTCTCATTTTGTGTTCACGCGGATGTCTAGATACAGGTCTGTGGCATCCAGCAGGCCCCAGTCCAATTAACTAGTGGCAAGATGGCAGCTAACAGGAATAATTTTCCTCTTGTTCCTAATTTCCTCTAATTATAATAATTTCTAACATAATGTAATATCTAATGTAATCTATCTATAACAGATAATCTATCTAATGTAATATCTAACCTATTGGTCAAGGTAGAGGTTTTGATTCAATTCCAAGGTCTTGTGTGCTTCGTAGAATCATAGACTGATTTTGGTTGGAAGGGACCTTTAAACATCATCTAGTCCAACCCTTCCTGCATAAGCAGGAACATCTTCAACTAGATCAGGTTGCTCAGAGCCCCGTCCAACCCGATCTTTAATGTTTCCAGGGATGGGGCATCTACCTCTCTGGGCAACCTGTTTCAGTGTTTCACCACCCTCACTGTAAAAAATTTCTTCCTTATACCTAGTGTGAATCTACCCTCCTCTAGTTTAGACTTCTAACTGCTTATTTCCAACCTGCTGATCCCTAGCGCTTGAGACAGACTGAAGACCACTAGACAGATGCAAATATAACATCTGGACTCATTATCTGCCTCCCGGTGCTCCTGCACCCCGCTATAATATTCAGGGTTGGAAAGAACGCACTTCTTATAGTGCCCTTCCAAAAGAAGAGAACAAGCCAAACAGAGCGCATGGACCTTTCCTGCTTTCAGCATTCTTCTTCCCTTAGTCAGCCAGGTATTTTTTGGCAGCTGTCGCAAGCTCATGCAGTTTTGCTTTTGAGTCAGATCCTGTTCCCCTGACATGCCTTGTTGCCTTCCATGGAGTCACAGCCCCGTCCTTCAGATAACTTGCATAGAGCCAAAGACCTTTGTAAGAGAAAAGCTGCCTTATCTCTGGCATTCTTTGGAAAGGGATGCTCCTTGCTGCAGAACGTCCCTTCTTCTGCAGGCAAACAAGACAAGCTTTCAGTCCTGGAAACTGAGATTGCTTGTGGTCTAATTTTTCCATGCCATGGACTGACCATGCAAACAGAAAAATCTCTCAGGGCTACAAGACTGGCTTGGTCCCTTGCCTCCCTCAGCAACAGCAGAAAGGCCAGTTAGGGCTTCCAACAAGGGCTTGCTTGTAAGCAAGGCCTTGGAGAATGCCCTGCTGCAAAACTCAAACATTGGAAACTAGGGGCATGATTCAGGGGCCTCCACGATCAGGTGGGTCTCAGGATTTTCAAGGTCACAATTCTACATTTAGGCATCTCGAGTGGAAGACAGGCAAGACATGGACACCAGAGGCCTTCTGAGCCTCCAAAGGCATTTGAGCTCCTAAATGAAGCAGGAATCAAAAGGCACTAGCACCCAAGATTTTTCTTCCTTTTACCACAGTTTGAAAGTGAGCCATCCCCTCTCACAGAGATTGTTGGAAGTGATATAAAGGGCTGTGTAACAGTTAACTATTGAAGGTTTTTTTAAAAGATAACTCAAGCTTCCAATTACATTTTAGGGAAATTCCAGTCCTCTCTTAATCTAGGGAAATTTTTTTTTGTTATTTGTAATATCTAAGAACATGAGAGGGAATTTACATTCACTCTTACTGAGAATCACCTCCTATCAGCAATACCAAAGAATTTTTATTCTAGTTTAAAATAAAAATGTGCTGCTTTATGAATCATAAATTACAATAATAGAAAAAGTCAAACCACTCATTTTCCACATATAGTAAGTGCAGTATATTGTTTCTGTGGCAATAATGTTAATTTTGTCGATCATCTTTGTTCCTCATTGAGATGCTTATATGCGTCTATGGATGTAGAGGTAACCACCGTGAGCTGAAAAGGGGTCTCTAAAAACATCTTGTGCAATGACTCCCAGGAATGTGGTGACTCAGAAGAAAAATCGACTTTCTCTTATCAGAAGTGTATTGCTTCCTCCAGGACTTCAATTTGGAAACATGATCCTTTTTCTGTTCCCAGTAACGACACCCTGCTCTTCCAAAGCCAGAGCAGTGCGTTGGACCTCTCTTCATTCTCAGTCACTCCCTCACCAAGCTCCCATCATGGCTCCAAAGGTGTTTTCCATCCTTGGAGGCTTTGCTCCTGCCGACGGCTCCTGCCAGTAAAACATGCCCTACGTTATCTGTTTGCCTGTGGGCACACGCTCCTGAACTGGGGCAGGAAAACACAAACTCAACACTGATCCAACGAAAGCAGCTGCCTGAGCAGGGACAACCGGGGCTGAAGCGGTGAGGGCTCAGCAGCCCCAGCAAAGTCCATGGTGGTCCAGGGGCTGGGAGTATTCATCCTGCTCCCATGTACATCCCTCTCCAGGCATCCTACTGGGGGCATCTGAAAGCCCACTTTGGCATAGGAAAGGGATCCTATATCCCTCACGGCCTGGGAGCTGCCACCACACGGGTATCCTGGGGCTGGCCCCTTATGCATGAGACAGCAAAATTCAAGGATAGAATGGAAAGAAAAGACAAGAAGGAATTTTCTTGTCTAAGATTTAAGGAGTGAGGCCATTTCTGTCGCAGAAAGGGGAAGAGCTGGGGTTGCAGTGCCCCAGTGCACCCTGGGGGCAGGGGTATGCCCAGCTTCCCTTTATTCAGCAATGCCTGCTGCCTCCCCACTGAGAGGGGGCCCAGATTCAGCCATTGCAGGCAGCAGGGCCACTCACCCCAACCTGGCAGCTGCCTGTGCCCTGTGATGTTCCTGTGGTTGGTGGGAAGCCCACACCAATCTGTGATCTGCTCTGAGGTCCAGAGCAAAGGGAGACCCTGCTGAGAGGGACAGGAGTAAATGCACCTCGGCGGCTTGCAGAGCCACAAAAAAGACAGGAAAGAGTGACAACCCAGCAGCCGCTGCTCCTTTCCAGCCAGGTCCCTCACAGTGTGCCACCATGCCACTCCCTGCCCTGGTCACCCAGCCTGCTCAGCCCACGAGTCCCTTCCTCCCAGCCCAGGGAAAAGCAAGGGCTGGTGTGAACTGTTAGAAGCACGTCAGCACAAACCAATGATTCATGCTGGAGGAATCAGCAGCGTGGTTTTATCTGGCTTTAAATGTTTCAAGAAACAGTCCTGACGTTTAAACTCGCTCAGTATATTTTTCCTTTGTGAACGTCGCGCTCTCTGTACATTGTTTTACGAAAGACATGAGACTCTGCTTTCTCCTGAATCAGCACGCACTCAGATCCCTGCAGCAGTTCTCTTCAAATTCAAGTCAGTCCTGGTTTAGAGGCTTCCAGACTGGCTGCCAGCTGCTCACTGCTCTGGCACCCTGCAGCACCCAAAATCAAGAGCAGAGTACTTGCCTTACAAAATCAAGCTCAATATAGTGGCATCTCTTCACTCTAATGGAAATTTTCTGAAGTCATCCAGAACCTGCTTAGAAGACAGAAATCTTCCTTGATGCTGTTAAGATGCCCATTCGATGAGCCACAGAAGCAAAGATCAGGCTGTATTCCTACATCTGCCCTAATAAATTAAAAAGTGACAGGGAGTATTCCTGGGCACTGCAGCTCAATCAGCTGGGTTGATACATGGTTAGTGTGGTCCACAGCCAGCTCCTGGCTTGAGCCAACTACTGCTTGCTCAAGGAACTCCAGGGCATGGTTTGAGAGTTAGTACGAGCAAGGGGCTCTTCCCAAGACATGGTTTGGGTGCAGCCAAGTCCTAGATGATGACAGACAAGTCATCTGCATATGGGCTGTTTGGTGACAGGTGGTCTCATTGCTGACTAGTGGCCTGGGACATGCTCAAATTAGGGGTATAGTCTCAAATTCATAAGCAGCATTGAAATCACATAAGCCGGTTCAGGAAAGGCTTTCCTTCTTGTGCTTTTGTAAGAAGTCCTGAACACCTGGAGATATGAACACACTTAGTGAGATGCCTCAGGGGATCTGCTCCTTTCTGTTTACTACCTCAGCTGGAAGACAAAAGGGCAGATGCTGCAGCTGTCTTAAAATTACAGCACTGATTTCTGCTGTTATTGCCAGGAAGCTGCCCAGGATTGAGCCTGTGCAGTTGATAGGGCTGAATGTCTGGGGTGAGGACAGCTGCCAACACCCATCTGCCAAATCCAACCTGCTGGCATGCTGACCAAAAGGAAGTCGCTTCCAACAGGGAATTGCTACCTCTTTCTTCACAGCCCAAACTGTTCTCATTGCAGCATCTCCATGCTGTGGGGCTGGAATGGGCTCAGGACATGCTCCAGGAGGGTGCCCGTTTTGCATTAGGAAGGTCTGAGACCACAGCTGGGCTGTGTCACTCCCATCTGCAGCAAAATCTACCCACGGTCCCTGTTCCACATTGTGCTGCTCAGCTGCCCAGCAAGTACCTTCTGCTCAGTGCCTGCATTGACCAGCCCTCCTCTGCGTTGCCGTTCGCCTGCCCCCTTCACATCCCCCTCTGCAGAGACAGTGCTGCTCTGCAGCTGCCTGGTGGGTGGGTTCTGGGTGGAAGTTAAGGGGATCTGAGTCAAAAGGAAAAGAAAAAGGGAGGAAGGAAGGAAGGGAGGGAGGAAGAAAAAAAGAAAAAAGAAAAGAAAAGAAAAGAAAAGAAAAGAAAAGAAAAGAAAAGAAAAGAAAAGAAAAGAAAAGAAAAGAAAAGAAAAGAAAAGAAAAGAAAAGAAAAGAAAAAGAAAAGAAAAGAAAAGAAAGAAAAGAAAAGAAAAAAAGAAAAGAGCAAAAGGCAGGCCGGACAGGCAGACAGGGCTGTCCGGGCTCGCTCGTTACCGCGGAGCAGCGCGGCCCTTCCCCGCCCGGACGCGCCCCGCCCCGTCCCGCCGCTGGCCCGAGGCTGCGGTGTGGCGGCGCGGCCGGCAGGTGGCAGCGTCGCCGCGGGAGGCGCCGCGCGGCGGCGGGGCCGGGCCGGGCCGGGCTGGAGCGGGGGCGGTGGGGTCTCAGGCTCAGCCCCAGCGGCTCTGCGGCCCGCCCTTCGCACCGACCGTCTCGGGTCTGGGAGCGAAGCCGGAGGTGGTTTCCAAGAGGGGGTTTCTCCCAGCTGCGCTCTGCCGGGCCCAGGGCGCTCCATCGAACCGCTGCCGCCAACGTCTCCCCCGCTAAGGTGAGCGGCGGAAATAACCGCGGGCTGCGAGGAACGCGCTGCCGCCTGGGGCTGCGGAAGGGCCGGGGCTGACCTCCTGAGAGGGGCTGGCACACCCTCCCGCCCTTCCCGGGGCTTGTGCCACCAGGGATCAAGCGTGAGGAGTTCTGAAACCACTCGGTAGCCGTTTCCCGCTGAGCAGCACAGCCGCAGAGAGCGGCACAGTACAACTCCGCTTGCCCCCCTCCCTCCGCCGTTTTTTTCCCTTCTTCAAATACTTGTTGCTGCTGCAATACAAGACATCAGCCATTGCTGTCATGTAAAACACAATCCCATGGCGCAGAACCTGCAAATGTCTATGGCACCATCTGGAGAGCCCTGGCGGCACTAAAGAAAGCCATTATATGTCCTACACAAACTATGCTTGAATGGCTGAACAAATCCCTCCTCCTCACTTTTCCATCCTCAGATCTCCGCACATATTATATCTCTGGTATCCTACTCCTTCACAGCTGCTCTCCAAGAGTCTGGTCCAAAGCCCATTCAAATAAGTCCTGTTGGCTGCAGTCAGCTTTGGACCATGGCCTAGATCTCCTTTGCTGGCTCTTGGCTTTGCGCCTCTTCCATGCCCTCACTTGGAGCAGTCTCTGTCTGCCTGAAAGCTCTCTCTCATCAAATTTCCCTTAGTCCCATTTCATTCAGGATGCCTCTCTACACTGGGTGAATGATGGCTTCAGAGAGCATATTGGGACGTAGCGGGGATTGTCTAAGAGATAGCAGAAGATGGGGAGATTACTGGCAAAGGCAGGGTGTCTCCAGGAGTGTCAACAGGGAAATAAAGATGGCCAACAGCCAAGATGTCTTGGGCCTCAAAAGGAAACCTAAGCAAGGCAAGGGAGTGCTTCAGCAGGGTAAGGCAGGAGGCTGACCATGAGCAGAGCATCGAACTGGTACATGCCCTAAGTAAATGAATGTATTACCTCAGTTTCAAACAGGACAGTAGTGGTGAGGGGAGGTGAAGGTGATGGCAAGGGAACTCCTCAAAAACAGAGCTGGAGCATTTTCAAGGGCTCAACTCATCCAGCCTCCTTTTCCTTGGTCACACTGACTGTAGCCACAGCATTGCCCAACCTCCTCCTCAGGCTGTCTAGTGGGAAGACTCTTACAGCCTCTCCAGGCAATTTCTTCTGGCTCCTCTCACTGTTCCTCCCTTTTCTCACTCTTAGGAAGGGTCCCATGGCATCTGCTCCATCCACATTCCCTCTTATTGTTGCAGCGCTCCCACAACAGGTACAGAACAGCTCTCTCCTCTCCTCTGCAGCCATGTCCTTGTTTCTAAAACTTACTGTATTTTCTCTCAGTCTGCTCTAATGGCCAAATTTATAAGCTCCTCAGAGAAATGCCTTTCTTTTTTTCACAGCGCTCTTCAATACAGGACAAGTCCTATGGTTCTTTTTAAAGCTGAATATAAAAATAAATGTCAGAAATGCAGCATCATGGTTATATACACAGATGCTTGGAAAACAGGACTTGCAAGGATTGAGCTTGTCTGGGCAGCCTTCAGTTTCTTCTCATACACATGGGCTTGAGACCCACTCCTGAGTGTTGCAGTTGCAACTTTTCCCTCCCTCAGGAACTCCATGCAGAGGCTGCACCAGGGGAGGAAACTCAAGGCTGCACAGTGAACATCCCCCTTCGTTTGTCTCACTTTCCACAAGGATCTCTGAGAATACCTGAGGCTTTCACCCATCTTATTCTCTCTTATGGGTTCATCCCTAAGCAGAAGCCTATCTGGGCCAGAAGCATGACTAACATCCAGCAGAGGAGCTAGAAGGGGTTAGAGGAACAGAAGTGCCCTCCAAGAACTTCACAAGCTGTCAGGTAAAATAACTTCCCACAGGTTTTACTCCCCACTCTTCCAGTGGCTGTGCTGCATCCATGGCCCCGTGGGTTGCTCTTCCCTGCCTGCCTCTTCCCGGCCCCCCGATCCTGCAGGAGCAGCCAGCTCCTGCTTTGTGTCAAAGCTCGTGCAGATACAAGTGCAGGGTGAGTTGTTTCCAAAAATGAGAGATGGCACTTTTTGCAGGAGGCTGGGTATTTTCTTGGATGGGTGAGCTGAGCTGTCTCATCCAGCTGCTTTTGTTTGCTACAGAAACAGCAGGCAGAGAGGGAGCACTAACACTTCGGATTCATGTGACATACCACTGCACACTTAGACTGGGATGTGACGGCTTTCTAGCACTTTCTCATCCGTTGGTGCTCCCCACCTCTGCACTGACCCGACAGTTACTCCACCTACATCATTGCTTTCTGCCCCATGCTTCATTCCATGTAGCCCTGAAGGAGAGAGGATGCTTGAAAGCAAATTGTGCCTCTTCTCTTCCTCTCTGCTGCTCTCCTGGCTCCCAGCCCCAGCTCCTTCCCTGTGCCATGGAGGGAAGCGCTGTCTCTCCAGTTGCTCTCTCCCTGGCTGGCCTTTAGCTCCTGCTGCATCCTCCTCCGTCTCCCACTCCAGGCTCTGCAACCAGGCACAGAGCCAGGTGGCATCACACAAGTGTGCAGAAGAAACATCCCATCTCCCTCAGTCTGATTTCCCCAACGAGATGCTGGCATGGCCTGCAGGTGCCAGCTTGTCTCTTCCTTGGTCCTGACCTTAACCTGTAAAAGCTCTCCCTTTCCTGAGCCTCCTTCTCCCCCCTTCTCCCCAGTGTTTGCAGGTTTACAACTACTGAAGAACGAAGCCCTGACATATCTAGTGACCACATCTGGAGAAGAAGCATGGATACGAAGATTTTCCAACAAGCTTTCACTGCTCCCAGCCCTCCGTCATGTAGTCACTGGGACTCTGCTGGGAGGGCAGGATTTTTCAGATCTTCCATGAGCAGCGCTGGTGTGTGGCTTACCTCACTTCCCAGGGCTGAGCTGAGAGGATGGGATAAAAGCAGGCATAGGAGCAAATGGGACTTTGCTGGAGCAGGACATAAATCTGCCACCCCAAACAGATTTTTACCATCATCTCCCACATCTCTGCAGTTTTCCTGACAATTTCCAGTGCCTGCATCTAAACCAATTGGGATGATTTTTCCCAGGAACTGTGAGCCAGCTCTATGAGATGTTTTGCCAAAAATAGCTTCGTTTAGAGCCTTGGGCATGCTGGATTGCATGTACCTGATCTGTGCCATCCAGGGAGGTGTTGGAACAAACCCCGCATCTAACAGTGAATAAACACTAGTGCAGAGGAACTGCAAGAAATGGAAATCTCTGCTGGAATCCCAACACTTTCCCTTAGTGTATGGACCAGGAGGAACATGGAGACAGGCAAGCAAAGTCCATCACATCACAAAGGGGAATTAAGCTTCCACAGGAAAGGTGCAAACTGCAATTAGCAGCTAAGTAAAACACACAAAGCACCTGGTTTCTGTATCATGGCTTGTTCCCTAGAAGCAGAATGGCATTCCCAGCTAATGAGTTCATTGACATCATAATCCTATAGCTGTTGAGCTCTTGGCACAACATCAGTTTCCTTTTTCTTCACCCTTCTCCATTAATGCCTCCCCCTGACTTCTCCCCATAACAAACCCAACTGCTTCAGCCTCCACTTGCCTCTCTTCTGATCCCTCCTGCTGTCAGCTGCCAGTTCATCCTTTTACCTGTCCACTCACTGATGGTGTTGTCTTCCATCACTGCTTGGAGTACTGTTCCTCTACTTGCCTCGCAGATCCACTCTCTCCAACTACTGCTTTTTGAGCTCTGGCAAAACTGCTCTTGCCAATGTCTCTAATAAGTCTCCAATAAGCCTCTAATAAGCTCTTCGATGCCAGAAGTTGCTTAGAAAATTAATTTTCTTCTCAAAATCTTGTCTTTTGGCTTCTTGGGAGGCTGTTATGAAGAGAAGGGAAATATACTGTCTTCTCCTTGTCCACAGGACAAGAAACCATAGGTTATAATTGCAACAGATAAGACTGGTTGAATGTTGGGAAAATACACTCATGGTAGGAATAGTGATGCCCTGGAGCAGAGGAAGTATGGGAAATCTGCAGCTTTGTAGGTGTTAGTGAAGAGAACAGAGCAATATGTCTGGAGTGATTCTGCTTTGGGCAGAAGGATGGAGTCGAAACTTCAGTGGTTTCAGTTTCAGATCTCTTTTTACTCTTTCTAGGGATGCTCCTAAGGAATCCCCTTCATTCCCACGTAAGGGTCATGTAGCTCTGAGCATTGTGGTCCTTTTCACTGCTTTTACCTCCAGCTAATATCGTGCACAGCTTGAAATGCTGTCTTGCACACCTGCCTTCAGATGTACCTCTTTCTATTTGCAGTGAAACTGTCTCACTAAGAAGGTGTATGGGATGAATATAACTAAACCATTGATGATGTAGCAGCAGAGGGTTAAGCTGTGAGCAGGTTTCCAATTACAACTCCAGGAACCAACTGTGACTTTAACAACTAGTTGTACCACATTCATTCCAGGGTAAAGGATCTGATGCCTTCAAAGTAGAGGGCATTCCCACCCGTCCCTCTTTTTGGCAGTTTTAATTCTTGGGATAAAAATTCAGCTTACAGATTTGACTAAAAAAAAACAGGACTTGCTGTTCTGCTAGCTTATCTTGAGCAGTGTCACCTCACACAGTCTCACCCTTAGCCAAATACTGACTCACCAACAAGGGGTTAGCAGCGGAAAAGGAGAGAGGGCATATCAGATGACAGATCACCCTCACTGCTGGAAGCTCTGCAGGGAGTGAGAGACACATATTTTGAATCAGAGGGACCTGAGCAGTTGTGCTGAAGTGTGGTTAAAAGCCAGGATGCAAAGGGGCTGCTTCACTACATTAGTTCGAAATGCGTTCAAATATGCGTTTGAAACACGACTCTGGAGCCCTACGATGCCGCACCCAGATAAGGCTTGCAGCAGGTAACTGTTTGCTTTTCTCTGGAGAAGGGTTTGGGCCCAAGGAAGTGGTGTTCAAACACAGGTCTCTGCACAGCCCAGAACCTGGTATCCCTCCCCTAGCTCCACCTCGGTCCTGAGACAACTTGGACTCCTTGCACAGGCTGTGGGTACCTTCTGTTCTCTCCAAAGGGAGCTCCCTTTCCTGCTTCTTCTTATGCCAGTGAAGTCACTAATCCCTGCCTGCCTCTGCTCAGTGCTTTGAGGTCTGCAGGGAATGTCCAAAACAGGCGCAGCTAAATATATAATGGCACGTACTGACTCCGCTCCAACAAAATACCAGCATGTGACCAGTCACTCATGGAGACAACTCTTTTCCACTATCCACTATCAAGTCTAGCCCTGCAAGTGGAGACAAAGACCATCATACCCTTTGCTTTCCATGCCTGCTAAATGTATTTTACTCTTGAATCCTAAGCACACTGTGCCAAGTCTTCTCTGAGCAGATGCTTTTCTCCCCCTGGGTCTGGGTCAAGGGACAGGGAGAATGTGAAGCTGCCACTGGCAGCTCATCATACCCAGACCAACTCTGTCATGAAATGAAGCCCAGCAACCCTCTCTTTGTCAATGCTTTCAAAGTGGGATGCTCCACACCTGCTTGACATGCTTCTGGTTCTTGGTCTATTGGTCTAGCTCACTCTCATCTCTCAGGTTTCTTCCCTCCCAATGTGTTTTTGGGTCATCCATGAAGAATACACCTGTTTGCCAAGACACATGCCTCTTGGGCCCAGTGGATCCTGGTGGATGGAGCCAGGTATCAGGTCTCCCGTGAACATGAGGTCCTACCTAAAGGCATCTCAATCAGTGGCAGCACAACTGCAGCCTCTCCTCCTTCCAGTGGTGCTGTTGCTGAAAGCAAATTGTTCCTGGAACAAGCACTAATATGAAGCAGCAAGTGCGTGAGGCCTAATAGTAGAGGAATCACGTGTTTGAGTTCTCTACTCCATGAACAAGGCAGGCCAGGTCTGACTCATCACTGAGGCACATGGGAGAGAGAGAGGTCCGCTCTATATTTTATTTGTCCTTGCATATGTTGTGATCCCAGAAGCACTGGGGAACAGAGGAGCTGCATACCAGGACAGCAAGTGGTGGGAGGAGAGAAGATGGAGAAAGGCAGAGACTAGGAGAAGCCTTGCCTCCATGCACTTTGCTCTTTGCTCCACCATTCTTTGTGCTGACAGCTAAAGCGCTGCTGGGGCACATTGGTGCTGGCAAGGTGCACAGAAAGATATTGTAAAGGGTGCAGGAAGCCAGCGGGACAGGAGTAACGAGGATAAATGATAAATGAGAGTAAGTAGCGGATAAATGAACGTCGGTAGTGTTCACTACTAACATGGGCACTGCAGTGTTTCCACATTTCATTGTCCTCCCTAGATGCTGAAACAGTCACATTCCTGAGTACTATAAAAATATCTTTGAAGATCTGATCATCCTTATAGATGTCCGGGGTGGAAGTAAGCAGGAAGGGAACTGCCTTTCTGAGACACAGTTTGTTGGAAGCCATGTGTGTGCATGTGTGTGTGTATGGGTTGCCTATACTTATGTGAAAACCTCTCATGAGAACAACCTACAAGCTGTCAGGAGTGATGGGAACCCAATGACATTTCTTTCGACTCCCAAAGCAAGCGTTGAAACACAACGCTTAACTCCCAGCCAACTCTGCCCTGTGTGGTGGACAGATTGTAAGGGGCATTGCCCAGCCCTACAGCCCCTGCTTTGGTGGTTGCTGCAGGGCTGGCATCCCACCCCTGGTTGCACTTCAAAGCACTGAAGCCTTTTTGAGCAATGTTTCTTCTCTCAGCCTGCAACATCTCTCCTCAGCCATTGTCATGGCAGCAGCAGCAACCGCAGCGTGGGAGGTAGCAGGCTTCAGTGTCGGACTGGAAAGACTTTCACATCTTATGTTAAATCACTGCTTTTGGAATTGATTTATGGGCATAATTATTCATACATGGAGGGATTTTCAGGCAAATGTGTGGGTTTGTAATGGAGGAGACAAGCACAGTATCTCAACCTTACCTTTTCGTACAGCCATCTCTGCAGGGTCCTGGGACCTGCTCCTGTATGTGGGAGGTAAAGCAGGGGTTAGCACAGGGGGTGCGTGAGCTCCTGTTTCCCTTCCCCCAGCCTCAGGCAAAGCACGGTGGTAGCAAGGCCCCAACAGGGGCTGCTGGATGCAGCTTCTCAGGTGGCAACAAACCAACAACCGTGTTGTGACAGGATCTGGCCTGTGTGTGACAGCAGCCCCCAGCCCCTGGCCGGGGTTTGCCTAATAAAATAATTTACGCTGAATACACATGATTCTTGGGGACATACCTCTCCCACACATACCTAAAGGATTTGACTATTGCCTGAGAAGGAAATAAAAGACATCCTACACTTTTCATCTCTTCCCTGATTTTAAAACTTTGGATTTTTAGAATGTCTTGTGGAAACCTTATCTTAGGGTTAGATCATTAAATATAAATTATTATCTATTTCATGAGGTGGGGGGGTGCCTCCTAGGAAAAAGGGGTGTATCTGGACAACTGATTTTGGTGAGATGACACAGCACAAGAACTGCAGCAGCCTTACAACTCTCCGAGTCAGCCTTGCCTTTCCCCAGCACGGTGCAGGGCTGGCTGCTCTGCCAGGTGCAGGTTACTATAAATCTTTACCTCTAAAAGGTCCCAGAGATGTTTTGATTCGGTTAATGCTAAATTTTCCATTGATGCAGTTGTAAGAAAGGTAACTATATATTTTTAAAAAGTGCTAAACCCATAAACTAAGTCAATTCTTTAAAGAAAAAAGACTTTATTCGTTAAAACTAAATCACGCAGGTCTGATTCTACTTCCACTCATACAAATACCTTGGCACCGTGGTCAAACAATTCGTGCCAGTTCTGCAACTTCTCCGTTGTTACAGCAGTGCACGGAGAAAATCGAAACTGAATACATTACACTAGAGAAAGGACAGGCAAAATTTCAGACAACGTGTGTGCTCTTTATCCAGGGCAATGCGCTGTACGAATCTTAGCAGAAAATCGTGGTATTTTGTGTAGCAGAATTTTTTTTTGCAGCTAGATCTATTTTTATAGCAGCTCTGGAATTGCAATTTCAGTGCCAGACTTTGTAAAAGGTATGTGGAAATTGTTCCACTGTGTGTTTCCAGTGACAGGTTGAGGTTAATAGTGATTGGAAATGCTGAGGTTTAGAAACAGCTTTATGATCCCCAGAAGTTTGAGAAATGTTACTTTAATTAATACGGTGCTTTGCTTCTTAAGCAGAACAGCTTTATTTATATTTTGCTTATATAATCATCAGTAGAGTTCTCACTCATTGACTGCGTTTTGATGAATAAGGATAGACAGGCTTGAAAGACAAATTTCTCACAACTTGCAGCAGAAATGACCAGAAACGTCCCTGTTTGCACACACATCTTAACGCCTCGAAAGGAAAGAAAAGCAACAGGCGAATTACACCTTCAGCTCAAGTCTCCACCTTATTGTTAAAAGTCTCACGTAAGATGGAAAAAAAACAAAGAGCTGTGGCAAACTGCTTCCTCTCCCCCTCGCTTTCAGCCTAGGGACTGGAAACATCCTCTGGCCAGGTTGGGACAGGCCCTCCTCCTCCTCCTCCTCTTCCTCCTCCCATGGCATTCTCGGACCCGCAGCCCGGGGCGGGCTGTGGCGGTCCCCGAGGGATGCTGCTGCCGGGGACAAATCCTGAGCCTCCCCGTCGAGGAGAGGAGGCAGATCCACCTGATCCACAGCAAACCCGGGCAGGTCCTGCTTCCTTCCCGCCGCTATTTTCTGTTTCTAGTTCGGGTGTGATTTTTTTTCGCCACTTGGTTGAATTTCCGATGCTGTCATAGGCGGGCGCTGGAAGAGCTCGTTTCTTCTACACAAAATGCCTATTCCCGCCGTTGTCGCGATAGGGAAGATCTTTCTGGCGATATACAGGCAGCGGCTGAAGAGAAGGCAAGGGGGACAAGGCACCCCCCTGGGTGGGGACGGCCGGCGACGGAGCCCCCGCTGCCCGGCTCCCCGCCGGGGAGCGCCCGGCCGGCCTCCGGCCCCGCTCAGCCCGGAGGAGCCAGGCTCCCCTGCACGCCGGGCCGGCCCGAAAAATAACTCCTGAAAAAAGGCACCGGCGCCGAGCAGCGCCTCGGGAGGCAGCCGGCCCCAAACCTCTGCCGGGACGTAAAGCCAGGTCTGCAGAGGAAAACTATGCAGAGAGCCAACGCCGGGACGGGCGCTTGTGCTGCAGGGAGGTTTCTTCTCTCCGAGACAGAGTCTGAGCTTGCGGGAGAGGTGGAAGAGAGAGCGCCAGGAGCTTTTCCCCAAAGGGAAATGTCCCCGGGACCAGCCCTAACCCCCCGGACACGTCCCGCTCTCGGCTCGCAGCCCGATCTGCATCTGCCCCTGGTCGGAGATCACCCGCGGATTTTCTGCCGCATCTCCGGGATTACTACCGCCCCTCGGGGAGGTGAGGGCAGCGCTGCGCCCCGCGGAGCCCCCGCTGCCCGCTGCGGAGCCCCGACGGCCGCGGAGCCGCGGGCCGCAGCCACTGGCGGAGCCTGGAGGAGGGTCTGGCTACCTGTGCCGGTCATCGGGAGCCGGACATCAGGGGAGAGAGATCCTGCTCGCAGGACACTCGGACTTTTTTTTTTCCTTTTCTTCTTTTCTTTCTTTTTTTTTTTTTTTTCGGTTTTCCCAAAGGCAAAAGAAAACGAAACAAACCAGGTTCCAGTTCAAAAGAAGTGAGCAATGGTCCTGGGGGAGACATCGGTAAAGTCGATGCCCCGGGGCCTCTGGAAGGGACGGGGACGGCAAGGTGCCAGCCCCGGGAGGGTCTGGGATGCTCGGCTCAGCGTCCGCTCTTCTCCGGGCAGCAGTCCGCGGTAAGATGGCGTGCTCTCGCTTCTCCTCCGGTTTCCAGACCGCTCCGTGCACCCAGGGTTGCACACACCGCCGGTGGCCGTCTTCCCCGGGGAAGCTGCTCCCGAGGGTCCGCTGCGGCGCGGAGTGCCCGGGGGGAGCGGGGCCGGGGTCGCCGCCATCCCGGCGGCTCGCTGCGGCCTTCTCCAGCCGTACGGCCAGCAGCGAGCTTCTCTTTGCTACAGCCAGACACCTTTAATTTAATTTTTGCAGAATGGGACTTTCGGATGGGAAGTATCGAGTCTCCCGGGGAGAAAGCGGGCTAGGGTCGGGCACGGCACGGCGGCGGGGAGCCGCCGCCAGCCTCTCAGCCCTCCACCCGGCCCCATCCGCTTCCCCGGCCCGGGGCTCCCCGCGGCTCACCGGGAGTCCTGCTGCCTTCTGGGGGCGAGGCTGGGGGCGAGCAGGTTTCTGGAGGCCCCCGAGGGCAGGTTCCCGGGGGCGCACGGCTGGAGATCCTCCTTGCCCTGCGGCTCCCCGGAGGACACCACACAGTCTTGCTCTGGGTCATTGCTGTTGCCCGCCCCTCGCTTTTTGTCCTCTTCCTTCTTCCACTTCATCCGCCGGTTCTGGAACCAGATCTTGATGTGCCTCTCGGTCAAGTTCAACATGACAGCCAGCTCCACCCGCCGCGGCCTGGAGATGTACTTGTTGAAGAGAAACTCCTTCTCCAGCTCCAGCAGCTGCGCCCGGGTGTACGCCGTCCTCGTCCGCTTGTTCTCCTCCTGCTCCACCACGTAGGCCCCCCCTGGAGAGAAAGGACAGTCAGCCCCGGCCCGCCCGGCCGCCCCCTCGGGCTGCGGGGGGCCACGTCCCCGCACCCCGGCGCGGCGCGGGGGACACACGGGGGAAAGCGAACGGGGTGAGGGGACGGCCTCGGGGAGACCCCCGGCCGGACACAGCGAGGTGGTGCTGATGACGGCTGTCAGGACTGCTGCTATTTTATTTTATAACAATTTAATATTTTTAAAAATATTTCGCTCGAGGTTTTCAGGGAAGCGCAGTCCCTCAGGTCGGGGGAGATGCTCAGACGCCACCGTTTGCGTGTCGCCGAAAGCTCCGAGGGATCCAGGGCCTGGCAATTGCTGAGACTCGTGAAGAAAAAGAAAAAAGAAAAAGAAAAAGAAAAAGAAAAAGAAAAAGAAAAAGAAAAAGAAAACAAGAAAATGAAAAAAGAAGAAACTGCAAACCAAACCAAAATGGAAAAAAAACCCCAAACAAACAAATTAAAAAAAAACAACAAAGCAATAGCACAAAAAATAAGGTTTTCTTGTGTGACACGCGCACAAGCAACCAACCAAAATATATTTATAAAAAAAAAATTTAGAATATCTCGCCTCGCCGACAAACGACCCGAAGGAGTGGCCGTGCCGCCAGCGGAGGGCCCACAGGCGGTGGCGGTGGGGTCCCGGGCAGGCGGGCGGCTCTCCCGACGGGGCCTGGGACGGGGTCTCCGTCCTCTGCACAAGCCGCAAAAAAGTGGGCAGAAATTTCACGGAACAGGGATTTGACGGCCGCGGGGATCTCCCGGGATAACGCCACCGAGCAGCCCTGGGCCCACCGAGGCTTCGGCCCTTTACCAGCCGCCGGGGACCCCGCGGGGGGCAACGGGGCGAGAGCCGGCGCGGCTGCCGGGCCCGGAGCGGGACGAGGGCCGGGAGCGGGACCACATCCCCTCCGTTTCTCCAGGTTAGTGAAATCTTGGATTTCTCGTTCCCGGGAAGAGCGCGGCAGCAGAACCGCCATCCCTGCGCGGCCGCCGCCGTCCTGCGTGGGCGCTGGGCACCGGGTGGCACCGCGAGAGGGGCCAGGGATGGGCCCTGAAACCCACGGCCGCTACTGCCAGCGCCGGGAGCCCAGCCGGGTGCGCTTTGGGTGGCGATGTCATCTGTAGGGCACAGGGGTTGAGACAGCCAGGCTGGAACAGCCATTTCAACAGAGCTACGCGGGCTGTCCCGCCTCTCATCTTCCTGTTCCCATTATTTCATATAAATAAAGTTAATAAATATAAACCTATATATATAAACCTATGTGTGTATGTGTATATATTAAAATATATATTAAAAATATCTGTATATACATAAAATTTTTATAAATGCAAACCTATGCATATACATCCATGTATACTTATATATTAAAATATATATTAAAATATATGTATATACATAACAATGTTTATAAATACAAACCTATGTATATATTCGCATCTGTGTGTATGGATCTGAAAAATATTTTTCTGTTACGGCAAAGTAAACTAGTGCTGGCGGGAGGAAGAACACCGTGGGTCTGTCGGAGGGCCGCGGCCGGCCGGGCCCCGGGGCTCACCGGGACGCGCTCCCCGCCGTGCCCTGCCAGCGGGACGGGGCAAGCCCCGGAATGCGGCCGGCAGCCCGCAGGCAGGCGGCTCCGGCGAGCGGCGGATCCAGGCGGGTGGCACCAGGCTGGGCTCGGCCGCGGCCTCTCTGGACGCCTTTCCACGACAACAGCAACGCAAAGCCCTGCGGAATCCATGGACGCCTAAATCCCATAAAAAAATACATCCTTAGGCTATACAGTTTGCAATTTATACCGTGCAAATGTACTGGTGTTTGGCTACGAGCGTTGCGTAGGCGCCCGGCATCGCGCTGTGCTCCTTTCGCTGTCCGGGCGTGCACCGTGCACCCGCGATGGGAGCAGCCCGCGCGTGGGTGTGCTTGCACACACACCCCACGCACAGCACAGCCCGGGCCTGGCCCTCCCTGGTGAGCTGGGAGAGGTTTTGGCTTTTACGGTAAAAGTTTCGTTTTGCTGCGGTTTTTGTCATTCCTCAGGTACGGGAGACAGAGGAAATAAAAGGGGTAGTTTGAGAGTTTGCCTTTATCTTTTTTTTTTACTTTTTTTTTCTTCTTCCAAATTCATTCATTCAACACGAGGAAAACGATCTGATTTTCTCCCCCCCGCCCCTCCCCGGTACAATCTCTGCCGCTGAGTCGGCGGCATGGGGCAGCGCTGCTCTCCTCTGCCTGCGGATGCTCCTCCCTGGGGACTGGGCACCCCCCTCGGTCTGCCCCATGCTATTTCCCAAACTATTTCACAGTGATTTTTAGTACTCCAGTCCTTTTTTCAACTGTCTATTTGAACAAAGCCATTAATATAATATTTGCCGTATAGGCGTGACAAAGGCGCAGGACACGATAACATTGTGCAGGCAGAGACAGAAATATTGTTGGGCAGCGGAACTTTCTGCCTAGATAGAGTTTCTTCCCCTCGCTGGCAGCTCTGTTTCGTTTGTGCATTGTTTCCCCCGCCCTGGGTTTTCACTTGGAAAGGTGCAATTACGGCTAAAACCCACCGGGAATTAGGAGAGGGTGCGATATAGGGGCCGGAAGGGGAGATGGGCTCTGACGCCGAGGAGAGCCCGGGGGCAGCGGAAAGGGCAAGGTGGCTGCCCCGAGGTTTTGGGGGCTGCTCCGCGGCTGCACGGTCCCCGTAGGGACGCCGGCAGCCGGGTTGTGCCCTGCCCTTGCAGCCCTGACTACCGTTTCCCCGCCCGCTCCATCCCGTGGGTATCTCCGCGCCCCTGGCTTCGCCCTGCGCGGTCCCGGTGCCCCCGCGGAGCCCACCGTGCCCGTGGAGCGGCCGCACGGCGGAGCCCCCCCGCTCGGCGGGGCGGTAGCGCCCGGGACTCGTTTGGAGACACTTAATTAATTGGTGAAAAATAATTCGTTAATAATTGCTGAGGACTTGGGCAGCGCGGGGCTGACCGGAGGGCCGTCTCCTACCCCGACGTTCAACCCGACGGTAGCAGCCCCACAGCAGTGGGTCTTGAGGCCTGGCAGGGGGGAAGGAGCGTCCCGGGGAAGCGACTCTCCGGGTCCTCTCCACGCTACACCCGAGCAGCAGGAGCAGGGACGGTGCAGGGGAGGGTTCCTGCCCTCCGAGAGGGAGAGAAGCGGTGGGGCAGCGGCAGAGGGAGGCGACGGGGCTTACCGGTCCACTGTCCCTTCCAGGTGTGCGATTTGGTGGACTTCATCCAGGCGAAAGGCACCTGCACTCGGGGCTCCTCTATCGCCCCCGTGTCCGCACCGTCTGCGAAAGGCAGCGCGTCCTGGTGGGGAGGAGGAAGGTGAGGGTGATGGTGGTGATGGTGATGAAGGTGAGAGACCCCGGCATCCTCTGTGATGGGGGGCACCTCGTAAGGTGAAATGTCTGGCGGGCTGCCTTGCTCGAGAGCCTCTAAGGCGCTGGGGTAAGGAGTCTGCTGCTGCCTGCCCATGTAGAGGCAGGCGGGGGGGCTGGGGTTGTAATCCTGCGCCTGGGCTCTCTGAAACGCACACGACTCCTTGTAGAGCTGCGCCGAGGCGTAATACTGCTCCTCGGTGTTCATGGCGAGAGGGGCCGGCGGAGAGGGGGGGTCTCGCAGCTTTAGGGACACATAGGGCTGCTCCCGCTCCAGGCGCCCGGGATGCCTCTTTGACAGCTCGCCGCCCCGCCGGGACCCGCCGCCCTGACCGGCTCCCGCCGCCTCCCCATAGGCGCCGCTCCCCCACGTCAGCCCTCCCGCGGCCCTCCGGGGCGGGGCGCGACCCGTAAGAGGCCGCCCGGGGTGGCCCCGGCCCCGCATCCCCCTTCGTCTTAGCCGGGCAGGCCCCGAGACCCCCCGACCCTGCCGCGGGGTGCCGCTCTCTGCGTTGGGTCGAGGAGTGGGGCTTGCGGGGGCCGGGGAGGGGGTCAGGGGATTGCCCCGACGTGCGGGGCTCTCCGGGAGGGATGGCCCCTAAACCCACCTTTCCCCGCCCCGCTTGCCCAGGGGCTGCTCATCCCCCAGCCCCCTCGGGCACGGCACAGAGAGCAAAACCCTCGGGGGGCCGGCGGGTGACACGGCTCCTCGAGGGGTTTGGTACCCGAGGACTCTTGGCTGCGGGGGCACCTCGGCCAGGGATGCGGGTGTCTGGGGACGGGCAGGGTGAGCCGGGGGGTCGCTCCTTCGGGGGGACCCGCGTTCCGGGGCCCCGGGAGGAGGCAAGGACCGGCTTGCTGCCCTCTTTCCCCCTGACCAGGGGGATGTGACCGGCGGGGACCACAATGCTATCACCAGAGCGAGCGATAGGCAGCGGATTGTTTGCCCAAGGGGTAAATTTGGGAGCCTTCCCCGCGTCTTGGCCTGCAATGTGTTGACCCTCGGAGATAATCTGCTCCGAGCTGGTGCCGGTTGACTTGGTGACGAGGCTATGAGGAGGCGGAGAGCTACCGAAGGGACAAAGATCATTTCCCTGCCTCCCTCCGCTCGGCCCGGCGGCCGCTCTCACCGGCGCCGGGGCGGGCACGCTTCCTACTTGCCCAGCTCGCCTCCTCTCACCGCCTCTGCCCCCGGCACCGGGGCTCCGCACCCGCGGCTCCGTCTAGGGAGGCCGCGGGGAGCAGCGCGGCGAGCCCGGATGCGGGCGGCTCGGCCAGGCCCGGCTAAGCCCGGCTCGGCTAAGCCCGGATCGGTTAAGCCCGGATCGTCTAAACTCGGCCCGGCTCGGCTCGGCCGGTGGCGATGCACCTCCTGAGCAGACGGGGCAGGAGGCTGGCGATACCGCACTCCTGCTCCCGGTTCCGTGGGGTCATAAACCCGCCCAGTCCATTACACTTGAAATGAGTTTCCGCTCCGAGCCCACGCGAGTCCCCCGGCTCTCAGAAAGCACACTGAGCCTTTGACTCAATATTGAGCCATTAAGCGGTTGCTTTCCCAAGCCATTTAACAGCAGCTCTTATGGATAAATAAACAAAAAAGGCTGTAAACCAATTATAGTGCGGATAGTGAAAAAGTATTTTATTAGCGGGAATTACCGATAGACATCGCTGCTGCTGGGGCTCCCCCCGCCCGGCGCCCTCCCTCTCCATCCCCTGGCACGCCGGGCGGGGGGGACGCGCCCCGCTCGGGGCTCGCAGCCGCTGTGCGGCCGGGGGGGATGTGCTGAGCCAGGCGAGATCCCTTAGCGGTGCTCCCCCCACCCTGCTCAGCACCCACGATGCCTCCCCTGAGGTCGGTTGAAGGCACAAGTGTCCTTTGATTCGGAGACTTCTTGTGCACCGACCCCAGCCCAGCACCCCCAGCCCCTTCCCCTGGAGTGGGGTCTGTGCACCAGGAGGCCCCCAGGGATCTGCTCCCCGGAGCATTTACGGCCCCGGGTTTTCCACGGGGAACCGACGTGGACAAACAAACACGAGGCCATAAAACCCAGAGCAAATTGATTCATCTCCAGGGAGGACCATTACCCGGTGTCTTAATGCGGTCCTCTCTCTATAACGAATGTTTCTAAACAGAGCAAACACTTCCCCCTCCAAAGCAAATGAATTTCATATAATTTAGAGCTAATTCTCTTTCATTCTGCCTGTGTGAGCAGGTGATAAGGGCACTCTTCTCCGTGCTGACAACAAGGCAGTGAGCTGCAGTGCAGGAAAAGGGCCCTGCTGGGTATCCCAGCACTGGGGACCCCAGACAGGTCTGAGAGGCAGTGATGTCCAGCAGCTGGGGGACCACGGGGTGGGGAGCTGAGCCCTGCTGGAGCCTGAGCCCAGAGATCACCGCTGCCTGCCTCCTCCTCCTGAGATGCAGTGACTGAGATCTGGCTGAAGAGCCCCTTCACTGCTGCGGGTCCCGAGGCAAAGCCTCTGAGCTAGGAGTGGGTCCCACCCCAGTGCCCACTTGGTGTGAGAAATGGGTGATGAAGGTGGCAGATGGGAGTGATGGGAATGGCCCGGCTAGCCCCAGAACCAGGCTGTGCAGACACCACTGCACTGACTCAAGGCAAAGGTCCAGTGACCCCCTATCCTCTCCCTAAATGATGTCTGTACACATTGCCTCAGGCAGTTGCAGCAGGGTGTACACATGAGATACTGCATCCAGATCTTTCCTCAAGCTCCCAGAATTTTCTTCTCTAGGGATTTCCTGAGCCATTTCGGTTTTATGGTCCTCAGCTGATTTCTCCAAATTTTAAGTCTTGCCTGAAACCTTATGTAAACTTCTTGCTTCTCACCATCTTGTGGCAAGGCATTCCCCAGATTAACTGCCACTGTGTGAGGCACTGCCACCCTTTGCTGACCTTGCACCTGGCTGCATTTCATCAGTCCTAATTCTCCAACTAGAAGAGCCTTGAGATGGGTAGGCACGATGTAAGAAATAAAAAGGTGCAGCATTGCCTCTTTAGCTCATATGTGGACCCTATGAGTCTGGCAGCACCTGAACACTTTGCATAGTGAGCCCAGGGACCCCTGCACACGCATTGTCATCTCCCAGCTGGGAACTTCCCTTGCTTTGACTCCCCAAGTCTGTGGTTTTGGCATGCTTGGAGTGGCAAGAATGTTGGCCGCCCTCAGTCTATAGGCAACCACGCGAAGAAAAGATACAAACGTGTTTATTCCAACTGATAAATGTACAACAGAGTTTTAACCATTTAAAACAGAGTAAACGAGGGTAAGGGATGTGTTGCACTCTTGAACAAATGAACAAGGGTTTGGTTAGATTCTTCCTCACCTTAAAGCCTGGCTGGATGTATGCTGCAGTTCAGCTGGAGGTCCTGGGCTCTACCTGTGGTGAGAAATTTTTATGGGTCACAGGAGCCCCCAAAGATCTTCAGGTTTCTATGGCTGCTGTGTTCAGATCACCCAGCTTCATCCATGGAGCTGGCAAGCTCACATGTCCAGCTCTTCATTGTCTCTGATTCATGAGCATGGTCACACAACCAATAGCACAGTCGTAGTTCATGCTGAGAACAACCCTGGTAGTTCCAGGTTGTTCCCTCTAATGTAAATTTTTTGCTTTCAGGTGACTTTTCTGGAGTACTCAATGCTCTCGTTAAAGTTGCTGTGAGGATCTGCTTAGAAGGTAAATCCTTCTAGCCAGTTGGTTATTCCACAAGATTAAACAAAAATGAATCCATGGGTCTGTATCAGCAATTGCAGGATGATGGTGGTAGCAGCAATACTATGTAGAACAGGCAGGTTGTAATTATCCTCAACATAAGTGCAGGAATTCAGCTATTTGAGTACCAGTAACAAATGTTCCAGGTACTCAGCTGTTGCCATCCTACAGCAAAATCACACAATAACCACATTGCAGTACTTGAATTACCATATTAGATTCAAGTGTGTTTTAAGGACTTGTGAGGATCTGATCATACTCCTCTAGTTTGGTGTTTGCCTGACAGAGGTTGTCTGCACGGTTAACTCATTCCATATTATATGAAGCCTGAAACTTTACAATATAATAGGAAAGTGGCTGAGTGCCGAGTGCTTTGGAAAGCCAAGCCACATACCTAATGTGGTCTCTAAATGGTTTTAAAATGTATGCCAACTCATACAACATGCCTCTTGAAATTCAATGGCATTTTCAATGAACTTACCTTAAATAGTTAATTCAGAAGCTTAATTTGAGTCACTGTATTTTGGAAGTCTTGCCCACTTCTTCCCCAGTAGTGTCTGACAGACATCACTGCAGGCTGCTGAGATCAAGGAAATGTAAAACCACCTGGACACAGTATTTTTTTTCCCTAGGAAAGGTGGCAGGAGCATTTTGTTTGCCTTTCAATGCAAGTAATTTGTGAACCCCTGCTCAATTAATTCTCTTTCCCATTATGACTGATGGTAGTTTCATCATTCCTCCCACCTCCCTGACTGTCTAACTAGAGTATAAAGTAGTAAGGAACATAGTTCAGTTACACTTCCTTATAGTAATCTGGTTTGATTTTCTATATCTGCATAATATTTGATGACTTCTCAGTGCTCAACTGTTTTTTTCAACCCACATTTAGACAGAAAAGAAGCATTGAAGGTGAGCAGAACATATTCAAAATAATCTCTTTTTCTCTCCCAGCAGTGCTTAAACCAACACAGAGAAACTGTACCCATGGGAAGGGCCAGCAGTGGGAGAAGGAGAAGTTGACTGGGAAACAGAGCTTTCCCAGGGATTGATTTTTAAACCCCCCACAAGGCTGTATCTAGCAGAAAGGTAACCTTTCACAAAGCTGGTTAATAATCAATAACCATGTGAAAACAAAGCTGTCTTTCCCTCTTAGCACTAACGATAAAAACAAAAGCATGAACTATTCCACCTGCCTTAAAGCAGCACTGGTTCATCAGCTTTTTTTTTTGGCAAGAAGCTGGTTTGGTCTCTGAGCGATTCTGCATTCACACACGATAACTTCAGTTTGCTCTTGCCACCAAACATCAGCTTCTTCGCACCATTGGTGTGGGCCACATCTTGCACTGCTTAAGGCACGTTTGCGTAAGTCATTTTGAATAAGACCTTGTCCAGGAAATGTGTAGGAAAGTTGCCTTGGGAAAGGCTGAGAGTAGGAAAAGATATTACGTGAGTAGGCTCTTTTTACACTTTCTATTTTACATATTCTAATTTTCTCCCCTCAGCCCCGATACTAATAATTTAATTTTCTAGTAGGAATATTGCCTGTCACCAGGGAAGCACAATTTTGTTGCTTTGTAAGAAGAGTTGAGGAATTTCTTTAAAATACTGTGAATCTTTCCACTGAAAACACAGCAATTTCATGTTGTCTGCCCCACACAGCTTTCTATTTTCCACTTCATGTAGAAAAAAACTTTGTTACGTATATATATATATTCAGATAGTTACAGATAGAGGAATTCCGGGCAGAACTATAACCCAGAGAGAACTCCTCACAGCCCTTGCCTGCTTGACTTTTCCCCTAGACCCTGGGCTCTTCGGGGCCGGGCTGGTTTCGGGCTCAGCCAGAGCCTGGCCACACAGGTGGCACCTGGCAGTTCTCACCATAGCCCTCCCCTCTTGTTTGTCCATTGTAACTTTGCCGGACTTCAACCATTTGGGCTGAAATTTTCCATTCTGTATCTCTGCCTCTCACCAAACATGTGGGGAAACTTTTCTTAAAATTGTTTGGACCAGTATGAATGTGAAGCTGGGCAACAGTGACACACTGGAGCTGGCTGTATGGGGAAGGTGTAGAGTTGCTGCCTCTGCAAGTTTCTGAAAACAAGAGCTATGTACATATGGCTGATCCCAAACTGGAATAGCTGACATCCGGAGACAGCAATCCTACACAGCATTTTCCTGCCCTATTTTCTTCGCTGCTGTGTTTCTTTGCTGGATTTAAGGATGTTAGAAGTTCTGCTGGGATGGTGTCCCATAGTAATGTCCCTCCAGACCACTCTCTCTGTGCAAAGTACCTTACATTTAGTCAAACTCTGAACTATTGCACATCACACAGGCTCCACACATACATCTTAAAACTTAGCAGCTAAGCCCTTTACAACTTCTTTCTGCAGTGAGCAGATCCCTGTCCTGGGCCCCTGGACTGAATGAGAGCCCACTGTGCTGCAGTTGTATCAAATCTAGGAGCTGAAAAGCTGGGAGATATTCCTAATGCTCCATCCTCCAGCCCTGAGCAGTGTCAAAGAGAAAGGTGATTTATGCAGAGGACACATAAGATGCTCACCCTTCAGAGGAAAGAGTTTGAAGGTCTAGGTTTGGGCATGCTCCCAGCTCAGCTCTGGGTGACACCTGGGAATACACCAGCCTGACCTTTTTCCCCTCCCCTGTCCCTGCCCACAGGGAGAAACAGGAGTGCAGGAGCCAGGAGACAAGGAGGGTGTGCTCTTGCCACCCCTCTGCCCAGGGTGCTCCAGCAGGTCTGACCAAAGGGAAATAATATACCCTTGATGAATCTCTTGGGTCGAACTTTACAGAAAGGGTTTCCAGCTGCAAACGCCTTGCTTTTCTGGGCATCTGGTTTGCAGCAGCCTGAGTTACTCCCAGGAGATGGGGAAGCTTTTGGTTGTGAAAACTCAAAGTCTGGTTGTGAACACCCAGTGCCACAAGAACTGGGCTCTGGAAGTGTCTTGACCCCTCCAGTGCTGTCCACACAGGCTGCTTCTGTGCTGGTGGGTCCAGTAGCACTTCTGAACACTTCAACTAGAAACTAAGAATTAATGGAGACTTTTTAACTTAGTAATGTGGATTTCAGAAGGGATTTCCATGGTTACATTCAACTGAAATCAATGCAATGATTGAAATCTGTTTAAAAATCAGGGCACCAGTTTTCATTCTCCCCTCTGTAAACTGATACCACATCAGACCTGGAGGTGCTGTGAACCTCTCAGACCCCACAGAGGGAAGTGCTAGGAAGGAGCCTGCGAGGAAACCCACCCCCTGTCCTCTGAGCATGGGTGTAATAAAATCTGCAGTGAGTAAGTCTTGGACTTGAACACCTCAGGAGGGAAAGTAGAAGAAATACAGAACTGGTTTGATTGGGCTTTGTCTATCACATGCTGTAAGTGAGAGAAGAGCCCTGGGAAGGAAGAGGAGGAAAGCAGGAGACGAAATGCCGTCTCACAGAATATGCAGGCAGCAGCATCCGTTGAAGCTATTCAGTCAACTTCTTTGCTCGTATTTCCTTGCCTGTGTAATACACTGCAATGAGCCTAATTCTTATGATCATCCAACAAGGGAAGCAAAACGTATCTACACCTTATGTGTCCAATCAGTTATTAACACAGGTTGAATTTAAAATATTTAAATAAATAAATATTTGTCAATCAAGAGACATCTGTCCTCTGAAAACTTTTTAGGACCTATTGTGTTTTAACAAATGAAGGAAAAAAACCTAGAATTTTCTCATAGATAATTCACAGGCACAAAAGTAAGCAGAAACAAATAATATATGTTTCTCATTTGCTCAGCTGAAATTACAGCTGTTTTCCTTATGTATATAAAACAATCTAAATGTTTATCATGCAATATAACATTTATTAACTTGCTTATTTATTTATAACATAATATTTCAAGTGCAATTTAGTCATGCCAAGGATCCATGTAGCCTCAAGTATTTCCTCTCATCTGCAGCACTCCTCTGCTCTGCTTTGCTCTTCAGCTCACCTTTCTTGCCCCTTGCCTTGCCTTGCCTTCCCTTTCTTTCCCTTCCTTTCCCTCACTTTCTCTTTCACTTGCTCTCTCTTTTGCTTTCTCTTTCTCCATCATCTTTTAAATTTCCATCTAGTATTTCCCAGTACCCTATTTATATATTTATTTCCTTGTCTTTGTATACTATTTCTGTTCAGTATTTATATGCTTGTATCTGTATTATATTAGCAAGTTAAGTCCAGCTCAAGCTTGAAAAGCTGTGATTTAAACAATTACATATCAGACCAGAAAAATATAGGTGTCTTCATGGAGCGATGATGAACTGTACACACATAATGGGTATAAATTTGCACAGTTAACTGAAAGCTTGACTAGATTTTCCTTCTCTTAACGGTGCATGTAGGTTTTATTGCTCCTTACCTGCACACTAGAAAGCACATTGTCAGTCCCTGAAATGATTTTATGTACCTAAACACCATCTGATTTAATGCATCAGCTGACAAGGACAAAGACATTGATTAAATGTCCTGCCTTAGGTGTCCAGAAGGCTGGAAAAAGCTGTCTCCTCAAAATAATCAGTGAAACTCCACCCAGTAATCATTAACTCAGTGTTTAGTCCAAGCCCTAGGAATAACAGGAGGCTTTAAAAAGCGGTAGTCAGAAAACACTTGGTGTGATTTATGAGACTAATTGGTCTTGTCCCTTCAGGGGGAGTCAAATGGAAAGAGTCTTTCCTGGCCGTTAAGGAATCCATTGGGTGTCTGGTCCTTGGAAGGGCACCTCTGGACTCAGCGCTTAGAGAGTGGGTACAGAGCCCAAGAGTGCACGGTGAGTGCAGAAGTGCTTGCAGGGGGATTGTAAAGCAGTCGAGCTGGAGTAATACGTAAAGACAGAGGGAAGAAGAAATTCCAGTCTGGTTACTCTCAGTTCATCTGAATTTGTAAAAGCCCTGGGCTGTTCTGCTCTTGACACAGGTGGTATCTGCCCTGCAAAGGGATGGATTAACACTTGAGCCAGCAGCCAGAGGCTCTGCGGGGTTTTAAACTTTAAAATGCCACTTGGTGGGCTTCAACAGAGCAACACCTAACCCCTGGGTGTCTAATCAGGCATGAGTATTAGATCTTTGGATTTAAGGCTGTTCTCATATATTACATCTGCAACAGTTTTTCACAGTCAACAAAATCCACATGGCATTACAGGAACCTTGGTGAGAGTAGTTTCATCATAGCAACCAAAGGGAGGGAGACATGTTTTAGTAAAGAAGCTTTCAGAAGCCCCACAGCCATCAGGGCCAAGTGGTCCCAACATCAGCTCAACACAGAACATGACCTCCTCTTGGAGTAATGCACAGTCCAGAGCAGACTAAGGCAGACAGAGGCTTAGGGGAAGGAAGGCACCTGCCCCAAGAAATAAGCCAGTGAAAGACTCCAGGTCTCCCATCCTTGGCTGGTGCCCTGTGAAGAGGTCACTGCCCCCCTTGTTGTGGTTAGGACACCGCTAAGTGAATAAATGAGTGCTACAGTTGCAAAATCAGCCTCTTAAACTAGTTCCCCTTGTGAACCTCAAATGAAATAAACTACTTTAGTGCTCAACTCATTTGTGCAGCAGCATCATTAATATGGTTGTCTAATTTATGGAGTAGCCAGGTTCTGATTAACAGTGCAAGAGAGGGTAAGAAAGCAATTACTGGCCTATTTTTCTATGCACATTGGAGCAGAAACCTGTATATAAAGGAAGTTCTTCTGGCAGGCACAGCGTGCTAAAAAGCTTTCACCTAAAATTATATAGCCTGACAAACAATATAAAAAAGTAGATTGCCCAATAAACAAATAGCATATCAGCCATTTATACAAAACCATACTACTTAGACTCTTCAAGCTTGAAACGACTGTGTATTTTTTTCCCCATTAAATTGTTATGATGGTCTATGCATAAATTCTTTTAAATTCAGGTTTGGTATCATTGTGTTTTCAAAGCCTAGATGGATTTGACACTTTTCCCAAGATGAAGTATTCGCTCTGGGTGGATGTGGAAACAACTCCAAGGATTTCCTTCCCCTCTGGAGCCACGATGTGTGGGGCCAGCAGCCTCCGGGGCTCCAGTGCCCTCACAGAAGCCGAGCAGGAGTGATGGAAGGGATGTCAAAGGAAACACTCTCTTCTGGAGGTGAGGCCACACCGCCAACATCCTTTGTGCCCTTCCCTGTGGTTTCACCCAAGCTCCTCATGCCTTTTTTATCGGGGTAGACTTAGACTCTGTGAGCCCAAGGGGCAGAGGGGTCTAAATTAGTGTCCGGCAAAGCTTTGAAGGTCTTAGTCCCCCCTTAGTGGGAGCAGCAGGGCTGGACTCTGGGGGGAACTGGCTGCAGGTCGCAAAGCTGCATGTTTTTTCCATGAGGTTTTTCCCTGTTGGGCAGGACCAGGCATCCAGCCAAGCCCTTCACAGACAGTGTTGGAGCTGTGCTCAGGAAAGGCAAAGGGCCTCTGCTGATTGCTGGCTTGACATGGGCACCAGGCAGATGGCCGCGATGTATTTAGCGCATGAAGCTTCACCCGACACAAAGGGACCAGCTAACTCAGGCTTGGACATCTAGTTGTGTGAGCAAAATCCCGCTAATGTGTCTTGTTGTTTTAACTTTCTATTAGCTGCTAATGAAGAGGCAAGGACAGCACACTCGTGCTTCAGTGCTCAGAGAGAAGGAAGAGGTGAGAAGTGGTGCCCAAAGCCCTTAATCAGTTTCTAAACACAGCCATTATCGCAGCAATAGCCTGATACAAGCGTGACGTGCAAGGTGCCTATTCTCCTGTTTCCTGCTCTGCACGTCTGGGTGAGGCGCACATGTGGGTGTATCAGGCCACTCTCGTGTCCCTCACTCACCTGCTTTCCACCCCACAGGCATTTGGGACTGTACCTGGAGCCTGAGCCATGCCGGCCACTCAGCACAGTCTTGAGGGAATGGAGCAAAACTCCTGCCTGCTCCTTACAGAGGTCATGAGATGCCCAGGCAGCCAGCATCAGACTCTCTGCCGTCAGAAGAAACATCCTCCTGGCACCCACTGGCCAAATGTCCTACCATCTTGCCACTGGCCTATATTCAACCTCTACTAAAGGTCCGTTTGTCAGCTACCCTGTGGTCAGGGTATCACTCTCATGCATGCAGCCTATGGAGGCAAAGAAGGCTCTGGCCTGGTTTGAGCCAAACCAGGCCAAATAGCCTTAGAGAACCCAAGGTCACTGCTTACGAGTAAAGAGCCAAAGGGGGTTGTACCTGCAGGGAGTAGTGGACGGGGCAGGTGACCCAGGATTGACCAGCAAGGTATTCCATCCCATACATGTCATTCTCACTTTCCTGTTTATCACTAACCCACTGCCTGGGGGTGGGGCCCAGGAGGGAGGGGCCCTCCTGTCTCCCACTGATTGGTACCAGCTTTGCCAAATCTCCAGTTAAAAGCCTGCAGGTGTGATGGCAGTGGAGCTACTGCATTTTCCCCTCTGCCTGTGCTGGGTGGAGGTACTGCATTTTCCCCTCTGCCTGTGCTGGGGGGAGCAACTCTGCCTGAGGAGGATTTCCAAGCTCTTGATCTTGGTTTTGTGTATATTTGTATATATTTGATTATTTCTATTATTACTATTATACTCTTTTTCATTATTATAGTTTATTAAAACTGTTTTAACTTTCCAACCCATAAGTCTCTCTCCCTTTTCCCTTTTCCCTTTCCCTTGGGGGGGGGAGAGGGTTAACAGAGAGCATCTGCCACCTGGTTAATAGCCAGCCCAGCTTTAAACCGTGACAGGCTCTCACAAGGTAACGCTGAGATCAGCTATCCTTAGAGAACATTTATGTGCTTGGTGTAAGGTCAGACAAGTTCCCCGTAACGTGTGTCTGTCCCACAAGTTTGCCACAAGCTTCCCTTCATGACCCACTGAGGCTTGGAGGAGGATCCCCTTTGCAGGGGATGTGTTTGTATGCTACAGTCGATGCCTGCAGCCTGTTCTGTGATAACCAGCTGCTGTTTCAGACCCTCACTTAGGTCACTGCCCCCAGGTAAACCATTCTATTAATTACATGGCAAACATCCCTATCCTCAGAGCTCACAGCTAATATCACACCGGGCAGCTATTGATCTAAGGCGACCTGGAACAGCCAGCTCTCAGATGAGCGTAGCTTCTCAGCTACTTTGATTTCTGTCACCAGTTGTGTGGGAAGCTCCTCCCATGCTCCAGGTTTCTTCTGAATAATGCAATCCCCTGTCTGCACTAGCTGTCTGGCACCCAAACATCTGTCCACAGCTGGGCAGTTCACGGAAATCACCACATGCAGTGAGTGTCTCCAACGTGCCAGGAGTGAACTCCCTCTGGGATTGATGCTGCCTTATAGGATGACAGAAATCAGGGATGACATGCTTTGTGCCTCCTCCTAGACCTTGCCTATGTCCTTCTGCAACAGCCAGGCAGCCACCAGGCACTGCACATCTCAAAGCACAGGCTCACTCCTGTGGCTCTGGCAGAAGAGGGTGGATGTGAGCAATGTGCAGCCCTAAGGGTGTCTCAGCTAAAGAGGAAGGCAAAGAGCATTTCTGTCTACAGGGCTGGGGAAGACAGAGCTGTTCCTTGCCTCAGGAAACAACACAGAAGTTCACAGGTTATCTAAAGTCAGTCAAGTCACCAAGGAACCTGGGCTCCTCCCAAAGACCGTTCCCCCAACCCTGGCACCTGCGGTATCTGTGTGGCCAGGCACAGAGGAGGTCTTCTTCTGTACTTCCCTGCAGCTCCTTTGTATGGACCTGAGAAACACTGGCTGACATGCACAAGGACCAGGCACAAGTCCATTCTGCAGTGGAAAGATGTCCTTGGAGCAAATTAATGCATCAGCCTTTGCTCACGGACTTCTTTGAACAGAGGGGTTTTTTTGTTGTTGTTGGTTAGTTGGTTGGGTTTTTTTCCAAGCAGAAAAAGAGCCTTGGCCAGGAGCCTGCTGTGATCAGCCACCCCAGGTCCTGTGCTTCTTGCCTCTGGGCCTCGCTATCATCCCAAGGCCTTGGGCTGAAGAGTGCTCTGAGCCTTTGCTTCTCACGTACAGACATTTCCTTGCACCCACACAGTATGCAGCAAGCAGAAGGCTCTCGTGCTCTCGCTCAGGCGTAGCACAGTCTGATTCCCCGTGCATGGCAACAACGCACTGCTGGCAGCCTCTGCCTCTTGTACTGGTGTGCAGCCCCCAGCCCCAGGCTGCCAGGGGCAGGGGCTGCCTCAGCCTGGGATGTCAGAGTTGGATGAAATCTCCAGGCTGCTCCCAGCAGGGAGTGGTGTGTCCAAGATGCTCCTGGAGCCAGTCAAAGCTTCCCTTCTTTCCCACCTGCTTTCCTAGTGGAGGTTTGGTCTGGTGTGCTGGGAAGAAGACCCATTACCGCAGCCCCCTTGGAGGGGCAAGTATCATGTGTAAGTAGGTGGCCGTCTCAGGTGCTGATTTTTAGCAGAGTCTTCCTGCTGACTTAGTGCATCAGTGAGCAACTCTCTCCACCATCACAGATAAGAAGGCAGCGCATTAAAATCACCAGTGAGGAGGTTCATGTTCGACAGGGACTACCAGAGCCATAACCTTAGGGCTTTTAGCACGGCTGGGGTTAGTGAGCGTCGGGAAGGTGGTCCCTGGTTGCCTGAATCAACAGTGATGCTGGGAACTTGGTTGCACATCTCCATGTTTGAAGTCACCCTGCTGCCCTAGAGCTTTCAGTGGCTGGGACAACAAGATGGGCAAAGAAAAGGTGCTTGCTATAAGGCTTGGTGAATTTAATTTTGCAGACTATCAAGGCATTTTTCCCCACATATAAATACAAGTTTTGCAAGTTGCGTACAACCATTATCACTGATTACAGACATGCTTTGCAAAGTGTTCAGTGAGTACAGAAGAGCAAAGACTGTACCTGGATGCATGAATTCAATGACACTTTAAAAAGAAGTTTCTAATGTTAGAAAGAGTGGGGGTCAGGGCCGCAGCCGATCAGTGAGTCAGAAATCTCAGTTCAGGATGTTAAGTCAAGTGCTTCACGGCTGCCTGAGCTGAGCCTGTCACTGGTGGGGACAGAAGGTGTGACTAAGAGGGAACCTGTTTGAAGGTGGCAGGAAGGTGTTGTAGGAAAATAGTCTGTAAAGCATTCAATGACAGTAGGGAGTCCAAATTCTCAAAGCAGGGCTGGAGGGGTTTTTTTTGTTTTAACTCTAAATGAGCAACACCACTGACAAAACTGCGAGGGAAGTACTGTTTCTACAAAAATAATGGCTGACCCAGAGCCTGTTCTGGGACATACAAAACATCTGTCCCTGGAGCAGGATTGGAGCTAAAACACTCTCCTGATAAATGGGGCTGCTGACTCAAACCCCTGCTGCTTGAGAAGTGTCTGGCCCAGGTCCACAGCCAGTGTGCCTGTTGCACAGACATTTTCAGCAACAGAAGTAATTTAGGGTGACATTTATCTCACCTAACTGCAGATCTCCCCAGGACAGTCTAGTGAAGAAGCATCTCAGTGCAGCCAAGGAAGTTCCCATGCCAGGGAAAGTGTCCTGGGGCATCCCTAGGTGGTTATCCTGCTCATCTCCTCTTCTCTAGGCATCCCTGGCCGATGCTGGGGAGTGGATACCTAACAGGAGTGATCTTCAGCCTGACCTGTGCATCCATTTCTATGTCTTCGTATTCCTCAGTGTTTCCAGTATGCACTTCTCTATCTGACCTAGTTGCCTTAACCTACTTTATAAACAGTAGGCAGGGACGTTAGGTTTCAGTTGCCTCCTGGTGAAGCCAGTACCCCAAACGGGACAGAAAAATGTGTGCTGGGAGGTGCTGTCTCCCATCGACAGTGAGGAGAGCTGGGCGTGACCAGCACAGCCAGAGGCATCTGTCTTAAAGACAGTGAGAGGCAAAAGAGGTGGGTCTCACCCATTGTCAGTCTGACCAGAATGCCTCATTTAGGTGCTCGGGGCTGGTCCACACTGGGACGTGCAGACAGTTACATGTCCTTGTGCAGGATGCAGCTTCCCTCCAGGAAGGTATGCAGGCAGCAGGTCTCAAGGACGATGTAAGCACCTTCCCACATACAAAGTCCTGAGAAGTGCATTTGCTACAACTTCCTCATATATGGACAATACTTCTTCTCCATGTACAGAAACCCAGGTATATGGTTAGGTGATGTGAGATGGGAAGGGGGATAAGGGGATAGACCTGGACTGTACATGAATTAGGGCAGCTCTTTGGAAATAGATGAATGACAATTATAAATATTCCAAAGAGAAAAAAAATATTACCCTGTTATTTCTTTGTACTCCCTTATCTACTTCTCTCTCATCTGTCAGTCTTGCAAATTCTGTGACCACCATTTCAGTTTAGGAATTTGGAGCCTTGAGGGCTTCTCTACACAATCATGATTCAGGCTGGGTTATTGTTAACCAAAAAAGCAGCAAAGAATAAGAATGCTTGTTGGCTTGTTAGCAATGTTTATTTTGCTGGATGCTGATAGACAAGCAAATGATGTATTCGTAGTGATTTTTCTGTTAAAGACATTTGAGGAGAGCCATTTCAACTCGTGAAAGTACACTTGTTACAATGGAAATGTCTCCAATAAAGCTGAAGTCCTGGATCACCTCATTTCAGGTGCAAGAATCTCTCCAGGGTCTGTTACATGCTAAACGGTGCACTTTTGCAAAATCCACAAACTTCATAACAAGCTACGGACCAAGATTTTTAACTCATAACAGCCTGGCAAGATGATCAAATCCGACAGTAAGCCTGAACACAAAATTTGAAGGTAGTTGTTCTTTAAAAAATGTTTATTTCTTTTCATCAAAAAGTAACCCCCAAACTTTTAGGTCTTCAATCAAGTAGCATTGAGTTCGGGATTCTGATTTTTCCAGAAAAAAATGAGAACTTCTCTTGGAAAAGGAATTGCTTTTCCTAAAATAGAAACAAACACATTCTCAAAAAAATCCTAACCAGAACCCAGTTTTCAATTGAAAAACAGTTTTCTCCAGAGTATTTTGAGCACAGCTTTGTGAGCTGGTCATTGTAATCACCCCCATCCCTGTCTAAGTACTGAGTTGCCTTACACCTTAGACCCCACTGGCACCATTCTGACCAATAATAACTGATATATATCACAGAATCACAGAATCACAGAATGTTAGGGATTGGAAGGGACCTCGAAAGATCATCTAGTCCAATCCCCCTGCCGGAGCACGATTACCTAGATCATATCACACAGGAACGCGTCCAGGCGAGTTTTGAATGTCTCCAGAGAAGGAGACTCCACAACCTCTCTGGGCAGCCTGTTCCAGTGTTCGGTTACCCTCACTGTAAAGAAGTTTTTCCTCATATTTATGTGGAACCTCCTGTGTTCCAGCTTAAACCCATTGCCCCTTGTCCTGTCAGTGGATGTGACTGAGAAGAGCCTGGCTCCATCGTCATGACACTTGCCCTTTACATATTTATAAACATTAATGAGGTCACCCCTCAGTCTCCTCTTCTCTAAGCTAAAGAGACCCAGCTCCCTCAGCCTCTCCTCATAAGGGAGATGTTCCACTCCCTTAATCATCTTCGTGGCTCTGCGCTGGACTCTCTCTAGCAGTTCCCTGTCCTTCTTGAACTGAGGGGCCCAGAACTGGACACAACATTCCAGATGAGGCCTCACCAGGGCAGAGTAGAGGGGGAGGAGAACCTCTCTTGACCTACTAACCACACCCCTTCTAATACACCCCAGGATGCCATTGGCCTTCTTGGCCACAAGGGCACAGTGCTGGCTCATGGTCATCCTGTTGTCCACTAGGACCCCCAGGTCCCTTTCCCCTACGCATATATTAGCACATGGCAGTGATTTTGCTTTGAAACTCCAGAGGGAGAAGAAAACTAAGCTGAAAATTTAGGTGCCAGAAGACTTCTTTCACTAGTCATGACACAATGACATCTTCTGTAGCCTTCTGCTCTCCAGTGTCACGTCCAACAGTTACCCGCAGATAGTATTTTAAGACAGAAGGACACATATATTTGATTTTTTCCCTTTGGCCATTGCTACTGAGACATCAAGTCTATTGAAACTGCATTCACTTTCAATTTTGGGCAGGACTAACCATGTTGCTAGCTCCTGTTTCTTGACGGTGGTGGGATTGTGAGACAGTGGGTAACACTGACAGGTTAGCTTCCCTCTCCATCTTTGCTGAAGTGTGTTGGTCTGTGTTGGTCTGTGTATGTTGGGATGCTTCTGTTCTTCTATCACTTTGAAAATATTTCCTCCTAAAAATATCATTACATTTTCCCCAAAAAGAAAACACCTACATCTCTGAAGATGTAGGTGTTCCTTGTTCCTTGGAAATGTCATGTAGCGAAGCTTTGAAACAGCAAAAAAGGAAGTAAAATCTAGGCAAAAAAACTCCAGTGTTTGAGCTCAAATTAATCAGAGAAAGTGTTGGGACTTGGTAGCTTCTCAAATCATTTGAATCTTGGCATCTCCAGTGGGCAGGATTTTGATCTGTGCTGTGACAGTGCAAGAGAAGAAACTCTCTGTTGGACATAGGTCACTGCAGGCCTTTCATGTCTTCAGTAACTCTTCAGAAGAAGATGCTTTGGCCCCAGAAGAGTCACTCCGAGTACCTAAACTTCCCATACAGTTAATGGAGAGAGGAAGATGCTCAAGGAAGGTTCTTAATGAGCTGCCTGGGTCTGTCCAGAAACATCAGGAAGTCTTGCTAGCTCAGTAGAACAGGCAACTGCTCACATCCAAGGAATGGGAAGCTGCTTGGGCTGTACCATGAAGGAACAGCAAGGATATGTTGGCACAGTCATGTTCTCGGTGTTTGAAGCCAAATTCAGTACACCATATAGTCTTTGAAGAGGGGAGGCTGGTTGCAGCACTTAACAAGGATACTGGAGGCTTGGCCTGCAGGAAAGGGAACAAACTCTCATGTCCTTGCTTGCAGGTGAGTGCCAAACCACAAACCAGAAACAAGTGGGAATAAGCTTTCCTTCCTGCCAGACACCTTGAGCAAGCCATTGCTCAAGCTCTCTTCTGCAGCATCCCCAGGGAGTGAGCCACATACCCGGGTCAGCTGAGCAAAACACTTTCACTGACAACAAAAAGCAGATCAGAGGTCTGGTTAGTGTTTGGTATGTCGAGGGCTTTCACTCAGATGTTCAGAGCAGACGTGGGTTGCTGAGGTACCACCCCCCATCAGCAGACCACACAAGTTGCCTTGGCCTCATCTTCAGCAAATGTGGCAAAAAGTGAGTGTGACCCTGGTGGCCACCATTACTGCAACTCCACTGTGATCAGCTGTTCACTAGTTGATGAGAGTTTTTTACGGATGTGTTTCTCCAGCATCCTTGACAGATCAGAGAGTCTCAATCTCCCCAGACAGATTTGCCAGAAGTCATTTGAGAGACCTCTGGGCATTATTCTGCACTCTAGAAATTTGTGGAATTTGCCGTTCAAAGCTCAGTCCATGCACTTTGCTAGTGTGAAATCAAAAGAATTCCCTCAAATAAGAAACGTCATCTATCGAAAAAATTTAGGCCCTAGTTCTAACAGCCAGTTCAGTTATTCCGTGACACAACTGATGAAAAATAGGAATGAGCTATACTAGCAACACATGTATTTATATAACAGATAATCACATCACTGACATAAATATATTTGCTTGTATGTGTGTGTATATATATATTTTGAAAATAGCTAAACACTAAGACAGATAAATAAGATATTAGAGTACTTACCTGTCTACCTACCTACCTAACAGCCCTTACATCTATCTGCTACTGTACGTCCCAGAAAGTAGGTATGATACAAGCTGTTTAGATAAATCTTCTGGGGTTTGTCTGGCCAGAGATTTTCCACAATCCAGACTCCCCATGCTCTCTTCCTAGTGAACAGAAAGAAATAGCCACAAGAGACGCAGTTCCTGACATTGTCCCAAGAGCCTGGGACACCTAGGTCAGATCCTGTAGACACCTGGAGAAACATGATATGAAACCCCACTGTTTCCTACCATGGGATTTGTTTGATTTATCTTTGTTGTTTTTCTGATAAAGCCGAGGACTATTTCCGCCAGCTGTGCAAAGCAAAGCAGGCCAGGGGTTCGAAATAGTTTCCTGAGGTGAAGATCCTGGACTCACATTTCCAGATGAAAACCTGTGGGGTGGTGGCTGTTCACCAGCGCTTAACTGTCTGTATCAGAGGCATGTGGTGCTTTTCTCATCCTGTAGCAAAGAGGCACCAGGGTGCTGGGTGGCTTTGCACCTGGAGCGTGCACGGGCTGCTTCAATGCTCCTGTCAGCTCAGACCTTTTCTCTGCATGAGGTCACTTCACAACACATTATGGTCTTCAAAAGTGATGACAAGGTGGTGGCTCCTACTTAAACAGTAGAGGTCTTCATCCAGGCAAAAGCCACCCAGCAAGTAGCCGCACAGAGCTGTGACTAGATGTTTAATAAAGGCGCATTTTTGCTGGACCTCTCACCATGGGGGTCTTCTCCCCAAACTGACTCGTTACATAACGTTGTGCGGCGCAGCCCCATGATGCCAATGAGTGCTTTGAGGGGAGAAGAAAAGGCAGCAATGACATAAGGCGGCGCAACACCAGGGCATGACCTCAGATGGAGGGCTGCAGGGCTCTGTAGGAGCAGGCCAAAGGCTCCCAGAAAACAGAGCAAGGTCTCAAAACATCCACTGTTATCTGAAAGCTTGACCTGATGTGAAGCACAGCTCAAGCTGTAACAGTCACACATCTCCCAGCATCCACATCAAACAGGTCCTGCTGTGGGAGGACTGAGCTTTTGTTAGTTTTCAACCCAAATCCCACATTCCGGAGTGTGTGCTTTCTGGTTTATTTTCCTCCAGGAGAAATGGCCTCACCAAAAGGTATCAAGTACTCTCCTAAGAGAACTGATGAGATAATAGAGTTAGCTCTTCAACATAGCCTGGATGCCGGGTTTTACAGTCATTCTGATCCTCATTCATATGACTGAAGTTCATTTTTTGATTAGATGATGGCATATTAATCACAGTATTCTCCAATACCAATAGGTCATGTTTGATGCTGCCTACTCCAAACTCCAAGTCATCCCTGAATTTATGGGGTTGCCAACTCATCCTGTGTCTATGGAAAATTAATAAAGATATGAGCTCCCGGTTCTCACTGCTGTTCTTGCTTAGTGACTGCTTCTAGTTGTGCATCCCAGGAGTTTTACGTATGTGAGCTTACAGAGACTGAAAGGAGACACTGCTCTGCTTGGCTACCCATGTCTCTTCTGTGCTGTGCAAATGGGCACATTTACCTAAAGAGCTGTCTCATGTTCAGAGGAATTTTGGGAAGAGAGTGTTCAAGGCAGTGAAACCACCAAACTGTTGGTTATTACCACTGTGCTAGACATCCAAAACAACACTAGTGGTCCCCAAAAGTTTGCAGATGCTTCTCCTCTAAAGCACTACAGGTTTGTAGTGTGATAACATGGTGGTCCTGTCAGGGAGACAACAGCAAACATTAAGCAGAACTTCTTGGCAGTTTGGCAATGGGAAAAGGATGTGACATCCATCCTCAGGATTCAATACAATTTTTTCAGTAAAGTCCAGCAGGGTCTAACACAGATTTGTCCCTTCCTATGTGTGTGGAGCATGTTTAACCTCTGCATAGCATCACTAGGGGAAAACCATACAAGAATATTTTGTCAAACAAATGGTGGACAGTACTGCTCCAGAGGGTAAATGAGCAGTCTGGAGCCAGGCCACTGTGTTCTGGAGAGCTTTTCAGTGAGGGTTAGCACAGTCTGTCTCCTGACTGAACAACCCTTCCTACACCCGGCCCCGACTGAATCCCTCCAGGCTGACAGGACTCTGGCTTCAATTGCACCCTCACAAGGGGATGGGGGCAGCTCTTTGGAGGTGATATTTTCTTGCAGCTGCATGGACAAGAGCAAAGCAACACTTGGGAATACAGAATGCATTGTCTGAGATTCAGTTGCCCAAACAGAGGTGCTGTGTAGGCTACGCTGGGATATTCTGTCTGGTCTTCAGTCGCTTTGCAATGGGGCAGTCTCCCATAGGACCTGTGTTATCTTTGCCAGCTGTGTGTGGATGTCTTGGATATCTTAGACATCTAAGATAGCCCTGGGAATTAAGATTTAGGCAACTAAGTGCCTTCCCCACCACCACCACCTGTGAAATACTTTGGTTGTTACCATGTCCTGTTCTTATAAAGAAGACATTTATATACTCCAGTCTACAGTTCTTGTCCTTCCTGCAACCCAGTAAAAAGCATTCAAAGGAAACATGAGTCCTTTGAAAACATCCAGGTTGCTCACAGCAATCAGATTGCCATGGGGTCGTAATGCAAAGGCTTGTTTTAAATCAATGACAGCCCTCGTATTAGAGCTCTGACAGAACTACTGATTCATAAAAGAGCTGCTATTCAGTGCGAGGAAGGGCCATTAATCACGCTATGATCCTTTTCCAGAGCTGGAAATGCCAACATTAGGTTTTTATATGTTACTTTTTTATGATCTATGTTACAGTGAAGGTTTCCAGCATCCCATTGCTCTTAATGCTGTACAAGTCCAAAGGTTCAGTATTGTAAATGGGGCAAATTTTGTAGAAGAGGCAATGTCTTTAATTAGCCCAGGGGAAACCTTAGGAAGAAATGCAGAAACTTTCCTGAACTTTGCAGAAGCTTTCTCTTCACACTTCTGTACTAGGTTTGAAATGGCTTTTGGTGCCCCAAAGCTCTGTGCATTTTCCCAGTCATAGCACATGACATTGATCCCTTGGCACTTGGGCATGGACCCAAGTCCACTCACAAGCTCCAGCTTGCCCCAAGCTCAATCTATTTGGAGTAAAGCCTGTGTCAGGCATAAATTTGGGATCAGATGTGGACTAAGGCAAGGAGAAATCTCAAACTCGTGCCATCTCTCAGCATGGACCTAGGAGCATGTGTGCCTGCAACGTGGACCAACATCAAGAGAACTGAGAGCTGATGGAATTATTCAGTGGCTGGATTCAGTGAGCACACCCAGGACCAGGGATGGGAATGCACTGTCTGTGAGCCACGGATCAAGGTTTTGCTTTGGCCAGTGCTCCACCTGCCAGTGTAGACATATCCAGAGGAACTTAACGGTACAATGCAGTACTGACCTCCCCATGAGATGATGTTTCCTTCCATAGCCATCTGGATGACACTTCAGCAATGTTGTACTGTAAATCTGGAAGCATAATGATCATAATTATCTCACATCTGTTCATAACTGTTATCACTGCCCTGGCAGGCTTGGCTGAAGCTGATATTAGCTGTTTTCCTACTTGGTAGTAAATTGTAAGTGATAGGCATTATGTCTGGTAGCATTATGTATCTATCTGTTGAATTTAACCTCCTTGCCTTTTTCCTTTGGACCTTAAACGTGCTTTATTATATCAAATAGCAATTAACATTCCTCAGGGGTGAAGGTAGCTACATGTTGTGTTTACTGAGGCGGCCAGCTGTCGCCACTTGGCAAGCAACTTTTATCATAAGCTGGCTGAATTCAACATATATCAGCATTTATCAGCCCAGACTTTGTCAGTTTTATAAATGAAAATCGAGGGACAATAAATCTTTTGGTGCCCAGGTGACACTGCATACATCAGAGAGCATATTTACCAGGCTGAGTGGATTCAACCAACAGAAGGCATCTAAGGTTTTGTTATTTGATCTGTATTGAATCTAGCCTCAGGTGTCTTTTTTGGTGCGCAATCTACATCTGAAAGCCTTGGTGATATGTGTGCTGCGTGGTCCCATTTGTTTTCTTCTAGGCTGGCTGCTGCAGCTTTCACTCCTCCTGCTCAGTAATACATGAATATTTCCACTGACTTCTGTTGGAGTGTGTTTGACTCAGCATCCATAGCATAATTAGTAAGTGTCCTCACTTGTGTGGGCTGGAGCGCAGAGCTGGTAGGAGAAACACACTGAAGGGGGAGAAGCCTTAATTTTTAGATGCCTTAAACACAAAATATTGCTCTATTAATTTGCAATCATGCTTTAGTGCCGTCTCAGCAGATGTCCTCTGAATCTTCCAGTGTTAACTAGGACTCATAGGTGACATCTATACCAGTAAATCAAATGGGTCAGTATCTGTTGTCTGACCTTGGGGTGTAAGCGGCAGGCTGCTGCTCACATCCATACAACTAAATCCTTTTCCACCCCGGAGTGGGTGGTTCATCCATAGCACCTACTGGGAACAGTTCTGTGCTACTCCTGAACCATGTCCAGGCTAGCTGGCACGGGATGAAACTCTGCCAGGGAGTGTGCTGCAGCCCTAAACAGTGCAGGTGACTGCAGGACAGGGGCCAAACCCTGCACTTGGGGATAATTTAGGTCATGTATCACTGCCCTTGCCTTGGGCGACATGGAAGAGGGGCATGTTTTGCAGTCAATGATTTAACACGTCCTGGAAGACGTGGCCGATACAGTGTATGGCAGCATGGGATGTCCTCTAGAGCATCATTTTCACTTCATCATTGCATCCACGGTCCATAATGCTAATGGAAACCCAACCTCAGGGAGCGTTTACACTTGTATGCAAAGGGAGGAATTGGAACATTTGAGGTTCAGGAGCAAATTCTTATCCACCATGTCAGTGTGTCCTCCAGCCAAAGGGTGGACAGACAGCAAGGGCTGTAAGGCAGTAGCCATCAGTGAGGGTCATTAAGACCATGTTTGTATTGTTTAATAGACAAGGGCCAGGGAGTAATGTCTAGTAAAACTCAAATGGCACCGAATGGCTCACTGCCCACCCTGCAGTGCGCTAACCTCTCCCTTTGCAGAGAACCAGGTGGAGAGGTCCATCCATAACAGCAACAGGGAGGTAGGTAACACCTAAGTAGTGTGGCTAAGCAGGGATCCAGTGCTCAGGCTTTCCCTAGCCTGTATTTAGCAATCTATATCATGCTGCTGAGTTAAGATTTCCAAGAAGGCACTGGTCAGCCCCCCAGAACTCTTTGCTGTGACAGTGTCAGTCTTTTTACTTGACTGCAGTGATGAAAATCCTTGTGCTAACATGCCTTCAGCCACCTGCTTTACAGCATGAGCACAGGCTGGTTCACTCAAGAACTGGGAGACCTTCCATGATCTTCCCACAGTTCATCCCAGAAGGAGGGAAATGTTTCAGAGATGATTCAGTTAATTGTGTCAGTCTCAGAGTGTCGCAAATCAAAGAACAGTGAGCTATGCCCTTGCAGGGACACCACCTGGCATGTGCAGAAAGAGAGGACATATAGTAATGTTGTGGGCTGTGCAGTGAATACTCTTGCGTCAGGTGGGACAAACGTGAGCTCCTAAACCTGTGCTCATATATGTAGGTTAACCGCATCATAAACATAGTCATGGACATGGTACAAAGGAAAGTATTCATCTTCTTTTTGGTTGAGACACAAATCTCTTACAACTTCCTTATGTTTCCCTTCCCTCAACATAGTTCCGTAGCAGATCTTTTATGTCAAGCTTTTCCAAGGCCTGGCTGTGTAAGATGAGCTATTCACTGCTTATTTAATTATAAATCTTTAGATTGCACCAGGTTTATGTCTTTTGACAACTGTCTCCTCCTCATTCTCTTGTTCAAAGCAGAAGTTAAAATTTCCAAGGCTGTCTGCTTCCAAATCTTCCCTCCTTGGATGGAGCCAGGACATTTTTAATGACAAGCAGCTGCCTATTGTTCATTGTCATTACAGCAACATGCAAATCCTTTGGGAGGTGGCACCACAAGGAGACCACTGCTCCTAGAAAGTTCCCAGCACATTTGCTGGCAAAGCGTGCTCTCCAATGTCAGTGCCATTCCCACTGGCCTCCGAGACTGCAACATGAAAATAGCAGAGTTGAAGAATGAACAAAGAACAGAAGTTATGAATGCAGTGAAGAATAACAGGTAAGGATGAAGCTTATGCACATGGGGGGGAACTCAAATAACCTGAAGCAATGTATACATGTAAGCTGCGGGATGAGCTAATTGCTGTATACAGAGCTTACAGTTTTGCAAAGATGGGAGTGAACTCAGGAGCTGTACAATACATCCATGTCAACCTGCCTACAGCACAAGGATAGTTTTGTGAAAGGTCAAAAGACACAGAGAAAGTGTAGGTGCTTTTTCTTCACAGCAAAGTCTGAAAATCAGCTTGCAACTTCCCCACCAATGAAGAATAGACCAGATGACATAGTTACATTTTAAATAAAGACATTTCAGAGTGAGGAAAAGGCTACTAGAGTTGAACATAATTCAGGAGGTAAGTAAGGAGAAGAGGATGTTGGTGGCACTGCTGGCTGAACACAAAAACATGCAACAGAGGTGTTTGCCCCAGAAGAACAGAAAGGGAAGAGGCTAGAACCTCCTACCTGTGCTGGACAGCAGGGCTCATGGCTGAGACTGCTGTTTCCCCTGCCTTTTTCTTGTCCTGTGAAAAAAAACAGGGAATTAATTTATTCTCTTTTCCTTCTTCCTTATTTTTCAGCTGAAAACAGCCAAGCTCGCTCTCTCCCAGCTTCCCTGCTCCCAGAGGAAGAGGGCACAGCACAACCAAGGTCAGGACTGCAAAGGGATGTGCTTCTGCTCCTCTCCTGCTGTCCCCACCGGAGGCAGAGTCGGTGACCATGCTAGGACACGCTCCTGACAAAGCAACTAACTTCTAAGGGCCTCCTAAGCTGCAAAACAGAACCCTTTAAAGGACTGGTTCCCTACAACTTTCTTTGCTAGTGAACTATAGTAATAACAATTGTAAAAACATGACATTCCTGTACCATGTAATTCCAAATTCTCTGCTGATGATAAGTGATGCTCTGAAGTCTCTGGAGGTGGCATGCTGTTACCTGGGCTTGCAGATTTTCTTCCATATCTCCACTACTGCTCCATTTGCTAAAGCTAGTAAGTCCACTTGTACCTGTTCCATCCTGAAATCTCATACTTCCTAACACACTGTGATAATTTCTTGAAACTTTCTCCTCATCTGAAAAAATGGAGCTGTTGGAAATGCATCCTGTGCCCACTGGCAGGTGACAGGTGCTCCTAGACCTTGCTGAGGTCTGATACCCTGTTTCACTGTTCATGCATCAGAGGTGTACCCTCCATCACCCTCCCACTGCCAGGGTGACCTCCTCCATTCCAATACCAAGTTCTGCTGATTTTTTTTTTTTGCTTGGTCTTTGCAGTTTATTGATATCTCTGTAAATTCCCAGCTGTCTTCACAACAGTGAAGCATTCTTGGTTTGTGTCCTCCTCATTAACACAACAAGAAATGACAACTCCTGTGCCACTCTTGCCATTTCCTAATTCAAAAGGGACAATATGAAGCCAACCAGTTCTTTGTTACTTTGATGCCATTTTCTGTGAGTCACCAGATGGGAAATAATAGAGACTAGATGGGCTCAGAGAGGGAGTTAGTTGTTCAAATTATGAACACTCCATTCCATGAGGTTAGGTGGCCAACCCTGGCAGCAGAAGCCTTGCTGATGGATTGGGCACCTGATTTTTCAGTTCTTGACACAGGCAGAGTAATCACTTCAAGATGACACTGTGATCCTTGTGCATCTGTGGTTTTGCAGGTGAATGCTAGGGCATCTGATACTGGAGGAGAAGAAACTGGCAATCTGTCCCATCGCTGACATATACATAAATTCCCACAGCCATAAACAGGGATCATGCTTTGCACTATGATCCATTGAATCCCAACTGAGTCGACTGGCCTCAAGCCCTCTCAGGAAAACATATCTAAAGGGACATGGGACTGATGGCTCTTCATTTCACATGATCACTGAACCCAAACTCTGCTATCACTGCCAGGGTCGCTGCTGTTGCTTTAAGTGATGTATGACAGGCTGAAAAGGTGGTCCTCAAACTGGGGTGTGTGCAAGACAATCCATTGTGGTGTGGGAAGAAAATATTTTTTGTACCATTAATAAATAAAATAATTTTAAAATATTTGTTTAAGAATAGTGTTTATTTCATCTTTATCTCATCCTTTTTAATTTCTATCATCTTTCATGTTTTATAATGTTCATAATATATTAGCACAGTAGCACATGTATGTAATTTGTAAATAAATATACATATATTTAGAGTACGGACTTAAAAAATTTTTATTGATAAGGGTGTGCGATCAAAAAGGTTTGGAGACCACTGGGTTAAAAGATGGTGCTGACAGAGGACATGTTAACCCTGGGGTTTTGACAAGGGCTACAAGGTCACACCCAGCCTGTGCTGTGAACTGTGGCTCTGATTCAGGTCATCCCACTGGAATTTCAGGTTTTTTTTCTTTCTTTTTTTTTTTTTTTTTTTTTTAACAGAATGCCTATATGTTCCCTAAGTTTCTGAGGAGGAAAACTTGAACACATTAACTAGGAGCTTGAGAGAATGTAGTGGCCTACTCAGGCATCTCCAGAGAAGCCCTAGCTCCAAGAACCACAGCTCTTGTCAGCCCTTCCCACACTGTACCAGAGATGGCTCTGGTTGTGGCAGAGGTAAGAGATGCAGCAAGTCCAAGATGTGCTCAACTGCTGAGACAGTTCATGAGGGCTGCTTTGTGGAGGAAGAGGGAAAACCTCCAGAGTGGAGCAGGGAACCTACTGCAGTGCCTGTGTGGGCATGGGGTGTGCGTGGGGGAAGGAGCTGAGAATGTGGAGCCTCAGAAACCCTCACCATGGCATGGCACAGACTCTGCAAGGCAAGGAGGGGCAGATCATCCCTTCCTCTGCATGCTGAGTGAGCCCAAAAGGGGCTGCATGCCATCAGCCAGCTGGGAACCATCATCCCATGTAGGGACACAGTCCAGGGGATGTGGCAACAGTATAAAAGAAGCCATGGGAAGTTAGGATGTGCTGTTTTCTGAAATAAGCAACAGAATAAGGGGAACCTTCCCATTGCTCCCAGTATGTTAGCAGGAGTCCAGAGGGGAAACTTCCACTGAGATCAGACAGAGTTTTTGTGAATCAATCATGGTGAGCCTTCAGTGGGGTCACTTCTTAGCTCTTTTTTGGGATTTTTCAAAAGTTTACCTCAGTAGAAGGGCAAAGTAGCCATAGATCCTAGGTGTGCCCCAAGCACCATTCTAGTTGTCAAATTCCAGTCACATTCAGACAATAATTTAATCTCCCCTTTCCCCCAACCTAAATTTGAATATTTTACAGACCATGTATCGACATTTCATTTCCAAATATGTTTGTCTGCCCCAATTTCTTTGAGTTTTAATAGGCTGAATAGTTTTGAAACAACAACAAAAGCAATGGATCTGCAGCATATTCGTTTAGTTTTGATTTGGGCTCTACTCTTAAACTCTTATCCCACCATTTCCAGCCTTATTTTCAATCAGCTGCTGTAGAAAGCAGCACATTTCTTATTCATTCTGCTGAAAGTCCAGTGCGGCCAGTGCCAAGCATGTCTGAAAATCTTATGCATCATCCTGAAGTTATTTTACCTTTGAAGATTTAATGTCAGCTTAATATTGGCAGTCTATCTCTCTTGAATCACCATCCTTTTAAGGGCATACAGGTATGTGGTTTCCTTATCCAGAGTCATTATGTGTGCATGGCTATGCCTGTGTTCACACCTTTCTTACTCCAGGATTAATCACCCCAGGTCCCATTGTCCCTTAACATCCTTCCATGTTTTGTCAGTCGTTTACAAGTCTATAACAGAGCGCTAGATAGCTCTTTAATGTGTTTTCAATAGAGTTTATATTAGATCAGGTACCCAGCCCTGGAGTGTTACTGGTTTTAAGGATAAGTGGGATGGTGGTTCAGCAGCAATTCGCAATTCTCAGCTGTGACATCATGCCTTGCCTTAAGTGTAGTATTATTTAAGGCTGCCTTTATGGTCATGCTTAACCCAGATTTCATCTGGATTTAAGTAGCAATGCTCAACATGCCTAAGTGCTCCAGAGACCTTTCCTGTGCATGCTGAGAAATAAGGAATAACTGATCCTACCAAGCTGCCAGCTGGCCCAGGCATCTCTTGGTCTTCCCAGAGACTATTCTAGGTTCATGCAAGGCCAAACCACAAAATTCGAGATAAAACAGAACAGAGCAGTCCTCTCTGACTGGCCACTGTCCCAGAGACCTCCACGAGCCCTGGAGAGATGCTCCTGTCTCTTACAGCCTTACTGAACTGCCTGACTGACAGCTAACCCTTAACCCTCCCCCGGACGTTTCTGCCCTGCCATAAGACGTTTCCCTTCTCCGTTGTTCCACGATCGCAGGTATAACACATCCTTCTGGTAAAAAAGCACCTGGATCTGAGGGAACGTGGCAGTCTGAACCATCTCGTGTAAAAAGTTTTACTGGCACCAGCCTTTTCATACCTAAAACACAAAGACAAATCTTGTTATACTGTCAGAGTGCAACATGCTGGGGAAACTCTTCTGTTCCTCTTCAGAAGGAACAGCATCGTGTTTCAAATCACAGTACTTTATTTTGGAGGACCCTCTGGAAGGAGAATGATCAGCTATTTACAACTTCTTGTAACCTGCCAAGTGCAGCTCACGGGGCTGCTCAGCTGGCAGAGAGCAAATCCCCCGTCAGCCTCAGGACCACACAGTGTCGGTGCAAGACATCCGCAGAGCGGATCCGTGGCTGGTTTGGCCATTAAAAAGCCCGTGGCTGCTGGGTTCGGTTTGCCCAGCACGCCTCGCTCTGCTTGGACTCTGCCAGAGCCCCGGCGGGATCGGACGGTTTCCCTTTGAAGCCGTTCGCGGCGTTCCTTCAAGGACGAGCCCCGTAGGACCTCACGGTGCTTTAGCTTTGCCCCGCAGCCCTTCCCACGCCGTGGTTACGTGCACACCCACGCACGCGTTGATGTCGGCTTGCGGGTGCCCCGAGGAGGGACCCGCGCGGGGTGAGGGCGGCGGTGGCTCCGTGCGGCAGGACCCGGCGTGCCCGCGCTGCCGTCCACCGACGCCAGGGGGCGCTGCGGCCCCACAGTTGGCGGCGCGGTGCGGGGCCGCGGTCCGACGGGGCGGGCCGGGCGGGGGGCGCGCAGGGGGACGGGGCGCCGCCGTTCGCGGAGGGGGGGAGGGTGTGGGCTCGCACGGGCGTCAGGGGGGCGAAGCCTGCTCGGGAGGCAGTGCCGGGGCCGCTGTGAAGGGCCCGATTCCAGGAGCTCCGCCGTCACGGCTCCAGGTCTCCTTCATCCCTCCCACCGCCTCCATCTCTGTGCTGCCCGGGAACGGGCTGCTTACATCCCCCACACCCCCCTTCCTTTCGGAGCTGTGTGCCACATCTCTGTCTAGCCAGAGGGTGGGTGAGAGCACCCCCGGCCATGCCTAAGGAGCCCCGAAGGAGGGGAACGCGTCCAAAACCTTCCCCGAGGAAGCGGCCCCTTGAGACGGGCAGGACGGAGGCAGAGCCCGGCCAACCCTCAGGCCACGCTGCCCTCGGGGCACAGGGGCCGGGGGGGGGGGTCGGGAGCAGGGCTCCGGGGGTCAGGATGGGACCCGCTCTGCAGCCCTGGCCCTGCCCTGCGCGGCCCCGCGGCCCTCACCTCTCCGCCTAAGTTAGGAGGCTGAATGGTTTTCTCTGCTGTCCCGTCCTCCCCCTTGCTCCTATAGAGTCCAGCAATTTAGCAAGTTCACCAAGCTGTGTCATGCTTCATGACTAATTCACGTATTTAAATGGGAACGGTCAAAGCTGGACTATTTGATGCCAGCCAAGCGCATTTATCAGGTCAAAAAAGCTCACAATGGCTGGAGGCTCCCCGTGTGTGTGTGCGGGTGTCTGACATAAGCGCTTGCTCAGTGCTGGGCCAGGAGCGTGTCCCCCCCCCCAAAAAAAAAAAATCAGGCCCACAAATAAATAAATAAAGCACTCAGATCGGTTGCAGGTTCCTAGAGCAGAGCTTCCCTCTGCCCCCGCCCCCCGGCCTGCCTCGGTCCCCCCCTCGGCCCCCACCCAGTTGTGCCTATAATTTGTGCTTCATGGAATTAATCTGATCAATTACAGCGGTTTTCACGTGGCTGAGCAGTTTCAAAGGTGCCACATTTTATTATTTGCTGACCCCCTGACATTGCAGGTGCAGATTTAATGATGGAAAAAAAGGGAAAAAAAAGAAACGGGGCGGGGTGGGGGGAAGTTAAATTATCCAAATGAACTTTTCTCTCCGGCGTCTCCACTGATATTACCAGAGAGGAGCGAGTGGGTGGATATTTGTGTGAGATACGAAGGCCTCCGGGCTGTGCCCGCAGAGGCGGCAGCGGGGCCCGACGGGACGCGCCGCCCCGACAGTCGGGGCAGCCCCGGGGGGCTCGGCAGAGCCCAGGCAGCATCTCCGTGCTGAAGGAAGGGGTGCCACGTTCAAGGAAAATGAGAAAACTGAAGTTCACGGCTCCGGGGCTGATAAATGTTG